>NC_135575.1:18502666-19110000 GCF_965152235.1 Eretmochelys imbricata | reverse complement strand
TCCTAGTACAGGGTACATTCTCGAGTGTGTTGTGATTAAAATGCTCTCCATGCCCGTATACGTAGATGAGATTGTTTGTATATAAGCTGATATATGTATGCATGCATCCATTGTGTATGTAAATATATACACAGATACACATAACTGTGGTGGAATGCCTTTTTAATGGGGCTTGACTGTTGATCAGTGAACAAACACTAATAGAAATAGTTATGTGACATCAATGGTGTAAAATAAGTAGGAAAGAGATTAGAATCTGGCCCAGAACACTTGGTGAGAATCTTCTCTATTGAGCCAGCCTATGAAGGATATCAATTTAAAAGGAATCTTTGAGTGGGAATTCTTTATTCTTTTTCCACGTTCAAGGGGGAATTGTTTAACTCAACTTCCACAAGAGCTGAGTTAAAAATTTGCAAAGCCCCAATCACTTGTAGCAACACAACTCCAAGTTACAGCACAAGGGTCAAGATGGAACATTTGCAAGGCAAGCCATCAACTGTGCACAAACAACCAACCTAAGCTGACATCCCGTTTTCAGGATATCAACACAAAGAGCCAAATTCTGCCCGAAGCTATGAATCCATAATTTCCATTGACTTCAAATGGACTTGCGTGGATGTATCTTGGGGCAAAATGCTGCACTCAAAGTCCAAAGAAATGTGGATGAATGTGTTTCCCAGAAGAGGCCCTAAAAAACTGAATTTCCACAGATTGAGGATTTTGGTAACTAATGTTAAAGGGAAGATGTTTGTAGCAGATATGAAGCCATTCTCCTCGTGCAGGAGAAGGTGGTGTATCCAGCAGTTCAGTGCTCTAAAACCACTCTCAGATACAATCCAGAAGGTTTTTGGAAACAGTGATTCCTGACGTGTGAAAAGAGTGTGATGTGAAGTGCTGAATGATTCTGCCAACCACTCTATTTTACTTATTGCTGATATGTGGATCCATTCCAATGCAGGATAAAATAACTATTCAGTCTTAACTGCTCACTTGATTAGCAAGTTTCCTAGAAGAGCTAGTTTAATTTAGTGTGAAGATTTTGACAGCAAGCCCAGAGGAGCAACCATCTCTGAGAGTTTTTTTTAAACAATCAAGAACTTGCAGATTGGCATAGATCTTTGCATATTCTTTGAGATAACACCATATACAGTTATAAAGCTTTCCGAGATTGCTGTGTTCACAGTTTGCATTGCACACAATACACATGCATTGGACTAATAATGATTTATTAAAATACAACAATCCACTGATGAAATTATTATACAGGATGTACTGGAAGCCAGCCATCTATTTTAAAGACTCATCCTCCACCCTCTCTAAATTCCACAGTTACAAAGAGATTCAGGCATGCTTGTAACTGAGCTAGTTTAAGATGTCACAAGACACAACTCAGGTTATTAAAATGAGCCATCAAAAATGAGTGACTTCCCTCCCCCCCACCCCAGGAGTTAAATGCTACCTTGTGGTCTCCATCAGAACGGGATATGTCAGAAACCAAGAGGGAGTTATGAAAAGAATTTGAATAGTTAACAAAAGCAGTAAACCATAACACACCCTGTATCCTATTGTTCTGTCTGCAATGCACGTTTTTAAGGACTCTGGGCTAAGGAGATCAATCTTGCAACCCTTATTCATTCAGGCTCTGACTCTTACCAGTAATTCCATTGACTGCAAAGAGCACAGTATGATTTCATGGAGACTTCTTGTATGAGTTAGGGTTGCAAGAGGAGGAATCATGGATGTTTCAGATTTAGGACCTGATTCTGCCAAGTTTTAAACATGTGAGTAACCTTATTGTGAATAATCCCTCTAACTTCAGATCTTTGTAGGACTGGGGCCTATGAGATCAGAATTATGACAAAAATATCAAATGCTAGTTCTTCATGCTTCAGCCAAAGTAAATCAGAACAAAGGATGCCTTATTAATGTGAGGGGGGGTCTAATATTATTTTTAGAACAATATTTACGTTGATGTATATCCCTTCTCTATGGTTTAAATTGTGCCCTCTAAATTGAACTGCAGTATCCAATGGTTTGATGCCAAGGGCCAACAATATTCAAAGCTGAGTGTTTAAAGTGAAACTCCTAAATCAATATTTAACAGTGACCTGACTTTCAAAGTTGCTGATCATCAACTTCAATGGGAGTTCTAGGATCTCAGCATCTCTGAAAAATAGGCCATTTTTATTAGGGAACCTAAATATGGATTTAAGACCCTAATTTTAGGCACCAGATTTGAAAATTTTGACCCAAGATTTTATTCTAAACCTTTCGGGATAAATCCAACAAAAAAATGGAAATACTGAGCCTGATCCTCAGTTGGTGTAAATTACGCTAGCGCCACAGACTTCAATGTTCATACTCTGAAAAAAACCAAAACAATCTCCCACAGAAAAACAAAGAAAGAGACGTTAAGTGCTCCATCAAGAACCCCTTCCTGGCCTGTGAAAGTCTCTGGAGCTGCTTGGATGAAATTGTAATGGAACTTTTGTCCATGGTTCCTCAGCTTCTATGCATGTGCGAACTGAGATCTATCAAAGTAATTTCTTGTCAGGTCCATGAACACTGAAGAATGGAGGAAGCAGAATACAAACAGGCCCCGAAATCTTGCATTGATCAAGAAGGTGTTACTTGGAGTTCTACCAAGCAGCATTCCAGCAGAATAACTGTTCAGTTCTGCTGAAGATATAGTTGTCACCGGGCATTATTGCTGACTTCTGCTGGATAATACAGAGGGGCCTGGTTTTTCTAAAATGCAATTTGCCTGTAATTAAGAACAAGTACTGCAGGTGTATTCTGTATTAGCTGCAAACTGAATGCTTTTTATTAATAGTCATAAAAATAATCACGGTCACATCACAGAATGTATTAACCTATTTGAATTTGCATGGCAAGCCACACACTTTTGAATCAAATTTTATTCTTTACATATTAGAAGAATGTATTTTAAGCTTAGTGCATCTGTAAATGAGATTCATATGCTTAATTATTGTTGCTGTAGAAATGCTGTAAATTATTATTTTTATCAGAAATTGATTTATACCAGTAGTACAGCATATTTGAAAACAAATGTACACAACCCCATTGTTTTCTCTCATTTTTCATATTCATCCTGCTCATATTTATATCAAGTACTTGACAAAGACTGCTGGTTAGTACTTGCATTTAGGTCAAATACCAAAGAAGTATATTCATCCCCACTTTAGTTTAAACCTCACTCCATGACTGTATCAAGCCAACTGATGGAATAGATCACCAAAGGATCACTTCCCAAGTGAAAATAGCCACCTTTCTTCTCTCCCTTGTTTCAGCACATATTACACTGTAGCTAATTCCCAGGCCAAATGGCTAATTAGAGGAGATTTTCCCCATTTCCAGATTCCCCTAGAAAGGGATTGTTGCCTAGGAATGTAGTGGTCCAAGTGGTGGACTCTAGGCCAACTTTCCTGCCTTCCACTAACTCTCAAAACTGGAAGACACGAAAGCCCAGCCCATCATCTGGGGTAAATCAGCATAGCTCCACTGATGCCATTGATACCATACCTGTCAATGGGACTACACCAATTTACACCCACTGAGGGGCTGGCCCATATTTCTTTGCTACATGCCCCAAAGGAAAGGAAAGAAGGGGAACAGCCAAAAGGTAAGAGGACATCTCAAAACAGAACATGCACCATCCCACCAGACCTCTCCTTTTCTCTGCCAATGATGGTATCAGGTCAGTTAAGACCCACCAGTGATGGAAGACTGGGCCACCAAGTCACTTCTTTAGAAAATGGAAGAATGCCATCAGATCAATAAATAAGCATGAAGGTTGTTGTCAGTCCCTCCACTGGGGCCTGATCCAGTATCCCTATCAGAGCTAACCACCTAAGGTAGCTGAGAAGAGGCAGGATAAGGGTGGAGACATGACCCTGTCCATCTGGGTCACAGAGCTGTCTGGGTGGCAGAGCTAGTAATTTGCAATCTACATGCCTCTAGCAGGAGTTCTGGTGGATTCAGCCAGAATTCCTCCTGAGATTTCAACCTAAGGGGGGTCCTCTTTCCCCCTCCAGAATGCCTGGGGCAGAATCTGGCCCTGAATAAATAAATCATAATCACTTTCAAAGCAAAAGACAGTAATGTCATGAGCACAGGCTCCTGACTTCATTGCAGGATCAGCAGAAGGGCAGGCTAGGCTCTGAGGGAGATAGAACTTACATTAAAACACATATAATAGTAAAGGTAAAACAATAATACTGGCATATGTTTGCTTTAGGATTTGGGATCAAAAACCTCCTGTTAAGAAAAATAACTTAACTCTGAGCTTTTCCCTACAACATCTTCTATTATTTTCCATTATAAGATCCTTTAGTCTCTCCGTTTTCTTTGCCCCTGAGCTTTTCAACAATATTTATTGAGAACTTTTCTTTTCTGGTTTCTTTTTCTGTTCTGACCTTCGGAGAGAATGCAGGGGGACCCAATTCAGGAAAACATCCCTATTCTGGAAGGGCACTTAGGTATACGTGATTTCCTATTGAGAGAGAAACCACTGAGTTCTAAAATATAGCCACTCCTGGAGCAGATGGCTACAACGGTTTAGCATCACATGGAGATACTATGCAATAGTTTAGGGTAATAAGTGGAAAAGAATAATGTATCTAGCTGAAACTGCAGAATGAATTTAGATGGGCAGATTTTAGTTACCTGAATTTGAATTTATATAGGACACGTGGATTAACTTCCCTGTTCTTGATCAAAATGCCATGGAATCTTTCAGGGTCAAAAGTGGTTAGGGTCTCAACTTTACATGTCATTTAGAAGATGGCCCCTTTACCACCACAGAGTATCCCAACAACCTGCTGGGGTATTTTCTCAGTACTATATCTCAGAAGAAAGAATGACATCTACTGAATCATGAAGACCACTTTCTATAGCACTCAAGGTTTCCCTTGAGGGTCATCCCTCTCTGTGGGGCCATGTCCCACACCTGCTGAACTTAGACAACATGACCAACCTGTAGCCAAGGTGCACTACATATGTTCACCTTCACAATGAAATGTTAAGGAAGTACATTTTTAAAGTGTCATTCAGACAATAAAACTACAATCTATATTTGTTTTCATTTGAATTCGTCAGCTACTCCAGTATTTCAACTTAACGTAAAACCTTTCAGATGCACATATAATGGAACACACTGTAGAAAAAAAAACCTGTAGCCTAAATTAGTAAATAACATTCCATTGCTCAAGTAGCAGGAGGTAGCCGTGTTAGTCTGTATCCACAAAAACAACAAAGGGTCCAGTGGCACCTTAGAGACTAACAGATTTATTTGAGCATAAGCTTTCATGGGTAAAAACCCCACTTCTGCAGATGCGTGGAGTAAAAATTACAGATGCAGAAATAAATATACTGACACATGAAGAGAAGGGAGTTACCTCACAAGTGGAGAACCAGCGCTGACAGGGCCAATTCGATCAGGGTGGATGTAGTCCACTCCCAATAATAGATGAGGAGGTGTCAATTCCAGGAGAGGCAAAGCTGCTTTTGTAATGAGCCAGCCACTCCCAGTCCCTATTCAAGCCCAAATTAAAGGTGTTAAATTTGCAAATGAATTTTAGTTCTGCTGTTTCTCTTTGAAGTCTGTTTCTAAAGTTTTTTTTTGTTCAAGTATAGCGACATTCAAATCTGTTATAGAATGTCCACGAAGATTGAAGTGTTCAATCCACCCGCTGGCTTTTGTATGTTACCATTCCTGATGTCTGATTTGTGTCCATTTATTCTTTTATGTAGGGACTGTCCGGTTTGGCCAATGTACCTGGCAGAGGGGAATTGCTGGAACATGATGGCATATATCACATTAGTAGACGGGCAGGTGAATGAGCCTCTGATGATGTGGCTAATGTGGTTGGGTCCTCTGATGGTGTCGCTAGAATAGATATGAGGACAGAGTAGGCAACGGGGTTTGTTACAGGGATTGGTTCCTGGGTTAGTGTTTCTGTGGTGTGGTGTGTAGTTGCTGGTGAGTATTTGTTTCAGGTTGTGGGGCTGTCTGTAAGCGAGGACTGGCCTGTCTCCCAAGGTCTGGGAGAGTGAGGGATCATTTTCCAGGATAGGTTGTAGATCGTTAATAATGTGCTGGGGAGGTTTCAGCTGGGGGCTGTACGTGATGGCCACTGGTGTCAATGCCATCTCTGCCATGTACATTGGCCAAACCGGACAGTCTATTAAAATAATAGAAAATACAAAATGTCACAAGACACAAATTATCCAGTTAATAATCAAAATAAAAGAAACACAGCTCTATTCAAACAGTGTTAGTGAAATGTTGTAGACTTTAATTTGTATCAGCCACCATGCACTCACTGTACAATTTCTGCTTATAGCAAAAACAACTGGATTCTAGTATATGTGTTTATAATGTTATAATGGGCCGCAGTTCAAATGGAAGCCAGGATACGGTAATCTTACAACAGATGGTCTTGCAGAGAAGGTACGCTGCATTTTAAATGTTACTTATTCCTTTATTTTTTTATGTACAACTAGATTTATCTTATGATATTAACAATGCAATAGCATGCTTGTGAACATATTTATACCAGTCAAAACCACAGGGGAGAAGGGAAAATGACAAAATGTCCTTCTGTTTGAGTACATGCAAAATCCATCGGCGGCTAGTATTTAAAAGGTATCGCTTTGTAAGACAATGTTCAAAACTTCGCACTAACAGTTCACCAGGGAAATCAAACCATGAGTAATGAATTCCTGAGGCTTCACTCAACAGGTGTCGGGGTTGGTAACTGTCTAGAATTACTGGCATTTGGGACAGAGTGGAGAAAGAGTTTTGGATTAAACGTGGATTTGGAACTGACACAGCACTAACCATTGGCATTTAAAGGAATGATTACATATGGGAATATTCATTCCAGTTGCAAAACTGCCTCAGCATACTTGTGAAACACTGTAACACCCTTAATATTAATAAATATAAAATCAATTTTAAATGACCTAATTCTGTCGATTAGTAATAGCATACTAAAAATTCTTTTATGAGGACAGCACTATACTGAAACGTTACAAAACCTATGTCCTGCTTTACCACCTGATATCTTGATCAGAGATACATATCTTAACATTGAAATGTTACATACATAACATTGAAAACACAGCAGGTTGTAAAAAGAATATGCACAAAAGAAGGGAGCCTGAACAACTCAATCCCCATAGGACCACAAAGAACCAGGCAGCCAATGAAATCCAACAAAAATTCTTGCCCTGTTCTAAAGCCCATCTACCCCATTCACCCACTCTCTACCACCCAAGAATATCAACCCCACATTAAAAAATCATTAGCTAAGCCCCCCCCCCCAAATAATCAGAATGGCTTAAAAATCATGTGATTTTTTTTTTAAAAAAGAGTTCTTTTTATTTGTCTTCTGTTTTTTGAGCCTATGAAATTTACATTTTTTAGCTTTTCTTTGCAAACATGAGGGATAGAAACTTACTTTTTTTTTAATATGATAGCCAAAGTATTCAGGTAATCACATGACTCCAAGAGCTGGGACTTTAAGGAAAACAGCCAATATTGTGAGACTTGCAATATATTACAGGAGTTGACAACAAGAGAAACAGATGTGCCCTGCAGTATGCCTTAAAGGTCAAATGACTGTGGCTATTTTGAACCAAGAAACAAAGAATTCCAAAATGTAGAGGCCATCATGGAGAATACCCAGCCAGCCTCCCTTTTAAATCCAAGTGGCGCTAGCTTGAGCTCTTCCCCTGATTGTAACTGGGACAGGACTCAAAGAGGCAGAAGTCAGCTTGGGCCTAATCCAATGTCAAACTGAAGTTAATGGGAGTCCTTTCATTTTGTGATTTGGGGCATGATGTTCCTCTGAAGGTCACAATTTTAATACTCAAGGCCATTTCACACTAAAAATGTCAACTCTAGTTAATATAAAATACATATATATGTTTTAAATATCCAATTCCCAAATACCATGCTTTGGTAAGGAGTCTGAATGCCATGTTAGCATGGGGCCTGACAAACATCTATACAAGAATTCATTAGGTTTGACTGAAGCAACTATTGTTCCAGCTGAGCACTCTGGTTTACTTTGTTTTTAAGATTATTGTATGCACATTTTCCTCTTTCTGTTCCCCACAGCACTCGTGCCTGGTGGGATGTGTATTGGCTGGCTGCTGTTCTGCTAAAGGAAGATCCCAAGTACACATCTGTGCATTATACTCTTATATTTCTGAAAGCAAATACAAGCAGATGGAGCCCCTCCCCTTTGAAATGGAACAGCATATGTCTTTGGGATCTACTCTATGTCTACAGATTAATAAACCACAATATTTTGTAACAACCTTGTTATTTGGCACACAAGATGATACAGGAAAGGAAGAATTGTTGAACTATTTCAATAGCTAAGTAGAGCTTTTTAGTGATTTTAATATACACTTTTCCTTGAGGTTCTTTTTATAAACAAAAGGAAAGGTACAAGAATGTTGCCATTATAAACCTCTTTGCTTTACAAAGAATAGAGATGGTTTAAGCTTTTCAGATGAGAGGAAGGCTATTGTTGTAGTTAAGGCACTAGATGGGACATCTAGATTCATTTCTCACCTCTGTCATAGACTTCTGGTGCGACCTCAGGAAAGTCACTTGATCTCTCTGTGCCTCAGTTACCCATCTGTAAAATGGAGACAATTTTCCTTCCCTTCCTGCAAACTGTGTCCCCATCTTGTCTAGTTAGATTGTAAATTTTTCAAGCCAGAGACTCTCTCTTTCTGTCTGTTAGTGCAGTGTCTAGCACAAAGGGGCTTCAATCTCAGCTGAACCCCCCTAGGTGCTACTGTGATATGAATAAATGATAATAATTTCTCCTTCAGAGGCATGTGCATTATGACCATTACCATTAAAGGGACCATTACACTTTAAAATGGACAAAAAGGTGCACTTTAATGTGCAATGTACACTTTATGTGGTGTTCAGCCACAAAGTATTTTCTGCATGGAGTGGCTTGTACAGACGTGAGCAGTGCATGGATAATGCCTGGACAGTTTGGAAATGAGTGAAATAACTGTCAGCAAAGTCTTCCCATGTTGATGATTTCAGTTACCCCCTCTTCATCCTCTGTTCTTGTTTTTTTTATTGCATATCCTTTTCATATTGAACAGGGGCAATGGATATTCACATGTTCAAGGGTGGATCATCCCAATCAGTCTTGCACAGGAAAACGGAGCTGCTCTTAGTGAGTGATATCACAGCCGTTTTATGACACTAAGACTCTGAAGTAGAATCACAAAAAAAAGTTCTAAATGGGGATCAAGATGTTGTAGTCTATCATTCCTATGACTAGACAGGTTCTGGTTAATACAATGGGAAATCTGGTCAAGGGCTGTTTTGTTATATGAAAAATGTAATCCATGTATTGCTACTGAGCTCAATGATACCTAAAGTGATCTATTGACTAAACCAAGGATCATGTTCTCTTCAGTAAGGGAAAAGCCCAGCTCCAAACTTCCAATTTTAAGGTCTTTCTCAGCTGACTGGACATCAGAGGACATCTAGAGGACTCCTAAACATGTTCCAGGTCATTCTCAAGAGCCTCTATTAATTGCACTCAAACAGGTCACGCCAGAGATTGTGCTCTAGAGAAGGAGGCAAGGTGGAATGCATAATCAGGCATTCTGCAGCCAACTAGCCACAATAGAGAGGATTTACTTGGAAGAAACACAAAACAATTAGCCTTGTGGAGCTTCCATGGGCCAGCAGCTGTTGAAGCTATTTTCTGCTGCATGGAACCCTTCATAGTTGAAGACATTGGATCTGATTATCATCTTACATTGGCATAAATAAGGAGTAACTTTGTTGAATCAACGTAAGAAAGATCAGAATCGACTGCCAGCAACACCTAGGAATAATGGGAAGGTCTAAGAATGGAATTTGAGCTGTAACTTTAATTTTCTTGTTTGTATTTTTGCTCTGTTTGGTTTCAGGTTAGGTCATCAATATTACAAGAACATCACTTTTTTTTTTCTGCTGTAAATTCCTCTCTTAATAAAAATAATAAAAAAGGAAAAGTTTAAAGAGCTCTCTTGGACCATTTAAATGTTTACTCGATAGCACCTCAGAAGATACAGAGGGTCCTGGATCTCAGAAACCTTCGCATTGATAACGTTGTTGAAATTGATACATCTCCATGAAACATTTTGGCTTTGACACAACAGCATTTTTCAACAAAAATACATTTAATCAAATGTAGTCTGAGCAGCGCTAGTCCCCAGTAGGACACCGTGATGGAGTTTTGGGTAGAGCTGTGCAAATAACTGATTTTTCACTTTGTTGACTGTTCTGAAAAATAATAATAAAAAACATCATTTCAAATCAGCTAAAAATGAACATTTTTTAAAATTTCAGCAAACCAAAAAGTACACACACACACACACACACAGACACATGCAAATGTTTCAGGTTGAACAAAATGCTTCATTTGGATTTCAAGCTTTTTATACCAGTTTGAAAATGAAATGGAAGGAAATTTCAAAACAAAAAGCTGGTTTGAATTGAAAAAATCAAAATGTTTCATCTATACAGTGTTACAATGAAATGTTTTGATTTGGGGAGAATTTGTTTTGTCCATCCCCCCCTTCTCCTGTCCTCCCTCCCCAACACAATTCAGTGGAATCTACACAAGTTAGCAAAACGTTTTGTTTTGGGTCATCTGAATCTGCATGTTTTAGTTACAAAAAGTTTTACCCAGATCCGTTGGTGGGTTTGGGAGGGAAGGTCTGGGGCCCTGATCTCTCATTTATAAAAACTAGGTATGTTTAGTCTTGAGAAAAGTAGACAGAGGAGTGACCTGATAACAGTCTTCATATATATTAAGTGCTGTTATAAAGAGGACGGTGATCAGCTGTTCTCCATATCCACTGAAGCTAGGACAAAATGGGCTTAATCTGCAGCAAAGGAGATATGGGTTAGATATCAGGAAAAAATTTCTATCACTAAGGATGGTTAAGTCCTGGAATAGGCTTCCAAGGGAGGTTGTGGAATCCCTGTCATTGGAGGCTTTTAAAAACAGGTTATACAAACACCTGTCAGGAATGGTCCAGCCCCTGTCTCAGCTTGAGGGGCTGGACTTGACCTCTCAAGATCCCTTCCAGAGCTACATTTCTATGAGTCTATGCTGTGGTTTCTTCAATAGTGGGCTCCTGTCTTCCCTCCTTGGATGATGCTGTTCACCCTGGCTTTGTTTCTAGCCCTGCACTGCTGCCCTTGTTATTTTATAGAACTATCAGCTCGGAACCTTTGTCGTAGGCCACATTGCCCATAAGCTATTACCAGCAGGAGAGTGGGGTGGGGGGAGAGAAAACCTTTTGTAGTGGTAAACACCCATTTTTTCATGCTTTGTGTGTATAGAAAGATCTTCTACACTTTCCACAGTATGCATCCAATGAAGTGAGCTGTAGCTCACGAAAGCTTATGCTCAAATAAATTGGTTAGTCTCTAAGGTGCCACAAGTACTCCTTTTCTTTTTGCGAATACAGACTAACACGGCTGTTACTCTGAAACCTGTCATTATGCAAGGTACTGAATTTAGTCGTATGGAGTGGAAATCTATCAACTGCATGAAAAAACTTGTACAGATACAGACAGACATCATCTTCCTTTCCAAATGCAAACAGATGGACATCGTACCAAAAGGACTGAAGGTAAAAGATCCATTACAATCTACATACCACACAGACTATGCTGACAGCTTGTGCCACACGCTCTCAAAGAAACTGCGGAATCACTTGATCAACATCCTCTACAGCAAACAGGGAAAGATTAAGAATGAGCTCTCAAAAATGGATACTCTCATAAAAAAACAACCTTCCACACAAACTTCTTCATGGCTGGACTTTACTAAAACTAGACAAGCCATTTACAACACACACTTTGCTTCTCTACAAAAGAAAAAGGACACTAAACTTTCTAAACTACTACATGCCACAAGGGGCCACAGCAATGGTTCCCTCAACCCACCCACCAATATTGTTAACCTATCCAACTATACTCTTAGCCCAGCAGAAGCAGCTGTCCTATCTCGGGGCCTCTCCTTCTGCCCCTCCACCCCCACGAACATGATACAGTTCTCTGGTGACCTAGAATCCTATTTTCGACGTCTCCGACTCAAGGAATATTTCCAACACACCTCTGAACAACATACTAATTCACAGAGACCTCCTTACCGACACTACAAAAAGAAGGATTCTAGGTGGACTCCTCCTGAAGGTCGAGACAGCAGACTGGACTTCTACATAGAATGCTTCCGCCGACATGCACGGGCTGAAATTGTGGAAAAGCAGCATCACTTGCCCCATAAGCTCAGCTGTGCAGAACACAATGCCATCCACAGCCTCAGAAACAACTCTGACATCATAATCAAAAAGGCTGACTAAGGAGGTGCTGTTGTCATCATGAATAGGTCGGAATATGAACAAGAGGCTGCTCAGCAGCTCTCCAACACCACTTTCTACAAGCCATTACCCTCTGATCCCACTGAGACTTACCAAAAGAAACTACAGCATTTGCTCAAGAAACTTCCTGAAAAAGCACAAGATCAAATCCGCACAGACACACCCCTGGAACCCCGACCTGGGATATTCTATCTACTACCCAAGATCCATAAACCTGGAAATCCTGGGAGCCCCATCATCTCAGGCATTGGCACCCTGACAGCAGGATTGTCTGGCTATGTAGACTCCCTCCTCAGGCCCTACGCCACCAGCACTCCCAGATACCTTCGAGACACCTCTGACTTCCTGAGGAAACTACAATCCATCGGTGATCTTCCTGATAACACCATCCTGGCCACTATGGATGTAGAAGCCCTCTACACCAACATTCCACACAAAGATGGACTGCAGGCTGTCAGGAACACTATCCCCGATAATGTCACGGCTAACCTGGTGGCTGAACTTTGTGACTATGTCCTTACCCATAACTATTTTACATTTGGGGACAAAGTATACCTTCAGATCAGCAGCACTGCCGCATGGCCCCACAGTATGCCAACATTTTTATGGCTGACTTAGAACAATGCTTCCACAGCTCTCATCCCCTAACGCCCCTACTCTACTTGTGCTATATTGATGACATCTTCATCATCTGGACCCATGGAAAAGAAGCCCTTCAGGAATTCCACCATGATTTCAACAATTTCCATCCCACCATCAACCTCAGCCCGGTCCAGTCCACACAAGAGATCCACTTCCTGGACACTACAGTGCTAATAAACGATGGTCACATAAACACCACCCTATACTGGAAACCTACTGACCACTATTCCTACCTACATGCCTCCAGCTTTCACCCTGACCACACCACACGATCCATTGTCTACAGCCAAGCTCTACGATACAACCGCATTTGCTCCAACCCCTCAGACAGAGACAAACACCTACAAGATCTCTATCAAGCATTCTTACAACTACAATACCCACCTGCAGAAGTGAAGAAACAGATTGATAGAGCCAGAAGAGTTCCCAGAAGTCACCTACTACAGGACAGGCCTAACAAAGAAAATAACAGAACGCCACTAGCCGTCACCTTCAGCCCCCAACTAAAACCCCTCAAATGCATTATTAAGGATCTACAACCTATCCTGAAGGATGACCCATTGCTCTCACAAATCTTGGGAGACAGGCCAGTCCTTGCCCCCAACCTGAAGCAAATACTCACCAGCAACCACATACCACACTAACCCAGGAACCTATCCTTGCAACAAAGCCCATTGCCAACTGTGCCCACATATCTGTTCAGGGGACACCATCACAGGGTCTAATCACATCAGCCACACTATCAGAGGCTCGTTCACCTGCACATCCACCAATGTGATATATGCCATCATGTGCCAGCAATGCCCCTCTGCCATGTACATTGGTCAAACTGGACAGTCTCTATGTAAAAGAATAAATGGACACAAATCAGATGTCAAGAATTATAACATTCATAAACCAGTCAGAGAACAGTTCAATCTCTCTGGTCACACGAATACAGACATGAAAGTTGTGATATTACAAAAAAAAACCTTCAAAACCAGACTCCAGCGAGAGACTGTTGAATTGGAATTCATTTGCAAATTGGATACAATTAACTTAGGCTTGAATAGAGACTGGGAGTGGCTAAGTCATTATGCAAGGTAAGCTATTTCCCCTTGTTTTTTCCTACCTCCCCCCCGAGAGGTTCTTGTTAAACCCTGGCTTTGTGCTGGAAATGGCTCACCTTGATTATCATACACATTGTAAGGAGAGTGATCACTTTAGATAAACTATTACCAACAGGAGAGTGGGGTTGTGTGTGGCGGGGGGGGGGGGGGGGGGGCGCGGATGAGAAAACCTGGATTTGTGCTGGAAATGGCCCAACTTGATTATCATACACATTGTAAGGAGAGTGATCACTTTAGATAAGCTATTACCAGCAGGAGAGTGGAGTGGGAGGAGGTATTTTTTCATGCTTTGTGTGTATAAAAAGATCTTCTACACTTTCCACAGTATGCATCCGATGAAGTGAGCTGTAGCTCACGAAAGCTTATGCTCAAATAAATTGGTTAGTCTCTAAGGTGCCACAAGTACTCCTTTTCTTATTGCCCATTCAGTCTCCCCAGCTATCAGTCAAGTGGGTTGAATTTGGAAGGCACTACATATTCGCAGTGCTTTCCCCAGAGCGCTCGAGGAGGAGAAGACTCCATTCCTGGGCAGAGGGCAGGGTTGAGAGACTCCATGTGACTTACAGGTCATCCCTGCGGGAGAGTGGTTCCCACACAACATATGGGAAAGCCTCCTGGCTGCGGAAATCTGCCGAGCGGTGCTACTTTGAGGTGTTCATATACCACAGTGATGAGCACAGGATGGATGGAGCAAACTTTGATACACTGTATGCCACTGATGGATCAAGGTCCAGGATCAAGCTCTTAGAATATTTAAAAGTCTTTCTTTCTTTCTTTCTTTCTTTCTTTCTTTCTTTCTTTCTTTCTTTCTTTCTTTCTTTCTTATATTCCATACCAATTCCTTCAGATCTGTTTGATTTTCTTGTATAAATTATTAGACTCTTTTTAAAGTGAATTTTTTACCTTAAGAATGGCTGTATTATATGGTCCTTTGACATGATATCTCAAAACATATCAGTCTTTAACTGTCAGCTATTGCAGTGGTAATACGTGTGGAAGTATAACATTGTATAAGTATAACGTTGTATAAGGGGACATGCTGGATACATTGTATATGAAAGGGCATGCCAAAACATGTTACAAAGTATCTGAGGGAGCACACGTAGGGACAGTTAGCTTTTGAATGGAGAAGCAATTAAGATAGAGCCAGCACGTCTAAGAAACAGGCATCAGAATGGAAGGTGTGAAGGGAATTAGTTAAGTTAACTGGAAGCTGTTAAAGGAGATTGTTAAGGGTGGCAGGTAATTGAAGATACGTGACTGGTCTCAGGGATCTCGAAGGGTGGTGACTAAAATCTTTTTTTTCTTTTGTCTGTAACTTCTCTGTAACTTGTTCTCCAAAAAACTGTATAAATTAAAAGACACAAGCCCCACTCGGGGGGCTCACTTCTAAATGTATTAGCAGAGCAGCTTTGCTAATAAAACAGAGTGGTGTGATAAATTGTGAGTCTGAGTCAAACTTTGACATACCTATATGCATTATGAACAAAGTTACTGTGAATGCACAATGGATGATTTTCAAATATTAATAACATGACTGTTTAAAATTTAACTAGTAATGTATTTTTTGAAAAGCCTAGTCCAGAGTATGGACAATTGATATGAATGGTAAGTTTAATCACCAAGCAAATTTTTACAGTCAGAATAAAAAACCCAGTAAAGATGGGGTTTTATTATGGAAATGCTCACAGATCTTTTACCGTAGTGAGGCTAGAGGGCACTGGCACATTGCATTTTACCCCTGTTTTTTAACAACTACTCAGCATTCAAGCAAGCTGATTACCATCTTGTAGACAGAACTAAGTCAAGTTATCAGATTTTTAGAAAAAATATACATTGCTTTTAATGGTCAAGTCTTTGCTTCCTCATGCATCTGATATATTCGCATCTACTATAAGATGGGATGACGTAAAACAAGGATGGCATGAATATGTTAGTGTGAATGGTTGACATGAATGTAGGTTAGAAATAAAGGCTCCATAAAACCATGTCTGGCAAATCTGTTTAATTCTACTATGTTTACTTTAGATTCTTTACTCAGTCAGGGAGTTAGAGGTTTTTATTCAAATGGAAGTTAACTAATGAAGGTCTGAACTTGTGAAGCCAAAGGCAAACCCCCTATTGATTTCAATAGTGATAAGATTGAGCCCAAAGACAAGCATCTGGTTCTCACCTGAACACACAGATTTGCTCGCTGTTTGACTGTTTGCTGTATGTTGTAAAAATAGAGTTTTGTCCAGGCACACCCTCTATTCACATTTAAAATGAATATATTTGGGTTTGCCTTAAAATACTGACCAGTTCTCTGCTCCATCAAAGGTCCACTTGATTCAGTTATTTATGAACTAATTATTATAATTATTTGTATTGCAGTAGCACCTAGGAGCCCGAGGAATGGACCAGGGCCCCGCTGTGTTGGGCCAGCACTGTATAAACACAAGACAAAACCTGAAGAAGTGGCTGGTGCCATCCAGAAGCCAGTCATGGCTCCTTTATCCAGTGCTGACCTGGTCCTTATGCCATTTAGAGCAGTCTATGGACAGCTCTAAATTAATCCACTGGCACAAAGTCAAAGAATTTATGCTAGTGGAATATCAGTGTAGATGTACAGGGTGAGCCAGAGATGTACAGCCAGGACAGGATTGCTGGATTTACACCAGTGAAGTTCCCCTCCACAAGGAGTGTTCTCCACAGTGTATTTACAGCCAGAATTCAGATCATAAACAAGAAACTGACCCGACATCTTTTTTTCTCTATATGGCATATTGCAGTGGCTCTCAACCTTTCCAGATCACTGTATCCCTTTCAGGAGTCTGATTTGTCTTGCGTACCCCCTTGTTACACCTCACTTAAAACCTACTTGCTTACAAAATCAGACTTAAAAATACAAAAGTGTCACGGCACACTATTACTGAAAAAGTGCTTACTTTTTCGTTTTTCCCCTATGATTATAAAAAAAAATCAATTTGAATACAAATACTGTACTTCCATTTCAGTGTATAGTATATAGGGCAGTATAAACAAGTCACAGTCAGTATGAAATTTTAGTTTGTACTGACTCACTAGTGTTTTTTATGTAGCCTGTTGTAAAACTAGGCAAGTGTCTAGATGAGCTGATGTACCCCCTGGAAGACCTCTGTGTACCCCCAGGGGTACACGTCATCCTGGTTGAGAACCACTGGCATATAGTATATGTTCAATGGCATATTTAAGTAGCACATATATTATTAATATAATATACCTTATATACATGGGGGAGGGGAATTTTTTAAACTGAATGTACTATGCTCTTCCAACAATTTCTGTAGTATCTGGATAGTGAATCTTGCCCATATGCTCAAGGTTTAGCTGATCGCCTTATTTGGGGTTGGGAAGGAATTTTCCTCCAGGGCAGATTGGAAGAGGCCCTGGAGGTTTTTTGCCTTCCTCTGTAGCATGGGGCACGGGTCACTTGCTGGAGGATTCTCTGCTCCTTGCAGTCTTTAAACCACGATGTGAGGACTTCAATAGCTCAGACATAAGTTAGAGGTTTTTCGCAGGGAGTGGGTGGGTGAGATTCTGTGGCCTACGTTGTGCAGGAGGTCGGACTAGATGATCATAATGGTCTCTTCTGACCTTAGTATCTATGAATCTATGAATTCTGTTCATCCATGCCAAGTATCCCACAGCATTTTGTAAAGTTGAAGTCAGCATTGTCGTTAGAAAATAGGAAGCCTGTCAAAGCCAAGATATATGACTGGTGTGTCCCAGAACGGGTTGGGATCTCTCTCTCCTCCCAGTTGGCTTGGAATGTAGTATCCAAAACAGAGATAAGAAAAGTACAGAACAAAACAACAAGTTAAGGAACTGTTACAAACTGGTGGGTCAGATTTTAATGATGTGTAAAGATCCTGTAACTTGTGAAATCATACTGTAAAGACTACTAGCTGAAATGCTGAACTTTGAAGCACACATTCTCTGTAAGGTGATTAAGCTGCAAGATAAGAATTGCTTCCCAGAAGGAGGGTATATGTCTCCTTTTTGTATTTGTCTTTAGATAATCAATTTGGCAAAGTTTGGTTATTTGGTCTCTTGAACATTGTTAAGAACAAATCTCCAATTGGCTACACCTTTAATCAATAGCTAGTGAGTAATTTTAAAGAACCTTTCAACAATAAGGCTTAATAGAATTTTGCAACCAGCAGCAGTGTCTCTGTGTATAGAACAGTGGGTGAGATAGATAAAGATTCCTCATACCCTTTCCTTATAAGTAAAGACTTCAAAAATATTTGCATATAATAAAGTTAATTAAATGTCTGCTTAGGTAATGGGTATAGACCCAATCAGAATCTGCACTCTGCAATAACCGTACTGTATTTTAAATCAAATCAGAGTGCATCCAACCCAGGCAATAGGCAAGGAAGACCAAGCATTTCCACTCTCTTTCCAGCTTACATACCTGTCAGTTACAATGTTGTCAGCAGCCGTGGCCACTGTGCTGTGTACATGGCACGTCCGGAAGAAGAAAATGGAAATATTGGACCAAACAAGAGTCGGTGCTAGACTTGAGTTATTTTGACAATTTTGCACAGGTTAGAAAATTTTAAAGAGCATGCACAGTCCCAAAAACTCACTGCAGGTTGTGCTACTGTACTTTTCTTAGGGACTAGGAACTATTGTTATTATTTGTTGTATTGTAGCACCTAGGAGGTCCAAGTCATGGACCAGGACCAGTTGTTCTAGGTGCTGTGCAAACATAGAACAAAAAGAGAATCCCTGCCATGGGTGCTGGAACTAGGAGTGCTGGGGGTGTGGCAGCACCCCCTAGCTTGAAATGGTTTCCATCCTTTACAGGGTTTACAATTTTGTTCAATGGCTTTCAGTACCCCCACTATAAAAATTGTTCCAATGCACTGATCCCTGCCCCCAAAGAGCTTACAATCTAAGTACTCTACAGTGTGTAAAGTTAAGCTCCTGTATAAGTCTTTGGAGTATCAGAGCCTAAGTTAGACAAAGTGCTATCTATCAAATCACCAGTATCACTTGCTAAAGTGCCCTGAGTTTTCCTTGAAGGGCTCCCATTCAAAGTACTCATCCGGTCTAATTCTACTTAGTATCTTAAGTCTGACCGAATCACAGCCTGAGGTGGCATGGTGTATGGCAACAAAGTGCTTATGTTATTTAGTAAAGAAAACGCTATTTTTAACCTTATAAAATGCTTCACTTGTCTTTTTAAAGTTTTTGACAAGAAATCTGAATTACAGCCAAATGTATTGCAGAGGTCTAGAAAGAAATGCTGGCTGTTTTCCACTAGGTGGCACTGCATCGTTTTCTTTACAAATTGAGCTGTTTGTTGATTGGTCTGCTTTCCCTGTGAAACTTATTTAGACAGAATGGAGGCGATGGGAAATTGGAAAATGTCCTGGTTCTTTTCTGATGTATTTTTGTTTGTTTTCAGTGTATGGCATTTAAGAATGGAAAGTGTATTTTTATAATGATACAATGACATAATGATTCTGTTTATTTTTATTAGATAACATTCAGTGCTATTATAGAGTTCAACATAATCAAAGAGCAGTACACACATTCCCTAATTAATTCTCAGAACAGTCCTCTGGGGATAAGTAAGGCCTCAATTACCCACTTGACTCCATACATGTGGATTTATGCAGAGCCCCTTGATTTCAAGGAAGTTAGTGTTGCCAACTCTTGCGATTATATCCTACCTTATGAAATATTTGGTATTTTTCCTAAAGCCTCTAGAGCTAAGTGATATGGTCACAGCCACGCAGAAATCAGTAGCAGAGACTAGAGGTCTGAATCCTAACCAGACCAAGCTTGTATCCTTATAGGTAGGGCTGTGTGATGGTAACCACTTAGTGTATTATATATATATGAGATACAATAGGACCTGATTTTATATATATGAATGACCGGGCAGCTTCCCCACCTGTCCATCTTCCCAGTCACCGGCATGGAGTATATTACCACTTGAATGGGGGAGGGGAGGCTGGGATTTCCAGGCTGATCTTTGGGGTAAGCGGTGGGTGGCTGATCTGACTTGGAACTCAAGTCGTGCCTGGCGCCCCCAGATTCTCCTTCATTGCCCAAGCGGAATCTCTGGCTCTTTTCCTATCACCCGGAATTGCTCGGGGGAGGAGGGGGAGGGGAGAGGGCAGGGGCTCTGCAAAAGCTCTCTCGAGATAGGAAAGTTGAGCAAAGCAGCCGAATGAGCGGATCGTTTATTTAAGGGAAAAATCTGGGTTGAGAATGCAGGTGAGTTCGTTGCACACAAGGTGTCTATGTCTCCCCTGTTTGGAGGCAGAGTTCAAAGCTCAGCCATACTTGCATGGTCTCCAGCCCTGGCCTTTTCATTTGTCTTCCACCCTCCCCTCCAGGCAGCGCTCCACAGCAAGGAGGATTTCCCCATCTGGTTGATTTACACAGGTCTCTGTGCTGGGTGTCGCTGTTCGGCTACGTTTGGCTTTCCCGATCTCCTCTGTTTTCTGCTTCAAGCCAAACAAGCTCAGGGTTTCTTTCGCTTTAGGTGATGATGGGAGGGGAGGGGAGAGGAGCCTAGATTTCCACATATTGACAAGAAATTAACCAAGAAAGGTCATTCCAATTTAAGCAAATTGAGGCCAGTGCCTGTCACCACTAGACCTAGGGACAGATCCTGCTCTCAGTTACAATGGGGTAAATCCGGAGTAACGTCACTGCCCTTGACAGAATTAATTCTGATTTATTCCTCTCCTCGCTCTTTGAGGAGCAGGATCACACCTCTGGTGTCCAAGGATCATATCGAAAAACAAATGCCATATTAAGTCTTGACGAACCCCCACACGGGTAGTAAGG
The DNA here is from genome assembly GCF_965152235.1 of Eretmochelys imbricata. Lineage (NCBI taxonomy): Eukaryota > Metazoa > Chordata > Testudines > Cheloniidae > Eretmochelys > Eretmochelys imbricata. The sequence goes on along the minus strand of NC_135575.1, from coordinate 19,088,965 downwards.
TATTTAAAATGGACACTGAGATTCCAGTGAGACTCTGCCTAGCTATTTCTGCCCATCTATATGATGTTACATGTGGGATGCCGTCCCTTTCCGACCCTTCTGCAAATAATACACAGCAGAAAGACTGGAGCCCCTTAAGTCCAGGCTTGAAACAGACAGGCTTCCATGCCTATGTTGCTCTTTGTCCAGGAAAAGTTTCCACTGTTGCATCCAGTGAACTTTCTGTGAGTCCCAGGCCAGAGGGATGGATGGTCAGAGACGGAAGCTTGCTTTGACAGTCAGACGTGGAATTGTATATGCGTATGTTTACGGCTATGTATATCTTCTTCTTCTTCTTCTTCTTCTTCTTCTTCTTCTTCTTCTTCTTCTTCTTCTTCTTCTTCGCCTCTGCAACCTGTGAGTTCATCCCATCCCCATCGCTGCTATACAAGCATCCCTTCGACCCCCTGAGAGGCATTGGCTGATTTAGGCTCCAGAAAAAAAGGAGTTTCTCAGCCAGGACAGGTGGCTACCTGTGGGCTGTGATGCTAGATGTTTGATAGGGAACAACTAACAGAGAATAAATTTGGCAAGGGACATGAAAAAAAGAAGTAACTGTACCTTGACAGTAACCACTGTCCAGAAGGTAAAATCGTGGTGCTTTTTTGTTTTGTATTGTTTTAACTTTGAATATATTTCATGGATTGGCAGCCTGGCAAATATCATTCTGAACCATTTTGAACTAACAGGATAGATAGATAGATAGATAGATAGATAGATAGATAGATAGATAGATAGATAGATAGATAGATAGATAGATACTCATGAACCTTTGCCTTCCTCTGTGTGTGTGTGGGGGGGGGTATATGATTTATTTATATTAGGGTTAGTTGGTCAGATCTGATTTTTAAAAAATACTATTTCTAAATTTTCCAGTTTCATTAACTTTTAATAACAGTCCTGGCCATGGGAAGTTTGACATTTAACTAGTAACGGGTCCCTCTATAATGAATCGAAGGCCCTCGCTCTGCTGTCATGCAGTGACTTCCAAACTGCAAACTTTGCAAACCACAAGACCCCACTGCAAGTAGATGTGCTCAGCCCCCAATGCTCTCAGATCGCTAAGGGTCCAGGGTACGATCCTGCTTTCATTGAACTCGCTGGGAATTTTGCCATTGATTTCAATGGAAGCAAGATCAAGCCCCAGATTCCACTTGTCTTAATCAGGGGAATAGTCCTATTCAGGCTACAGGTAAATAAGGAAGCAGGATTTGATCTCTAGGTGCCGAGGCTGTAAACAAGTAAAAGATCGTCTGTCATCTTAAAATCTTCTCCCCATTGTATGCCTTTGAACTTTGCCCCGTTGAAATCAATTCGGCGTTCTCCCTAAATATCGGGTGTCACTCGGATTTTTTTTAAATGTACTTCTGCAGAGTGAATGGGTTTTACCATTTTGAAAAAATGCTCAAAGGCTGGAAATGAGCGGAAAATAGTGACCAAGGAACAAAAGAACAAAGTCTGCTTTCTGTTATGAAAACTGATCCGATGAGCCCAGTACTAAAAGTCAATGTGTGTGTGAAGCCGATGCTCACCGTTGCCCTGCAATCCCTGGATTTTAACATCAACAATCGACCTTAGGGAGCGGTCTCAGACATACCCTGGCACAAGTGACGGGCGCTACTTAACAGAGGAGGCCTCAAAGGAGCGTTAGCACAATGCTACTTGGAGAAGGATGTGCGGCTGAGTGTGAGAAACACTCCCCCAAACACACACGCACTTCGGCTGAGTGTGAGAAACTCGCTGGCCAGAGCCGAGGCTTTGCAGCGTGGCATCAGAAAGAGGAGCGTGGTTCGCTTGTCTGCTCTCTCCTTCCATTAGCGAGGTGGGCTTCTAAACCAACTCAGAACGCCTCCTCTGGACTCTTCAGAAGCTGGAAACAAAATACATGGAAAGCTGCCGAGACTGGAGTGGCATCTTCCCTATTTTGTTCACCTAAGTGTTTTCCCTCACCCTCAAAGACTTTCCTCCTCAATGCATTTTATTTTATATCCCTTCAGTTTCATTCCCAGGCATCCTTTATTTACATTAAACGTTTTGTTTTGCATGTTTTTCATGCTGTACGAAGAGAGTTGTAATTTTCAGCAGAACTAGTCCACTAAAGGGTGGAAGTTTATTCATTTTTCTTTGGCACCCTCGACCTTGTAAGCGTCAGCCTATTGCCTATACATATATCTTTTCATAATGACCTGTATTTGAAGGGTGGTATCATCTGATCACTTTAATAAATATAAGACTTTAGGTGCCCGGTAGAGACCATAGAGTTAAAACAACGGAAGGAGATCTTGAATGGGGGCAAATGAAGAAACATGCTAATCACAGTGTGGCACCAGGGTAAAATGATTTTTTTTTAAAGACTGTCCCAATTATAATAGTTAAGCAGAGCCGAATGGGTAAACGCCGTTGTTTGGAGATAAAGTTGGTGCTAAAATTTGCTGATCTTCCTTTCTTTTTTGCGCGAAATTTTCAAGAGCCTTACAAAGTAAACTCCCCAGGAAGCAAGCTGTCTCAGGTTAGTATTTCATTCCTGTTTGATTAACATTAACGTTGTGTTGATGCCTTCTGCTTGGCTGCCGCAGCATTCAGAGCTGGAAGGGTCTGGTTGTATTAGCGGGGCGAATTCTCCGATTCCTCTTTAGATAGGAATGTGCAAAAGGTTGGCTCACGAACAAGTGGATATTGCCAGGTTTAACCTGGGAGGAATGGGGGATAGGTTGTTAATAGTAAATGAAAAACGCGGAGTCTCGAGTGGATCTTTAAAAGGGGGGAAATATGGCCGTTTCCAGCTCCGGGATTTTCACATTAGACCTTTGCCTAGTGACTAGTTTCATTTCGACCCTGAATCATTTATTTCAGTTCATTCAATCCTTCCGTACTGCTGTCTAATTACGGAGAGGAACTGTGTCCTGTGGAAGGAGGGATTGCTCTATTAGGAGTTAACGAACGCATCAGAGCAAACATTTTACATCGAGTTTCAACAAGTAATCAGATCCCCAGACGAGCCAGGAATTGGGCTCAGTAGAAATGGCTTGCGATAAATCAGTTTCACGCAATAACTGCTTTTCTCCCAGCAGGGACATGATGGGCTCAGAGCTGTGTTTCTGATTGCTCCACGGCAAGACCATGGCAGTACAGTGTCAGAGAGTTTGGGAAGGGAGCTGTGAAGGAGGGATCTGATTTCTGGGGGGAGAGGAAACAACAAACAGTAATGGAAGGGATAGTGCTGGACAGAGAAGGAGGGCCACTCCTGGGAAATCAGTCTTCTTGGTAAAGGGACCAAGCAGGCAGATTTGCGGTGAGTGCCAGTAATCGCTGAGGTAGATTTAGGGTTAGGGCAGAAGGAATCTAAGGCCTTTCTTCGACCTGGGGAGAAAAGAATCTACATTGGAGGGTGAAATCCTGGCCCCACCGAATTCAACAGGAATTTTGCCACTGAATTCTACTCAGCCGGGTTTCCACCCAAGCCTTTCCCAGTAGGGCTGGGAAGAGGGAGTTAGAGTTGACGGGAATCATTGCTACGGAAAGAGAACTGGCCTGAGGATACTGTTCCTGAGCGGAAGAGGGCGCTAAATCCTTCTCTCCGGGAAAGGGTGGGATTTAAGGCCCTCCTGGGCAAACCCCACTCGCGAGCAGTCCCAACAAAAACTACTCACCGAGTTTGCAGGATCGGGTCCTTGCTTTATAAATCCGGGAAAAAGAGTTGCTTGACCGCGCCCTAGCGGTCTGGGGAAACGCTGATACGACTGTGATGAATGAAAGTAGGAGACAAGAAAGAAGGTAGACAGCGGAAAGTTTCCCTTTTGCGTCGTGCTTTTCGATTTCTAACTGGGGTGTAAACTAAAGGAATAAAACACAGGGCTGTGTACCCATGGTAATTCGGTGTGTCATTTCTATTTAACCTGCAGTTCTAAAAAGTATGCAAACTGTCGTAGAAACATTCGACTATGTCTGCTTATAAGGGCGTGTGTGTGTAAACCAAATTACACTCAATGCGGACTTTTTCAGCAGCGGATATATCAAATCAGAACACACGCAGATTTTGTAACCATTCCACCCAGTCGAGCTTTCTGCAGGGGTTTTCTTTTAGTGCTGTTATTTTACCCCATGGACTAGGCTGGAGGCATGGACGGAACCTGCCCACCCGGCTTGGATGATGTCAAGAGTCTCTCTTGCAAAGGTGTCCCTCAAACCTCTGTCTGCAACAGCCCTCCCATCTCGTTTGCTTGGATGGTGAGGCTATTGAAACTTGCTCTTGCTGACCAAATCGGTGCAAAGTGTGTCTTGCAGCTGTGAAAGGGAATCCCAAACATTCACAAATACATTCTAGATGCTATATTTTTGGGGCTCCCACTGACGTCAATGCGTGCTTTGGGTGAGCGAAGAATGCACAATTGCATCCCTAAATAATAGATTAGGGGCCAAATTCAACTCTCTCTTACAAAGTGCAACCCGCTCTAATATCATTTACATGACGCCGGAGTAACGGTTGGCACAATTTGATTCACGTTCCCAACGATTCCAGTGTGTGATCTTTAGCAGCTCTGCCCGCATCCCGGACATCACCGTCTGGCTCTGAGCCCACTGATGTCGAAGGACTAACTTCAGAAGGATTTGGCTCGAGCCCTGGCAGCCATATATTGCCTAGGAAAAAACGGCCAACGCTGAGAAGGGAAATTTACATTACTTTAGTGATTTGCGTCCGGGAGGCTCAAAACAAAAGGCAGTTTTCTTTCCACACAAAAGAAGTCAGGCCAAAGTCATAGCCACGGTTGTACACAAAGGAAAATGTCATGCACGAGGGGGAAATAACAGTGGAAGAAAGGGGGGAAAAGGCACCACTAAGCCCTTTGTATGTTACATAAAGGGGCTGGATTCGATCTTAATCTAGTCAATACTCGTGTCTCAGTCAACTCTGTGAGGATGATGGCTAGACGGGTCTGTTTATTTTCACTGATTAGAAAAGATGTGGAAATTCCACTGAAGGTTTGAGACCTTCCATAACCGGGGGAAACGGGTGTAGTTCGCCCTTCACGGCTACATCAGGGATACAGGGTCTGTGTGAGCGGCCGCCGGTTCGAAGAGCAGGTACTTCATCAAGGCTGCCAGGGATATAATTCCACGGAGGGGGCTAGCCCTGAAAACCACCTCCCAATTGTATTCCATCTCTGCCACTTTTCCGGGGTCTCTTCCGAACCGCAAGAAGTCCACCATGACACCACAGGCAGCGGGATGTAACTGGATGATGACAGTGACTAGGAGTGGCAATTGGCCGTGTATATTTATATATTCCCAGAAGAACAGTGATTTCAGTATTCCCATTAACTCATTTGCTGAATGAGCCTCGTCTTCCTACCTGGGATTTTTCTATGCATTTGTTTTTGTTTTAGTTGTAAAGAATTGATATTGTGCTAACAAGGTTTTAAAGACATGGGTGGTTAGTCTAGTTCATTTTAGCTCGTATCGGAATGCTGTCAGTACAGTACATTTATGGAGACTTAATATTCCTTCTTTTCAGGAAGTATTAAAAGTACTCTCTTATAGGACATAACAGCGTGGTGCCTGGGCTGTATTTCCTATAGTGCCTCAGCATCAGTGGCTTTTTTCAAAATAAGGTATCGTGCACAGAGATCCCAGGCAAAGGCAAACCTAAAACGCATGTGAATTTGGTGCCTTTTAAAAGACGGATTTCCAACTGGCCTCCTAATGGCCATGAATGTTGCAGTCATTCTTGCACAGGCCCACAGAGTGAACAGCAAAATTTAAACCCTCCTTATAGATCTAGTTATATAAAATATCTGTCGCCAGCTATTTGTGAAGATGCTAATTACACCGCTGCCGAAAAGAAAGCTGACACGGAAGGGTCAGCTAAACGGCAGGCATGCTTGTCTACACGTTTTGTCCTTTGAACATGAAACCCAACACATCAGCACAATGTTTCCAAATGATAATCAGATGTTGCTTTCTGGAGCTGTATATCTCCCCACACAGTGGTGCAACACTGCTGTACCTAATCCCTGCTAATTACACTGTGCTCAGAAACAAGGGGGCTATAATAGAAAGTTTAATATACCCTGGATTATTTTTCTTGCCCACTATTTCTAATGGATCATAGGTGCCTTTCTCCTTTACAGTAAATAATATTAGCGTTTTAACCCTGTACATAGATAGGTCACTCTTTCTAAATAAGTACTTATCAACATCCAAGTGCTTTGAAGAAAATAAAGTCATTTATTGTCAAAGCATCCAACATACCCAGATAAACTATAAAGTTGAATAAAATCTTTTTAAGGGAAAAAAAGAAACACATAACTATGCAGACTTAATTTCACTGGCACAAAATTACACTTTGTATTAAAAGGAAATACATATTTACAGAATTGAGGACATTCTGCACTGAAGTCCATAATCATTTCATGATACATGCACTTCCCCCTTGGAAACTTAAATAGAGTCAAGTCCTTTGATTATTTTTTTTTAAAGAACACAAACTGTCATCAAATGCAGAAAGCATTGCATCCTCCTTCCTTTTTTTACTTTATATCTAAAATAAAAATTTACCCTTACATATAATTATTACATCTAAACCATAAGTGCTTAATAATTTAAGTAGAAAGGTATGACAAATGCATCAATATGTTGCAATATATGACATTTTAAAAAATGTACTTTATTAGTTTTAAAGTTTTTTTATTTTTATTTATTTTTTTGGGAAAGTGAAAATGCGTGCATTCGAACAGAAGAAAGAAAGAAAGAAAAAATCCAACCCTTCCCCCGGGTGGTCTGGTATGTTGCAAGGTAAAGGCCCACACTTTCAAAAGCGACTAAAGATTTGGGGTGTTTGTTCAAACAGAAACACCTTCAAGAGGCCTGACTTTCAGAAAGTACTAGGCACTTCTGCCTTCTGAAAATCAAGGGCCAGATAGATCCTCCACTGATGTAAGTTATCATAGCTCCATCCAGGACAATGAAGGTTGACCAATTTTGGCAAGTGGGGATCTGACCTTGGCATGTCAGGTGGGTTGCTAAAAAAAACCAACCCCCCCCCCCCCAAAAAAAAAAAAAACCTGAAGAAGAGCTCTGGGTAAGCTTAGGGTGACCAGATGTCCCCATTTTTTTCGGGCCAGTCCCAATAATCGGGGTTTCTTCTTGTATAGGAGCCTATTCCCCCCCCCCTCCATTTTTCACACTTTCTATCTGGCCACCCTAGGTAAGTGGGCAAGCTTGTCTCTCTCACCAGCAGCAGCGGGTCCCATCTGTGAAACACCCCAAATCAGCTTGGGAAACGTAGGCCCACTGGGATCCAGACCCCCCCCCCCCCGTGCCTGCCCAGCGAAGGGCCGAGGAGGGCCAGGGTGCGTTCGGCTCCCGGGAGGGTTGCACTGGGGCGGGGGGCTGTGCGTGTCACTATACACCCGGGGGGCGGGGAGGGGGGGGGCATTCAGTTGTGGGAGGTCATGTGCCGGGAGAGGTGGTGCCGCTCGCGGAAGGACTCGTTGCAGATGGGGCACTTGAGCTTCTCCTCGCGGCGGCGCTTGACCAGCGGCTCCAGGGCGTACTCCCGCTTGTGGTGGGAGCGCATGTGGTAGACCAGGTCGGAGGTCATGCGGAAGGAGGCGTTGCACTTGGCGCACCAGTTCTGGGCCGGCAGGCACAGCGAGGTGAAGGAGGGCGGCAGCAGGGTCAGGGCCGAGGGCAGCTGCAGCTGGAGCGGCCCGGCCGCCGCCGAGCTCTTGGGCCAGAAGGCGGTGGCGTAGAGGAAGGGGCTCTGCTTGGGCGCCCCGCCGGCGCCGGGCAGCTCGGCGGCCAGCGGGTCGGCCGGGTAGAGGCGGGCGGCGGCGGCGGCCTCCGGGCAGGGCTCGCCCAGCTTCTGGGCCAGCCCGAGCGGCGCCACGTGGGGGAAGGCGGAGCGGGCCGGCTGGGAGAAGGCGCTTTTCCGCTCCTCCGCCTTGCCCAGCTGCGGCACCGTGGTGAAGGCGCTGCCCCGCGCCGGGCTGCCCCCGGAGAGCGGCCCGCCCGGCCGGGCGCCCAGCAGCGGGTCCCCGGCGCCCGCGGGCGAGGCGCGCTGCGGCGGCGGCGGCGGCTGCTGCTCCGCCGCCGCCTCCTCCTCGCCGCCCTCGGCCTCCAGCCCGCGCGAGGCTTTCTTCACCTCCACGAAGGCGCTGCGCTTGGCCTCGCCCGTCTCCGGGCTGGGCGGCCCGAAGAGGCGGCCGCTCTCCTCCAGGCCGAAGTAGCTGCCCGCCGGCCGGTACTGCTGCTGCGGGGTGCACACCAGGTCCTCCTTGGGGGAGGAGGGCAAGCGGCCCCGGCCGGCCCCCTGGCCCCGCTCCTCGCCCGGCTCCTCCGGGTATTTCCGCTTGGCTTTGCTGCCCGCGCCGGCCTGGGGCGGCGGCGGCGGCGCGGGCGGGCTGCGGCGCGGGGAGCCGCCGCCGCCGCCCCGGGAGTTCTCCAGCTCGCGGGCCAGGTTGTGGAAGTCCGTGGAGGGCTTGGCGTTGCTGTTGCTGTCCTGGGGGCTGGGGTAGTTCGGGTGGAGCGGCCCGCCGGGCTTGCAGTATTTGTTGGCCCCGGGCCCCAGGCTGGCCGCGGGCTCCTTGCCGCTGTCCTTGCCGCGCGGCTCCTCGGGCTCCGAGCTGGGCAGTCGCTTGGGGCAGCGGAACCGCAGGTGGGCCGCGTAGGGGAACTCGAACTGGAAACGCTGGCTGCACTCCAGGCAGGAGTACGGGGGCGACCCTGCACCGGGCAAACACACACACAACACACAACAACCACCGGTTAGTCGCCGCTCCGGCCGCATCTTTGGGGGACTGGCCGAGAGCGGAGACTGGAGTCCCTTCCGTTCTCTGGGGCAGGGACCGGCTTCTGCTCTGTGTGCGGACAGGGCCTGGCAGCCCCGAGCCATCATTAGGGCCTCTAGGCTCCAGGAAAATAGTCCTATCCTAATTAATGACCCTTTATCCGGGTCACTTTCTGCTTTTGGGCCAGTGGGGTAGAAACGAACAGATTATAGCCCCTAATCTCCTCTTGCATTTCCAATATGTTTATAAGTGATGCTCTGGACTACCTAATTAACATCGGTTTAGTCAAGCTAATTTGCTCAGCTCAGTCCCCCACCTCGCCTCTCTCTAACTTTGTTGGCTGCATCTTCCTCACCTGGGTCTTCATCACAGGCGTCAAATAGCTTCTTGAAAACCAAACCAAAAAAATAACCCTACCCGGCTCTGTCTGGGAGATGCAGAACCCTGGCCTGGAGGCAGCACTTACCGTTCATCTTGCTGTGGGATCTGGCGGTGTTGAGCAACAGTAATTCCGTCAGTTCTTTCCCGTACCAAACTAGTAACTCCTCGTCTTTGGCAATCCTGCGAAGGGACCGATAAAACAATTGTCCATTTTTGATGTAAGCTTCTAGGTTCTGTTCTTCTTTATCTCTGGCTGACTGGACCAGACGGAGCCACATTAGACCTTCGGAGGAGCCATTTGCTGCTGAAGTGTCCACCTAGGTAAGGAAGGGAATGCAAGAAATTAGAGGAGAGCAAGTATTACCACACTCCTCACCCACCACAGACGTTTCACCAGGCTCCGGAAAGGACACACACTAGCGCTTGTCGGAAGTGTGCAAGTCTTGAAAAATACACGTGGCTTTTCTGGGCCACGGAATCCTGCCAGCTACTCTTTAAACATTGTAATGGATTTGTGCTAGCTAAGGGCAATGTGAATGCGGCCTGTTCGCCCCCCCACACCCCACCCCAAACTTTATAAAGGCACAATTACAGGGCCACATCTGCACAAGGTTTATGTGAAGTCAATAATGTAAAGAAATCCTCCAGGATTCCGAATGATTATGTCTCTCTGCTCTTCTGTGGGTGGGGAAAGATGTACAGAGAGAGCAGCAAGATTTGCTAAAAGAGGGAGGTTTGATAAAATCCATTAAAATGTTTTAAAAATTGAAACATCTGTTCGGTCTGTCTTAAATGCAACCATACGCAGCAGCTCTGGAAAGGCATCTACAACCACAATCAACTGATTTTTTTCAAAGGTTTTTGATGCATATGTAAATGACAGCTGATGACGGTTCAGTCCTGCTGGCTTTCATCACAGGAGTAGTCCCTCTGAAGTCAGCGGGGTTACTGGTGTGGGGAAGGCGAGCAGAATTGGTATTAATCAATCGGCACAACCCAGCGATTAAAAAGGCAATTGGAAAACCTTTCCTGAAGTGGAAAATGTTAGTGAATTCAGTCCCCACCCTCCAAAAGTGCATCCTTGTGTCACCGCTGCTCGTTTGCAAAAGCAAAGAGAGAATTTAGTGCGTTTACATCTTGGAACCAAACCATCCTTACCCGGAATATGTAAGGGACGGTTCTCTTGTCAGTGGATTTAAGCGCTATGAAAGCGATGCTGTCATACAAAGAAGTGTGGCTGAGTACGCAAGGGCCGAAGATAGCATTTTCCGGGATATCGCAGGTGGTGTAAACGCTGGTGAAAATATCCGTCAAACATTGCTGGACTGCCTTGGCGTCTCCGTCCCATATACCCCTTTGAACGCCGGCGTCCTCCATCACTACAGGCGGAGAGAACAGGGGAAGGAGACGCGTTACATAACTTGTACTGGAGGCATGGGGTTTTTTTTAATACAAAGTAAGAGTGTCATTGATTTTAGGGGAAAGTAAGGATGACAAACGTTCTACTTAATCGCGACTCCTAATTAATAATGTGAAAGCACCGGCAAGCCGCTCTCATCTGTGCAATATTTACAAAGTAAAGGTGTATTTAAATTAATGAAAGGAGGGGTTCGCGGAAGCTGTCGCGATGACTTATTTACGAGGAGACCCTAATCACCGGAACACAGAAGAGGTAGCTCTGTGCATTAGCCATACACGCGGAGGGGGCGGGGTGAGGGGGGAATCGGCATATTGATCCTCTAAAGCTAAAGCAACTTGGAGGAGTTGCACAAAAAGAAAAGCAGCTCAGGAGCTTCCATCCCAGCAGGATTCTGTAGAGCTGATGTGCTGGGTTTTTTCTTCTTCTAAAGAGAGGGCCAGTGCTCTGTTGCATGGTGTGACAGAAGAGCATAGCGAATGGATTTCAAGTGGACTGTCAATGTCACTGATTTCATGTCGGCTAACCTTTAGCTCTAGTCTACAAGAGGGAACGTATGTCTGCTCATTATCATAATCCACCACTTTCCCTCCGAGACTTTAATTAAAAGCAGCAAGCAGAGGTAATTATTTTTACCTCGACACGCTTATTTATGGATGAGGGTGAATCCCAGTTACCTTGTTCTACAAGGGGAGAGATTCAGTCAAATGTGACTTGTGAAGTGTACAGGTACTGTGTCTGAGCATCCCAGTCTCTGCCTGTGAATACCATTTGTGTAACGAGTTGTGAATTCTGGCTTTCCCATCTCTGACATTCCTTCCCTAAAACGCGACTGTTCCAGGGGGAAGTCTCTAACGGTGGGGCGTCCAGTTTTAAATCATCCTCGGGTTGGCTTTTCCCCAAAAGTACCGATCCTCTCCACGCCGGTTTACGAAGCCGAGAGAGAGAGAGATGAATAGCTTTTAACTGGTTGAGAATTCTGCCTCCATTTACAAATAGCTGCTTTTTAAGGGGCATCGATCGATATTATTTGTTTCTCTTTTTTAAAAAAAAATTCTACCGGCAGATTGTACAAACCCCTTTTAAATGGCTTTCCCCACATATTTTAATAGATAACTGTGCCATCGAGTAACTTATTTCTTTAGAAGCCAGCGATGGAAGGGCCAGGAAATAGCGGATCCTAATTATTTATTGAAAACGGGTGATTATAGAATAATACTGTTACTGTCGCTTATTTAGCCTCCTGTGATTTATCATCCAATTAAGCGCTTCAATTCTAAAACTGATTTAAAAAAAAAAAAAAAAAAACAGCCAGACCATGCCTCCGAAACTGGCATTTCCCAACCATTTGCCCTAATCCGTGTCACATTTGTCTCTCACACAGAGCGAAATTAAACCCTCAAACGTGCAACTTCATTGATTATTCTACGGTGGCGAAAGACACCCCTACCCCCTTACCCGTTTCAGAGCGGTTTTAAAAGAGCATCAAATAACCCATTGCTTCTAGGATTTTTTTTAACGTGCCTGTTTTCTCATCTCCTCTCATTCCCCTGCAGTTCAGTGTTATAGCCTCTCCCTCCCCCCGAGCTCCCTCCCTTGTTGGTTTATTTATTTAATGTCAAGTCCCTTTCCCACAAGCTTTTCATGGTAGTGGAGGTCGCGGCTCCAGTTGGAACGCAGTCATTTAAACGCAATTCTGTGTAACAATACTGGCAAACGCTCCTCGGGACCCGCGGTCTAACACCAAGAATAACCGCCCCCCACCCCCACGGGGACCACAGAGCTCTCTGCCTCGCTTCCCCCCTGTCGCCCCCACCGCTTAACAAAAACCAACCCCGTGGTCCTCTCTTTCTCCCTCGATCCCCTTCTCCAGAGCCAGGCGCACTCGCCAAAAGCAAAGCCACCTCCGAGTCATTGTCTCCCTGCACCGAGCGGAGCTCACTGTTCAACCCCCATCTATTTCTGCTCAAAACTCCTTTTCTTTGTAGCGATCTGGCTGGCGGTGTATCTCCCCCCGTCTCTTTTACTGCTAGAAAATAAGCCGGGGGAGAAGAAAAGAAACCAAACCCGAGCTCTCCCCCCCATACACACACACACACCCCCCGCATGCATATTTACTTACCAGGAATCAGGTCAGAATATAATCCCAAACGCCAGGAAAGCAGAAAGTGGCCAAGGCTGAGCAGCGCTCCGTGTTCCCCCCAGTGTCTGTGGTATCAGTGTATTTCCATGGCAGTGGGAGAGGGTCGGGTTGCTGTCCTGGGTGCTCTGGGCAAAGAGGTGGAAGGAGAGAGACAGAGAGAGAGACAGAGAGAGAGCGCGCGAGCAGGAGCCAGAGTTGTACAGATGGACCCGATGCAGTGACTGACTGGCAGACAGACGCGCACTTTTTGTTTGCTGCACAGAATCTGCCCAATGACGCGTGACAGCCCACGTCCCCTCCCTTTAACTCTTTCGTGGGCTCGGCGCTCTCCCTGCCTGTCTCCCCTCCCTCTCCCCTTCCTGTTCGCTACCTGCAGGTGCTGCCCGCCCCCCCCCCCCACCTTTTCCTTGGGATCCCAGAGCCCGATGCTTTGAGAGCATCCTCCTAACGCGCTTTTTGCGGCCTACGGATAAAAGGGGAACCTTTTATTTTAAAGGGGTGGCATGAAAAGCCCTGCATCAGGCTTTTTTTAAAATTTATGGTGACTTCTGTATGTGTGGGCAACACGAATTTCTAGCCAAACGGCAGCCTGGATCTCAGAAGAAGGAGGCCCATTCCCAGTGTAAGTCTCCTCTTCGAGGCTTTCACCATGAGACTGCGCTCCCCTTACAGATGCTGATCCTGGTGGGGGCAAACGCCTCCATACTTGCTTTGATTAAGGGGAAGAATGTAAGCCCCTTCCTCAGTCAGCAGGTATCACTCTGCAGCTGTTAACTAGGCTAGGACGAAGTTTAACAGCAGGTTGGGTTGGGTGAGGGTGTATTTGGATCCGCCCGTGTTGCTGTAGCCATTTTTATTTCATTGCTAAAACCCCCAGCGTATAAGAAATGATCCTGGCCCAAGAGCCAGGCATCTAGATGCACACAATCCATTTGCTTTGAAGATAGTCTTCACCTGTTTGCAAGTATCTCGCTGCATTTACAATCCACTCCCTGGCTTTGGGCCCCGGGTACACTTGCAGAATTTTTTCTCCTCTTGTTTATTCAGCAAAGATCCCTTTCTGGGGAGTTATCCTCTGGATCGTTAAAGCCCTGTGTGGAATTCCACCAACTATTAAACTTTGGGATCTAAAACGAGCGAGACAGGACTCTGACTTTCAAAAATGTTACTTTTCAGCCAACGGGGTTTGGTCTTACAATGCAAGGAAGAGCCTTGGCGCTGACTTGGCTTGCAAGTGTCTTTCCAGGTGATAGGCAATTCTGTTGTCTATTGCTGTTATTTTTTCTTTAATTTTAGAAACCAAAAGCACCTCTTGCCCACAATAAGATGGGCTTGGCATTCAGTTTCCTCCAGCGTGAATTTACTCAGGGTCCTTCCCCTGGGAGACTCTCTCTTCTGATGCAAAGAGACCATGAAAGCTATATGTAATGTTTTTCTAAAATGAAATATAATAAGTTTTCCCCCGTTTCGTCTGGGATATTTGGATGCTTCCTCGCTACTTGGAACCTTTCTTCTTTAGCCCCGGAATAAACAAGTGGCTTTCCTCTGAATAAACACATTTTAGCTGTAAGGAATAGCAAGGGGGGGCGGTGTTAGACCAGGCTCTGCACATCCGGAGGGGGTCTGAAAAGTTATGAGACGAGGGTAGTGATAGCAATGGGGGGGGGGGTGGAGGGGTGTTCCTCTTCTGGCTTTATAGCAGTGTCGGAAGTTGACGCCTCAGGGTCTCCTTGGGTCACCTCAGGAAGGGGTTCTGCCCCGCTTGGGGCTCGCAGTGTGGCCGAGAACGCAGACAAAGAAGGGACCAGGACAACTCCTCACCCACTGACCTGCGCCTCCCTGCATCCCTCGCAGCAGCGCAGGGAGAGCAGGATGGTTCTGATGGGACAGCGCCCTGCTTTGTCACTGACCTCTCAGCACTGGGGCGAGGAGACTCCCTGAGCTCTCTCTCACAAGGCTTTGTCCCGTCGGGAAACCAACCCAGATCCGCTTGGTACGACGCAGCCATTGGTGAAAGCCCCTGGGGGAAGTTAGAGAGAGAGAGAGAGAATGAAATTAGACTGCTTAACATAGACTGCTTTTCCCTTCCCCCTTCTCTCCCTTCAGGCCCCCTTTAGACCATTACCTTTGGTGATAATGTGCCTCGCCTGGAATAGACTCCCAGAGGGATTCTCGTCCAGACACACTACATCCACTAGGTTCTGGTTGTGTTTAGCGGCCCCTCCTCTGACTAGTGACACCTAACTCTCCTGGCTTGGGTTATTTCCCACCCCCCCAATACAAAAGAACCCTGGAGAAGGGGGACCCGTAAAGCCTCATAAAGCCCCATCCAATAAGCCACTTTAAAATGAGAAGGGGAAAATCCACACAAAAAGGACCAGGCAGAACTAAAGCAAACTTGAAGGGCAACCGCAAGCCCCTGCTCCCTGCGCTAGGGTGAGACGGGGAAGGGAGGGTGCTTGAGGCGGGGTGGCCGCAGCAGCGAGAGGAATGGCCCTAGGTGTGAGCGGCTCGAGGCGAGGAACGGATTCCGCAGGGAACCGCAGTCCATAGAAAAGGCACCAGGGGGCTGCTTTCAAACGCCACCGACCCATATTGACGTCCAAAGGCGAGGCTCGGACCTTAGCCAGCGGTTGTGGAGGCTGAGCCGTCCGGTGAAGTAGCCCGCCCTTTCACAGCCTAACCACTCTTTGGAGTCACATTATTGCTCTCCTTTCAGAAGCGGGTACAAACCCTTAACCCGTTGGCGAGCTTGCCTTTGTCAAAGCTTTGGGAAAAGTTCCCAATAAGTTTTGCATTTTCACGTGTAAAGAAAAAGTCCTTCTGCATGGCCACTATACAGGTGGCTCCTTCAGAACAAAAACGGGCTGTTTACCAGTTCCTCACCGATCTCCATCCTTCCCAACACAGCATAGATGAAAAGAAAGAGAAAAACACAGAGCGTTTCACAGGGGTGAATAGAAAGAGTTTGCAATCAGGGAGTTGGATAATGGTTGGATAATGGTTTCAAATTCACTTATCCTCCCCACAATTACGATTTTTCTGACATTAGGATTAAAGGCTGCATATAACATGCTTTCAACATTTATCTTATTAATTCCACAAAACCCTTCCTCTCCTGGACCAGAGATTGACATAACATTAAAATTATGGGAGTAAACCCAATTTAGGCATTAATTCCTGCCTCTAAGATTTTTGTCCTGTGTTTTAAATGATGCTGTTCTTGCTTTGTTTGTTCTTGTTCTTGCTTGCTAAATTGTCCAAATGACCGTCATTAAGAGGGGAAAGAGAAAATGTACACGTTTTTATTTGCGAGAATTTTAAGGGACCTCACGGTGCATAAACTAGTTTGAAATTGCTTGGACAGTATGAGTTACCGAAATTCCCTGACACTAAAGGGGGTTGGTAAGAGATCTGTGTGCATTTATCCAGCTTCGAATGCGACTGTAAAAGTGAAGCCCCGTCCACAGCTTCATCTAAGCCTCACAGAATAATAGTTGTATACCCATAACCGGTCCCTTTTGAAGTTTGTGTTTTCCATTAAAACATTAAAAACAAAGCCAGTCCCCTTTCCCTAACCCCCTCGTCCCCCCCCCCCCAAAAAAAAACACTGTCCCTTTAGTTTTGTACACTATTTGGTACATTAGTCCAGAAAAAAGCCAAAATTAAGATTTTGATTTTTTTTTATTTAAGAGATGGCTATTTTTCTAAACTAGATGGAAAGAAGCTTCAAGATTACTGAGGTGGGGGAGCGCGCCTATGTTTCGTAGCAAAACTCCTAATGATTTCAATGGAAGCAGGATCGGGCCCAGTTGCATAAGTGGGAGAAATTTGATCCAACCAAAATCATATGAGAGGTTAAATTCCCTTCGTACATCCTGCCATAGGGCATAACTTAAGTGTTACTATGAAGCTCAGCAGGTGAATTTTAAGTCCTAGTCAGTCATACAGACGGTGGGAGAGATCCTGTATTATTTACTGCAGCAAGTTTCTCATAAAGTCTAAATATGGCCTGCAAAAATTGGATGGAGAAATTGCAGACACCCACTGTGAAGAATCATCAACATATAAAATGAACCAGGGCCTCTCAAGTAACATGCTAGAAAGATCTCTTTTAAAAGAAAGTTTGAATCCAGTATCTCAAATGAAACAGCACACAAGCAAAAATATGGAAATGCCTCATTTACAGAAACACTTTTTAGTCGAGCTCCCCTTGGTCACCAAGCTCAGTTTATTTCAAACTTTGTAATTAGCACCAGGCTAGTATGTATGGCAAAACATACGAGTTGCATAAAAGCAGACATGATTTTTAGTCTACAGAAGCAACTTGGTTTTCTTAGAGAAGAGATCTAAGATGACGCTACCCTGAAAGCTTCTTTTAAAGGGGTGGAGTAAAAATGAACGACATAGATTGTCCCTGCAAGGACAAATTTTATTCACTTTACTCAGTCGAGTAATCCCTGAGAATGAAGGTAGCCGAATTTGGCCTTATGTTAAATAGACATTAGTGAAATAAGAAGAAGATTCTCAAAACAGTATTGTAAGTATTATGCTGCGACTCAGGTGAGAGCAATTACAACTTGTATTGACAAAGAACTGTATTGACAATGCAGGGGGATCACCTCCATTTTAAAAAGGTAGGTAAAGAATCCCACCGTGTACATACAAAAATCAGCGTTTAGATTTTCACAGTACAAATTCTTTGCTGTGAATTGTCTTCAAATGTTCTCATTTTAGCAGCATTCAAGGCAACCCAGCTCTAGTCTGGCTTTGTGTTGAGTAGGTAATCATCGCTGAGTCTACGTACGACTCTGACACTGAAAGGGCTACATTCAATAGCCTGTGTTTTAATCTACTGCCACAGAAGAAGAGCTTTTACGGAGCCTATTAGGGAGTGGGAGGCTCCATAAGGCCCTATAGTAAAACCGGGACAGCTAGAATAGGTCAAATCAAAAGTAGTTTTAGTGTAGTTCAGTTGTAAATCTATACTCATGACTTCAAATGCATGCAGCTTATACTGTACACACGTATGTGTGCAGAGGACATACCTAAATCTATGTGTGCATGTCTGGGTCGGAGTGACTATATTCAGGTAATCTGGTGCATTTCAGTAACAGCTTTCAAGGAAACACTCTGAAACGTCCAGTTTATCCTGCTGTACTCTACACCAAGAGTTGATTATCTTTGTTTCCGCAATTAGGCGGTCATGAGAAAATGATCAGGGGAAGGTCATCAGTTCAGAACACTGAAAAGCAACCCCATCACAACGAATGGTGAGTAAGCATCACTCCTGCTAGAAATTGTCGGGGCTCCTGTGAGTAAGGCTTACTGGTGTTTTTAAGGCCCGGCTTGACAGAGCCCTGGCTGGGATGATTTAGTTGGGGATTGGTCCTGCTTTGAGCAGGGGGTTGGACTAGATGACCAACCCGAGTCTTCTATGATTCAAACTAAGCCCTTCCCAAATTCCTCACTGTAAAATGGCCCGCTGCGAGGGGTAGATATTGAAGAGGGTAAGGAGAAGCACTAAAGGAGGATGAAATGTTTGAATAAGAAAACGGTAGTATCCTTTTAAATGAACAGTGTGCCAAGCTTTTTATACTCAGCATATTAAGATGTAAACTACAGAAGCACTGGCTACTTAAACTGATGGTTTAGGTTACATGATTGGGAATCAGTGTCTTTTTGTAGTGGCCTGGCGCAACAACAATCATTCATAAATATTGACCTGGGGCTGATCCTGCAGTCCCTACACAGATGAAAGTCCCACTCGTAAAGAGTAGTAGCTATAGCACATTTCATCGCATAATCTTGTTTCGGGGCCTTAGGAAGGCAGGCAGGCAGGTAGCATTGTCGCCATTTTACCAAGGGGGAAACTGAGTCACGGAGAGACATCATGTGACTTGAACAAGCTCACTCAGCAAGGTAATAGCCGTGGCAGAGCAGAAAAACAACGCAAGTCTATTGACTCCCAGTCCCCTGCATTAACCACCAAACCACACTGCTCAGAAAAGTTTTCCCTCCCACGGTGTTTTTTCTATGCTCACCAAGGGATCTGAGGAATGAAGTCAAAGGGGATGTTGGTGTCTAGTAAAAAACACCTTGGGTGCGTTTGCAGTGGAAATTGATTTTGGTTAATTGTAAAGATGACTTTGGGTTCTTTGAAGTGCTCTTCTAAGTCCAGGTAGTGATAAGGGTAAGATTTACCCAGATGACCTGGAATCAGTTAAAAACACGTTGACAAGATTCGTCAAAAATACAAATGAAGAAGATCTGAAAACCACCCCCACAAATAACACAATCTTTGCTAAAGCTGAGAAGAGATAGAGAGGCTCATTTGACCCCTGATGTTTTAGAAAGAGTCAAGAAACTCCACATTGGCATAGTCTAAATTCTAATAAATTAGCTTATACTGCACAGAAACTATAGTCCCCAGGTATGTTTCCGGGATGGGGAATGGTCAGGTGTGGGTACTGGCGTGGTAGTCCTTTTGGGTTTGTCTAGACTAATTTGTGGGCCTGTTTATACTCGAATTAATTGAGTGCTAATTAACTCGAATTAACTAACAAACGTCTCAGTCATGATGAGTCCGTGAAGGGGAAGTGCTGATTCGATAGCTAAAAAGTACACCGCTGTGGTCAGTTTCATGGACCTCCCCTAGTCAAAGAGACCCGTCTCCATTAGAATCTGTCCTCCTGCAATGTGAGGCCAGTATTGTTTTACCTTGGTGCTCACCCACCTTCCAAAATATCTGAGTGCTATAAAGATGCGCGGGGGCACACACACAGAGTATGTGTATTATTCAGATTTGTCCACACGTGGGGAGAATCAAGATGCGGAATATATATTACTTAATATTGAAAGAAATGTGGGTGTGTCCATATAAACGCTCCCCCTCGGATTGATTTCGGGCTCATGTTATTTTAGTCCGAAGGTAGGTAAAAGAGTGGGCGGTCAGCGGAATGAGCTGCGAAGTAGCAGTGGGAACAGAGTGCTGGAACAGGTCTAATGCTCTTCCTTCGCTGTCTCCCTCTCTCGCCACAGATGGGGGGATGTACAGAACCAGCGAGACATTTGCACTCGCGCCTCCAAGGGAGAATTCAACCACTACCTCACTGAGGTTCAGGCGTCACAGTTTGTGCGTGAGGCGACGAAGGTGAGAGCCCCACTATCTCCGGAGATTTGCAAGTCAAACCCAGCGTGAAGAGCATCCTTCACCCGATCGTATTCTTAGCTACAGTTAGGGAGAAATCAGCGTTCTGTTGCTATTATTGGAAGCCTCAAGCTTGCATTCAGGATTGCCTTCTTCAGCTAGGGAATCAGTCATGTGACTGTTTTTCACACCGCATGAAAAATGTGCCATTCACAAGAAAGAGGATTTGTTTTTGTTTTTTTTTTTTACAGTAGCCAATGTCAAATAGCCAGCCCCTTATTCTGATTGGCTGAAATTTAGGTTTTGATGGGATTTTGGGAATCTCAGTTCCTAATCAGCTAGTTGGCATGAGTGTTTTAGTTCCCACTCCGGCTGATTTATTGCCCTTTGTCCCTATAAAGTACTAATCGATAGACCCCCAGCTTTTAAGGAAGCAGGAAAAAGTCCCACGCTACATATTGTCTCAGTTGTTACTGTAATGATCACACAAGCCACTTCTCAGCTCCTTTGCTGGGCAAGCTATCTCCTTCCTTTTGTCAGATCACGTGTTGTTTCCTATATGTGCGATTCCCTACCCCTGGCATCTCAGTGACAGCCTGAATGCAAAGCTAAATCCGAATGGAAACTCTATGCCGGGTTTTCAAGATTTGGGAAGTTCTATCTGGCACATTTACAGCGAGAAACTCCCGTCAAAGATTCGAACAAGTGAAGGATGGTATTCAGATAACCCAGTAAGGCTTTTGATCCTGCTTGTTTGACTCATAATTAACGTTAAATCTTCGCGGGAGGGGGCGGGTATTCCTAAATCGTGGGGACACTGGGTAGGATATTTAATAATAAATTCAAACGACAATTGGGCAATAAAGTGGAACTAAACGGGACTGATTTGCTAAATAATATAGCTGGGAGCAAAAGAACAGCGACAGGGCACTGGATTGCTGAAATGAGCACATTATTATTAATGACTAATTGTCATATGCATTAAACTTTATTTAATATCATATCAGGCACTGGTATGGGAAATGGACAATATGTGTCTATAGGGAGTAAATACACACATCCACATCAATACACATAAACATACATTCATATATATATATATACAGTAATTAATAGAAAATGAAATCATAATAATAGGGTGTGTTCTTACTCATAGGAAGGAAAAAGTAGTTGAAATAGGTAAAAGAGGAATTATCAGGAGATTCCCTAAGATTTTGCTCTGCCATATTAGAGGCAGAGCAGAAAAATAAGTCTGTGTAAAGTGAAATGGATTATTTTCTCTAATGTAGTTTGCCCACCTAAAAATTACTTATCCTTTAAAAAAGTCACATTCAATTAAAGATTTTTCTTCAATGTAAAGTTACCATGGGGATGAGTATGATAGGCAAGCTAGATAGATAGGCAGGTAATCCATCCTTAGCCATGTCAAATAATGCTCCCCCCCACCCCCAGATTCGTTAGAATCAGATAAATTTACTGCATACAAACTTGTAGTAAAAAGTTCTTTCTTCATAGATTAATAGATTTTAAAGTCAGAAGGGACCACTATGATCACCTATTCTGATCTCCTGCATAACATAGGCTATGGAATTTCTCCCATTTATTCCTGCATTCCCAGTTGAGATAGGGCATATCTTTCAGACCTGGTCCTGAAAGGCCTTCTCTGCTCCACCTATATTTCAGGAAGAAGGCGGAAAAGATGCTTTTGATTCCCCACTTCCAAATGGTAAATGCTGCCTCAAATCTTGCTGCTTCTCTTTTCATTGGGGTGAGAATAATGGAGGCCTGAGGAAGTATCTATTCCTTTTCCAAAATATGCACCCATCAATCATGTCTATGCATTTTTATAACGAACTACACTAATTAAATAAAAATAACCACTGGGAAAAGTCTAAACCCAGAGAGAAACTCACCTCAACCATACCTTTTACTTATACTAGGCCTGAGGGAACATATAAGCTTTTCAGGGTTTGTTGGAAGTACATAGGAAGGAAGCTCTAGATCAAGGCCCTGCCACTTGGTTATGTCCTGCCTTCATCTGTTATCATTCAAATCTGGGGACTTTTAGGTAGGGTAGCTCAGCTGATCTCAAATACTGCGGAGGGCTAAGGAAATAGGCGGTATCTAAAATAACCAGGACACAAACAATATAAGGCTTTATCAAGTAAAATCAAGTGAAGTGAATCCAGAAACAAATTGGTTGCCAGAGCAGTCTATGGAACACAGGTGTAACGTGATCCACACGTCACACCCCGCTAAGTAAATGGACTGTTTCATTCCGCTGCAGCTGAAGTTTCTGAATGCTCCTTGAGGGAATCTCCATGGAGAAGAAATTACAGCAGCATCTAATTTGGAGGTACAATAGACATGGATAACTTTATTTGGTCACAACCTCTTGGATACAGTGGGAAACGACTCTTCAGGCTTTTGGTGCTACCTGAGAAACCCAGTAGTTCAAAAGGACTTGTAGAATTTAGAACCACCAACCCCTATAATAGAGGAAACAGACCTTACATGTTCCACTTCTTCTGGATGTTTCCCCTCACCCGATTGGCATCACATCCATCTTGTTTTGAGTTTTGCCTCAGGCATCTCAGTCTCATCTAAATCCCTGTCTTAGTTAAGCACTGGGTAAGCAAACATGCTCCACTGTCCAGCTCTTATAAAAATGAGATGGAGAGAGCAGTTCATCAAAATCCTCATAACACCGTAGCCAAACCCTTTCAGTCTGTCTGACAGCAGTCTCGTGTACACTTCTCTGTTTCATGGGAGTGGGAAGCATGTCTGAGAGATGTAGGTGTCCCACAGAGAAGCGAGCGGTGTCCTTGATGTCTGCTTTAATGGGGGTGGTTTGGATGATGGCTAAGGCATTGACATGGTATCCCAGATGTCTTATCAAAGGAAGAGATCTCTTGTTTAGATTGGTGTCTCACAGTGGGGGGAATAGCCTTTCTCAAAGGCATGGTCATCACTTGGGGGAGTGCATAAAGTTGAGGTAAGTATCTCAGGGACAGAGTACACGGTAGATGAGCCCATAAAATGGATGGGTATATCTTGGAAGAAAGTGACTTGAGACAAAATACCACACAGTCCTCCATGTATTTGTTAAGTACTTATAGCCGTGCATCACCTGGGCCTTAGGGAAACATTACCAGTAAGCAAGTGGCCATTTAAATATCCCCCAGTATATTGATAAGCACTTCACCAACATGTGTGTAGAGGAATTATTTCAGTGAACAAACACTTACTGACCAGTTCCACACACAGTTATGGACATGTTTTAAGTAGTACCTCCAATGCTTTTCTTGAATTTGATGCCTTGCTGAAGGACTAGTCCCACTACACAGTCTCCTCACCCTTTTCTCAACTCAACTCCAAGACAAGTCCCACATTTCCATTCCTTTTATATTTCCCTTCCCCGCATTAGCCACCATTCTGCTATATAGGTCAATGATATTTGGAAAGATTTCCCAAATTTTCATTTGAAAAACCATGACTCTAAAGTTTACTCTCCACAGACTCAGACTTTTGCTATAACTCACTCCCACAAAGATAAAACAATCTCTGTCCCAACAACAAAAACCTAAGGCACCTTAGATACCTCATACAGGTTTATTAAAGCCCTCTCTACTCCAATGTACAGAAAATTACAGAGAAAGGTCCAAACCATAGGCACCTTCTCTTTTCCTCTCTGCTATTTCTCCAGCCCCCAACTGCACTTGACCTTCCGATGAAACGCTTCCAGCATGCTTCAGACTTGAGAAAAGCTTAGCAAGTGCTCAGGAACTATTTAGATCTACAAAAATGTATATTCTCCAAAGCATTCAATAAATAATTGCGACATGACTGGAAAATGCGTTTACCAAACGTTTATTAATTGTGATCTTAAAAGGATTGGGGGAAAATGTCAGACTGAGATTTTCAGAAGGGATTTATTATTCTGGGTGTGGAACAGTTTGAATTTTCAGCAAATGCTAAACATCTGCCTTCTGAAAATCAAGTACCTTTAACGTGTGTCAAAAATGGCTACCAAAATTTAAGGAATCCAAAATCACTAGTTTTCTTTTGAAAATCTGTTCCTAGGATGTTTACCTGGTAGAAATGCTAAGGACAGTTTGAGAAATGTGAAAAAAAAAAATCCCTGGCTTGTTAATTGCTTTAAAAATGCTAAACAAGAATTTATATTTTGATATGGGGAATGCCTCCACAATGGAGTAGTAGGTGAGGTAATGAGTGTGGGAGGAGTTGAAGGGGAAGTGCCTCTAAGGCCAGAGTCTATGCTAAATCCTGCTGTGTCTAAAGGTCCATCTGCCCTAGAAACACAATGACCTCAAGGGCCCTGGTTACATCATCGCCAATCATTGCTAAAAGCATGTAATATAGATGGGACCTTTACCATGACCAAGGACCATGTTCCTTCACTGTCTTTTGTGCAATTTGGGGACACAGGTAATGTCTTCAGTGCTTAGATACAAGTGATGAGCATGTAGAAACAGTAAAACCATAGATAGATAGATTAAATAGAGGGGGTATATGGAGATAGGTAGATAGGTAGATAAAAGAAATTGAGTCATGCTTTAAGGATGTAAGTACCTAGCTGTGTGTAGTCAGAACACTGAGAGAGCTGTGTCGGTCAGAAGCACTGGGCTTTGGTCTAAATTTGGTCCCATTGAAGATGACAGTAAAATTCCCATTGACTCCAGCGGGAGCAGAGTGAGGCCAACGCTGAGTTCTTTTTGAAAATCTCGCCCATAGTGTAGGTGTGTTCTACATCCAGGGAGGGGAGGCCACCAGCAGCCTGACCCAAAAGTCTCCTTGAGCAAAGCCTGGTGGCCACTCTGCATTGCGTGGCTTATTAGGATGCCACCATCAGAATCTCCCAGCGTGGATTTATAACCGTGTAATCTTCAGGTCCGCATCCCAGCCCATCTAGGGGATGAGCTTGAATTCTGAACATATTTTGATCCACCATTATGACACCACAGCCTGTTAGCTAGCAATTAACTTTCCCTCCCACCACAGCCTTAAGAGCTGATGCAGCTGCTTCAGTGAGTGAGAATTCCTGAAGTTTTCAGGCGTTTGCTCAACTTTGGGAGAAAAGACGGGGGGAGGGGAAAGATGCGGGGTTTTCCAGCCCTGGCTTTGCTAGAGCAAGTTGACACAGGGTGTGAAGGAGCCTGAAACGTAAAGAGATTTATTTTCTCTAGTCATAAATCTCATCCCGTTGTGCCTCTGACCAACCAAGCATGATAAAGTCCTTTTCCATAAAGTATTCAGTATTAAAGCCACAAAGCTCACCCAATCAGTAGCCATCTGCTTCTACCATAACTGCTGCTCCAGAAGCAGGGAAAAGCAGCCAGGAAAGAAAAGGCACCAGTGTTAGGGCTCCGGGACAAATGAGGAGGCGCTGAATAGCAGTTGAAACCTTTAGTTTGCCTTGTGTATCTGTATCTATAGAGACAGAGAAAGAAAGGAAGCATTATATTGATACAACAATTGTAAAACAAAAAAAGGAAGAGGCATCTAAAGGGCAATATAGCATGCATCAGAGGGCCCCACACAAAAGGGGTGCTAACAGATTTATAGAAACCTTTAATTGGTTTTCAATTGAAACATACAGAGGGTGAGGGGAACCTGTGAAGAGTGGCGAAATGTCCTGCATTCGTCTTCTGTATAAGTGAACGATTTAATGTGGCCAAATAATTTTAACGGGTCCCCCCTCCACGCCCCACAAAGCTGCCCTGCCTGATTGGGAACGCTTTTCCTCCTTGATTGACCAAAATAGCCAAACTCCAGCAGAAAAACCGCTTTCAACTTGATCACCAGCTGATTTACAATGAAGATTGTTTTTATTTTTTTTAAAAAGGAAGTTTAATCAGGGTCCAGAGAATTGCTAAAAGTGGCTCCCCGTATTTTGACTGGAGAAATGCATACTGCGTTAGTGGCAATTGTCAAAAAGGAGAGAGGAACAATGTGCAGTTCCCTGAGATACACACTCACCCTGGTTGGTTTAATAATGCGACCCCGGCACAGTATTAATCTGATGCCAACAATTAACGGTGACAATGTTGTTTAACTCAGTTCTGCCCTTCGTAGCAAGCAAGTACATGAGACTCCCCAGCTTCTTGCAGAATTCTGGACGCTAGTTCCTTCCATCTAGTCATCTGTTATTTCGACCTTCCATTATCTTCGTTGGTACCCTAATTAATAAAAATCAAAGGTAATGGTGCATATTACGATTATGAGAGAATAGAAGACGGTTTTGAATAAAGCCGTAGACGTGTGCGTGTGCTGGGAGGGCGGGGTGGGGTGGGGTGGGGGGAGAGATTCATTTAACAACACGATGGAGAAATCTCAAGCAGTGCGCTAACCAGCCCTTCGTTGGGCAAATCCCAACTCGTTGGGATTACACGGGCCAGTTTGTTTCACCTACTGGGCAACCCAGAATCGCCTGTGCAACCATTCAGCCAAACACCGTGTCAAGCGCCGAATTAGGTCACTTCACTCAGAAGGCTTTGGAAAATGATCAGCTAAATGAAAACAAGTCGTGCCCGCGGCACCATGTTTAGTCAGGAGCGACCCCTCCCCAGCACGCATCCACCACTCCCAGGTAATTACAGGATTAATGATTGTGTTATCTGATTCCATAACAGAACTGTGTTTGGTTGAAATACACATCATATTACGTTAATGGCCTCTCACCGCGCTCCCCCCGTGTTTGCAGCTGAGCATTTCTCTAACCAGGCTAAAATCAGACTGAAAAGACCCCAGTCACATCAAAGGTAGTAGGTCAGAAATGGCATTTGTCCGTGTAAGGGATTAATAGAGGCATTGTATAATGCTGCTTTTCAGAATTACTCTCGGGATTAAGAGGCAGATATGGCAAGGGGACATATTTTGTATTCACTATCCATTTTGATTAATGTTTACTGGAGGATTTGGGGGCGAATACTTACTGAACTGGCCCTGGTACTTGGGTGAAAGCAGCGCAAGGAAAGTTTTATTTATTTTTAGCTGAGCCCTGTTAGGGCAGGACAGTAAGTTGAGTGGGAATCCAGCGAGTGATAGGAGAAAGAATACTCTCGCTGGTCTGATCTGCCGTGCTTTCCCTCTTAATTAACGTGGGACTTTCCAAAAGTTGCATTCAAACACTGGGATGGAGAATAAAAGGGGAAGCGTTCACTTGAAATAGGAGAGGCACACGGGGAGACAACTTCTCTGGCAGTGCTGCTTTGTGCATGTGTGTGTGTCTTGTCGCCATCTCAGATTGCCCTCAGTAACAAACCCTTCATGCCCACGTACCTTTCCCCCAGGGTTTCCGCCCAGGGGCTAGCAAGACTATTTTCAGCAGAGGATCTCCACTGCCTTTTGGAATTGAGCTCCACACCCAAAGCAAGAACAACCGCAAACCTATGGCAGGCCTACTAGGAAGAATCCCCTGGCTGTAACCTCTTCTCCTCTGGCTCTCAGTACCGGTCTCTCGTCCGCACTGAGGTCCGGATGGAGCGGACTGAGCCCAATCGCGAAGGAGAGCGGTGTGCATGGCACACGTGTCTTCATTCGCAGCCCCATTGTGGCTGGAAGCCCAAGTCCCTCCCCGTTCGAGAGGAGAGAGAAGGGACCGGGGGGAAGGAGGGGGAGATGCTCCTCCTATTAGGTCATCTGGTCCACCCGCTTGCCAAGGCAGGAGTGTTGTCTCCTCGATAATGTCTAAAGAAAGCTGGAGGAATATAATGAAAGAGAGAGGGGTGTGTGTGTGTGTGTGTGCAGGAGAAAGAAAGAAAGAAAGAAAGGAGGGAGTGGAGAAGGAGGAGAGCCGCCCTGGTGCTGCAGGGGGAGCCAGGGACCCCAGCCTCTCTCGGGACGCTCTGAAGGGAGGAGGGAAGCGGATCCCCCCGCTATCTGCCCATCCCTGGAGCGGGCAGAGGCGTCAGCCCGCAGCGCCGCGAGCCCTGCCGCCACCACCGCCCTCCCCGGCAGATGTCCCCGCTTACCTCGCGCGCCGCCGCCCGCTCCCGGGGCGGGGACCCGGCTCCTGCCCCCGCAGCCGGGCAGGGCGCTCGGGGGCCGGGGCTGCGGGTGGAGCCGCCATCCGGAGCCGCCTGGTCCGCAGGGAAGGACGGGATGGGCAGGAGCCGGAGGGAGGCCGGGGCGAGACTGGACAAGGAGCCGGGGCTTGGGTGGGGGGTGGTGGGGAGGCGCTCCCAGGTCCCCTCCACGGTGCGAGCTGGGCGAGCTCAGGGAGCGGATGGCGAGCGGGGAACCGGGCCAGCCCTGCTGGCCACGGGGAGCTGGAGGGGCAAGCCTCCGCCTGAAACAACTGCCCGGCGTGGGGCCAGTTTTCTCCCCCTCGAAGAGCAGGAGCAAAGCAAAGCAGAGCGAGCCCAGCCTCCCTGTGCGGAGGAGAACAGAGAGGCACAAAAAGTTGGACGTTGTAGCTTTTCAGTTGCCTCTTGTCTGCCCCTGTTATTCCCACATCGCTCTCTCGCCCTCCTCCCCCCAACCGTAACACACTGTCCACAACAGTCAAAGCGTCTGGGAGCACAACTGGACTCTTCGGTGCAATGCAACTTTCCTCTCCTTTAGCCTCTGCAGCATAAATGTTCCCTGTTTCCGATGGAGGGCAGAAGAGGAAAGACCAAACAGAAAAGGCTGCCAAGGGGGGATGATTTATGCATAGCAGCACACTTGGCTTCCAGTGTATTTTGGAAATTTCTTTTATAGTTCCACACTCAATGATTTTGCTAATGTTCTTTTGTTTAGACCGAAAGCTGAGACCTACCTGATTAACGTGGGAACCTATAAATTAAGCAGAGCCAGTTGTAGTGTGGTGCTAAGGCATCTGAAGAACCAGCTGGAGTTAGTACTGGAGGTTAAAAGAAAAAAAGACTTCTCCTTTGGCATAGGAGTGAAATCGACACCAAAATGATTTAGTCACAGATTTGATATATGGGCATGGGAAGGGGAAACCACCACTTTATTACCCTCCACTGCACAATTTCCTCCCTCCTGCAGAAATGTGAGCTAGATGTAATTTTATACCAAAGGCGATACAATGATACCATGGTTTTCCCAAGCAGTATTGTGTCCAGCAGCACTGTATTATGTAAAAGATCTGGCATAATGCTTAGTGGCACATCTGCTAGGTGTGGATGGCATTCATTAGCCAAGGCTTTCTACTAAATGACATGCCAAAGTCCTGACAGTAATGCCCAATGCCAATCTGCTGCTAGTCCAAAGGCAAGCCCAATCCAAGTATGACTTCTTTCCACACTGACACCAAAAATATAGGAAACAATAGGTTTAGATGTCAGAGATGAAAGTGAAACTGCACGTGTGAAGCACCAAACAGTTGTATCAGAAAAGGAAATAAAGTTGCTAAGTGTCATTTAGTAATGCAGCATATGGGGGATATAAGGACAGTCCATGGTTGGGAAAGGAAAGGGTTAGCACCCTTCATAGTCACAGTACAAATATGTTAGTAGATAGTTTTGATGTCACACAACAGTAACAATAATCCTGATACTGGGTCTCATTGCCCATGAAGTCTGTGCCCCGACAATCAGCACTAAATGTAAGTGCAGAGAGCCTTCCAAAGAAATTGACTACTTCAGTCATATTGATATCTCCTTGTCACACCTCTATTTCTGACATTGGTATCCAGCATGTTTCCCAGTGTTTAGTGATTGTTGTTGTTGTTTAAAGGTAAGGAATTCAGTAAAGGAATACAGATGTTTACAGACTTCATTACAACATAGTTGTACACTAAATTACATTTGCAGGACACAGTCCTTAGATTGTCCATGTGGCTAGATCTACCGGAATCAGATTAAATAAAATCGTTCGTCTGCTTAAAAAACCTTTGTTTGTTTGTTTTGCAAGTGCCATTGCTCAGACATCTAAGCGTGGATTATTGTCCACTTTACTATCGGAGGCTGCCTATTTCCCTCTTCTTTCAGAGACTGACTCAAAACTCCTTGATATCAACACGAGTCTTCCCATTGACTTTAGTGGGCTTAGAACTAGGCCCCTTGACCACTCACATTCCTTCTAGTTGTGGCAAATGACACTGATATGGGGGGTAAGATGTGTGGCTTCCTGTCCACATTCCTTCTTGGACATTAGTACTTGTTCTTGCTTACAGGATGGTTCTTCATAGTTTGGAAATAAAAACCAAGTGGAATTAAAGGAAGATGTTTTGCCTGTGAGCCCTCTTGACCACTGTGTCCAAAAGCTATGTGAGGGCCAAACCTAGTAGACCTCACAAATGCAGCATGGAAAATAAAAGTTTTGGGGAAGGAGCTGGGTCAGACTACAGGTCCATCTAATCTAGCATCCTGTCTCCAACAGTGGCCAGTACCAGCTACTCCAGAAACCCTGCAATCAGGTGCAAGAAACCCTGCAATCAGCAATTATGGGATAACTTACTCATAGAGAAAGTTCCTTTCTATCCTCCATCAGTTAGTGGTTGCCTTATGCCCTGAAGCAGAAGAGAGTTATATCCCTTCAGGTATTTTTTTAAATTCCTTGATAATTAATGTAATTCTAGATGTTCCTCGTATCCATATGTCTGTCCAACCCTTTTTGGAATCCTGCTGAACTATTGACCTCTACAATATCTTGATGTTCTCAGTGAGATCTCTAGAACCCTTGTTTGCATTCTGCAAACAGAGGCCCAGGACTGAGTGGGCATGGCGTCTGAACTCTCGTCTCACATCTAGTGGCTTGGGGAAGGGGGTTGGAGATGGGGGTAAAGTCGGCGGGGCAAAGGATGCTACTGGCACACAGGCTTTCCCTGTTCTGTGAGTAGAGACAGTCTCCAGGACTATTAATATAGAAACTTTCAAAAGCTCTACACCCACTAAAAAGAATTAAGATATCCAACAACCAACTAATTGAAACAAGACATTGAAAAACCTGCCCCTATGACAGCCTCACAGCTGATGTGGTGAGCAACATGGGACTTGATATAGTAAGGTTGGAGCCTAGGTGAAGGACACAAGGTCTCTTCCATTAATGGTATTTGGAAATTACAGTGACATCCACTTTAAGAGCCCTGTACACTGACAGAACTGTGTAAAGTGGCTTTAGTGTAAGTGAGAACCAATAGAACAACAGTGGCTTGCTGTGCCAAGAGACTGTGACTTTAGGGATAGCCTGGAGATGGTGACTTTTTCTACCAAATATAGGCCTTGCTACAGTTATCCTTGCCTCTGTCATCTCCCATGTGGATCACGATTTGCAACTTCCTGGGGGTAGTGGGTGTGAGGACATACAACCTGTGCCTTTCACACTCTGTGGGCTAACTTCCATTCGAGTTGCAATTCAAGGGGTTAATGACTAACTCTAAAGTCCTACATGCCCTACAACACGCTTATTTAAGAAACCACTTTGTTCCCTATGTCCTATTGTTACAGTTGTGATCCTCCCCAGCGACTTTGCTGACTATTCCTGGAACTCTGCTTTCTGATACCATCAGTGTAGCGTTCTCAGTTGTAGACCCCAGTCCTTGGAGTCTGCTGCTCTGACTGGCCTTTTCGGTTTTCTTGTCTAATCCAGATTTGCACTGAGCATGATTTCATTTCCGTTCTGTTCTGTTTTTGTCCTTCTTCTGGTTAGCTAGTTGTTCTAGATCAGGTAAGATTTTATAAATTGCAGATACTTTATGAGTTAGTTTTTAGCTCTTCATGTTTTCAATAATTATTGTGCTGCACTTAGGTATTTTCGTTCTAGGTGATATAAAATCAGCAAATAAAAAAGTACAAAGGCAATAGGGCCCATGACAGCTTAAGGACAGGAAATAAATGAAATAATAGATAGAGAAAGACTTAGGGTATGTCTATACTGGAAAAAAGATGACCGGGTCAACTGATTTGGGCTCATGGGGCTCAGACTGTGGGGCTAAAAATTGTTGTGTAGACATTCATGCTCAGGCTGGACCCTGGGCTTTAGGACTATCCCCCCTTGCAGGGGTCCAGAGCTCAGGCTCCAGCCTGGGCCTAAATGTCTATATAGCAATTTTATAGCTTCACAGCCCGAGCCCTGCAAGCCCAAGTCAGCTCACCTTGGGCCAGCTGGGAGTGTTTAATTGCTGTGTAGACTCACCCTTATTGGTTGTAAACCCAACCCTGTAAACCCTTATGTACAGACTTAACTTTAATATGTGAGATGTCCCATTGGCTTCAATGGACCTACCTTTGTGCTTAAAGTTAAGCAAGTGTGCAGGGTTGGAGAAGAAAGATGGATGAATCAGAAGACTTGGGAAAGGAAATAGGGTGACAATCTTTGGACCAGAAGTTTCATTCCTCCCTACAAGATAATCAGTGATGAAAACCATCTTATTGCTCTTCTCTTCCTAAGGGCAACAATCTCTTCTCAGATGCTCATGGTCGTATATAGCTTTGGCATTCCGCTCTCTGCATGTGTGTGGAGCTCCCATAGACATTCGTTATGGAAATTATATTATAAATGGAGTTCTGTGCTTCTAATGAGAGCAGCATACCAAAGCTGAGAACTTCTTATGAGGTGAATTTTGCCAATAATTACCTGACTTCTCTTTGGGACTGATTCTGCAACCTGAACCTAAAACTCCTATTGAGAATTTTGTATAAAGACAATTTTTGGAAAAAAAATTGATGAACATTTTCAATCTCAGTGCCTAAATTGAGGCACTCTGATCCATATTTTGACTCCTAAATATAGGTGGCTTGATTTTAAAAAGTGCTGAGCACTCCTTTATCATAAGCGATAGTGAGCCCAAGAGCAATGAAAGTCAGGATGATCTTATTAATTACTCTTACTGTCATCTTCAAGTTTTAAAAGGCTACCATGACCCTTAAGCATAAGCCTGTATGTTCTGGCCAGAGATTTTAGGGATCTATATAACTGTAAAGACTTTTTGTGCCATCATAGTATATTTTTCCATTATGGTGCAAATCTGATCCATTGAAGTCAAAGGGAGTTTTGCCAATGACTTCAATAAGAGCAGGAGCAGGTCCTATAACAGCCTTGTAGCAATGCTAATTATTCTTTTCTCTTATAAGGCCTGATCCAAAGCCCTGTGAAGTCAGTGGAAAGATTTCAGTTGACTTCGATTGTTTGGATCTGCCCCTTACAGCAGAGTAATTGCTCTTGCCCATTTCTAGGTAATTTATCATTGTCTATTTTTCCATTTTTCTATTTCTTTTTTAAAAATTATTAAATTAATGACTATTTTTGTATTAGTCCGGGGCAGTCTTCCTTTTAACTCACTTTACTTAAGAATGGGCACCTCTTGTGGAGATAATGAAACGAGGCTTGGTAGGGTGCGATTGGGGAAAAATTGGATGGAAAAAGCAACAAAGAAATTTGAGACTCTTCAATGAGAACGCGTGGTTCTTCAGTGCATACTGTGAATGGATGCAATGGTTTTATTTGTTTTGACCCTGGTTCAGCAAGGTCCTTAAGCTCATGCCCAACATTAAGCAAGTGAGCACTCCCATTGAATTTAATGATTCAAAACCAAAAGAACTACTTGATTCAAGTCAATGGGGCAATTCACATGCTTAATGTATCTTGTTGAATTGGGGTGAATCTCCCAAGTGGACTGACTCTATGCCTACTGAATATCTGATATAATTTCCATTATCATTAATGGGAGTCACATGTATCAATGAAGGAATAGATTGCTTAAGCTCTGATCCTATGGACACTTACACATGTGAGTGATGTTATGCACCTGATTTGGCCCACTGAGCTCAGAGGCCATTCATGCACATAAAGATCCTGATATGCATAACTCTTTGCAGGATTGGGGCCTAAATTTGTGAACTATTTTGAAACATTAGCTTTCATTTAAAACATTTTAGAGGGATCTAACTAACTTGGACTATGTTTCTCAGTGTTATAAAATAGGTCAAGAGTGATTTAAATCCATTTTGTAAATATTGTACAGTATGTATCTTAATGATCATCCTTGGCATTTAAACACAAACTTTCATCTGAAGGTCTCAAAGCACTTTACATACACAAATTAAATCTCATATCATTTCTGTAAAATGAGTATTATTATCCCCAATTTTAGGGTAGGTAAACTGAGGGACTGAGGGAGTTGAGAGATAAAGCAATATTCCTAGAGTGAGGTCTCAATTCAGAAAAATACTTAAGCATGTGTTTAACTCCTAGTGGCCTCCGTGGGGCTTAAGGGATGTTTTTCTCAATTGTGGCTTGAGTCCAAAGCAGAGTTGGGAATAATACATCCATGGAGTCCTTTGTTCTAACTTCTTGCTCTAAGCGCAAGATAACATTCCCACCTAACTCTTGGTCATCAAGAAAAAATTAGTTTTGCTGTTTGATATAATAATTGGTGTGAATGCCTCGTAATTCATAAAACTATAATTTTTTTCTTTTTAATTTGCTTTTCTTTGCTACATATTGCTTGCACAATGTTTTGTGTGATCTAATATTCTTTGTTCAAAACTGCAAGAAATCTAAATAAAGACTATAGTATGTTGCTGCCGTAAAGGCATCAGCTAACATTTTCTATGGCATATGGTACTTCAGAAGCCATATGTATCACTGTTTAGTGATTCTGGCAAAGAGGCACAGAATGGTGAAATCCAACTGCCAGAATTTCTGAAAACAAATATGTAAATGCTTCAGTGCTTTTGTTATTCATAACATACCTCTAACACAGCACATACAATATGCTGTTCATTCTGTAACTAGTACAAGTTCTCATTTTTAAAGATTTTTCATAATCTTTGTCCCCCCCATTCCTTACTCCCTTCTCCATAGCAATTAATTTTAAAAAGCAGTTTTAAAAAGAAGTTATTCAAACCGATTTTGCCTATTTGTGGGGCTGTGACACTGTACCCCATATTCTGCATAGTGGTATTGTTATTATATGGTTATAGCATAATTATGGTGCATTTTATGCAAGATAAGTCATGTGGGTTTTCATTGGAAAAGTTACGATTTTCTGAATATGATTACACTATTTGTATGCATGTATCATTTTTGTATCTGAAGTTATGAATACTGATTATGTATCTGTATTTCAAATGTAGTTACACCTGAGTAATACCCACTAAACAATCAGTCTAGATAGCTGGTTGGGAAGGGCCTATTCAGGGCAATAAGCCATTAGGGAGAACAATAGGCCTTAGGATATGCTTATCTCCCACCTGGTGAGCCTTCCTGAGAACACTGACAGACAGCCTGTAAGTGAAAGCTGCTATGACTCTACAAGGACATGTGATCAGGCCACACGGTGCTGGACTCCACCTTGGGATATCAGTATTTTTCCACAGACTGGTCTGGGAACCAAGCTTTGGAACAAAGGGTTCCTGCCATATGCAAAAGCCATATAAGGCAGAGAGTGACATCTTCTGTGGTTCTTTACTTCCCACACAAGACGAAACACCTGAGGAACAAAGACTGAACTAGGGGAAGTGCTGGCTGGAGGGCTCTGCAGCTTGTCACAGCAGTACAGTATGAGAGGAGTCCAAGCTGGTGGGTCAGGGGGCCCAGTGGTACCTCAGTTCCAGGTGGCACCCTGGGGAGAACCCATCACGGGGACATCTACATTTTTTATCTGAATTGTATGTCTTCAGGTTAGTCTAACTGTGGAACAAAGGGACAGTGTTGCAATCAATTAAAGAACACCCATTATAACTAGGAATAATGGAAGGAAATCAAGAAAAGAAAATTATGTGTTTACTATGCTGAAAAATTCTGCACAGTGAGCTGGGACTAGTCAGCCAAGAAAAACTGTCTCATCACTTGATTCATTTAAAACTACTAGGCTTGCAAAGCCCATGAGAATAAATTTCCCCTCTGCTGATACTCACACCTTCTTGTCACTTGTTGGAAAAGGGCGATGTCCACCTTGATTGCATTGGCCTCGTAAGTCCTACAAAAGTCATTTCCTCTCTCTTGATATTCACCCCTTCTTGTCAATTGTTGAGAATAGGCCACCTCCACCTTAATTGAATTGGCCTCCTTAGCACTGACCCCCCACTCGGTAAGGCAACTCCCATCTTTTCATGTGCTGTAATATTTATACTGCTTACTGTATTTTTCACTCCATGCATCCGATGAAGTGGGTTTTAGCCCATGAAAGTTTATGCCCAAATAAATGAGTTAATCTCTAAGGTGCCATAAGGACTCCGTGTTGTTTTTATATTCCAGAGAACAATCACTGCGGGGGACCCAAGGCCCTGAAAGGTCTTTTCAAGAAGTGGTCCAGAGCTGCAAAATTCCTATCAGAATCTGGAATCCCCCCCTAAAATCTGATTTTTGCAGTTTGGTCATTTGTAGAGAAATAATAGAGGTGCAGCCAGAGATGGTGCCAACTCTTCTTTCAAAGAGGTGCAGTGACATTGATATTGACATCATTTTTGCAAAATTAGGAGCAGTCTGTGTATGGCCATTAGATGTATTACACAGCTGCTGTAATTATTTGGCACCGCGTTGTGTGCTGTTTACTTGTATGGGTATAACTTGTAGGCAGCAGCTGTACCTAAGGAAATAATTCAACCAGAGAGAGAAACTCACATCAGCCAGAACTTATCAAGTTTACTTGAGATTTTGCTCTAACTAAATATTTAAGAACTTTGCTATTTAATTCCAAACTGGAAAGGCTTCCTGCTGAACAATGTTATGTGGCCTGAAAATAGATCTCCTTAAAGCATAATCAGAACCAATAGGATTAGAATTAATTCCCTGCAGTTTGAGCCAATGTCTAAACATTCCTTCATTGGCTGTTTGTACCGAATAGGATTTTAGTATGTGTAGTTTGGCTGTGATGGTACTAAGCCAAAACAGCATATCCTTAGCCCTGTGTGTCCAGAATGAATGATTTCTGCCATTTCCAATCTCAGTGACTGTAAGTACTTCACCTTTAAAAATCAAATCATCCTCCAGAACGCTGTCGCTCGTGCTGTACAAAAATATTTTTCTTATGGCCAACAAACAGTGATAGTTTCCACCAGTGTGGAAAACTGGGGTTCCTGTTTTATTGCAACTGTAATGTATAGGAATTGGGTGTTACCCTTTTAAATGGTTTGGGAACTGTCACAGCTGACTGTCCCCTTTAAGGGGAGATGGGCACAGCCCCACCGGTGATGCATCAGTTGCCTCCCAGTTGATGCTGTGTGGCTAGTGAGGCAGGTAATAACCTGAAGAGCACTTAGTCCTTATAAAGACCAGGAAGAGTTCACTTGTATTGTAGAATCTTGGGGTTCAGAAAGTTCCTAGCAAAAGTTCTTGTGTTAGGGTAAGGCTCTGGAGGGGGCTGACCGGGGGAAAGGCTTCTGCTTTGTTTTGGGTTACTTTATAAGCTGTGTTTGAATAATAAATTGGGCCCTGAGGCAAAGGCCTGAAATATATTTGGGTGCGGCATACGTTGCTCCTTTCTGGACTGGTGAGACAGCCCAGGAACTTTCCAGTGCACCTTCTGTCTTCCTTTGAAGAAGCTAACAGAGCAGCTATATATATGTAACTGGCCTTGTGTGTGTGTATATATATATATATATATTTGGAACCCAACTGTATCTGCGTGGCTTCCTCATTCATAATGTTGTGTAGAGAGCAAAGATACACCAGCAACCCTTAGGTCTGTCAGGTTCTTGTCAGACACAAGTAAACTAGGCATAACTAGGGGTAGTTGAAAAGTGGGAAAATATTTTGCAAGAACTTCTGAAAAATGTGTTCTTTCGGTAACCAATTTCTGAAACTTAACATTTTCAAAAAACGGGAGGAATTTTTCACAAACTTTCACTTCGGCTCACAATGTTTAAAACTTGAAGGGTTTTTTGAACATCTTTAGGCCTAACGAAATAACTTGACATCCCAGTTCACTTGTCCTTGTTGTTGTCAGACCCTCCCAGAAAGAACTTGTTCAAGATAACAGGCCCCGCTCTACCCTTCTGTAGTTGCACTTAACCACAGTATCACATTTCTACAGGCACGATACCATGCATTGTAATCTCACAGGTGCTGCTGCAAGGTGCTTTCCCTCCCTCCATGATTGCTTTCATGTTTTTATGGTCAGACCCACGGTAACTCTTCTAAATGCATTGTTAGTAGTGCTTACAGCTGAAAGTTATTGCATACAACTGCTTTCATCTGTACATAGCTCATTACTATGAGGTGCAAGAGATCTGACTGCACAAACACTCACTTTTTATGGCAGTATAAATAAGGATTCTGTTTATTAAAATCAGTGGATTTACAGAAATATAAAACTGGAGTGAGGGAAAGAGATATACACTGTGAATAAAAGATTAAAAGGAAACATTGAGTCTTTGTTACTAATCTCTTTTCCACCAAGGAACCAGCCCTCTCAACTAAAAATTCCCAAATGCTGCCTGGAACTCAGCAGGGCGGGACAACAATATAATCTGGGACAACCTGTGGAACCCTCTCTCATATTAGTGAGCATTCACTCATGCAAGTAGTCCCAATCACTTTGGAGTCATTCTGCCAGCATTAGGGAGGAAGTCATTTATTCAGGGACTGGTTGCTGTTTCTAGTTCATTCTAACTAGCAGGTGACAGCTTCATGGTGAGGTGTTCAAGGGACCTGGGTTGGGATTAATAGGGAAATTGAGCATGAGGTGGAAACAAGCCAAAACTCAGCATAAAGCAAACAAAAAATACCCACAAACAAACCAGCAGAGAAAGCCATGATCAGTTCCCCTAGCGCCACACAGAAAATAGTTCTTAAACAGTGATAAGAAACATGAAAAACAAGAGGAAAGCCCAATGCACTAGCAAAAAGCAAACCTCGCTCATCGTGATGAAAGAATTAGACTAGTCAGTTAAATACTTCACATTCCAAAAGCTGCATGTTGCCAAAACAATATCAGAAAATGAAAGGGAGTGGGGGGAGTAAGGCAGATGACAAGGTGCAGTTACCGGATAGAACATGTTATGCTAAGAGAAGAATGCTAAAGACAGCAATCCAAGGAGTTCATTTTGAAGGAATCACTTCTTGAACGGGGGGGGGAGGGAGGAGATGCTGTAAATTAAAGGCTCAATCCTTTATTATTCATGTGAGTAATTCTCACCTGAGCTTTCCTAGTGCCTTGGTAGAACAGGAACATGGGATTATGCACAGAATAAAGGTTGCAGGCAAACGATCACTGATTTGCACAGAGTATATGTTTTAGAAGGGGTGTAGGGTTAGCCAGAGTTGCCTGCTTATCAAAAAGCAAAGCGGAACTTGTCCCAGAGAGTTAATTGGTGTGTATTATACCAAGCAATTCTCTTTAAACAGCAGCAGATGGTGCAAGAGCAAGTTTGAAAGTAGCCACCACACTTCTTATTGGCTGAGCAGCTGATTCAATCACAGACAGGGAGGACTGTGACAGAAGATTGTTAGAACTACTGGTGCATCTGGGTTATAGT
Organism: Eretmochelys imbricata; assembly: GCF_965152235.1. Taxonomy (NCBI): domain Eukaryota; kingdom Metazoa; phylum Chordata; order Testudines; family Cheloniidae; genus Eretmochelys; species Eretmochelys imbricata. The sequence continues at coordinate 19,049,655 of NC_135575.1, read as the reverse complement.
GGTACCATTTGGACTGTGATTACAGGATCAACAGATTAAAACCAAATACACACAGTACATTATGTAAGTGATGGACAAATAGTAATGATTCATATATTTTACGGGGAAAGAGTCCCTTAAATTTGAGATGTTTCTCAATGAAATGTCTTGTTCTTGCTTGATTACAATGGGGACTTGTGCTTAAAAACTAATGATACGTCAGACCCTTTTTAACACATACACTGTAAAGAAAAAGACTCAAGGACATATTCTCTCTCAATGTATTTTTTGGAGCAGAGGCAATTACCAGACTCTTCATGTTGCGGCCTGTCTCAGCTCAGCGCCTCTGGCCCTCCATCTGAACATTTCCCCTAGCTTCTTTGAATCAGTGGGATTTTTTTCTAGCAGCTATTTGTGATTCCTACTGCGTGCAGCGCTTACTGGTTCTACAAATCTGAGATCAGACTTGAATCCCAGTCTCCTGCATTTCCATAGGAACAGGTAAAAGACTCCTGTGAGACTGTATTTTATTTTTACACCTAAGGTTTTAGCACATTTCAGTTTTCTGCTTTACTAGTTTTTGTTGCAAATGCACCACGCTTGGTCTTGTAGTTAAAGTGCTGGGCTAAGATGCAGGCGATCGAGGTTCTGTTCTTTGCTCTGCCACAGGCTTCATGTGTGATCCTGGGTAAAACACATAATCTCTCTGTGCCTCAGTTCCCCCTCTGTACTTTCTACCTCACAAGGATGTTGTGAGGATAAACCTATCAATCTGTGTCGGGCCCTTCTGTACTAAGGTCCTGGGAACTATAAAAGAGAGAAACCCCTAATGCTAGTTTCTTGCAAAGTGAATGAATTCATTTCATAGCTAATGTCATGGCTTGCCCTTTCGTAGCTTGCTCTTTGTCCAGTTGCAGACAGTATTCTTCTTTTTTCTGATAAATGCTTAAGGTCTGCCTTGCCTTCAGGTCTCCACTTCCTTCGAGTGAAGGTATTTGTCAAAAGGAATGGAGGAAATATTTTGAAACTACAGAGCATTTGCTGTGTTATGGGAGTGGAGAAGTAAGAAAAAAAATCTCTCTTGTGGATGTTCTTTCTGATGAAAGTAACAGTGGTTGGTACTTTTCTTTGCTTTACCTGAGAATTCCCATGGGAGCACGCAAGGTTGTCATGACAGTGAAATTGTAAACACACGTAAATTTAAAAAAACTTCTGATTATAATATCTGAGTCCTCAAAAGCTCAGCCACTTGTACGTATGGCGTTGGTACCTTATTTGCATAGTATTTGTATTCATTGCTATTTGCATTTGTGGGAGAATACTTATATTAGGATGCTGAAATTATAGCTGTTTTACAGGAGGATGTAGAAGCTCAAAGTCAGATCAGAGCTGCATTGTGTGCAAGGGAGAGTCCCTTCCCCAAGGAATTTGCAATCTAAATAGATAAGACATAAACTGAAAGCGGTGACGTGACCGGCCTAAGGTCACAGAGTAGGTCAGCAGCAGAACTGAGATTAGAACCCAGGTCTTCCAAATGCTAATGTTCAGACTTATCCACCAAGCCATATTGCCTTTATAGTCTAATCTTTAAGCAAATGGAACAAGGCATGAGGACATTTTAGTACAGCTTTTGACACTGTCCCATGTGACATTCTCATAAACAAACTAGGGAAATGCAATCTAGATTAAATTATTATAAATTGGGTGAACAACTGGTTGAAAGACCATACTCAAAGAGTAATTATTGATGATTCGCTGTCAAACTGGGAGGACACATCTAGTGGGGTCCTGCAGGGGTTAGTCTCGGGTCTGGTACTAGTCAATAGTTTCATTAATGGCTTGAATAATGGAGTGGAGAGTATGCTTATAATATTATGGATGACGCAAAGCTGGGAGGGGTTGCCAGCACTTTGAAGGACAAAATTAGAATTCATAACAACCTTGACAAATTAGAGAAATGGTCTGAACTCAACAAGATGAAATTCAATAAGAATAAATGCAAAGCACTACATGTAGGAAAGAAAAATCAAATGCACAAATGCAAAAAGAGGAATGACAGGCTAGGTAATATTACTGCAGAAAAGGATCTGGGGACTATATTGAATTGAATATGAGTCAACAATGTGATGCATTTGCGAAAAAGGCTAATCTAATTCTGGTGTGTATTAACAGGAGTGTCGTATATCAGGTATGGGAGATAACTGTCCTGTCCTACTCAGCACTGGTGAGACCTCAGCTGGAGTACAGTGTCCAGTTCTGGGCACCACACTTTAGGAAATATGTGGATAAATTGGAGAGAATGCAGAGGAGAACAACAAAAATGATAAAAGGTTTAAAAAGTCTGACCTGTGAGGGAAGGTTAAAAACATTGGCCATGTTTAGTCTTAAGAAAAGAAGACTGAGGGGGGAACTGGTAACTGTCTTAAAATATGTAAAGGGCTGTTCTAAAAAGGATGGTGCTAAATTGTTCTCTAAGTCCCCTGAAGGTAGGACAAGAAGTAATGGGCTTAATCTGCAGCAAGGAAGCTTTAGGTTAGATAATAGGAAAAACTTTTTAACTATCAGGGTAGTTAAGTTCTGGATGAGGCTTCCAAGGGAGGTTGTGAAATCCATATGATTGGCGGTTTTTAAAAACAAGTTAGACCAGTGGTTCTCAAATGTATTTGACTGGGACCCCCTTCTTTGTGTCTGTAGTCATTTACGCCCCTTCCCCCCCAGTACATATACCACCACCCAGCTGTGAAGACAGAGTGGAGAGCAGCGGCTGCTGGCCACATGCCCAGCTCTGAAGGTAGCACTGTGCCAGCAGCATCACCGTAATAAGAGTGGCAATGTGCAAAGTGATATTCGTCAATATCACTTATCACAGCAGACTTAGTGCCCCACTCCTACCCTTACTTCTGCACTGCTGCTGCTACCCACTGCCTCCAGGTGAAGGACTGGGGTGTAGGGAGAAGGAGATCCTGAGACTGGACTGCCCTCCTGGTGAGGGAGAGCCTGAACCTGGGTGACAGGATTCTGGCTGTTCCCTTTTCCCCACCTCTCAGGTGTGTACAGCCCTTCTGCACGAGCCCCAGCCACCTGGGACTGTCAGCCAGAGCTCTTAAAAAAACCAAAACCACACAGCTCGTGCCTCCCTTGACACATTCCCATGCCTCCCTTGGGAGACCTGCCCCACAGTTTGAGAACCACTGGGTTAGACAAGGACCTGTCAGGGATGGTCTAGAGATACTTGGTCCTGCCTTATCACATGGGTTGGACTTGATGACTGCTCCAGGTCCCTTCCAGCCCTACATTTCTATGATTCTGTGACAGCTGAGTTCTCTTACTGCCTTGACCACTAACCTACTGCGTGACATTGGGGATTGTTGGGGAAGTCTTACATTCCCCAAAGACCCCACTACTTTGTGTTGCCTCACATTTCGAGTGTCCAGCTAGATACTCAGCTCTCTCTAGTGGGGGAACCCTAAATGTGAGACAATCCAAATGAATGGGCACTTTTGAAAATGTTGGCCTTCATCCACTTTGTCTCCATTTGTAAAATAGGAGTAATAAAATGCCTCTTCACAGGGGTGTGGTGAGGCTCAGTCGGTAGGCCCAAATCTTCATTAGGAGCCAGAATAACATCAAGAATCTGCAAAAAGGGAAGGAGTACTTGTGGCATCTTCGAGACTAACAAATTTATTTGAGCATAAGCTTTCATGAGCTACAGCTCACTTCATCAGATGCATGCAGTGGAAAATACAGTGGGGAGATTTTATATACACAGAGAACATGAAACAATGGGTGTTACCATACACACTGTAACGAGAGTGATCAGGTAGGGTGAGCTATTACCAGCAGGAGAGAAAAAAACCCTTTTTTCAGCAGTTGACAAGAACGTGTGAGGAACCGGGGGGGGGGGGAGAATAAACATGGGGAAATAGTTTTACTTTGTGTAATGACCCATCCACTCCCAGTCTTCATTCAAGCCTAACTTAATGGTGTCCAGTTTGCAAATTAATTCCAATTCAGCAATCTCTCGTTGGAGTCTGTTTTTGAAGTTTTTTTGTTGAAGAATTGCGACTTTTAGGTCTACAAGCGAGTGACCAGAGAGATTGAAGTGTTCTCCAACTGTTTTTTGAATGTTATAATTCTTGACATCTGATTTGTGTCCATTTATTCTTTTATGTAGAGACTGGCCAGTTTGGCCAATGTGCATGGCGGAGGGGCATTGCTGGCACATGATGGCATATATCACATTGGTAGATGTGCAGGTGAATGAGCCTCTGATAGTGTGGCTGATGTGATTAGGCCCTATGATGGTGTCCCTGAATAGATACGTGGACACAGTTGGCAATGGGCTTTGTTGCAAGGATAGGTTCTTGGGTTAGTGTTTTTGTTGTGTGGTGTGTGGTTGCTGGTGAGTATTTGCTTCAGGTTGTGGGGCTGTCTGTAAGCAAGGACTGGCCTGTCTCCCCAGACCTAAAGGTGCCATCCTTTTCGTTTTGAGGATACAGACTAACATGGCTGCTACTCTGAAACCTATCAAGAATCTGGGCTTTCATGTTTGTAAAACACACTGAAAGACTCGGAGGACTAGTGCTCCAGGAATAGAAAGTATATTTTTTGTTCTCACAGTAGGACGTGGTGAGGATAAAACTTCCACACAACAGGCACCAGATCATTGGTGCCCACTTTCCAATTTGTGCCACTCTGGCAGTGCAAAGCACACACCTTGGGAGATTCTGGCTAGTTGTATCTCCAGTGTAGACGTACCCTCAGAGAAAGCCTGGAATCTGGGCCCATACAGTCAGTCATGGCTAAAACAATCTACATCTTTCAATCAGTGGCGTGCTTTCTACAGGAGACCTCTCACCACCACAGAATGTCTTCTCACATACAGACAAACAATTTCCCTTCAACTATTAAACCACTGTTTCCATGGGAGATATTGGCTGCAGTTTACAAATATAGCGCCTGATTCTGCCACCTGCACATTGAGTAGTACCAAATTTTGAGAGCTGTCTCCCTGAAAACTCACATAGTGACCTACTATACAACTCAGTGTGCATAAGAGTGGCAGAACCAGCCTCTCAGAGCTTGCTAAAACGATATGTGGCCCTTATCCTGTGTTCCTGGGAGTTCGGTTTATGCAGTGATGGCAGATTTGGACCCCTGGCAAAGAGCTGATGAGTTTTACTTAACCGGCTAAGAGAAAACAGCTATGGTATACGCCTTTCCAATGAAATCTAATGCACTACATTATTTTTGTTTTGTATATTCACACTGTACTGTAACAAATCCAAATCCTGTTATGTTGCCTTCTATTGTTAAAAAAAATAAAATGTACCACTTTAAAATATATGTTTCGACAACTCAGAAAGTAAAAGCAGTCATGAGATGTCAGTACTGTGAAAGGAAGCTGTAGTAATTCATAGTGAGCTAACTCTTGAAATGACAAAGAGCAATGATAGCAGAATTTGGCCCATATACAACGATGCACGATGTGGGAAATGTGTGAAATGAGGAACAAGTGCATGTTTTCAGACTTGGATTTTCATGACTTTATTCTTACTACAGTAACTGGTAAGTTACATCATTTCTGATTGTCATGAGTTGTTCTTCTTAAAAATCCAGAACTTGTGCTTAAATTGTGGCTACATTTTCATGTGTTGCTATAATGTATATGGTGTATTTTCCCCATTGTAAAGTCCCCTATGGCTATCTCATCTCATTGCAGGGCCCAATTTTCTACTGGTTTCTACTGGTATATTTTCACTGAGCTACAGAAGTGTAAAACTGGTGGGAGGGAGTGGAGATTTAGGCCCAGTGCATTTTGCTCGACATTAGCCTGAAGTTATTTCTCTGTAATGAACGAGGATAAAAATATTCAAAGGCACTGAAGTGACTTAGGAGCCTTAGGCCTACACTATGGGCCTATAGAGGCAGAGTTATGGTGTCCTAGCTATGCTGGCATAACCCTGTAGTGTAGATACAGCCTACAGTGGTGGAAGGGGTTTTTCCGTCACTGTAGAAACACCACCCCTCTGAGTGACAGTAGCTAGCTTGACAGAAGCGTTCTTCCAGTGACATAGATGCTTCTACAATTGGGGATAGGTCAGCATAGCTACAGTGCTCAGGGGTGTGGATTTTTCACACCCCTGAGTGCAATAGCTATGTCAACCTAAGTTCTAAGTGTAGACCAGGCCTTAGTGCTGTTTTCAAAAACTGATTTACAGCGGGGCTTAGGCTCCTAGGTCATTCAGATGGTTTGGAAAATTGTATTTGTTTATGTATATTTTTCAAAATAAGTTCTTTGTGGCAGATAGCATCCTGATCTTAAGAGAACCGCAGCACTGTAATTCACACTCTTATCAGCCTCTATCACTATGATTGTAATCTCTAATGCTTTTTTAAAGGCCATCAAGGTGTCCTGTATTGATCCGATACATTCAATAACTAAGTGTCTGATCCTGTGAGATGCTGAACGCTCCCTGCGAGGTTCGGCGCAGGCTCAAATCTGAGAGGAGGAAAGATAAGAAGCATGGTTTTGGACACTTAGTTCAAAGAAATGGTGGGATATCGGGGGAGAGATTTGAGTCTGCTCAGAGTGACAGAAGTCAGGAATGGTGACTTAGATTTGAAAGTCATTATCACAGTAATGGTAACAGTGACAAAAGGAGTGGATAAGTTTACTGATGATGGGTGTAGTGAGAAAAGAGAAGGGACCAAGGAAAAACCTTTGGATAACAGCAGAGAAGTGGCCCACTGAGGTAGGAGGCGAACAAGGAGAGGACAATTACAGAAGTGCCTATTAATTTCTGTCTTGTCCTGCTTTTATTTATTTCTGTCATTGTATTATTTATCTGTATAAAGGATTTTAGCATACAATTTCTATTACAGACTGTGATGGATGTTAGGTTCTGAGACCCTACATGAAGATACAGAGATATTCTGCTGACTCATGATGACCGAGAGACCAGCAGGGTCTCATTAGCTTCAGTCCAGTGTTTGCATTTCTCTCTCGACTCAGAGGGGAGACAGAAACTCTTGTGTGGAAAAACATTAGAAACAGCAAGCTCAGTGACAAGCTCAGGCTAAGATTTGTATCTTATTCATAAGAATAAAGGGAGAACCCAGGTAAAGGGATGAGTTTTGAACACTAACCTAGTATGTGTGTAGAGCAGGTAGGAACTCAGCCTGCTCACACAGACCCTATACAAAATAAAGTTCCATTGTATTCTGTTATTATATATTTCCTCTAATGAATGTATTGAAAGACTTAGATGTTGATTAAAGTAAATGATTAAGTACCAGACAAAGACAGCTAGAGTAAAGAGCTTCATAATGCAGTTCTTCAAATGCACATCAACCCTGGTTTGCAATTTATACATTGCCATCCAGAGTAAGCTTCCTTAGGCATAGGCTCCTGTGCCTTGACTACAAAGTGAATTCAGAGAGCTGGAGAGGAAAGTAACAGACTTGATAGTCAGGATTTTGGGTATTCTTCTACTTTCACAGTCCATGTTTCACAGTCCATTTTCTCTTTCTCACACTGTCTCTCTGGCTACTGTATCCCTGCTAAAACGTTATCACAACACAGGCAGACACACAGACTCACCCACACACGCCTGTCACACTTTCTTTGCCCAGATGGATGTAACGAATGAAGCTGGGAGCCCTTGAACACAATCAGCACTGTCTCAGATAAACGAGGATGAAAGACGGCAATTTTTGTGAGAGGGTTCACAAAAGCTTTTCAGGTGATTGGCAACAAGGTGAGAACTCTTAGCTGGTGACTCAGCTCTGTGTCTCACTTGCGGTCACTAAGGATGACATGGCTTAAAAAAGTAGGGGGTTACATAATCAATTTGTAGCAGGTAATTGCCGTTAGGTATTCTTTACTTCCTGTAGTAAGGATGTGTTGATGTCTGATATCAGAGAGTTGCCACATTTCACTCCAGAAGTGGCTGCATTTCTGTGGTGAATGAAGTGATTCTTGCATCCAGGCTGCATTTCAGTTTGTCGGCACAGTGATTTAGAACCCTTCCCGATGAAATATGCTATCTGGAGTATACGTACGAGGAATTACCATTGTCACTGTGTCACTGATATAATAAGGCTACGGTAATAGAAGGAGCAGAAGGCTGGCTTTGTGGACATCTGTATTCAGTTCTTGGCTCTGTCCTAGATGTCCTGTGAGATCTTGGGCACATAATATAATCTCTCTGTGTCTCAGTTCCTGTCTGTAACTTGGGGACAATAATACTGCTAATCTCCCACCCTCTGTCTGCCTTGTCCTACAGAGCTTATAGTCTATATAGACAGTGATTGTCTTTGAGTGTGTTTTTGTACAGGGCCTTGTACAATAGGGCGACAATCATGGCACTGTAATTATAATACCAGTGATAAAGACTCCCATACGTTCCTTGCAGGAGAAGCCTTATGCCTTAGTTTAGCTAGTAAATAGGAGGCCAAGGACATTACATTTTAAGGGGCACCGCTGGAATATTATTGGGACCACACTGGTTACTCATCTATAGGTTAGTCCCAAGCTATTCTATTTTCACTGCAGAACTTCTGTCCTTTCTCCACGAAGGGGTATCTGCGTTGCTTCAGTTGTTTACAGCAAGTACCTTTAGGTCTTGGATGCGCATCTGCCTCTGAATTCTTTATGCTGGTGACCATAGAACCCCTCTTGAAGTACAGTCGCAGTTGTTTCAAAGGGTTTTTGGGTACATTTAGGAATTGGAAGATCTAACTGCACAGAAAAAGGGCCAACTTTTCTGGAAAAAAGAAAGACCACAGGTAGGGAACTAAGATCTTTGTTGGGCTGAGTGGCTCGGTGAAAGCAGAGAACAGCTGAGGAGTGCGTCCATCAAAACCTGTCTTCACTTGAGCCATCCTTGCTTTCCTCTAGTTGAGATGTCTCAAAGCTCTCCAGGTGAATGCAGCTTTATTTACTCTATTTCTGATTCAGAGGCTGGAGCTGCCAATTTCTTATTTTGTTCAGTTTCAGCAGTGGTGGTGCCAAGCACACCTGTTGAGACACATGGATCTTCTGAGAAACATGATCACCCACATTTGAAATAACTATAGATGTGAAATTTTACTGTGGTGATAGTCTTGAAAAGAACAAAAACAACAACAAAAGCTGCTTCAGCAGAGAGAGTGGCACAAACTTCTGAGAATAGTCAGTGGCCAGTTGGTGGAGATAAGCCGCAAATTACTGCACATTCACCGCCATTGATTTAAATGGGGCACCGCATGGATGCAGGAATCTGCCGGCATGGATCTGAGTGCAGGATTGGGTGGGTCTGATGTCAGCAGATGAGTTTTCCTTCTAGGATGCAGCACTAAAATGGCAGTACACATTCCATCTAGGATGTGTAAAACTGGGACCAAAGTTTCTGATGCATGTAGGAGATGCTGAGCCCACAGCGGGGGCCTCTGGCTGGGTCTACACTACAAACGTAGGTCGACTGAAGCCGCAGTAAGTTGTTGTAATAACACATGCCTACACTACCGAGTCCCTTCCGCCAACCTAAGTCACCTGTAAAGTTGACGTCTGTACTCCACTTCTGCGAGAGGTGTAGCGCTTGAATCGACACCCATGTGTCGACTTGGGGATAGTGTAGACGCTGTGTTGTGTAATTAAATGAATTGGCCTCCAGGAGGTGTCCCACAGTGCTCAGCTATGACGACTCCTGAGAGCACTTTCAACTACACAGCACAGCAGCCAGGTACACAGGAAACAGACAGGGGAACTTTTTTGAATTTTCATTTCCTGTTTGATCAGCGTGGAGCGCTCACCCGCACAGATAATCATGGAGACTCAAGGCTGCAAAAGCGCTCCAGCCTGCAGTACACAGGAGGTGGTGGATCTTATTGCTGTGTGGGGAGAAGAGTCTGTGCAGGCAGAGCTCCGATCCAGCAGAGGAAATGCTGACATCTGTGCCAAGATCGCACAGGGCATGGGAGAGAAGGGCTACATCAGGGACACGCAGCAGTGTCCCATGAAAATAAAGGAGCTCCGGCAAGCGTACCAGAAGACAAGGGAGGCGAACAGTCATTCTGGTTCTGCCCCACAGGCATGCTGCTTTTACATGGAGCTGCATGCGATTGTCGGCGGCAACCCCATCTCTACCCCAAAAGGCAGCGTGCATACCTCCCAGGAGGAGGACATTGTTGATGAGAAAGAGGAGAAGGAGGAGAACGGGAGGCAGGCAAGTGGAGGATCCATTCTCCCCAACAGCCAAGAACTGTTTTTAACCCCGGAGCCCATCCTCTCACAGGATCAAGTGACGGCCAAGCGTGATGCCGGGGAAGGCACCTTTCCAATCTGACTGTAGGGGCTAGATGCTATTATTTTTTATGTTTAATCTGAACAAAAAAGGAGGTATAGTGGGTATTGGTAGCCACTCCAGCTACGCAGAGGGTGCTCTCCAAAAAGGACAGTTTATGTGCACGGGGATGGCCCGGGAATCCTCCATGGAGATCTCTAGGAAGCTTTCATGGAGGTTCTCTGCAATCCTTTGCAGAAGGTTTCTGGGAAGGGCTACCTTATTTCATCCACCATGGTAGGACACGTTCTCACGCCACTCCGGTATTAACTCTGCTGGCATCATGTGCTGCAATGCTGTGTGGTGCAAAGGACTAGGTTTGTACCCAGATGCTTGCAGCATCTGCTCCCATGCTGCCACTGTTACCCTCAGGTGACTGGATCACCTAGGGGAAATGGGGGAAGTTTTCAATGCAACCGCGAACAATAGAACAAGTAATCCACCCACCTTTGGTGAAATCTGGGTCACACAGCCATGCTTTCCCTAATGTGTCATGGCTGTGGTTGGAAGGGATCACTGGGTATTGCAAGCAGCATTGAAAAAAGTGGGGGCATGGCTTCCTGTGTGTATCCCCGAACCCGGTGCTGCCTTTGTAAAAAACAAACTATTTGGGGAGCTTTACACTGGTGCCTGTCTTCAAGCCCCATCCAGGTTGCTAGGTGGAAGGGGGCATTTCTCAAGTTCCCAATTGTGCTCCCAATTATGTCTTTACAAAAGTAGCAGCACAAGACCTCTTGCCCATGCCTCGTGGCCTTACTCACCACGGCTGCAAACCAACTCTTGCAATAGCCAGCGGTGGTGATTACCTGGTGGCTTGCAGTGAAGTGCATTAAGAGGTGTATTTTTAATAAAAATAATCAACCTTGCACCAGAAACAATGTGTGCACTGTCAATGGTTCCCTTGTGCTTTGTATTCCTTGAACCAACAGACAAGGTTTCAGCTGAATCCTCCAAACCGGGGCAGAGACTTTCCCAGATTAGAAGGTGGAAAAAGAAGACTTGGGAGGACATGTTCCATGAGTTAATGCACACCTCCAAGAGTGATAAGATGGAGCTCAGAGCATGGAGGGTTTCACTGTCTGAATACCTGCCATGGACAGGGAGGACAGGAAAGCATGCAGGGAACAGGAGTGTGCCAAGCAGGAAGAGATGCTGCAGATTATGAAGGAGCAGCCAGACACGTTGAGGCATCTGGCTGAGGTTCAAGAAAGGCATCTGGATGCTAGAGTCCCTCTGCAGCCTATGTGGAACCTGCGGCCATCATTGCCCAGTTCCACATCCTCCTCCCACAAATGTCCTATGAAGCAGGTAGGCGGGGGGAGGGGAAAGTTTGGTATCCCTTGCACTCAACACCAGGGGAGGGTACAAGGACCAGAAGGTGCCCATTCCCACACCTTTGGTTGTTATTGCAGTGCATCTGCAGTCCAGCTTTCCTTGTTTCTCCCCTCACAATGTTATCAGCCCTTTTGCCCCAGGTTATCTTACTTTTCTTTGCAGTCTCTGTATGTTTGTGTGCATAATAAAACAAAAAGGGTTGAGGAGAAAAGGCTCTTTATTCATTCAACACATGGTGGTTGGTGGAGGTGGAGTTTACAGAGGAGAAAATGCAATGGAGGGGATAGTTTGATAAGGAATAACACAGATAAGTTTCACATTACTCTGGTTCATTGCTGAAACTGGTTTTCAAAGCCTCATGGAGACACAGAACTTGATGGGCTCTTCTTATTATCCTGGTGTCTGGCTGCTCAAAATTGGCTGCCAAGCGATCAGCCTCAACCCCCCACCCCAGCGGAAACTTTTCGCCCTTTGGTTCACAGATATTATGGAGCACACAGCAGGCAGCAATAACAATGGGGATATTGCTTTCACTGAGGTCTAACCTAGTAAGCAAACAGCACCAGCGACCTTTCAACATCCAACAGCACATTCCACCACCATTCTGCACTTGCTCAGCTTATGACTGAATCGGTCCTTACTGCTGTCCAAGCGGCCAGTATACAGCTTCATAAGCCATGGAAGAAAGGGGTAGGCTGGTCTTGCAGAACCACGATTGGCATGTCAACATCATCAATGTTTATTTTGCGGTCTGGAAAGAAAGTCCCTGCTTTCAGCTTTCTGAACAGACATGTTCCTAAAGATGCATGCATCATGTACCTTTCCCGACCATCCCACGTTGATGTCAGTGAAATGGCCCCTGTGATCCATCAGTGCTTGAAACACCATTGAGAAGTACCCCTTTCAGTTTATGTACTCCTTGGCAACGTGCTGCCAAGATAGGGATACGCGAGCCGTCTATTGCCCCTCTGCAGTTAGGGAAACCCAAAGCAGCAAAACCATCCACGATGTCCTGCACATTGCCCCAAGTCACTACCCTTCTTAGCAGAAGTCTATTAATGGCCCTGCAAACTTGGATCACAACAGATCCCATGGTAGATTTACCCACTCCAAATTGACACCCCACTGACTGGTAACAGTCTGGCGTTGCAAGCTTCCACAGAGTGATCACCACTCAATTCTCCACTGTCAGAGCTACTCTCATTTTAGTATGTCTGTGCTTCAGTGCTGGGGAAAGCTCTGCACACAGTTCCTGGAAAGTGGCCGTATGCATTCAAAAGTTCTGCGGCCACTGCTCATCATCCCATAGCTATGTAACAATCTGGTCCCAGGAGTCAGTGCTTGTTTCCCAGGACCAGAAACAGTCCCCCAACTGTGTTCAGCTGATGCCCGACTGTCACCAGCAACTGCAAATTGTTTTGCTCTATGGCTTGCAGCAGGATGCGTTGACATTGCATTGTTCTGTGCTGCAGCTCCTGTTTCAGCTGTGTAAATAGTGCAGGATAAGGCCCGAGGTGTTTGTAATGCTCACAACAAGAGTGTACAGCTGAGCAGGGTCCATGCTTATCATGCTATGGCATCCACGCAGGTAACCCAGGATTTCCAAAAAAGGCTTGGTTTGTTTACTGTTGATTACAGGGAGGAAGGGAGGCAGGTAAGTGCATCATGGGAGGCTAATGCCAGGTTCCCGTAACCACTTGTGACAATGTTTGGTCCCATAAGGCACTGCAAGCCCTCCCCAAAATTCCATTTGGCTATGTGCACTGTGGGATAGCCACCCACCGTGTAGTCCTCCGTGCGTCGATACCTGTGCTGCTAGTGAGGACGCACTCCGCAGACACAATGAGTGTGGTGTGGACATGCAAGATCGACTTGCTTAAATCGGAGGCTCGCTATTGACTTACATAAAGTCGACTTAACTTTGTAATGTAGACATGGCCTCTGAGACCCACCTAGCAGGTGGCTGCAATGGGGTATACAAACCTCACACTGGGCAACACAGGGTTAATGATCTAATGTGGGAGCAGGTGGCCCTGCCCCACCACACCTGTGAGAGATGCCAGAATTGGAGGGAGGAGTTTAAAAGGTAGAAACCCAGCTCAGTTGGGGGCAGACCAATGAAGAGCACAGGTCTCCAGTCCTCAGCTCCTGGAACAAGGGCTGGCTAAAGGCAAGAACGCCTCAGATGACTGGTGACCCCCTGCTCTCAGGTGGACTGTTACAGATACCCTTGTGACGGGATAGTGCCTTTACACTAGCCGGTGAGTCTCGCTGGGCCCACAGCTTTACAGAAGCCTTCTGAGGGAAGAGAGCTTTACCATATCTCTGGGATGATTAGTTTGCATTTATGTCTTTTGTGTTTATTGATAACCTGCTAGAAGGGATGGACTATTCAGGGCTCAGCTGCGGGGGCTGAGCCTCTTAAGACGGGACTGGTATGGTGGAACACCCAGACATGGCACAGGAGAGGCCTGGGTAATGCTGGGGCCCAGTTGAGAGCCAAGGGGGTGCCTTGGTGTGGGAATTCGGGTGACCGTGACCCCATAGTGCTAGGCACTGTATTTGAGTAGTGCCTAGAGAGATGCCCCAGCAGAGACAGCCCCATAGTCCGGGGTCCTTTACAAACACAGAGCAAGAGACAGCATCTACCACAAAGAAGTTATAGTCTATAGGCAAGACATGCAAAGGGCAGGAAGAATTATCTCCATTTCATAGGTAGAGAGCTGGGGCACAGAGCGATTAAATGGCTTGCTTGATCTCATGCAGGAACCCAGATCTCTTCAGTCCAAATTTAATGCCTTAACCACAAAAATGATTGTCCTCTTATAGGTAGCCATCAGGGGCATCCTGGGAAGATCATTCTTGATATCATGACTTATTTGTTTTCCTGTCCATCTGTATTAAATTAGTTGTTTTGCTCTATTAATATGAAAACCGAGATTATGAGTGAATTTTAAAGTTAATAAAATATCGTCTTACTGAAATGACAATATAATGCCCAAGGTCTTCTGCTTTGGGTATTACTGAGCAGTTAATTTTTCTGTCCCAAAGGCAATCGGTCAATATCTTGTATTTTATTTCCTGAAATCTTTATCCCTATATATGTGTATAAAGCCTTCCAGCATCTGCTTTTGTGATGTGCTTTGATTTCCAAGGCACTACTGCAAAGTGTAAATGTACCCTAGTGCTGCTTCAGCTGATCATCTCTGTATAAGTCACCACCATTCCTGTCTGTGTCTTAGAATTGTATTTACTCACCGGCTTGCAGCACTAAATAAAACAGATTGTGGAACCATGCTTTTAATACCATTCAGCACTCTTTTCTAGAGCCACCTGGTCCCATAAAGAACAGATTTGTATATGCCAGGACATGCCAGCATCGCTTGCTTTATAACATATACTAGATTCTTTTAAAAATGGTGACCATTTGAAGAAAGGGTCATGAAAATGTGATGTTAGTCTATTAAAATGTGTAATAACTATGTGGCTAATTGTTTTTCTGGGGGCCAACACAGATACAATAATTGCACAAAATCCTGCTCCTCTCATTCACAGGGTTATTGGAACTGCTCACCTGAATGTGGCATGATTTGGCCCATACTATGTATTAAATGCCTGAACTTGTTCCGTCCTATGTCTGGAAACAACCAAAGAAGTATATTAGTACATTTATGACACAATTTACTGCTGTCATGTACTATTTTATAAGTGGTGGTGTAGCAAACAATGAAAAAGAAGACTGGTTGTGGTAAGAATCACTATACATTGTGTAAACCAAAGTCTTCTCCTAACAAAAGCACTTTAAAGTTTGATGGGGTTTGCAGCACCAGTTGCTAAGAGACAATTGGATCCATTTGGAACAAATTTATAACACTTTGTGAATTAGGATTGTCTCCACATGCAAATTAATCTGGAATAAGGTAAAGCAGTGGTTTTAAAACTGCGGGTCACAACCCAGTGCTGGGTCTCAAAATGTAAAGCACTGGGTTGCGGCAGCTCTGGTCAGCACTGTCGACCGAGCCATTAGAAGTCCTGTCGACAGTGCTGCCTGGCTAAAGCAGGCTAGTCCCTACCTATTCTGACACCGCGCTGTGCTCTGGCAGTGGCCAGCAGCAGGTCCGGTTCCTAGGCGTGGGGACCACGGGTCTTCGCGTGTTGCCCCTGCCCCGAGCACCGGCTCAGTACAAGCGTTTCCATTGACTTCAACGGGCTTTGGATCAGGCCCTAAAATTCTGGCCACACTTGGTAAAATCATGGCCACTGAAAAAATTCTGCTGATATTATTATGTTATAAAACTGAACCTTAGGTAATTAAATGTAGGTGAAATTAACCCCTGTGCAAAGGGCATATACACAATGTAAATCCCACTAAGCCACATTTTGAGGGTTTAAGTGGAATGTAAGTGGCGTACGTGCCTTGTGCTGGCCCTTTGTACAGGAGTGAATTTCGGACACTGTAAACATAACTATAACCTTGTTGGTATCTGTGTGTTTTATGTGTCTTATTGTACTCTACACTGTCAATGGAAAGAGTGCTCACAAATTGCATCAGCAGCAGCCCTTGTTTAGTGTTATTGCTAAGCTTTAACTTATTTGTAGTTATTTTGTAGCTGTAACTTCCCAGTGATTGTGCACCGGAAACAGGTTGCACAGCTGACATCTGAAACAAAATTAAGAGTCATACGAAGAGAGGACATTGCCACAGCTCTGGCGTAATTAGGACTCATCATAATCCAATACAGGAAATTGGCACATCTGCTTTTCAGGCTGTTGATCCAACTGTGTTGCTGAATGTGCGCACCGGCAGTGGGAGTTCTGATGCGTCTTGCTGTGTTCTGCAAAGCTGTCTTTGCATAAATATTTACATAATTTTCTCCAAACATCGGTGTAAGCAGTTGTTTTTAACACTTTTCCTCCCATGTGTAATGTTCAGTTTTTCTTCCCCGATCCTGAGAAAGCAGTGTTGACTTTATGTTACAGTGTGTCTCACTCTGAATCAGGTTAAATAAACACTGGTAAATTTTTAACCAATATACTCAAAAGTAGAGCAAAGGTTCACATCCGGCTTTTTGATAACAGTAACATGGGCCTGATCCTCCTTCTGTTGAGGTCAATGACAAAACCGCCAATGAATTCAGTGGATGCAAAATCAGGGACTGCTTTGTATTTGAGCCCACCTCTGTTTCCTTTTTCAGATCCCTCTTCCTTGATTTCAGGAACACATTGCCTTTTTTATGAAATAGATCATTCTTTTGGCTATAGGGAGTTATTGTCTATTGTCCAAGGTTTGCCACCTGGCATAGCCAACTGTCTGCTGGGGAAGTCAGAAATGGTCATCACAACAATATTGTCACAGTTAAAACAATTTTTTTTTACGGCTGGATTGTCCCTTCACAATTTGCTCTGGGTCATGAGTGGTCCCAGGAGCAGCAGACCAGGGAGGGAGTTGATATTCTCAGAGTCACAGTTCCTTCCCTGGATCTGCCAATGGGCACAGGTCAGAAGCAAGTTACCTCCTGCTCTGTACTAGCCAGCACCAGTGTCGGCACCTTGGCTCTTTCCTTTCTCCGCCTCTGCCCAAACACTCCCACCTCAGCTGAGCAGAATGGAGAGTAGCAGTCCCACTGAAGTGGCTTTCCCCCTCTGCTGTGAGCCATGACCTGCAATGCAGGTAGCCCGTGTAGGAAAACAAGTGGGGCCTTCTGCTTTCTTATGCTTCTGTCTGATATTGTAAGGACCTATCATAATGTGGTCCTTGCCAATTTTGACCATCATGGTTCCATAAGGATACCATATGTGCCTAGCACAATATTAATGTGCTCAGAATTTTCAGATTTGCAGAGTCTCTGTTCGGGTGATTTCAGAAACTTCTCTAGTTGTCCAAAAATATTGCTAATATTTGCATTCTCTTGTGCATATCTTGCTTTTAGATAAGATCTCCCCCCCCCCACCTGCATTTTCAAGGAGTAGTACAGACTGCAACACACAATGGTACCACTTTAATTATTTCTGAAAGGAATGATTACTGAGGAATTTTGAGTTTGCATAAGGACTCAGATTTGTCTAGACAGATCATTTCCATCTGGATGATACGTGCAATGCACACAAATAATTATTTAAAAGTTCCTGTATTGCTTAACTCTACCCTCTTTATTTTTGGTTTGGTAAAGAATAGCTGTAGGCAACATCTATAACTGAAAAACGAAAGGTTTCTATTACTAATCATCCTGTCTGCTATTACACTTTTATAACTCATGCCATTTACTTAGTTTCTGTTCTCCCATTGCAGGAGATGAGACTCTGACTTTCATCATTGTTCCTCATATCCCGTGATGGGACAAGAGGGGTATTTGGTACAAGGTGCCTGGAAACAGGTTCTGTTTTGGTCACTAAAGGGGTCCTGTATGTGGCAGAACTGGTCTCCAGAGGCTACCCCTGAGGGCAGCATGGAGCTGCTGGAACAGCTCTCCAATGCTCACCCCATATGCCCTGCAGCTTCTGAGTCTGGGGAAATGAGGGTGTGTGGCTCTGACTATACTTGCTTGCTAGAATGTCCCCTCAGGTACTGCTGCAGCTCACTGTGGGTTAGAGCAGCCCTAAGGCTCCTCTAACTTACATCCAGGGTTGAGCAGACCCCAGAAAGCCCCAGAATATGGGAAGGACCAAAAGTGTCGGAAAGCCCCCTGTCTCTCGCCCTATTCCCATACCAAACAGGGATCAGGAAGAATGGAGAATCTGGCCCCTGTGTATATATAGTTAGTTACAATTATGATTTAATTCAGAAGCCAAATTTCCCTCAAAAAAACTTTTGCCTCTATTTACATATCCTACAGAGAGTGAGTTGTCTCACTGTTTACAGTCATCCTGGAAAACAAAGTGCAATCAACCAACCTTCCAACATCTTGGCTAGAATTTATATTCTATAATTAAACAGCAAAAAATTTGTTTTGCATTCGCTTGATTTTGGCTGACCATGTTAAACTCCCCTCTGTTGAGCCAACCTAGAAGCTGTGACAAAGGGGTGTCTTGCCTTGTTCAGTAGTGTCCTACTGAGCCATTTAAGGAGTTGTGTTGACATGTATCTAAGGATGGGTCCTTGCTTAGAGTTGGGACACATGAACACTCTCAGGATGTTAAAATGTAAGGGGCATCTCTAGTATTAGGGGTGAATATTTCTTTCCAGTTGCTTTTGTTTTGGGGTATGTCCACTTCAGTCTCTCACAGAGTGCTGTTTATCCAAAGGTCTGGCCAGTTATCACCACTCATCCTCTCTGGGCCAAAAGGAAAGTAGGCGTTTGAGATGGGCCATGGAGAATCAAAATTAGGGAACAGATTGTGTTGGGTGCTAATGGGGAAAGTTGGGGGGTATGGGGAGGGAGGTGGTGTATCTATCTGTGGTGTTAAATGTTGAGCAAGGAGAAAAGATATTTCAAATGGTACTATTTGCCCCTTCCTATGAGGTAAATTTTGATGCTGATCTTGTGATTGTTTGTGCATTAATCTTGTGATTGTTTATGCATTAATCTTACGTCTGAAAGCTTTTGCTGCTGCTGCTGTTGGGTTATTTTTCTTAATGTCATTTTGAAAAGCCCCATTTTAAAAGAACATTGGTTTCCCTGTTCTCCTAGATCCAAACAACATCCACTGCACGCAGTAATAAAGATCTGTTATGAACACTTTTCTCTTAGATTAATTTACCATAGACAAAATGTGATTCCTTTGCACTGAAGTAAAAAAATGACTGATCATTTCTTCCTTCGTTCAACAATTAATTTCATGTTTAAATTCATTAAACATGTGCCTAACTTTAAGCATGTGAACATCCCCATTGCCTTCAATGGAACAACTCATATGCTTAAAGTTAGGCATGTGGTTAAGTGTCTTGCTGAATCAGGGCCATACTCTATTAAGTGTACAGTGACAGTGATTAAATAGAGATGTTCAAATCTGTATTGTCAAACACCGCTAGCTAACAGATATACTTTTTCTAAAGAAGGAAACGGCACTGTAGAATCGTTAATGAGACTGATAGTTCTGGAAGAGAGAAAAAATCATGTATTCCAGTAGGTTAGCTGTCTGATGCATGAGTAGGGGTACCAAGATTTTAAGTGACCTCATCCTGGTCCTGGGACTATTAGGCAAAGGACAGGAGCTGGTGCATGTCACTGATGCTCTCCCCACTTGTTGACAAACCACTTCATCTACATCTTGGCTGATTGTGGTTATTCCATTCTCCTGGCAGTAGAATGACCAAGAAACATGCAAATGCACATTGCAGGAGAGAAGTGGCTCATGAATAGAGAAAAGTGAATCAAGTCTGGATAAAACATCAGTGAACCCTGATCTCCTTTGCCCAGATTTTTTTAAAAAAACCAACACAATATTTTGGAGATCTGAAAAAGTTCAGTTCTCACAAGATATCCAGCCCTGTTTTGTGGACGTATGGAGTGAAAGCCTGCCCATATTTAGGTAGCACCAGGTTTTCACTCATGAGGCTTAGATACTTGAAAAAGGGTTAGGTAAGCATCCAGACTTTTGGGTCCTTATCTGAATGGAACCTCCAAACCTTTTGAGTTTCACCCTTCGCTACTCACAAGTGGAAATTAAACTAGCAGTTTGGTTGTCTCTTGCTAGTTATAAGAACATAAGAATGGTCCTACTGGGCACTTGTATTTCCATATAACCCGCATCCCTGTGCAGTTCCACTCAAGCCTACTTCTACAGCTGGGGTGCCATAGGTCAAGAGTCGAGGCTGAGAAGTAAAGGGCAGGCAGCATCTTCCCACACTATCCCAAGTTCTATTTGTCTTTCAATGTCATCCACATCACTTTTTAAAAAAAGATTAAGCTTTTCTTCTTGCCTATAAGGAACAAGGGGAAGAACGACATTTTAAGTTGCTTTGTTAAATCACAGTAATTTCAGATTAAATCCCTGAGTGTTTAATAACCTGGAGCCACACTCAGAAGAGATGTGGAAGGTGGTATAAATTGGAATCTCGTATACTAATTAAGGTTCTTTTACACTCACTTAGTCTCCCTTAGATTAATTTGTAATCTCTCTGCCTATGTTTAAAAGAGTTTAATTTACATGTTGAGGAACAGGAAGAAAGTGTATGTTTATTATTTATTACAGTTATTTATTTGTTTATGCTTGAAGGCACAACAGACATCAGGGCTCTGTTGTGATAGGCACTCTACAAACAGTAAGAGAAAGTCCCTACCCTGAAAAGTGTACATTCTCAATAGACAAGAGAGTGGGGGAAAGGAAGTATTATTATCCCCATTTTACAGATGTGGAACCAAGGCACAAAGAGACTGAGTGACTTGTCCAAAGTCACACATGAAGTCTGTGGCAGAACTGGGTCCTGAGTTCCAGTCGAATACCTTAACCATCCTCCTTCTTCACTTTAACATATACCTTTTTCGGGCTCCTTGGCTTTTAAGTTGTACAATTTAAGATTCACTGAGTCTTCAGTAAACTGGGTGTAGGTAGCTATAAGGAAGTGTACCTTACATCACCTTTTGCACCACTCCTGAATTTGGCCCCACACGCATATTTATTCTGATGACTATGTGTTAAAAGCCAGTGAGGCCAGCAAAATTTACCTAAATTGCATGGAATGGTATGGTGTTCAAAGAGATAAATTAATCTAACTTTGAAAGCATGAATTTATTTGTGAACTTCTAGGTAATTTCTAGAAGGGGGGGGGGTGGGAACTTTTTAATAAATTCTGGGAATTAAAAAAGAAGTTGCTGGTCATCGTGTGGGCTGTAAAAGGAACCAAAAGAATACATAACCCTGTGCTTTTCTTGTATACACAGTAAACAGCCATATGCTTGTCTTATGTACATAAGTTGTCATCTTTGTATCATCTAACCACTTCAACAAAACTTGTTTGACTCATCTGCAAAAGAATAAAGGAATTCCCACACTTGGAAACAAGAAAACAGCATGGGTTTAATAAATATTCACTTGGCAGGCAAGGTCAGTATAAAAATATGGATAGTCAAATGCATTTGAAATAAGGTTTCCTGACAGACTGGATAATATGACAGATATATTACAGGCCAGACCAAAATTCCTGGGCCTCCAGGCTGGGTTCTAGAGTACTAAAGACTAATTTTTCAGCATTATTTTGATGATAAGACTTGACACTCATTCTCTGGTACATCAAATGCTAGTTCATAATGCTGCTGGAAAGACAAAGGCCAGACTTGCCTCAGCATTTCTTAAATTTAATTGATTATAAAGCAACCATCTATACTTATCTAAAACTTGTCTTAGTTTTGTTGGTTATTTGATAAAGCACAGGCTAGTCATTCCTTAATCCTTTTTAAAGTTCTTGTGTGTCTATGGGAAACGAGCAATATAGTTTATTTGCTCTTTGTCTGGCAAGCTCAAAAGCACTATAAAGTTCATGGGGTGGATCCTGAGGGAGAAGACTAAAGAGGGGGAAATCGCCATAAGGTTGCCTTCACGCAGTGCTGTCCTTACTGTTCAAGAGGAGGGGGGTTTACCATCTTCTGTGCAACAGGCTGCATATCTGGTCCTGCGATCAATACAGACCCTGCAAGATCCACCCCAATCCTGAGGGATCAGCAGTAAGCCTTGTCTGCCTCCATGCCAGGTGTGAGTCTCCAGTGGTCCTTCCCCACCATGGCTCCAGTGGGTATATTAACATTCCTGTGGAATTGTGTGTGTTTGTGTGCATCCCACTGGCCTTCTGTGCTGCCCCATTGGCTATTCATGGAAGATCCTTTGTCGGTCCAGTGCCAGCAGTGGGGACAGGTCAACTTGGGGAGGGATCACTCCTTGCCTGGATTCAGGGGGTCATGACTGGGCCAATTATCACTATCTTTTATTGTTTAATGAATGTGGGCTCTTATAGATTGCTAGTGGCTCTTGGACCTACTTCTGAAGTCAATGGCAGTTGTGCATGTTTATGGGAAGAGATTATTGTGATACTAAGGCTCCATTCTATAATACTTGTGCAACCCAAACCCATTGAAAGTCAATGGCAGTTTAGGGTATACGAGTATGACAGGATTGGGCCCTGAGTGTGTGTGTGTGTGTATAATATATATATATATATAACTATCCATAAAGTTACATATATATATATATATATATAACTTTATGGATAGTTAAAGCTATTTTTCATTATTCCATTTTTTAATTCCTGTCCGATATAGGCACTTCATTCTGTACTGCTGCATTTGTTCTCAAGCCAAAAATAAACACACACACACATGTAATAATGTCGGTACGTATTTTTCCCCCATGGTAACAGGGCTAGTTTTGAGATTGACCTATGGCATATAATGACACACAAGGAATGGTGACAATAACCTGCAAAAGTCGCTCTTTTAATAAGAAATGACATTTGTTAAAATGTCTGTAGTTCATAGTTTCTGTATTCCCTGATGCCGTCTTATTTGTTTGATCTCAAAAGAGTGAAATTGTGTTGTGATCCCCAGCAAAAATACAATTTAAAATTCTGTGTGAAGTCCCACTATTTTGACTATCAGTTCAGTGGGGGAAATGGTTGTGTTAGAAGTGCCAAGGAAATGATGGATGTTAAAGACATCCACTTTGCTAGCTTATGGTTGGTGTGATTCTTTTCGTATTTTACCATGTATGAACAAGAAAGATGTTAATTAAAAGACCAGAGATTCAAGGAAGATAAAAATATCAATCCATAATACGGTATATTTATCTCAAATACATCTCAGTGACATTTATCTAAAGACTCATGTTGTCAGGATTCTCTTGAGTTATATCTCCATGTTTGCAAAAAGAAAAGGAGTACTTGTTGCACCTTAGAGACTAACCAATTTATTTGAACATAAGCTTTCGTGAGCTACAGCTCACTTCATCGGGTGCATTCAATGGAAAATACAGTGGGGAGATTTATATACACACACAACATGAAACAATGGGTGTTACCATACACACTACAAGGAGAGTGATCACTTAAGATGAGCTAATACCACCAGCACACAGCACAACGGAGATCCCATTGTGAAAGCATGCAGTAAGCAGCCCTTTCGTAATAGCCACATCTAGACTCGTGAGAGAGAAGTGTAAAAGATGAGGTTTTTCCTTTGAACATTTTTCAGGATTACAAACAATACGCAATTGTTCTTGAACCGAAGATGCACAATGTTTCGCAGGCTAGGATGAAAGTCTATTTATCTTAAGGGAGGCCCTGTGGTACAACAGCTAGGACATTGGCCTGGTTGTCTATCGCGGCACCGCACACGCAAGTTCAGCCTAGGTGGAGGCAGGGCGTTAAGATACTTTTTGGCTTTGGCATTTCGGGTTGATCTGGGGCTGAACATTCCAGGAACCCTGCCTGGGCTCTCTGTGGACAGGTCTGCAACCTGAAACAGCCACAGCAGGGCTTGCAAGGGGTCTAACAAAGGGCACTCTGCTAAGAACATAGCCAGCTATGAGGTTTCTATAGCCCTTGTATAGCAGGGCAGTAGCAGAGGGAATAATTCCTATCCTGGTTCTATTCCTGGCTCTGCCCTGATCTACTGGGTCATTTAGGATCATTTAACTGCCCTGTGCTTCAGTTTCTCCATCTGTAAAATGAGCATAACAATACCCATCTCTCTTTGTAAAGTGCTTTGAGACCTACAGCTGAAAAGTGCTATATAAGAGCTAAATAGTACTAAAAGCAAATTATGGGTTAAAATCTGCCATCATTTAGACCTCCAGAGTTCCATTGAAGGCAATGGTGTTACAGGGGTTTAAATGAAACCAGAATTTCCACCAATGGTTCTTAATCAAAGAGAATCTTCTGAGTTTTAAAGGATGGAAAGTATAAAACACCAAAGGGCCAAGTTACACGTGAAGATGGATTATAATGGGGAAATTAGGTGGGATTACTAATTCTGGACTAGTAATTGTAGCCTAAAGACAAATGAAAGCCTCCTGAAAACCCAAATGGAACCAATATCATAGAAACGGAAACAAAAGGGTCAGGGTTAGAAATCCAAGCATCAAACATTTTAAGTGTAAAAATGTTTTAGGATCTCGGGAACAAATGGAGCTTTTAGATTGCCAGTAATGTCATATCTATATATATATTTCCCAGTATGTACAAATGTTCCATACAAATTCAATTTCACAATAGCCACAAGGCAGTACAGCCTACTGCTCATCAAAAACAGAGGTTTATGCACAAATGACTTATTTGACAATAGGTGGAAACAAAATTAGTGTGGTAAATTGCTCCCAAATAACATCTGACGTTCTCCAGCAGGCCACTCATTTCAGAACAATTGTCAGGTGGTTAAAATCATTGGGCTTTGGTCTTCCATCATATATTACCATTGAGGTGTACAATATTCCTCTACAGCCGCACGGTATAGCTTATTGACTGAATATTCTTGTATATGGAATTTAAACTGAAGACAGGATTTTATTCAGTTTATTAAACAGGTATAGCAAATATGATATTAAAAGTCAGTATTATAGTGTCCACGCTTTTTGGGGAAACCATCGTTTAATATTTTAAGAGGGAATGCTCATTTTGGGCCTCATCCAAGGACCACTGAGGTGAATGAGTCTGGGATCAGCCCCTTTACGTCTACACTAGGGCTACATTTAATGTAGTAAACCCGTACAACTTCATTGACGTCAGCAGCATTACATCTGCATGCACAATGGTTGAATTTGGCCTCCTTCCTGCATTAAAAAAAGTCTGTTAAAATGAATTTGGAGATGCATTAAGGCAGTGGTGTTCCCGATAAAATGAAAGCTGTAATTTTGACCCCTTAGGCTTAGTGATCATAAGGGGCTGTGGCTGAATCTCACAAAAATGAAACAAAGAATTAGTGGTTAGATTAATCTATTTTTAATTTTACAATAACTTTAATTTACACAATACTACTTGTGAGTTGGTATTGTCATATGCACAGAATTTTCCATCCAGTAACTCACATGTAATGTATGCATGCTAGCCTTTAGATAATATTTTAGGACTATTAATCATGTTTGCACTTCTGTAAAACTCTGAAATCCCAGATGGAAAAATCTAAAAGGTAATATTCTTGTGGTACAAAACAACGCTTTTTACAATACCTCATGTTTGCAGTGAATCCTTTAGCTTATGGTCCAAAACAAATGTTTGTTCCACATTTAGCTGTGCAAGGTCCATCTACGGTACCTTATCACATTTTGGTGGTTACAGTTTGCAGAGTACCAAGGAAACAGTTTTGATCTACTCTAGCTAATGTGTAGTTGAAATAATAAAATAATTAAAAATTGTCTTCAGAAAATTCACAAACATGACATGGGAGTTGTTGGAACAGAAGTAGAGAGAGAGAGAGAGAGTGTGTGAGAGTGTGTGTGTGTATTCTAAATCTACAAAAGTGACTAGCGATTTAGAGATGAGCGATCAATTTTTGGTTGAATCCTGGTTTTCAGGATATGCCGAACACCCACCCTCTTAATATTGGGCCTCCTTAAGATGTCTTAAATTGTGCACCCAAATATGGAGACACCAATCCATAAAAAGTTGGAATTCCAGTCTTCCATTAGTTAAATCTGATCTTGGCAGTTGGCATACATCTGCTGTGATATGTTATTTAAAGTCATGAGTCTTCTTGCTGAATAGGCTTAGATCCTGTGCTGCCAGGACATCATCCCTTCCCTGAATGTAAAGGACTTAATAGTCTCTGGGACCAAATTTCTACCCTTCTAAAAGGCAACACTATTTTAAAATGCCTGAAAAAACAAGGTTTTCTTTAAATTAGGGGTTTCATAATTAGCATGGGTTTAAAAAATTTCCATAATATAACTAGCATTACCCTCTCCTGCAATTTTAGCATGGGTCTCATGGTAGTCTCATGCTGTTCTCTTTTAGTCATTGTAGAACATGAGAATCTTACTGTTCATATTTGAAAAATAAGTTCCCGAGCCTCATGGCTCCAGAGAAGAACTTGAAAATGTGAATCCTACAGGCTCCAAAGTCAAAAAGAAAAGAAAAAGAAAATCAGGTTTCTTTTTTAAAAACTCCATGATTTTTTCATGCTTGGGCTTGTCAGCATGGAATTCCACTGACAGCAGAGTGAAAACCCCAGATCTTTTCTGTGCAGAGCCACTTACAAATTGCAGTTCCCATTACAGTTAAGCTCTGCTTTTAGGCCTGGGTCTTGCAAGGTACTGACCACACTAGGACCTGCCCTCCCCAGCTACTTAAGCACTCCCTTGCTTTAGTTTGAACACTGTTTTAAATGCTTTGCAGGATCAGGGCCACAGGACTCAGCACCCAGCAGGATGGAGCCCTTAGAAAAAAATGTTCTCTTGGGGGTGGGGAAAAAATGACTTTTGTCAGGCTTCTGCTTTACTTATGGCACAGATTTAAAGAGAAAACCAAACCCCTGACTCTGGGCTTGTGGGAGGTCAAGTTTCAGCCTGATGCTGAATGATAAAAGCAGAGTCATACATATTTTTTTTTTCTTCAGCCCGTGGTTTTATATTTTTTGCAATCTGGCAACTGAATCAAAGCCAGGCGCCTCGGGGATGGTCCTGGAATGACTCCCTTGTAAGTACATGTGTGTGCGAGAGGCTCAGTCGCTCCCTATCCCCACCCCTTTCAAAGAGACACCCCAGGAGGGGCTGGCTGCTTTTTTGTTTGTTTGGTTGGTTTTCTCTTCCTTTCTTCCGAGGTGATCGGTGCCCGGGGAGGGGGGAGGTCCGCGAGCGAACGGAACCAGCGCTAGGGCACATGAGTCACATCCTGAGGAGGCCACAAAAGGCGGCTCCTGGCCAACAACCCACCCCCGAAAAGTTTCAGCGCGGTTTGTTGTGGGGAGGCGCTTCGCTTTGACTCCGGCGTGGGGTCGCCATTGCGGGAGCGTGTGGCCAGGAACCTTGCCGAGCCGAGGGCGCCCGGCCTGCCAGCCCCGCGCCAGCGAGGGAAGAGGAGGAGCGCAGCAGCTGCCAGCCAGCGCCCCTCGCCTCGGGGCCGGGGTGGGGGACGAGGACCCAGAGGGATCCTGCCTCCTCCGGGATCCGCCAGGAGTTTTCTGCAACTCCCTTTGTCCTCCGAGCGCCCCGCGCTGCCCGCAGCCGCCGGACCCAGCTTCTCTGCTCGTTGCAGGGGCAGGCTGCGGAGAGGAGCGGGGCGATGGTGCCGAGCGGGGACAGGATGCGGCCCCGCCGGGCGGCCCCGCGGCTGCTCTGGCTGCTGCTGCTGCTGCTGCCGGCGGTTCGAGCCCAGGACGAGCCTTCCTGCCACGGAGCCTTTGACTTGTACTTCGTGCTGGACAAGTGAGTGGGGCCGGGGGGGAGGGGGGGCGGGCAGGCGGGCTCCCCCCACCCCCAAGGGCACGGGGCCTGGGGAGAGGGCGTGGGGGTGTAGGTGTGTAAGTGGGAGGGTGTGTGTCTGCGTGGGGGTGTAGGGGGTGTGTGTGTGTCTCTGCGTGGGGGTGTAAGTGGGGGTGTAGGTATGTATGGGGAGGGTGTGTGTCTGCGTGGGGGTGTAGGGGGTGTGTGTGTGTCTCTGCGTGGGGGTGTAAGTGGGGGTGTAGGTATGTATGGGGAGGGTGTGTGTCTGCGTGGGGGTGTAGGGGGTGTGTGTGTGTCTCTGCGTGGGGGTGTAAGTGGGGTGTGTGTGTGTGTCTCTCTCTGCGTGGGGGTGTAAGTGGGGGTGTAGGTGTGTATGGGGAGGGTGTGTCTCTGCGTGGGGGTGTAGGGGGTGTGTGTGTGTCTCTGCGTGGGGGTGTAAGTGGGGTGTGTGTGTGTCTCTCTCTCTGCGTGGGGGTGTAAGTGGGGGTGTAGGTGTGTATGGGGAGGGTGTGTGTCTGCGTGGGGGTGTAGGGGGTGTGTGTATGTCTCTGCGTGGGGGTGTAAGTGGGGTGTGTGTGTGTCTCTCTCTGCGTGGGGGTGTAAGTGGGGGTGTAGGTGTGTATGGGGAGGGTGTGTGTCTGCGTGGGGGTGTAGGGGGTGTGTGTGTGTCTGCATGGGGGTGTAGGGGGTGTGTGTGTGTCTCTGCGTGGGGGTGTAAGTGGGGTGTGTGTGTGTCTCTCTCTCTGCGTGGGGGTGTAAGTGGGGGTGTAGGTGTGTATGGGGAGGGTGTGTGTCTGCGTGGGGGTGTAGGGGTGTGTGTGTCTCTCTCTCTTTCGATGGGGGTTCTGGGACAAATTGCACAGTGGGGGTACTGAGAGCCACTGAACCAATCGGTAAATCCTGGGTATGATGAAACCACTTCAAGGCAGGGGGTGCTGCCTGACCCCCGGAACCCCTAATTCCAGCACCTAGGGGTGTAGTAGAGGTGTGTGTGTCTGCATGGGGGTGTAGTTGGTGTGTATGTAGGTAGGGTGTGGGTGTCTGTGTGGGGTGTAGTTGGAAGGCTTGTAGCTCCATGGGGTGTATATGAGGATGTGGGTTGTGTGTGTCTCTGTATGGGGGTGTAATTGGGGCATGTCTCTCTGTATGGGGGTGTAGTGGGAGTCTCCCTTTGTAGGGAGTGTTGTGGGAGTATAGGTGGGGTGAGGATGTGGAGGTAGGCTTTGTGCGTGTGGAGAATAGATGGGATGGTCGGGTTGTATCTCTGTGGAGTATAGGCGGTCGGTGGAAGTCTCTGTTCGGGGTTTGGGTGTGTGTGTCTGTCTGGGGTGTGAGTATCTGTATGGGGGTGTAGTTGGGGTGTGCGTATAGAGGTTGGGTTTGTGCCTGCCTGTGTGTGTGGAGTATAGGTGGGATGTTGGGGTTGTATCTGTGTGCGGAGTGTAAGCGGGGTTTGTGTGTATGTATCTGCGTGGGATTGTGTTGGTAGGCAGGGGTTGTGTCTGTGGGTTGTAGGTGAGATGTGTGAGTGGCATTGTATCTCTGTGTGTGGGTGAACAGGTGTGTGGTGAGGTTACATTCTATATCGTGTGTCAGTGGGTTATAGCAAAATGTGGTGAACAGTGGAAGAGGGGTTATGTGTTTAGTTCTCTTGAGATTACCACAGGGTGTATGGGGAAGTGACTGTAGATGGTTAATTAATTCAGTTTGGCATTGTCTTTGGGGGTGTGAATTTCCCTGTGCTGGAAGGCGGTGAGGATATCTGCCTTATGGCCTCCTGTGAAAGAGAGGAGGATTCTCTTTTGCCAAGAGCAGTCTGAGCTCTTACTGGAAAATGGCTATCTGTAGAGCTGGTCAAAGAATGGAATGTCTGTTCCATGGAAAATTCTGATATTCCGAAATTTGTTTTCAGTCCAAACTAGAACAAAAAGCCAAAATTTCCCACAGAACGAAAATTCTGCAAAAATTTGATTCAGAGCCATTGAAATGTTCCATTTCAATCATGTCAAAATACCTTGTTTTGTAAAGTAAATCTTTTTTGTTTCAATAATGGCAAAACATTACAATATAACACAATATTAAATACCACCCACAAATGTAATATTAAGTTAATATTTTAATACCATATAAAAGCATCTATGTTTGAAGATCATGGTTTGAAAGTAAACACAAAACAGATGGAAATTATTCAAGTAGAGAAAGAAGACGAATACCTGTTGATTGAAGTTTCAGGAGAGAAGCTGAATCATAAGAAAGAATTTGTCTACTTGGGGGAAGTACACTTGGTGCCATCGGAGAGAGATCTGGAGAACTGAAAAGAAGAATCCAGTGTGCATGGGCAGCAGTGAAAAAGGAGGCAGGAATACTGTAGAACTGACAACTAAGTAAAAAATGACAGAAAAGCGTATGCCACATGTGTTTGGTTGGGAAATGATGGGCCTTACAGAAATGGAAGATAAGAAGATACAGGTAGTAGAAAATAATGTACTGAGGAGAATGGCGGGCACGTGGAGGGTAGATGGAGTGTGCATGGAAGAAATGAGAGGGAAGATGCACTTGGGATTCTCCGTGATCAATAGGCTGGAGAGTGCAAGGCTGAGGTGGGCTGGACATGTGATAAGAATGGGAAAACGAGGACCAGCAAACAGAGCGTGGGAGGATGAAGACCGCAAGAAAGGATGTGGAAGACCAAGGATGGGACGGAAAGACTCTGTCAAGAGAAGTTTGAAGAGAAAAGGACTGGAACTCCAAGACCTATGAACTTGTGCCAGGGACTGGAGGGAGTGGCAAAGAATCATGAGCTCCTCTGACCTTCTGAACCTGGGAAAAGGAGTTGAGATGTGTGAGAGAAGTGAAGTGATAACAGCATAAAAGAAATGAATTGAAACAATAAAGTTAAAATGGAACATTTTTACTGTATTGAAACATCTCAACATTGTAAGTTCTCTGGGGCAGGGACAAGTCTTTTTGTTCTGTGTTTGTCTAGCGCCCAGCAGAAGGGGCCTGGTCCATCACTAAGGCCCCTAAGTGCTATAGTAACATAACTAATGATGATTATCGAAACAAAATGAGAAAATAAAAGTGAATCATTTCAACTTTTCCCATTGAAAATTTAATTATAACTGACACATTCCCACAAAATGTTTTTTATTTTTGACTGACTGCGTTTTCTGACCGACAACTGTGCCGTAAACTTTTTTGTTTGTTTTTTTTGGACCAGATCTAGTTATCTGCATCTCCTGCCATCCCCTTTTTTGGGGGATAAAGTTTGTTCATAGTGTGCCACAGGCAAAATCGTAAGGTAGAAAGGCGAGATGCAGGCCCTCAATTTGCAAGAGTGAACATCTCTGTTTTAATCTGTGGACCTGGGCATCCCAGAGAAGCACATTCTAACAAAACTGATGTGCAGTTTCCCATATTGTGCTGTATGCTAAATGCATTATACTATGCAGTAGATTGACAGATTATCACAGGAAGATGATGTGGCAGAACCCCCATGAACCTGCTGGAGATCATTTGAAATAATGTAGTAATGTATTATGGCAATAGCTATTCCTGCCCCCTTCCCCTGAAAAAATTAAATGGATGGAAGTATTTAAGTTGTAATCTTTGTCTACTTTCCCTGAGCTAAAACATACTAACCTGTTTTTTTGTTTTCTTTTCAGATCTGGGAGTGTAGCACAGAACTGGATTGAGATCTATGATTTTGTAAAACAACTCACAGACAGATTTGTGAGGTATGTTTTCCCTTTGGTAGCTTCTGCTTTTAATTGATACTGGGGTATGTTACAAAACAAATCTTTCTGGAAGGTTATCAGCTGTAAACCCTTCATAAGCATATAAAGCATTTGAACTCTAATGTTCAGATAAACTGGACAATAAACTCTCACTTTGATGTCACCATGTTTGGAACTTAGTAAAATGTTAATCTGCAAACATCTTTAAATATTGGATTCTTAATTTGTTGTTATATCTGATTTGATTTTTTTTTTAACATTGCTTCTCCCATAAACAACATCAGTGGATTCTGATATATTGTTTTTTTGTGTCAATTGTTTAGTGTTACCCTAATTTTTAGAGGTCACGATAAAGATATCAGGAAATTTAAAGTGAATATGTGATCCAGCCTAAAAGTAAGGGAAAGCTTTTGCTTCTCAAGTGCAGGCATGTGTTTAAAGTTTGCGCCAGTTTAATATATGCATTGTATATATGCAACAAACTTTACTAATAAATAGCAATTCTTCTCCTCTGACAAATGTTGCTGTTACAAACTGGCTTGTTATATTTAAATTAAGAATTGGTGTAATGAAACACCTTCCTTTTAAAAAAAGAAACAATCTCACAGATACAGGATGTTATGAGGATTAATTTTTTCTAGTGGAAAATGAAATATAGTAGTCAATTGTAAGCTTGGCCAGCTAAAGAAGAGGATGTGAATAAGGGTTGCGTAGTTAAATATTGCTTCCATCCATCTTGCTAAGGTCAAGTTTTATGTAAAAGAAGCCTGGGTGACAAAGTTGAAAGTCATTCTGGAAGTTTAAAAAAGAGAGAGAGGCCTTGGCCATTCTTCCTTTCAGTTAGAGGTGGAAAAAAGGGGGTGTGTGTTCATTACAAAGCCACTGGTGCATCCTCTTCTGCAGCCAAGTGACACTCCCTTTTGCAACAGCTGGATTAGAATGTGGTCTGGCTGGATCAGCTGAAGAACACAGAATATATGAGCCTGATATTCTAAATGATTTACACTCCTATTAAGGTTTCAGAGTAGCAGCCATGTTAGTCTTACCACAAGTACTCCTTTTCTTTTTACTCCTATTAAGGCTCTTTTACGCTGTCTGAGTAGTGTAGAGCAGTGGTTCTCAAAGCCGGTCCGGTCCGCCGGTTCTCAGAAAAAGCCCCTGGCGGGCCAGACCGGTTTGTTTACCTGCCATGTCCGCAGGTTCGGCCGATCGCGGTGCCCACTGGCTGTGGTTCGCCTCTCCAGGCCAATGGGGGCTGCGGGAAGGGTGGCCAGCACGTCCCTGGGCCTGTGTCGCTTCCCGCAGCCCCCATTGGCCTGGAGCAGCGAACCGCGGCTAGTGGGAGCCACGATTGGCCAAACCTGCAGACGTGGCAGGTAAACAAAACGGTCCAGCCCACCAGGGGCTTTCCCCTGAACAAGCAGCAGGCCGGCTTTGAGAACCACTGGTGTATAGAGTGCCCTTATTATACATGACAATCAGACCATCTCCCCCCCCGCCCCCCCACCCTTTTTTTTTTTTTTTAAATTAAAATGTTAGTTGTGGAAAGAACAACAGAGAATTGTTTAGTAGTTGTCTGAGGCTGTTCAGTTCAGCATGCAGTGAAAACATTGAACAGGGTCATTTTGAAAATTAGATGATACCAACGTGAGCTGTTTTCCATTTTGATTGGTTGGCAGGATGTAGGCCTGCAGCAGTAATATCACTCATTTATTTCCTGTGTTACATGCCTATGACTGTGTATGTCTGTAGGTCTATTGCTCCCACACATCACTCTAGAGTCTGAAGGCTTGGATAGTGAAATGAAATAAAGGATGCTTGCTGAAGAGGATATTTTATGTGTTTCTTAATGACCAATTCAAATAGTCAAATCCATTCGTAACTTTGAGGTAACTCAAAGGACTCACATCTCAAATGAAAAGATCCCTCTTCTGATCTTCATTATCTGCTTATGTTATCTGAAGTGTTTCAGACTGGAGGCATTGTATTGTCTGTTTGACAACTGCTTGTGACAACTAAATGAACTTAAGGGCCTGAGTCTGCTGTCTTTTCTCAGGAAAACGCCAGTGGAAGGACTAGGCCAGTGCCTTAAATCAAAGTAACACGTAACAGATCTGTCACTTATTCACATTATAATTTCTCTGATACTTATGATAAAACAGAATTTTTTAAAAATTAGTAACACACATGAACTAAAATATAATCAAATTATACTGATGTTTATCCTTATTAATGTTAACCTAATACATTCGCATAGCCTCACAAATATTATGAATCTTATAACAATTTTCAATGTATATTTCTCTGATACATTTATAAATTAAAATGTTACAGTTTCAAAAAGGAGAGGTGAGATGCTGTTAGAACCCATTTTACAAATGTCACTGTCTTGGCCATCAAAAGCATCAATCAGTCTTAGAGAGGGACCAGTCTTCAGCTGATGTCTGTTGTATAATTCCTCTTAACA
Source organism: Eretmochelys imbricata (assembly GCF_965152235.1). Classification (NCBI taxonomy): domain Eukaryota; kingdom Metazoa; phylum Chordata; order Testudines; family Cheloniidae; genus Eretmochelys; species Eretmochelys imbricata. The sequence continues at coordinate 19,015,510 of NC_135575.1, read as the reverse complement.
TTAGTGGGAGCTAAGAATATACATCAAGGGAAAAGACTGATCCTTTATTAAATTCGTGTTTAGGTCATACTGCTGATTATCGCATACATTTGCCCAATAATCCTTTTGAGAGAATTGCTTTTAGCTATTACAAATATCTTTGAAGAACACTGGAACCTGCTCATTGAGAAACTGCAGATAATGAAACCTTGTTTTAAATGAAATAGCCAAATTCAGACCTGGAATAAGTGGATGCTGCTACTTTTAATATTACTAGTGTTGTGCCTTCTTACCTCAGGTATGAATTTGGTCCAAAAGTCTTAAATTGTGTCAGGCCCAAACTTTTAAAATGTAAGCTCGCTTTTGCACAGGTCCATAAATGCCCATAACAACCAGTGCATGTGCATAAATTAGAATTGCACATGTGCAGAAATGTGTGTGTGCAAATCCTCAAGTTGCATACGCACTCATAGTTGGGTGAGTACAAAAATCTGCATGCACGCCTTAAAAATTTGAAGCCTCATTATACTGCAATATGCAAACTGCAGTTTGGTGCATGAATTTTTGAGGTTAAATACCTCAGTTTAACCAGTGTTTATCTACAGCCTATGATAAAGCAAGAAGGAAAACAATAATTTTTCTTCTGCATTTTGCAGAACACCAGTGGAAGAAAGGTATGAGGCAAGAAGTAAACAGTTCATGAATTCCCTTTTTCTTCTCCACCTTCTTAATTTGTAGTTTGAAAGTATATGCTTTGGAAATAAGATGATGAAAATAATGCTAATAAAGAAAGGCAAAAAAATGATGAATGGATATACTGTACAAGGCTCTCTTTTCATTTGTCTAAAATGTATGTATTTTTCTTTTCTTTAAAAGCCCCCGGATGAGATTATCCTTCATAGTGTTTTCCACCCAAGCGCAAGCCATTATGCCATTAACTGGAGACAGGTTAGTTCATTATTCCTTTTCTTTAGGGCTTTTACTAAATCAGATAATGTTAGCAAAATGATTGATACTTTCAAGAAGTAGCCAGTATGGAAATGTCAGAATCATAAGGCAGCAGTTCATGTCTGTGTTTATTTTTGTGAACATTCCAATGGATGGTCCACTAGGTCGGAATGAGTCAAATGATCTAGGTTCTTTGTCTCAACTCTGCCATTATCTTGATGTGTGATCACAGGCAGGTCACCTCCCTGTGCATCAGTTTCTTCATTTGCAAAATGGAGATCATGATGCTTAATTCTTTTCAATGCCATATTCCTTCCTGAACACTGACCGTCATGACTGATACAGTAGTTCACACTATTTTGAATGCCTAGGCGGGATTTTGGCATCCCTCCACATAAGCACAAGTGCTGTTTCAGTGAGTCGATGTACTATGTTCTCAGTCATGTGAAGGAGTTAAAACATATTTTTCTATGAAAATAAGCTCTAGAAAGGAGAGTTCTGGAGGAGCACATTTTGTTGTAAGTGAGTGCCTCTTCCTTTCATTTCTGTCATCCCATATTTCCTGAGGCATCGCTGCACGCAAATTGTGGACAAAAAAAATCACCCTTTTGTGATTCACTGGGGGTTGCGAAAGAAGATGAGGAAGATGGGTAGTAATAACAGGAACTGTACGTACATGACTGATTAGAGAGATTTTTAATGCAGATACACTTTGAACAACTTTGATCCTAAATATTAAGGGGTCGACAGCTGAGAACAGCTCGGCATCTTTGACTCCCATTGGCTCCAGCAGAAGATGAGGGGCTCAGCACATTGCAGTATTTGGGACTTAGTACCATTTAGTGACACAGTATCTTTGATTTGTTATGAACTGTGCTTTGTTACTTGCTAATTCACAAATCTCAGTGAAGCACAATGAATTTCCAGTCATTCGTTCAAGTCAGTGAAGCTTTACTGTATTTTAATGAGCTGAGTGCTAATCCTTTACAAAGTGAAGTTCATACTGATTTTTACAACATATTTCAACTGTTTTGACACACACGGTATGAACATACCATAGAAGTAAAAACCTGAAGTTAAAGTGAATTTTGTGTTGGTGAGAAGTGCCATACTGACAGCCCTGGAGACTAAAATCCTCTTTAGCCACAGAAGAGTATAATTTTATCAAAAACTGGTGGCTAGGAAAAGCACATGATACAGGCATCACAATATACTTTGTATACTCCTGTGGCTGACTGCATGCTGGCAGATATAACTGTAGTTTCCATATACTAGCTTCTGCCAACTATAATTAGTGTTTGACTCAGACCTTTGGCCATATGTATGGTGTGATCCTGCTGTCTTCACCTAGGCAGAACTCCATTTGATGTTACTGAATACTTTCATAAGTGAGGACCACAGGATCAGGCCCACAGTCTTTATGTATGCTTTTATGGTACTTGCCAGCATGGGCTTCTCTCCGTATTCTGTTGCACATGCATATGATGAATACACGCAAGTCCCAACTCAGCAAAGCATTTCTACATGTTTATCTTTACACTCATTTATTTTAGCATGGAAGGTCTACCAGAATGTAGCCAGCCAGAGCAGTATATAGACTGTAGACTCTAGAAGGGAGTTTTGTGGGAAGTTTGCATTTATTATCTGAGCAAAGATGTGTAAAAAGCACATGTAGGTAGAGAGCTTCTCGTTAATTTATGTGATTCACCCTCCTCAGCTGATGTGCAGGGGTTATTCTAGGCTGTACATGGAGCACATTGTGCACAGATGTGGATTAAAACTTTACTGTTTTTGTCAAATGACACATTTGTTTTCCTTCAACAAGTATGTGTGCGCTTCCTAATACACCTGTTGGATTACAGCAGTTTTGTGACACAGCTGCATTTTGTTGGAGAAGACGTTGACAATCCCTCATACACATTTTTGGGTGATGTACTTATTGGGAATCAGAATGTACTCCCAAAGGCCTGTTGATGGTGATGTACTCAAGCTGTCCTGATTAATAATGTGAGATGCCAGCGTGGGATGGTAAATAAATATGAAATTGGAACTGGCCTAAAAGAACTTGGAGCCCCAATTCGAAAAACTTTAGAGATTTTTATGCAAACTCAGGCTCACAAATTAGAGTAACCCTCTGTCGAATTTAACTTGTGTGACCTGAGGCTCGTGCAGCAGACAATTCCAGCCAACGCTGACCTCTGCAGTATTAATTTCCCAGGACAAAGCCTTTTGCTAGCAAGAACTGGCATTCAGCAGTTTCTTCAGCATATTTTTTCAGATGTGCTCTCCATTGCTATCAAGCAACATTTTGTTCCATCTCTTTGGGCCTGTCAGAAATACAGTTGTTCACACTAATGCCAAGGACGTTGGTCTGTGCTACGTAGTCAGTCTGTTTCTTTTTATGTGACGTATTCTTGTAGGGGCTGCTGACACCATTTTCAGCACGATATCAAGGCAGGGTCACATGACACGGTGTCAGAAACAGCGTCAGTAGCTCTTGGGTTGTCTGGACTAGGGCTTCCAGTGTTGTCAGCACCTGTTCAGCTGATAAATACCATGTAATAATTCAGTCCACATGAAGAGTTGCATGGCTACACTAGACCAACGAAAGAGGGAAAGCCAAGGTGTGTGCTCAGCCAATGGCAGATGCTGGTGTGTTGTAGTTTATTTTACATTGGGGCTCAGCGCTCAGTACTATTGCATCATTGGACTGTCCAGACCAAATTCCAAATTGAGTCGTATACCACGCAGTCCCAGTGACCGCAGTGCTATCAGGGCAGAGTTTGGCTCCCATGTGAACAGTGTTCTTTAAGTCTTATGTAGGACCTCAGTCAGCCACCCTTACTCATGTTAAATAGCATGAGATAGACCTCATGAATAGACCTGTTGAAATAAATGGGCGTACTTCTGGGAGAGTACAATTCACCATGACAAAGGGAAGCAGAACTGGGACCATAGAGAGGAAAGACGTGAGGTGAATGGCAGAACTCCCATTGAATTCAGTAGGGCCAGGATATCACCGATGGTCCTTGACCTGAGGAGTTTACAATCAAGGTTAGACAAGACATGATGGAAGACTTGTAAGAATGGTGTTATTTGCTTTATGCTGCTTCTGGAGGAATTATCTAAGTAATTATGAAGCGCAGAAGAAAGAACAGACAGGGTAGCTATTATAGATTAAATGTGCCTTTTCTAAAAGACAGAGGTGTGATGCAGCACATATGTTGAATTGAGAAGAGATGTTATATTTGTAATCATTCAGCCCAAACACAGACAGGCTGCAAGTTACAGACTGTAGGGAACGGATTAATTTCCGCCGCCCCCCCTCCCCCCCTCCAAAACCACCTTTTGTGTGACTTAAATCATAAGAGAGGCCTGCAGAGCTCTATAATTCATTATTATGATTATTATTTATTTGTACAGCAGCAGGGCCTGGGGACCCCCACTAGCGATCCTAGCCCCATTATGGTAGGCACTGTACAAACACATAGAAAGACACTCCCTGCCCTGAAGAATTTACAATCTGGTGGCTACAGCAACAGGTACAGAACTGGGGAGAGCCACAGAGTCCTGGATAATTCTGGGGGTACAGGAGTGGGGCGGGGGGGAAGGTGATGGTAGCATGAACCCCCTTGTTACAATGCCTGCTTTGGTACTGGAAGATAGATAGTGACTTGCTCCCTGCTGCTGCAGAAGTTACAATTTATGTTGCCAAAGATTTCACCAGTACCAACTGCAAAAAGAGGCCTGGAGGTGCCAGAGTGTCCTGTAAGGCCTGGTCATGAGACATACTGGATAAAACTGAGCTGATTGTACGAGAGCTATTTTTGCAATATGAAATCTGTTTCAGAAACTGGAACTTCAGTTGTTTGTTTCTTGGCAAGCAGACATTAATGCCTGTGGACATGCTGCCACTCATTTCTGGCAAGCACTAAGTATGTGGTTTATAATCGGCATTCATACATAATCAGTTTCAAGTTGTTTCTATAGATGCTGAATGTAAAATATTTGGATCAAACAGATTGTGTTGCCTTACGTAACTTGTTCTCTTCCATCTATTTAACACAGAATCTCTTCCTTTGCAATTGCAACTGTCAATATGGATATCAGTTGCTGAATGCAAATTGAAATTTACATCTACATATTGTACTTCTGGAGTAAAGCTTCTAAACATAGAGAAACTTAATCAGTGGAACAAATTACGTGGCATTGGCATTCGGGCCGGGTGGCGTTCCAATTCTTTTTTTCTTTGCCTGCCTTAAGGAAGGGTTTCATGCAGTCTGAAAATACTTTCCTAGCCAATCCTTCGCTCTTCCTCATTGTCATCTGTATTTGTTGCGTTCTGTGCATTCTGGGCCAAATGACCATCTCCTTACTAGGGCAAATGCCCATTGACTTCATTAGAAGTTTGCCCAAGTGAAAACTAAGAACCTGAGGCTATGGCCTTCTTAATGTAATCCTTTTATTTTTGCTACTACTGACTGTATTCAAAATATTACTTCTACCTACTTGCTTCTACAGCCCCGTCCCCCTAGTATCTGAGCACCTCACAGTCACTGGTGGATTTATCCTTTCGGTTTTCCAGTAAAACAGAGAAACAATGTTGTCCCCTTTTTACAAATGAGGAACTGCAACCCATAAAGGTTAAATGACTTCCCTGAGGTCACGCATGAAGTCTGTGGCAAAGCCAGGAATTGAACTCAGCTCTTCTGAATCCCAGTTAATTGCTTTAACCACAAGAACATCCTACAAATGCTGAAAGAATGAACAGATTTTTTTTATTTAGTAAACAGACTTTGATTAATTATTGTAATCCTGTTTTAGCACCTTCTGGCTCATGAATGACCTCCTGTCAGTATTTATGAAGGTATATCATTCCATTGTGCTGCTTGCAGAAATCAAGTTGTGGATCTTGGTGGAGTTATTTTTTAATTTACGTGTGCCTGGAAGCTAAGTACACGCAGGCAAGCAAGCTAAGTAACCTTCAAAAAGTATGCCACTGTTGCCAGTGAACTGTTTTAGAGTTGGTACGTGGACTTTTGTTTGCAGTATAAAGTCCACCTGAAACAGTCCCCTTGGATCTGACTCTTTCTGAATCACCAAAGCATAGCATAACTTGGGCATACCGTATTTGTTACCCCAGCACAGCTTTGCGATTTTAAATTTGTCTCTGCGCAATGTTTATGTGCTGAAATGATTTTTTTTTTTTGCGTGTTTTAAAATTTCAGGATCACACTGTAGCCCTTTTGTACAATGTGACATACAGAACATAAAACCCTATGCATTTTACCAATTGTCAATATGATTTTTAGCATCATTTATTGATTGAACAACCTTTGGTCTTGTTTTCTAATTATTCGCAGAAGCATAATCGAGAAAGGCCTTCAAAATTTACGGAGTGTAAAGCCAGCTGGTGATACATACATGCATGAAGGATTAAAACTAGTAAGTTTTAATACTCTTATAATTGAAATAAAAGTCTGTTCTCCTATGACTTGAATGCCCCTTTGAAGTAACAACAAAACAATATACATTTAAAACATTTTGTATGCATTTTTTGTTACTGGATCTTACATCCAATAGTCTTTAAGGGCCACATCCCAAGGTCCTTACTCAAGCAAAGATTGTCCTGGTAGGAGAAAAAACCCATGTAGGGGCTTGGAAATCCTGTGAGGTTTGCCTTATGGAGGTTCGTTTGTATTGTTTCCGAGAGGCAAGAGGTGGACCTTAGTTTTCCCACATGGAATAAGTAACTAACACTGTATAACAGTTAAAGAAATTAGTATAGTAAATAACCACAAACAGCTTTATATTTTATTATTATTACAGAACATTAATAGAGCATCTAAAATTTTCATGTTTCAGAGTAACAGCCGTGTTAGTCTGTATGCGCAAAAAGAAAAGGAGTACTTGTGGCACCTTAGCGACTAACCAATTTATTTGAGCATGAGCTTTCGTGAGCTACAGCTCACTTCATCGGATGCATACTGTGGAAACTGCAGAAGACATTATATACACAGAGACCATGAAACAATACCTCCTCCCACCCCACTCTCCTGCTGGTAATAGCTTATCTAAAGTGATCATCAAGTTGGGCCATTTCCAGCACAAATCCAGGTTTTCTCACCCTCCGCAAACAAACAAACAAACAAAATTTTCATGTTTGTTTACAAACATAGATAAAGACACAGGCCAAAAAGTTCCATAGGACTAGTGGTTTTAGCTCCCTTAATTTTTGGGTGTCCAATTTGCAGTGTTGTTAACTCTTGTAAATTTTATTGTGAGTCTTACAATATTTGATGTTTAATTTAAAGACCCAGGTCCTGGTGACCAGGGAATCTGTGAGAATCTAATATTTCATCAAAAAGAAGAGGTAAGTTTCTAGCCATCCTGATTGTGGAGAAAAGTTTGACACTGTGACATGAGTGCATCCGAAGGGCTGAAAAATTAGAAGACAAATAAAAAGAACCCCAAATTTGTTGTTTAAAAAAACCTTATTATTTTTAATCTGATTTCATTATATTTTGCGGGCTGTCTAATGATTTTTGAAGGTTTGGAGTTGGCAATATTGAAAGTGAGACCCCTTAAAGGGACATGATCATCAGAAATGGCAGAGTATGAAAACCATACCGCTTTAAATGTGTGTCAGTTTGAGGACCCAAATACTGGGGCTCTTAAAGTCACTAGTAACTTTGGAAAATGTTGGTCATGCTCCTTCTCCTAAACAAATTACAATCCAAGGCCGTGGTCTAACTCCGGTTTAAATTAATGAAAGGATGATAGGTAGAGGGGAGACGGGGTTGTTTTGAAGAGGTGAGTTTTAGGGATGGATTTGATCATTCAGTCTTATTTGGATTATTTCAAATGGCTGCATTCATTTAGTAGAAGCACCTTGGTTATAAGTTTGGGTATGACTGCAAACTGGATAATTATTGTTCATTTTCAGGCAAATCAACAAATTGAGGGTGCAGGAGGCTCAAAGTTCTCCAGTATAATAATTGCTTTGACAGATGGTAAATTGGACGGTCAGATCCCCTTGTATGCAGAAAAAGAGGTGAGTACTGAACTGCAACTGTCTGTTACATTCTGCTGTGTTTTTGTATGTGTGTGTAGCCTGGTGTGTAAACAGTGTATTTCTTTCTTCATTCTATTTTGGAACAGGCAAACAAGGCCAGAAGTTTAGGGGCTAGAGTTTACTGTGTTGGGGTCCTTGATTTTAAACAAGATCAAGTAAGTGCATTGTTGTTGTTATTACTAATTAATGGTATCTTACAAGTTTTTATAAGGCAGCCATCGCTGCGGTAGATAAATGTACTTTACTTATGCTGGAACACTGCAGTATGTTCTCCAGAGCAGGAAGTAGATACTTAGACATTTGCTTATTAATAGAAGTAAAAAGAATGAGTGGATGCCACCGTTCTATTACAGAAAAGATCTCTCAGAAATTAATTACACTTATTGATAGGCGCCTGAACCAGATCATTTAGGGAAACTTTCCATTCAAATGTTAACCAGCTTAGACCACAGCTTGCATGAGTACAGTGACTATAGATAAGCTTTGAGTTGACGGGGGACAATAGTCTTTGCTTTTGGAAAACAAAAGGACTATTGTTTTTTTTCCCATCAACTGAAGATTTATCTATAGGTCCTGTACTCATATAAGCTGATCATTTGCAGAGTTAGCACTACAGAGCGGATGGAAAGACTTGGACTTTAAATGGAAAAGTGTACAGAAGGAACCTTGTACAAAGGGTATGCAGAAAGACTTCGTAAAGTAAGAGGAAGCAAACAGGAAAGCAGAAAAGTTTGCACCACCTCTCTCTCTTTTTTTAGTTTTAGTGCCGATTTTTAATTCCACTCCAAGAAGAGAAGTAAAATGATTGTCTGAAACGGTCTGGATTTAGGGATCCTCTTTACTCTGGTTTTGTTTGAATTTGAGTGGTTACCATACAGTGGGATTAGCTGCATATCATTTTGCAGCAAGTGCTTCTGGTCAGAAAAAGCATAACTGCTCTCTTTAACTGTGGGCCAGAAGGTCCATGGGATCCAGGATTTTTATTCTCTTGCTAAATGATAGAGCCTGTTGGTTTTTAGACCTTTGTTTAGATTTTCAGGCTGAAAAATATTGTGCAACATGATTGGTCTGCCAAGTTATTTGTGTTTGTTTTCCAAAGCTTGAAAAAATTGCTGATACAAAAGAACAAGTCTTCCCTGTCACTGGAGGATTCCAAGCGCTTAAAGGCATCATTAATTCTGTGAGTATTATTGAACACACGTTCTCAGAACTTTTGATGGATTTTCGAAGGAATTTCTTGATTTCTGTGGTGGCTTGGTTTTTGCCAGGAAGGCAATTACGTTATAATTAGCAAGGTTTAGTCTAAAGACCTGCAAGGAACTGATTGCCTCCTGAGAGGTGCTGAGAGCCCTCAATTTCCATTGATTTCATTGAGCCGAATTGGGCCCTAAATTAATAGTTCCCAATCACTGGTATCTGCAATATATTTACCCTTCTTACCTTACTGATGCATTTCCATACATTGTCATTGCCTGCCATCCACTGAATTGCATGTGGTCTGGCTCAGTATAGAGTTAGCAAAATGCAAGTTTAGGTGAGTTTTCCTAATTCAAGGGGACGAGGTGGAAACTTTTACAGTTAAGGGCTTAGTCTGGTGAAGTGGTACAGCCAATCAAAATAGTTTGAGAACAACTGGTTTTAAAGTATTCCATAAGCTAGTTCTGCTACTAACCAGAAATTAGTAAGAATATGGAAGTATTCTGGAAGCATCACTTTGTTTTTCTTACAGGGGAAAAAAGGTGGCCAATCTTTTAGTTTGGTTTGTTACTCCTGCATTTATGCATTTCACCAAAGGGTCCTGTTAATGAGTGTGGGTGAACGAACTGATCTGCAGTGATTTATTTGAAAGGGATATGAAGGGATGAAACCAAGAGAAGTGGTTCATGATTTTGATGTGGTCAGTGGCGAGGCTATATTTTAGTTGGTTTGGTCAAGTAGGCATCTTCAGTTATATGGACCATAACTTATGTGTTTGGTTTTAGAGAAAATTCTGTGTATTTTGGATAATTGTCAGAGCACCAGTGCCTCAAAAGATGATGTTTGTTATTGTTATTAATTATTTGTGTTGCGGTAATGTATAGGAGCTCTGGTCATGGACAAGGACTGCATTGTGCTGGGTGCTGTACAAACCCAGAAAAAAAAGACTATCCCTGCCCCAAAGAGTTTACTATCGAAGTATGAGGCAAAAGACAGCAGATGGGTGCAGACAGACAGAGGAGTAGAAGGAAACAATGCGACTGTTGGTCAGCGGGATAGGCAGTAATCTCAAGCTGGTTTAAGCTCCTCCATATGTTGTTCGATACAGCTTTTATTCATAAAGGAAAATAGTTCAAACTGAATGTCAAATGTAAGGCTATAAATATACTAATGAATGAAGCTCTCTTCCCAAGACAGACCCCACTGCTGTCCCCTCCCCCGCCCTTTATTTTAACAAAGGACACTACTTATAACTAAGTTATGAAATCGTGAACTTGTCACTACTCTTCCATTGAATAATGTGTTTTTTCTCTAGAAGTTACTGGTATAGATTAAACTATTTTTTCTTCTCTTTGCTGACAATGTATTGTTTCAGAAGATTCTTCGTCCAGTCTAAAGAGATGCAATCAATCTGTTCAGGCTCTTACTTCATCTCCCTTAAAAGATAATAAATCCCTGTGGCAAACTGTTTGTCATTATTTTGAAGACTTTAAGGGACAGTTCCTCTGCTGATGTAAATCGGCTTAGCACAGTTAAAGTCAATGGAGTTAAACTGATTTACACCAACTGAGTATTGGGTCTTAATCGTTTAATGTTCTTGGAAACCCCATGACCTAATAATTTATAAAGTTTTTCAACTCTATATGGCAAGATTCAAACTCATACATACAAGGAGTGTCAGTTTGCACCTCCTGGTGCTAGCAGGGGCTGCTGTTCCCTTGTTAGAGGCCAAGTGGTGGTTCCACAATGCTCCTCTCTCAGATTTTGAAGGGTAGGGGAAGTATAGTTTCTCTTAGGCTTTCCTTAGGAGCCCAACTTGTGGAAGGTAAAATTAGGATGTGTAGAGTCATTGCATCCCCTAGCTGTTTTGGCCACCCACTTTAGCTGGTCAATGAACCCCCACTTTTGAGGCTGCGTTTGTTGTCTGTCATACCCCTGGCTGAGATGGCTGAGAAGAGGGTCTGCGTACCTGCATTATTTCACCCCAAGAACTATCAGCCACCATGGACCCTGTGCCCTGGCAGAAACTGATGCACACTGGGGTGAATTTAATCTTTAATTTTTCAGGATGGGATTTCAAAAGCACTTAAGGAGTTCATCACCAAACTCCCATTGAAATTCAATTCCCGTTAGTGCTTGTGAAAATCCCATTCTTAAACAATGATGTAAAGAGTGCATCATCCCAGAAATACTGTGTGGGATTGACTGACTGACCTTTTTAAGGAAGATCTAGTCTAGATCATAAACACATGGACTATTCCTTATAAGCTGTAATTGAGTGCTTGAATAGCGTAGATTTTTATGTAACAGACAGCAGTTTCAACAAATGTTTCAGGGCTTAGCTAATTGCTTGTGTGTTTCCATGAAAAGCTTGTGTTGTGGCTATTCAGGTTGTCTGGAAACACAAAAAAGGGCTCATTTCAGCTGTTTGTTGGGATAAAACAAAAAAAAAAATCTGGTTGTTGATTTGGTGGTTTCCAGGAGTGTTTAGACTTTTAATTTTTGTTCTTAAGGTCCTGAAAATTTCTGGCTTGACAGCCACTGGCTCTAACTTCAAGGATTTAAATGCTTTGCGAAGCAATCTGAACAATCCATTTTCCCCCTGGAAAATGTTATCCCTGTGGAAGCTGGACAGTGGGGCACTATCAATGTCACTTGCTCATTTCTAGGGCAGTGATTGAAACGTCCATAAATTGATAATGGGTCTTTGGCTAACTTTTTCCACCACAGGGAAAGACTCCGGTAGTGGGGAAAGGCTCTGACAGAGAGAGGCAGTGGGGAAGGGAAAGGCTGCGGACAGCTGCCGGGACCTTTCTCTGCTATCTTCCCCACTGCCAGAACCTTTCGCTGAAGCATGTAGCCTCCCACTGCTGTGTGGACATCACCTGCCTTTCACTGTGGTGTGTGGCTCCGTATACTCACCGTGCTGCCACCAGTGATGTGCAACACAACACAGACATAACCTAAGAAAAAGTCTCGCCCAAATCTTGAAGTTCTTTATTAGTTTTTACTTGCTCCAATTCCCAATGAAGTCAGTAAGGATTTACCCATCTGTGTATTGTGCCACATTTCTTTCAAATAATATCCCCATATACTGTATTTGAACAATTTATTTTATTTATGCATACTTCTGTGTGGTGGTAACTCACATGAAGTTCTGTAAGCTTTTCTGGCATTGTTAATATCCAGCTTTACAAAGTATCAAATGAACAGAGTTGTCAGAGTAAATAAATCTACGCAGAAAGTCTTGTAGCTTGAAAGAAAAATGCTGAAGGCAAGTTGGTTACCCTATCAGGAATGGTTTACTGATTTAGTTTGGCTGATAATTATATGGAAGTATGGCTTCATGAGCAAATGGAATAAATAAAGTGGCAATGTGAGATTTAAGAGTTTAGGAGTGCACAGTTGCTTTCACAGTGTGGTATTTTGGGACCATATGAGGAGCTCAAATCTTTTCTAATATGGATGGGATTTAATTACGATATTTCTTCTCCATTAAAGCACCATTCAGGAATGGCCATTTAGAGTGTGATAACCACATCAGTGTTCTAGGGACCAGTGTTGCAAGCTGCTTAGCACCTCTTCTGAGGCGCTGACCATCTTGAACGCCTGTGGTCTTCGTGGGGAGTTGAAGGATGGTGAGCGCGTTTCAATGAGATGGCTAGTACTTTGGAGGATCCATGTCCTGATTCAGGAAGCATTTAACTTAGAACACTTCAGTGGGACTTCAGTATGTGCTTGAGAAGTAGTCCAGGTCCTAAAAAAAAAAAAAAAAAAAAACCCAAGCAAAGCTCTGTAGGAGATCATGGTGCCCAGTTTCCATTAAAATGAATCGGAATTGAGTATCCAGATCCCTTAGATGCAACTTTGAAAAATCTCAACCACAAGTACAACTGTTCTTCATGAAGTCACATAAGAATCAAGCTTGTTCTAAAAAAAAAAAAAAGTTTATTTCAAACATTCCTATTTATACACATCTGGAAATTTTACAGCTTTAGCTCTATTTTCTTAATGGGTTCAATTGATTCTGAAATGAACATTGTTGTGGAAGCAGTCTACTGAGAAGAAGCAGCAGGCTCTAGTGATTAAAGCACAGAGCTGGGAGCCAGATGCGCCCTACATTTCAATCTCTTTCCCTCCCTTCCTCCCCCCCAAAGCCTAGTATTCCCAAAGAAGATCTTGTGCTGGAGCTCCACAGGGTTGGGGTTCTGCAGGCTTATGGGGCAAGCAGGGGAACATGCGCTCCCTGAGATGTCCTCCCGGGCTGAGCCTCTGTTCGTTTAGTAGATAGTCCAATTGTAAATCAAATCTGTTTGAAAACGGAATTCACTTTGCTCGGACCATCTTCCCTGCTGCCAGTGTACTTACTGGGGACTCCACTCCACTGCTGTATTGTTCTCTCAGAGGGGGATAGGTGACAAGGATCTCAAAGGAAGGGGGCCAGCAAGGAGGCAGCAGTCCTTGGATATCTTGGCCTGCATGGGAGTGGGTCTCTCCCTGCTTGTTGTTCCTCGGGGCCCACATGATTGGGAGGCTGCACCCCAAACCTTAGACCAATCTGACCTTGTCTAGATTTTTCTCCGGCTTGCAGAAAGGCTCACGTTTTGAGTTTCGCCTGCGTTTGTGGAATGTTCCATTACGTACACCGTGCACAGTTGAGCATGTGGTCTTGAGATCTAAATTGCGTGAATAAACCTGGTTCTGAAAAACAAAATAAACAAAAGGGTCCTGATTCTATCTTCACATGTGCATGCAGAACTCCCACTGATTTGGGTGCAGTGAGTGGAAGTTGCATGGCTCTTTCTGAGAGCAGAATTGAAACAGAGTACGCTTTTAAAAGTGACATTCATTTTAAAATATGGATTTCTCTTTAGTAACTTCACTAAAGTATGTGACCAACTATAATTAGACATCACTTATCTTTCATATTATGAGTTAACAGTGCATAATGTGGGAAGTAAAATATTCTCTCATGTTTAAAACAACCCCAAACACTTATCAGATAAGGCGACAGGAACTTGATGCTTAACAGACACTACAAGGGAAACAGCTTAAAAAACCCTTCTACCTGAAAATTTTTCTGCTGTAACAGGTTGTACCTAAGATTATTATAACTGAAGGAGATTAGAGAGAGAAATATTTTTCTCTGTTGTTTTAATTGATTATTTTGTGTATAGTCAATTTTACTGTTTCCCCTGTAGGGTAAGTTCGGGGCTTTCATACAGGAAGAAGGGAGAGAAAAACATAGTTTGAAAAACAGTCCAACATGATTGTCAAACCATATGAATTATTTATAAACAACTTTTAACGGAATCTTTTGAAACTGAATAGATTCTAAATGGACCGTATCCATTTAGCATGGGATGAAACCCACCCCATTAAGAGAAAATTGTAGCTTTCTCAGAAAACACAAAAATTAGGCTTGAAATGCAAAATTAAGATGACAATTTATATATATATGTAATAGTCTGTCTATATACTGCTCTAGCGGAGCTGTGCCTTGAGTCTTGCAGTCAGTTCTGCACACCGCACTACTGAAATGATATTGACAAATTGTTCAGCAAAGAGCAACAAACATGATTGGGAGTGGGAGAGCCTGGAGGGATTGATTGATGGAGTGTTGCTAATAGAGTGAAATAATGTGGGCCGGATTCTCATGCCCTTACTCTCACTGGGTGGTATTTTACTCTGCCAGTGGTTCCCTCTGAAATTAGTGGGGCTGTTTGTTGGGTAGTAGGTAACTCTATACGCACCATGCTATCAGCATCTGGTCCTGTTGGCACTTCTTGACTAAGGGCTTGTCTACACTGGCACTTTACAGCGCTGCAGCTTTCTCACTCAGGGGTGTGGACCCCCCTCCCCTCCCCCCCGAGTGCAGCAAGTTTCAACGGTGCAAAGCACCAGTGCAGACAGTGCACCAGCGCTGGGAGCTACGCCCCTCGTGGAGGTGGGGGTTTTTTTGTTTTTTGGTTTTTTTTGGATGGCTGAATAAAATACCATTAGTGCTGGGTTTTTGTTTGTTTTTTAATCAGTAACAATGGAAAAAGGCACAAGAACAGATCTTATGCCTGGACTGGTAAAATTGCCATGCAATTTTCAAGGCTCATATATACCGATACACACACAATACTGTATTTAAAGCATCTTTATTATAAGTTCAAAGGTATTAATGCTCCCTGAGGCAGAGATCTGGTTTGCCAACTTTCTTTTTGGAGCAAAATTTTATAGGCAAGTTATAATCTTGTGAAAAACTGGGTTCATAATGGACATGCTGACAGCCCTTAGCTAAAGTGGTGTTAGGAGGCACTGCTATAAAAGCTTATGGCTTAATTATAGAAGCTCTTTCTGGTACAACTCTCATTTATTATGGGGATAAAGCCTGATCTGACTGCAATGACCAGTCAATAAAACCCCCCTCTATAATTCACATTCACTTGAATAGCAGAAAAGGATATCTAATTAATGCTTTCAGTCAAACTCTTCCTCATCTTATATCAATCAATGGTTGTGTAAGAATACATTTCTACCATTAAGTTATAACCTAGATTAGTGAGAGGATCTGAAGGAAAACAGCTGTGTAAAATACTGCTTATGCAGCCAAATTATATAACACTTAACATGTGCCTTGAACACTTCCTTCCTTACACATATCCACAGTTGTTATTTTAATTATTACGGTAGAACCTAGAAGTCCCAGTCCAGATCGGGGCCCCCATTGGCACGGTATTGAACTCTCGGTGAGAGTTCCTGTTCCAAAGAGTTTACAGTCTAGATAGACAAGATAGAGAGAGGCTGGGAGGAGAAACAGAGGCACAGAGAGGTGGAGTTAGTGCTCAAAGATAGACATCATCAGTGGCAGAGCTAGAAATAGAACTCAGGTCTCCTGACTCCCAGTTCTTAAGTCTTGTGTGCAATGGAGACATTTACCATTTAAAGAACACCTCTCACCCCAAGAGCACTTGTAAAACACCTCACCTTTGTGCACAAAAGTGCTCCCACGAGTTCCAAGGACCATTTTGACCAGACTTGCTTTTAGCTGGACTAAGAACTGTTTCCATCTAATCTGAATTGTTTTGGTGCCAAAGTAATTGTAGATTAGTGAATTTCCACTGTTGTCCCACAATCACTTTGCCAGATCTGCCCAGAATCAGCTGACGTGGGGGGATGTGCTATGATCTATAGGATGGGTAGCCTGTGAACATCTCAGGTGAAAATGAATGGTTCAGCATAGTCTTGGTGGAAACACAAGTAGTTTTAAACTGAATCCGTGTGGCTAGTGTGACTGCATTGAACCATTTGTGTACACACGGTTTCTAATCCAACTGGTTCAGTTA
The DNA here is from genome assembly GCF_965152235.1 of Eretmochelys imbricata. Lineage (NCBI taxonomy): Eukaryota > Metazoa > Chordata > Testudines > Cheloniidae > Eretmochelys > Eretmochelys imbricata. The sequence continues at coordinate 18,998,977 of NC_135575.1, read as the reverse complement.
TATGCAGTTCAGTTCTGTAATACAGACACAGTAATTAGAGACAAGGTTGTTTCAAAGTAGTTGTCACTTGTGACCAAAGCCATCTCACCCCCATACAAGTGAAAAGCTAGTGCCCTTACTAACTTGTCCACCTAGCTCCTTACTTCAGAATTTATTTAAATAATTGCCCTGTTTTTCTAGTTGCAGAGAAGGAGAAAGCACAAGTTTTGAAAGAGGTCAGTGAAGTGCATGCCGTTAAGGATAGCCTTGACGTTTCATAGCCCTGAAACATTTTTCAAGAGCAAAATCAACTTAAAGAAACAGCTGATTACCAATTACGAATCTTCCTAATTGGAACATTTCCTGTAGAAGGAAAATATGCTTGGTTTCTGTACTGGGAAGCCAGGAAGCGAGCAATTAAATGTTTAAACTTTAAGGGGCAGGGTGAAGAAAGAAAAGCAACAAGTTGTCATTAAAAAAATTATTTCGATTAGATCAGTCTCTTCCTTAATCCACATGGATGGTCTAATACTCTTGCTGCACTTGGTGCAAGCTTTAGAACTAACATTGTGCTATGTTTTTCCATGTGATTGAGATGATGAGAAGATAGTTTTGGGAATTATTGCATGTAGTTGTTAAAGAGACTCAATGGCCTGGAATAGAATTCTTTCTGCGCTACTCTTCAGACTTGTACAGCCCTTAGTTTTACATTCTCTGACATATTACAAATCATATAATGTTCTCATGTAGAACAGTGAGCTTGATAAGCCAGTACCATAACTGACAAGCTTCCAATTTTTTTTGTGTGTATGCCCGTTGTGTGCCTTATGATTTGGATTTGACTTGTCAGATATCCCTAAACTGTTATCAGTTACATTACATAACTGATGCTGTAAACTGTTTTCACAAAATGAAGCATTCAGAAGTCCATCTGAAGTATAGTTAGTTTCCTTAGTGATGAGTTGTTTTTTAAGGTTAGACTTTCCTTAAGAATGTTTTTTTAAGTTCCCTTCTGCTATTGAAGCTAAAAATTTGTCATGGCTTTTGTAATAAGTAATGTTTCATAAGTAAGATTGTTTTTTTAATTTGTAGGAAAAGACTGATTCTGTTAAAATATGTATCCCTTATGACCTGCAGTTTTGTAATCTATATCTACTCTACTAAGTAATTGCAAAATGAGGCATTGCTTAGACACTGTGTAATTAGAATAACCTCACTAATATTATGATATTACATCACTGGTTGTTTTATGCAGTCCACTCGTCCCAGGTATTTTCATTTTTTTTCTTTTAGGTGGGGGAGGGGAAGGCAGCCTTCTCCCCCACCTTTTTTAACTTCCTCTTGGTTTACACGCTACACTAACGTAACCTCAGGAAATAGCTGTAATTGTATTGAGTATTTGGTGCCCTTTGAGAGTACAGATGTTTGGCAGAAGATGAAAAGTAGGTCCCACAGTGTTTGTGATTTCTGCTGTTGCTTTTCTACGGCTTCACTTGAGTGCAATGTCAAAATGGTGTTTCACCATGAATACACTTGATAAGTTTCAAATTAATTTGGATTGAGCGTCTAACATTTAGTGTCGTGTGGCCATGTTGCCTGATTGCTTTCCACACCATATTTGCACAGTAGGTAATAAGTGGCAAAGACACATCCTGGGGCAAAAATGGGAGATGCTGGGGCTTGTTTTAGCACTCTGCTGACATCTGAGCGCTGACTATCCCACAGAAGTTATACAGAACTTCACCTTGCACGGGCTGCAGTGTTTGGTCTGGCTCACTCATTTTTAAAAGGGAGCTAAATTCAAAGTGCTAGGCTCTTGGCTTTGCAAAATGCTACACTGAAGAACCAAGTCAGATCTTTTGTTTTCAAGTGATTAACAATTATTTGGAGTGGGGAAGAGCGCAGCCTGGCCAGAAACAAGATCTGCTGTAAAATTTAAGGCACATACTTACACTTACAGGTCCTACGTGTGGATGTGTACGGTGGACCATGGTAAATTAGGTCATGTATGCCACAGTACTCATTTACTCTTATGATCTACAATGAATTTTTATCTTTGAAGCCAAATTTGGCCATGGCAAGAGAGGGTATAAGTCCCATTAAAGTTGAGAAAGCAAAGTAATTTAGAATTAAATGTTTATCTTCCCTTTGGAACTCTAGGGATAAATTTAGAGGTGCACCCGCTTATATCAGGGCTGAATTCAACAGTAGGGCCCTGATCCTGTGAAGACATATTCACTTACTTAACTTTACACATCGTGAGTAGTCCCACCAAAGTCAATATGTAAAAGCCCATAAGTCTCTGTAGATTCAGGGCCAAAGTCTCCATAGGTGAAAGGCTAGTATATTAACCCATTGCTGTGTGTTGCACCTCTTCCCCCTTATATTTAATTCTCTATTCTTTTCCCAACCTTACAGTTGTGAAAATATTATTTCAACTAAGCTGAAAAAAGTCTGCCAGTGAGGCGTTCTGTGACTCATGTGAAAACCACATGGAGACCTGGGTTAAACACAGTCCCAGTTTAACCAGTCAGTGAGAATGAGGCTGAACCATTTTAGAACCTGGATTAAGCACATTTGTAAACTTGGTTCTAACATGGTTTGGCTCAATCCAGTCTGGCTTGTCCGACGCTGTGAGAGAAAACAGTGTAGCTGGAAATGAATTTAACCCACACTAATTTTGTATAGTTGGGATGAAGCTCCGAGGATTTGAATTTAACAGCCTTACTATTGCCTGATGTTTCAGCGTGGGATAAGATGCTAAGAGAGATTTGCAGCCGTTTAAACATTACATTTTTGGATTGCGGGGCAGGTTCTTGGACAGCGCGGTGGCTTTGTGCTGCAGGCAGGTGATTGAAACAATGTAACAAGCCATAGGAGGGTCACCCTCAACTAGTAGGGATGCTCCAGTGTTGTAGAATCAAGACAATGACTCCTAGGCCAACCTCCTCTGCTGACAGCGTAGGGGGCGTGGCTGGAGGGAAGGAGGTGTGCTAAGCCTACTCTGGCTCCCCTTTCAGTCTGCTGGGAGCTGATGTAGCTTAAAGCAGCCTCCAGGCTGCCTTGACTTATGCCCGGCACCCAGTGATTGCAGCGAACTGCGAAGGCTCCCTTTTGTACCACCTTTTCACCACTCCCCTTGCCTTGGCTGTTGGCAGGTTGGATCCTGGCCCCTTCCCCGCCTATGTTTTATACTCCTTTATGGATATTTTCTCTGTAATATGTGCGATGTACCCTGAAACATGTTATCACGGAATCAGTCAACAAAGCCATCATTGTATGGATGAATGCTTTGTACAATGTGGGCTCGGGTCGGGAAGCTATGAAGAGGGTTCCAGTTTAAATTCTAAATGTCTTGGCTTCTGTGCATATGCCATACTACGGACGTGACCAAAGCACTTCTTATAGTTTAATTTGGTTTGTATTTTGTCATGGTTCATAGCGCTGCTTTTGGTATGGACCCACTAATACTCAGCTGTGTTTTGCTCACTGTTCGTATACATAGCATTCCTACAGAACACCATGACCTCTGCTTTAGTGGGTTGACATTTTCTTATATTGGTCACTCTTGGGAATAGTGTACACGGGTAAACTGGCACTTACCGTATTCCTTGTGCTTTTTTTGTTTGGGCTCAGAATTGTGCTTTTGCAGGGAACGGACACAAGACTGGCTCAGAGGGCGTGGTAGGCAGCACTCCAGGGTCCCTAAACTGCAAGTGCAGTGAACAGGAGTTAATCGTTCCGTGAATATGTTTTTGCACACGGATTGCTGGGCATGACTTTAGTGAAAGTTACTATGCTGCAATGTCAACATAACTTTCACATGCATATTTAGGTTATTTGTAACGAGTGGTCATTTTTTTTCTTTCAAAAATTGATTGGGAATGTACAGCAAGAATATAATTGTACTTAAGATGCATTAGTTATGTTGTTTTCCACACAGTTTCGCCTATCAAGCTGTTGGCTTCCTTTGAAAACAGTAATGGCCAGTCTCCCTGGGGAGCAGCTTCCATTTTCCAATGAGCAATAATGAAGACAAATGGAGGTGTAGATTAGAAATAAATCTACAGTGAATAACACCCACCCACCAGGAATCTTGAAAAGCTTGCATTGTTCAAAATATTGATGTGCTGAGTGTGACTAAAATCTCTCCGAGCTCTTCCTCCAATAATATGTGGTATGCTAATCTCTTAATTTAGGGAAACAAATCTCTTGTGTGCCCGTCCCATTTATTGTTTTCAAAACATTAAATAGACTTGAAAATTGATACGGTTGCTCTGAAAAGAATCCAGCTGTGTTTGATGACCTGCCCAGAATCCTGAACTCAATGTGTAGTTTTATGGAAGGAACAGATGCCAGGAGAGTTATGATTTATGGTGCTAGCGGCTGCCAAAACTTTTGAACTGCAGACTGGGGCTAAGCAAAATCAAATGATGCCGTGAAATGAATTGACACTTAACATATTTTGTTAATTGTCAATGTACAGTTATGTCGATCACAAGTTGTTGCTAATGTACTGTTTTCTTAAGGGCCCCTGAACATGAAATGTGTTGAAACAGTGACAGGAAAAGATATTTTTAGCAGGGTGTGTAATACCATGCAGTACAATCACATTATGTAGTACCTTTCATAAGAATTTGTACCTGAAATACTTCACAGCTTTACTGCAAACTATCTAGTTGCTCTGTTACATGTATAACGGCAGCAGAGGGAGAGAACGTTAAGAGGAACTAGCAAAGGGGAAAATAGTTGTGTTTAGCTAGGATCTGAAAAGAGAGAAGCCTCGGTTCTCATATCACTTACCCCAATATACATTGATGTCAGTGCAATTATTCGTGATTTACGCTGGTCTGAGGGGAAGCGATAGTAGCAGCTTGTTGCAGACAACAGGGGATCCAGAGGAGAAGGTGCTTGCCCAAGCAGTGTCAAGGCTGTGACAAGACTGAAATGGGGCAAGTGTAGCACAAAGAGGTGGCTGAGAGGGGAGTTCCTAAAGGCTAGAAGCAATGGTGATCTCTATTTTACTTGGGCTGCCTTTTCATAATTCGTCAGTTCAGCTTCTGTTTTTATGCAACTGCTAATTTGATTATTGGTGTAGGTGTTTTCCCCCACCCCCAGCTGAAATATTTTTAACCAAACATGATACTGTTTTTAATTTACTCAGCTTTAGGCTCCTCTGGGTTCAGTGTACAGGGTCAAGAACTGATTGTATGTCTGTCAAATGCCTCTGATTGAATTAAATCCTATATGAATGAAGTAGAATGGCTAACCACTATGCTGCTTTATAAAGTGTACAGTGAGGTAAACACGAGGCTGCAGAACAGGAAGGGTTAGAGCAGAAATTGTGTAGAGCTACACACTGCAGACATCCAGTCTAACTATTGTACTTATAAACCACTTATTTGGAAACCAGTTCAGTAGAAAGGAATTGCCCCCAAATTCAAGGCCTGACATAGCTGTTGGGCTTTTTTCAGAGGCTTTAAATAATGTCTAGTTGTGAACTTGCACGGAGCTTCAGATATCCCTGAAGGAGCTGAACCACTCCTGCACATAACCCTCCTCTGTCTTGGCTGCAGCTGAAATTACTTGAGAAAGAGACGTGATAAATTACGGACTGTGGAACTTTCAACTTATCAACTTTCCAGAACAGAAAAAGTTTCTTAAAAAGGGAGAAAAAACTAAGCAGTCGGTCACAGTCCAAAAAAGTCTGATTACCAAAAGCCTATGTGTTAACGAGTTAGTAAACCCAGATCAGACAAGCTTGTAATAACATTAGATAGATTATTCTACGTAGTGGCCATACAAGGGACAGTGTTTCTTAAAATTGAGCGCATCCGAAGTACTGCACTTCTATGACAGAATTGGGTGTGCACCTTAGTCTTGGCATATGACTTTAAAACCCTGAGCCAGCAAGGCACCGGAGCATGTGCTTGACTTTAAACCAGTGTGTATTCCCAGTGAAGTCAGTGGGACTGTTTACACGCTAAAAGTTAAGTATGTGGTTAAGTGTTCTGCTAGACCAGGACCTAAACTCCCAACCTCCTGGCTGAGAGGCAAAATTGGACTGAACCATAATAGCACAACTGAGGCCTGGTCTACAGTAGCAAATTAGGTCACTATAACTATGTCTCAGAGGGATGCAGGTAAACCAACCTAACCCACGGAGCAGACAGTGCTAGGTCGATAGGAGAATTCCCATCATTCAGTCCTGATGTAATGTTATTAAGTCAGTGGAGTTACAGCAGAGATGAGTTGGTGCTCATGTGCCCATGGGTTATCTTGCATATCTTTGATAAACTGTATGGACTCAGAAGTGCTTAGCCCCTTATTACTAATAAACACTTCTGACTGTGAAAGCTATTTTGTAGATTATCCATTCACTTAATGGCCATATGTGACTTCATGAAAGTTCCAGCTTTGTTGCCTCGAACTGTCTCTTGAGATCTCTGCAGTGTCTCTCTCTTGACGCTGAACATGTGATGTATTGATGCTGTTTGCTTTTAAGATCGCAGTGATAACGCTGTTCTTTAAAATGACGGGTTTCAGAGTAGCAGCTGTGTTAGTCTGCTAATATTTAAAATTCTTTATAATGCATCCTTTGGCTGCTGGAAAGGACAAGGAATTTGCTGTTCACCTGCTCAGCCAAATAAATTGTGTGTGTTTGGGAGAAGGGCAGGGGATGTTCCTACTACTCCCAGCTTCCTGGCTTCTGCCAGATGTGTCTCTGGGTCGGGTTCTCAGATACACAACCTCTCTTTCATGGTTTGGGTCCTTTTCTCCCATGAATAGTTCCTGTTGCTGATTGTGCTTTTGCTCAGAGTGACACTGATGTGATTCTTTGTTCTGACTTACAACTCTGAATAGCCGTGTGAAACTGATCACATCCTTGTTAATCTCACTCTGCTTCTTTTTTGTGAGATTGAAGGAGGAGCAGCGGAAGTGCTTGTTGTTATAGTTTGCAGATTCAGGAAGACTTCCCTTCATTGGCTGACATTGGAAGGTTGTCTTCCAGCCATCGAGGGTAGAAATGTAATCGTTTTCAACAATGAAGATTTAATTCTGCAGAAGTAGATGGTTTTAACTGCTCACTTGTCATGGCACGTTTATTGCTCGCTGCTGGTGAATGGGAGAGTGAATGTTTAAAGCCCTGACCGTTTTCATGGCGGACCCAATTCTCATGATAACTAAGGGCATGGTTTCTAAAGCGCGCTAATTGGTCCATGCAGACCCTACTGGTGTGCACTAAAGGTTCCTTAGTGCACTTTAATGTAGTACTGTTGCAAACAGCACTATGTTAAAGCACACCAGCAGGGTCTACACAGGCCAGTTAAAGCACAATATGTTAGTGCGCTTTAGAAATCACACCCTTTTAGAGCATATCACACCCCCTGCATGTAGATAATCCCTACGGCTGCTTAAAGTGGGTGTAAACTACATTTACCCTCACTTTAAAACCCCTTCACATTTACAGAATGGTGCAACACATCTAAATGAGGATCAGGCCCTTTAATTGTCTTGTTGCCCTGCAAAATCCGACTGCTGATCAGACCTGGTGATGTATTTCCTATCTTCAACCAGTGAATGCATGTTATGTCCCCACAAGTGGTGGTGGTTATATTGAGGCAGCATCCAAAGACTCCAGTCAGAATCAAGGCCCTAGTGTGTGATAATCTGTCTGGACATGCATAGGGTAGCATGATCTCTGCACTCAAGAACTTACAGTTTAAAAAGAGATGGGGGGGGCAGAGTGATCAGAGGGGTGATGGGCACAGCTCTTGTTAGTGCCATTTCTTTTTCTTTTCTTAAAATTGTACATAAGGGAAAAGAAAACGTTGCATTATGTGCAGGAAAAATGAAGAAGTTAGTTTGTTGAGCCATGGAAATCCCCGAATTTCCTGAAATTTTAGCTTATGCAGAAAGCTTGTGGTATAAGCTCCCCGCTCTGATATTTGTAGCCCCTACCATCCCCTCCACTTCGATAGCAGCCTGTGCCCTATATTCAGGCCGGGGTACAAGAGCTGCATGTACGTCTATGGAGTACCCTGGAGGTGCTCCTCCGGATCCTAGAAGATTTCCATGAGTGGGGACAGGGCTGGAGGGAATGGGGCTAAAGGGAATAGTGAGTGTCTACTTGATTCTACACTCTGGGCTATGGGAAAATATGTGTTTGTGGGGCAGCTGGCAGTCAGGGAATTCCTTGGAAGCAAGGCCTTTATGTGCAGGGGAAAATAGGGCTCTGTATTTGGCATGGAACTCTGGAAGTAGAATAGATGACATCAGCTCCTTGAGTCTCTCCCCTGCATGCAACTTTATCAAGGAAGTTTACAGTTGTTTGAATTTATTGTATGTCAGCAGAGTACTTATTGAAGCAGAGTCCTATTCAAGGACGGCCTTATATAGTAATTATGTCAACTTGAATTGTGTGCAGTGAATTTGTAAATAATGAATTTGCAGCACAAAATCATTCTGCTTCATTGTCCTGAGCCAGGAAAGAATGGAATTCAAAATTACGGATTGTCTTTTGACGGTGGCATTGCAGTGTTGCGGACCTATTGCACTTTCTGTTGTGCCTGAATTTTCCACAACAAGTGAGTTTCAGAATAGATTTTTCAAAAAGGGGAATGAAACTATTTATCTGTTCATTTGCACATTACACTCTTTCAGGTAAATTGGAGCAATGGGCGAAAATGCAAAAACACAGTTCAAGTCATTCACTATGGGGCATCCTCCTTGGTCTGAGAGAATTCCGGATGTAGCAAAACCGTCATCGTTCACCTGCAGGAGGAATTTTCAATAAACCCTCTGTGTTGGCCAAACTCCGCTCCTTGTGAAGTCTATGGTACAACTCCCATTGACTTGAATGGGAGTAAAGTAGGCCAATGCTGGGTGCTTTGGAAAATCCTACCCTATTTGAGGTGGGAGGAGGATTTGGGTGAACTGCTCAAGGCCTGTGTCGGGGTTCCCTGTGTGGGGAGGTGCAGGAGTGTTTAGTTCTGGGACAAGGGAGGGCCAGTTAAGGTGTGGGAGTTCTGTGTGGATCTACTGCTAGCATATCCTCTGTCCATTGATATCCCATATGGCTGGGGGCTACTACAGGCTCTGGCCTTCAGTGAAAGCCCTGCAGGGAGATCTGCAGCCTGGCATGTGGGGGAGGATGTATTTCTTAAGGGGCTAGGCAAAGTCCGTTGAAATCAATGGGAGTAATTGGGATTGGGCTCAGGTTCCCCGTGCATATCTAACAATGGATGGGGCACCAAGGAGACAAATTATCAAACCTAGTTTGGATCAAAGAGTTTGACAGTATTTAGATATTTTTTTAAAAAAGGAAAGGCATGAGCATTTTAGTGAAGTGTAGGTGCGCTTTGTTGACTTCTATGAAATAACATTGCAGAAGGAAGAAGAAGAAAGAAAACCAGAAAAAAGAGTGGGGGGCAGAGACAGAAGGGGGGGGGGAGAAAGGATAAGACATTCCCATACATCCTTTTAAGGGGCAAATATCTCTCTCTCTCCTGAGAGTGACAGAATTAGTGTGGCTTGCCTATCTTTGAAGACATTTTCTTTTTCCCATTATGATGGCTAATCCAGTTGCCTTACACTTAGATGAGCAGCCCCATGAAGTCACTGGCACTGCTCACGTTCATGGGTAGGAGTAGCAGGATTTGCCCCATTACCTGGATGGTCCTTCTCACTTCCACTCTGTGGAAGATGGGGAATCTGGCCCTGTGCGTAAGTATTGCTGTGAAGGAATGACCAGATGTCTGGTAAAATGGGAGAATTGAAGCAGGAAGGGAAAACTTATTTTTGAGGAAAGACAATAGGCTGATGTTTCTGTTTCCAGTGAGGTCCCATACGTTTGTAATATCAAATGATTACAGGGCGGTTTTTTCTTTTTTTTTAAATTCTGCTCCTCAGGGGTGTGTATGTGAGGTGATTGTTGCTCCACAGAAGGAAGTTTAGGGATGATAAAGTAGTTTTCTGTAATGCTGTTACTTTTTTTAGCACAGGCCATTAGGGACTGAAGATTTTTGAAGGTTGGGAACAGCCTAGTTTTAATGTCCTAGAGACAGCAAGGTTAAGTACCTTTACATTGCAAGTCAAAGCGAGCCATGCAGGTTTTATCCTTTAGGAAACCCCTTGGCCTTCATATCGAGAGTTAAGAAATAAAGTTGAGGAATCGTGCACACCCAGACGTGTCTTTGCCAAGAACTTTTGAAGCTCTTGGGGAAGAATGGGGGCTTTCTCAAGCCAAGTGAAAGAAAAGAATAGTTTAAGTTATGGAAATTTTGTGTCAAGGCAACTGTTTACTTCTAATGACAGTATTTAAAAAAAAAAAAATCTTTTCACACTTGGAGTCAGATTGTCCCAGCAGGACATCTACTGTTGGAATTGTGAAATAACTGGTGCCAAGGGGGTGAATATAGCCTGAACTTTTTACTAACGCTCATTTTTTGTGCCTCAGATCTGATAACTCTCTCTAAGCCGTATCTTTATCCATATCTGCTTTTGTGCTTTTTGGCTTTAAGAAAAGAAGGAAATTGGCACATGCAGCTATTTTGTAATTGTCCCCGCTTGGTCCTGGGTCTGGAATGCAGCAACAGAAACCGCCAGCAAACAGGGTGGAGTAATAAAAACAAAACCTAAAAGGAGGTGTGAGGGAGGGAGTTTTTCTGTCTGAAAGGTGCCATATGCACCAGCACACGGAGAGAATCTTGACGAATTGCTGTAGGCTGGGATTTTCAAAAGTGCAGTACGATCACCTGTTCTGTTCACTCCCTCTGGGACACCTGGCATTGGCCGTTGTCGGAAGACAGTAGGGCTGTTCTTATGTGTTGCCCCAATCCTTCTCCCATTGTTTCTGGTAACAGTCCCATTGACTCTTACGAGAGCAGGGTTAGGCCAATACTGAGCACTTTTGAAGATCCGACCTTTAGTATACAAGGCCCCAGCCCTGCAGACAGTCATACATGTGTTTAACTTTAAGCAGATGAATAGTCCAATTGACTTAAATAGGCCTATTCATGAGAGTAAATTTCCTTATAAGAAAAAACAGTGCTTTTACCGTGAATTTTTAACTGAAGGAATACCATGCTTTGTTTAATTTCCTCACTTTTTTTTTTCTAAAAGAAAAAGGGAAAAATGCCCATATTCAATAATAATCCCATTTAAATGGTCTCCACCTTTTCAAGTCCACACCTGGGTGAGGTGAGTAGAGTTAGTAGGAGGCAGAATGTGCCCAGAAGTCACTGAGATGAAGGAGTTGGAAGTGTTCACACGCTTGCTGCTGCTATTGTGGGACCAAATGTGTTTTTAATTTGATGGCTCTGTATTGGAACAAGAAAAAAAGAGACCCAGATTCTTCCCTGCGCAACAGTCACTTTGCACTGTATCACCATTGCAAAGCCTAAAAGCCAGGGTAGCCAGCAAAGAAGGATCATTGGTGATGAGACTCCTCTGATGGTGTAGAGCCAGTGTTGCTGTTCCTGCATCACTCTGCCTGCCTGAAGCCAGGTTAGTGGGTGTGGCAGGGCCTTTGGTGTGCTCTGACAATCCTTGGCTGTTGTAACAGGTCTCTTAGGACCACTGGCAGCTGGCGTAAGCTAGAGCAGCTTTTTGGCTGCTGTAATGAATATTAATCATTGAACAAAACTGGAGCTCTTCCTTGCCAAATTTACTGTTACACAACTGTGAAACCCAATTTAAATATATATTGGATTTAAGAGGATGAGATTAACTGGCTACACACTGAGAAAATTGCTACATAGCATGGCTGAGTGAAGATGGCACCAGACTGGGATTCAGGAAGGCTAGGTTCAATTCCTAGTCAGGCAGAACTTGGGCAGGTTATTTAGTCTACCAGTAATTCTCTGGTACCTGGGGATGGTACCTCCCTACCTTACAGGGCTGTTGTGAGGATAATAAAGTCGATTATTGGTTGTGAGGTGCTTAGATACTGTAGTAATGAGGGCCACATGTGTAGATAGATTTATCTCTTGCAACATATGAACATGTTGGGGGCTCGATATGTCGCTCCCCTTCCATGACTGTAATCCTGCTTAGCCTGGCAGAACCAGCTTGTACTTTTGACTGACTGACTCTTGCGGTTTCCACTTAATCTACCATTGAGTGGTCCAAAAAAAAATATTAGGTGTTGAGGAGACCATATCTGAATGACGTCCACCCGACTTACGCAATGTAGCTGTGTCGGTCCCAGGATATTAGCGAGACAAGGCAGTTGACGTAATATCTTTTATTGGACCAACTTCTTGTCTCTCTTGCCAACAGAAGTTGGTCCAGTAAAAGATATTACCAAATCCACGTGACTTGGCAGGCTCGTTGTATGCGGTCACAAAATTGGACCCATGTCAGAGCTAGATTTATGATTCAGTTAAACATAGGATTAAAGACTCAATACCTACAGACACTTTTGTGGTCTTTTGGATGCCTATGGATGGATTGGCACGGTGTCTGCTCATGAGCTGGCTGGGGCTTTGTCTCATGGAGTAAGAACTAGGGGCTGGTCTACACTGAAAACTTACATTGCCATAGCCACCTCTCTCTGGGGTGTGAGACCTACCCCTCTGTAGACGCAAGGCAGGTGGAAGAATTCTTCTGTCAACCTAGCTCTCAGGGAGGCGCACTACCTTCAGCAAAGAGAGAGCCCCTCCTGTTATAGTTAGTGTCCACACTGCATAGTGGCAGCTGTAGCATTTTAAGTGTAGACACAGACTAGGCAACAGTGGGTTTATATGACTGGACTGTAGAGAACTTCCAGGACCATTTCTTTTGCAGGAAATTTATCTGTGACTGTGATAGATACTGGAATAGTGTCTCATGCTCCTTGACACAGGAGCACAGTGGCTGATACCACTGGGAAGTGGATTTTTCAAGCCCTTGCCAAGTGGTCAAGAATGGTTGGTTTTCATGCTGTTTTTGTGTGTGCCAAAAGGGAGAAAGAAAATAGTTTGTCATTCCTGAGATAAAACCCTGTTTGTGGCAAATAGCCAGGAAGGTGGGTTATGTGTGTCCTTTTCACAAACAGGCAAAATAACCGTTGATCTCTCATGATCCACAGCCTTTGAATGATGATATTTGGAGCTCAGGCAGACAGAAAGAGTAAAAATGTTGAAATTTGTCTCAATGTGGCTGTTATCCACTGATAACTTTTTCTCCTGTATGGATTAATGTTCTCTTTGAACATGCTCACTTGGGTGATTTTTTTTTTATCATCCTTTCAGGGCATGTAGGAAAACCTGTGTTTCCATACTGTGACAAAGTTCCTTCTCTACCTTGGTGGGTCTTGCGCTTATTGGCAGATTTGCTCACCTCAGAGATTCACAGCAGCCCTCAGTTGGGCCGTTTTCATGAACCCACAGTCCAGGTCAACTCCTCCTGTGTCTGACCAGGAGTTGGGAGATATGGAGGGAACCCGGGCCCGCCCTCTACTCTGGGTTCTAGCCCAGGGCCCTGTGGAATGCAGCTGTCTAGAGTGCCTCCTGGAACAGCTGTGAGACAGCTACAACTCCCTGGGCTACTTCCCCATGGCCTCTTCCCAACACCTTCTTTATCCTAACCACAGGACCTTCCTCCTGGTGTCCGATAATGCTTGTACTCCTCAGTCCTTCAGCAGTACGCGTTCTCACTCTCAGCTCCTAGCGCCTCTTGCTCCCAGCTCCTCACACGCATGCCACAAACTGAAGTGAGCTCCTTTTTAAACCCAGGTGCCCTGATTAGCCTGCCTTAATTGATTCTAGCGGCTTCTTAATTGGCTTCAGGTGTTCTAATCAGCCTGTCTGTCTTGTTTCCAGAAAGTTCCTGATTGTTCTGGAACCTTCCCTGTTGCCTTACCCAGGGAAAAGGGACCTACTCAACCTGGGGCTAATATATCTGCCTTCTGTCACTCTCCTGTAGCCATCTGGCCTGACCCTGTCACGATACCTGTCAACCCTTAAGCCTGCCTGTTTGTGACAAAAGCAATCAAAATGTGTGACAATGACCAATATGTGTAATACCTGTGTTTTCTTTGCATGTCTTGCCAGAATTGCCAGAAAATCCTGGTTTTTAAACTATAAAACCTGTTTTAAGGATGCTTTTTTCATGGTATGAATTAAACATTTAAAAACAGAACACTGGAAAATCAGATTCCATCATGTAGAACTTGAAGGACCTCTGTTCGTGAGTCATCAGTAGTGTTGGAACCTGTATACGTCACACGCCAGCACTGATCTCTATCACCTGAGCTAAAGGAGAACAATTATCTGGTTGTGGGCCAGCTACAAACATTTTGACAGCAACTTACACTAGTATTTGCTAGACATCAGTGGAATGCTGGAGACTGGGAATCTTGGGTTCTGAGCCGGACTCTGGTAGGGTGTCAAGGTTCCTTCCCCACTCTGAACTCTAGGGTACAGATGTGGGGACCTGCATGAAAGACCCCCTAAGCTTATTCTTACCAGCTTAGGTTAAAAACCTCCCCAAGGTACAAACTTTGCCTTGTCCTTGAACCAGTATGCTGCCACCACCAAGAGTTTTAAACAAAGAACAGGGAAAGAGCCCACTTGGAGACGTCTTCCCCCAAAATATCCCCCCAAGCCCTACACCCCCTTTCATGGGGAAGGCTTGATAATAATATCTTCACCAATTGGTACAGGCAAACACAGACCCAAACCCTTGGATCTTAAGAACAATGAAAAACAATCAGGTTCTTAAAAGAAGAATTTTATTTAAAGAAAAGGTAAAAGAATCACCTCTGTAAAATCAGGATAGTAAATACTTTACAGGGTAATCGGATACAAAACATAGAGAATCCCTCTAGGCAAAACCTTAAGTTACAAAAAGACACAAAAACAGGAATACATATTCCCTCCAGCACAGCTTATTTTACAAGCCATTAAACAAAAGAAAATCTAACACATTTTCTAGATAGATTACTTACTAACTTTACAGGACTTGGAAGGCTTGCATTCCTGATCTGTTCCCGGCAAAAGCATTGCACAGACAGCCCAAACCCTTTGTCCCCCTCCCTCTCCAGATTTGAAAGAATCTTGTCCCCTCAATGGCCATTTTGGGTCAGGTGCCAGTGGGGTTACCTTAGCTGCTTTACCCTTTACAAGTGAAAGAATTTTGCCTCTGGCCAGGAGGGATTTTATAGCACTGTATATAGAAAGGTGGTTACCCTTTCTTTTATATTTATGACTAGGGAGAGTGTTGACTAATGGTTAACATGGTAGTTGCAAACAGCCTTGTAACAGGATAGCCAGACTTTCTATAGATATGCTAGGTGGCTGAGTTGGGTAAGACTGAGGGCTGCCATTGTAGAGACCTGGGTTCTAGTCCTAGCTCTGCTTTAATGATCTTGTTTTTTAGCCTTGTCAGTCAACCTGTTTGTAAAATGTGGGATGATACCTTATCCTAGAAGTGAGTCACACACAAAGCATTAGTTAATAAAAAGGACTCTGAGATGCACAGACATATAAAGAGCAGTCAGTGGAGGTGAGATCAGAAACTTTGGTCTTCTGGCTCCCAGCTGAGTGCACCTTCCCCTAGATTTACGAGCATTCTGTATGTGAATCATTCTCTCCCTCATCTCTGGGTGAGCATTGGTTGATTTGTTGGTGTAGCAGAAAAGGCTGCCTGGTTCAGCTGAAATGCAGAATCTCCCATAAAATCCAATACCCTTGAGAGCTCTGGGCATTCCTGTTCTGCTCTGCATGAGGATTAATGCCAAAACTTGGTATATATGCTTTGACGCTGACCCAAAGCCCATTGAAAGACTCCCATTGGCTTCACTGGGCTTTGGATCAGGCACTTTTGGATTGTACGTTAGGATTAGGATCCATAGGAAATGAATTTAGGAAGCTACACAGAAATTCCAAGGGCAAAACCAGACATTAATATTTGTTCTGAATAGAGTCCCAAGTTAACATATTAGTCCCTGTGGTACAACGCTTAGGAAATATTACAGAATAAACAGGTGTGTAAGAATTTGCAAGATCGGATCCTTATCTTTATTGCAGAAACATCCATCGTGTTCTCACAGAGCACATACATGTGAAATCAGTACCTTTTAAAAAAATATATGCATGTGACAGGGGACCCACTGCTCCCATCCTCAAAGGCAGGGGAAGAAAAGGCTTCTCTTCCCAGTGAACTCCCTTTTGTCTGGGCCTATCAGACTTTTTCTCTCTTCTGCTTCTTCCCCCACTGCACTTTCTTCCTGTGCTCTTTGATCCGGTCTTCTTGTTAATGGACCAGTTAGCTCATTAGCTGCCCAATCACGATCCGACATGGTAATCAGGAACTCCTCTCCTTAATCAGGCCCTCCCTGTGGCCTAATTGGTTAAACAGTGACCAGAATGTCGGTTGCAGCACTCTGTCCCATTGCATTTGTGAAAAACATGTGCATTGTTCATTCTTGTCTCACTGTTCGGTGTGATCTCAGTTGCTGATGGTGTATTTCGAAATCTTATTCATATTTTGATATTCTCTCCTCTCCTCCCCCCCCCCCCCCCCCAATAGATACTGAAGCAGTCATGCACAGAGATTTTGTATTTGGAACCATCAAGTGTCTGCGTGGGAGGTAAGTGATTAGAAATGGAAAATAATATACAAATAATTATGATAGTGCTGTTTTCCTCTTTGTGTAAAATGTGTAGCTAAGGCTCCACTAGACAGAAAAGGAATTAAGGAAGGATTGGATTCTTCCTTCTCCCTCCCTATTAGGATGGTTGTTCTCGAACTCCTCCACTTGTAGCCTAGGATAAATGCAGTGTAAGAATTTTGAGGGATGGACAAACAGCTCCCACTCTCAGTCCTGTGTCTGGCAACTCCATGTTGTCCAGTGGATGACAAACTGAGCGATGTTGTTACTATCATTATTAGTAATTGTTTGTATTGAGATAGCATCTAGGAGTCCAGTCGTGGACTAGGCTCTGTACAAACACACTATAGTCCTAGTCCAGAAACTCCGGAGGCAATACACTGCACATTCTCTAAACCACCATGCTGGTCACAAAGCCGTGCGTTTTACTACCCAATTGTCCACCTTAAAGGTATATGCAATTTTCCATGTCAAATGAAATGGATCAAGTTACATTTCAAGTCACAGAAATATGTTATGTAAACAAATACTGTAACCTTGTAATTAGTCAAAAGAAATCAGAATTACAGTAAATCAGTTTCCTTCACTAAGAGACTAGCAGAATCTGTCATAGAAGCTATACTGTTGTTCTTGCATTCAGGGTAATGATACGTTCACATGTAACTCCATGTACAGCTGCTATGATCATTTTTGATTTTAAAAATCCTGATAAGTGTAATCACATACATTCATCATAATTTTCACTATGCCATGGACATATGGACTTTCAACTTTTTTCCACGTGATTCTGAAAACAGCAGTTTGCTGATTTGTATTACTAGAAGAAATATATGTTAAAATGCTAGAGAATAATTACACAAAATTGCAGGCCAGACTTGAAAGGCAGTGCAAGTGTTAATTTCCCCTGAGTCTGACCTATTCCTAACTTTTTTTCTTTGCCTCTTTCTGATTTCACAATCCACATATGCTTTGAATTCAGGCAAAATAAGGTTATTGCAAAATCTTGTTGTTCTGTTTTGTTAAAAAAAAAAATTACAAAAGTGACTGGATTATTTGATTCCGAGCAATGGCTTAAATAAATAAAGACTCTTTAGTCACTCAAAGAGAACTTCATGATCACCGTCCAATTTTCAGAACAAATTCAAGCCAGCCGATATCTGATGCTCTCAAAGGGCCAGATGCAAAGTGCATTGAAGTCAACAGGAGTCTTTCCACTGACTCCAAAGAGTTTTGTCTCAAGCCCATATACCTTATATTGTAGGGCTCAATAAGAACTTGTAGGCTTGCTGTGCTTTACATAATATCTTGTTTGTGGGGCTGAGACTCATGAAGTTGACCTTTCTATTGCAGAGCATGAGGATATGGCCTCGCCTTAGTTGCTAGGTGGTCTTATGCATTTCAAAGTCCTTTAAGCATGGAAACTAAACTACTCTCTCACTGCAGGCTGGTTCTCTGCAGGGGAAATGTGAGGCACACTGGGGCACTGTAGCAAGGCGGTATGAATAGGTTTGCAATGTTACTGCCTCTGCGGTCCCTGTTTTGTAGCTGGATGACTTGTATAAACCTGGCATCTGCCACGCCCACTCAAGGCTGATAATTTTGTGTTTTCAGAGGAGTTTCATGTTGTCCTCAGAGGACGTGGCTTCACACTGGGCAGAAGACAAGATAGTGTTACTTGCACCTACCATGTAAATGGCACCACCATTAGTAAGTATGAAAGTCCAAGATAAACTGCAGTGAATCCAGGATAAATCACCACAAGTGTCTGTCATATAAGTTTATTTTTACTGTTGTGAATTTTCCCTGTCACTTCTCTATTTTATGCAAATCAGAAGGGAGGAGGGATGAAGTGAAATAATAAAGGAGGGTACTGGGATGGCTCACAGGACTGGTAATGGGATATAAGTGTTTTTGCCTCTTGGTCAGTGATCTTGAATCCAGGCCAGGTTGGTATTAACGGCAGGCTGTTGTTAATGTGTAGCCGTCCAGCAGCCTGTAGGAAATAAGTTGGTGGTGTCAGACTAGCTCCTAATGGGCAGGTGTCAGCAGAGAGGCCAAGGAATGCGCCCACATTCTCAGCCCAAGAAGTGGTTGTTCCAGGTCACGCTTGAGTTACATTGGTGGCTTGTGTTGTCAGTGTCAAAGTGTCCCCTGTTTGAGGTACACAGAAGCAAATCCAGTTCCATATAAAAACGCTGGACATCCCTGCCTGGCAGTGGAACCGCTGTGGTTCTGCTCAAGGAGGTGGCTAAGCCACATGGATTATGCAGGAAATGCGTGCCTCTTTTGGCACGGGGTCCAGCATAGAAGTATTAGCTTTGTTAGTATAAGCACCAGTATAAAAGTACTTGTTCCAGTTCAGGAAGCAGGCTAAGCTATACCAGAGTAAGGCACCTTTACGGTGATGTAACAGTGTTCACACTAGGGCTTTTACTGCTATAACTATTTTGTTTATAACAAAAAAACATCGCACTCCTAACTGAAATAATTATGCTGGCAAAACTTTTAAGTGTAGACCAGGCCTAAGAAAAGCAACAAGAGAGAGGGAAAAGGGTTGTGCAGAATGCATTAGTGCATACAAGTTTTAACTGATTGTACATCAGGATAGACCTACATGGGTTATATAATAATTATTTCACTTTTGATGGTAAGAGGTAATGGGAACATTGTAGTGCAAATATTATGCACAGGTGAGAGTACATAATAAGATTAACAGAATGGTATGAAAATTATTTTAACATTGCCATAATTTGTGTAAAAATAATTGACATAAGTGACCTGCTGGAGCTCTGCTGTGAAATTCCCAATAATTATAGCAAATAATTGGATCTGTGCATGAAAGTTCTGCTCAGCAATTTGAAAAATGAACTCTACACAGCCATAGGGTGTGGATAGCAGTGGCTTAATGTGCTCGTTTTACCTCGAGGATTTGTGTATAAAAAAGGTGATTGCAAATAAAAACACCTTTCTGTGTTCATGTTTCAGTACCAAGGGAACAGTTTTCTACATTATATTTTTTGCTTTTATTAATATTCATAATTGGCCAGATCCAACAGTGTTTAGTTCTTATTCAGGCAAAACTCCAGTTAACTTCATTGGGAGTGATGCCCGAGTGAAGGACTGCAGGAGTTAATCCATAGTCAGAAAAGCTCTTAATGAGAGAGCGAGCAGATTTAATTTTACACAGCTCTTAGAAACTTCAGTTAAACAAATATCATAAGGGAAAGAGAATGTAAAATTTCAGGAAAACACTCAGGGCCTGATTCTTTGTTCCCTTTCATCTTGTGTGGTCATTTGCACCAGTGCAAAGGGAATATAAAAAGCTTCTGTTTTGATTCAGTAATGTTTTACACCCACTTTGTTCTGGTACAAATGACTACAAGTTGGGCCCTCCTAGTAAACATCCGCTATTTTTGGTGTTCGGGAACCAAAGTGACTAGCTAATGGATTTTGCCTTACGAAGTAAATATCCTTAAAAATAAACCATGATTTGAGAAATGAGTTAAGAGTAGGCGTATAGAATAAAACACAAGGATTTTGAGTAGTTTCTAGTTTATACAATGCACTCACTTTTCCCCAGATTCCTATCTTACTGTACACAAATGTGTTTCCATCACATTTGTTCCACTCTTCAGGATATGAGGTCCTGATCACATGTGTTTGTTAAAGATCTCGCAGAACAGTTTGTAAGAGTAAATGTGCTAGCCCAGGTGGTCTGGCTAAAGTCAAATGGGGTAATTACATTCTGTCTATATAAATTGTCCTTCAATTTCAACTGAATATGACATTCTGACTTCCTGTCATAAACTTGTGCTGATTTGCTCTGACTGTAGAGTATAAATAAGTTGCTGTGATCTAGGTCAGAAGTGGCTACCATTCAGAGGAGGGTGGAGTAATTCTTGCACATGTGACTACAGTATTCTGGTAAAACGTAATTATCCAGATGGCTTGGGGAACATCTGAAACATTTAGATCATTGTAGATGCAGAAGAACAAAATTGATTTTCTTTATTCTTTATCCACATTTCAGTTTTGGGAGAAATATCTGAAGGTTTTGGAAATATGGGTACTTTGGATGTGAATATTTGCATCTACATGCAGACCAGCTGCCTACTGGTTAGGACTCCGGTGTTCTATTCCTGTCTCTGCCACTGACTTGTTCTGTGACCACGGGCAATTCACCTGACGTCTCCATGTCTCAGTTTACCCATCTAAAATAGCAATAATATTACAGACTTTCCTCCGTTTTAGCATTTATTACTAATAATGCTACTACCAACGTGCAGTGCCAGAAGTGCTACTGATGCATGACATCAGATGTTGTTAGCTCTTCTAGAATTATAGGCCAGTAACATTAGGCACTAGGGGCCTGATTCTCTGATGCACTGCACCTTGTTCGGTCATTTACACTCTTGCAAAGTGGATGCAAAACACTACTAAACCAGAATGATAGTATTTTACACTCTGGTGTAAATAACACCACCAGATACAGGAGTGGCTTGGTGGTGTGCTGCATGGTGCTGCCACGTTGCCTGGGGCAGGGTAGTCTTATACCAGAACACAAGCAGAAGAGAGTGACAAAAACCTAACGTGGGCTGACGGTGCTTTGAGCGTGGGCAGCAAGAAGAGAAGGAAGACAGCCCCATGAAGGGTACTGAGTGAGTTTCCTCCTCCCAGTAAACTCCCACTACCCGTGAGCCTAATGAAAAGGGGGTGAGAATATACACTCGAGTAAGTGTTGATCAGGGTGAACAATAGTGGTAGAATTGAGCCCTGTTTCTGTTGCGCACGCACACTGTCTTCCTACTTTGGGGTTGCCTGTAGGACTGACCTGGGGGCAAACAATAATTTTGTAGGATTGTTTGGTTTTAGATGTTCGATTTGGTGGGTTTGTTTGCTCACATTTGTAAAGAATTATTACCAAATGACTACTCAACTATAAAATGTAACCTTAAGACAAAAGCATGTGGCCATGTGCTAATCCTCTTCCCCCCCCCCACCCGCCATTGCAGCTAGCCCCAGTTCTGGCATGAGCAGTTGGTGCAGAATGTGCCACCTAGAGATGTAATGTGCATCTCCCACGACCTAGCAACAGCTTCCTCAACCGTCTCTAAGCCATTTGCATATCTGGCTTTATTGATCTGCAGGGTGGAATTGCCTCAGAGCTTACTCCTGCAGATAGGTGGTTTTCTGATTGTGTGCTGAGTTGTGCCTTTAAGGCCCAGTCCCAGTACGGCACTGCCCAGGGTGAGTTATGAGAGGGACTTTGCCTCCAGGTGTCAGACCTCCTCCCAGAGTCCTTTGCTACACATGATGGGAGAGCTCCGTTTGCCCTTTAGAGAGTGTTGCATAGTCCAAGTGTGTATGGGGGTGGGTGGGACAATGGCCTTCCTCTCTGACCTCTCCCACCTCTTTTGGGGTATCTTGCACCCCAGGGGATGGGTGGAAGGACTGCAGTGTTTCCCTGCTGCTGAGCAGGGGCTTCTTGTGTCCTTCCATTACCCTTTCACACCTGCAGAGCAAAGCCTGACATTATGGTAGTTAACCTTGAGCTATAGATAAAAATGCATACTTTGTAAAGCAGCCATGCTTTGGCGAGAGCTTTGGGATCCTTCAGAATGAGAAACGCTACAGAATTGTAAGTCATTGTAATAATGGTCGTTGGCTATAATGGATAGAAATTAGGAGTACAGGCCTGCTTATAAGAACCCGCCCTTCATCTTCTAATTAGTAGTGACTCTGTCAATATTATTAAAAACACTTTCTCACTAAACCCCAGTTCAAGACTGCACTAAAGCTCACACTTAACTTGAAGCAGTCACTGGCACTTAAAGTTAAGCCTAGGCACAAGTGATGTCCTGTGGATTTACACACAAGTGCCTTCCTGAATTGGGGCCTGAATAACTTACAAGTCAGGGCAGCTTTGAATCAAACCAATATCCGAAATTCATTGAAGAAAACTAGATTGCGTCATATTCAGACATGTCAGCTTCCCATGTAACTACAGTGCAATATGTTACGCTCATGTGATGCTTTCTTTTTCAGATGAAAAACCAGTAAGGGTGGAATCCACTTTTATGCTCTGTCCAGCACCTGTCCTACATAAAAGTGGCCAGTAAGTACTTGGTGAAAGCTTTGTTCTGTATCTATATCCACTGATGCAGAATTTAATTGTGTGGGGTTTTGGTTAAAGGCAATTCTATTTTTCTTCCTTGTGTTATTTCCCTGGTGTATTTTCCAGATTTGGAATGGGCTTTAAATAGTCAGCTGCGTCCAAACTGATTTGGACGGTGCTTTAAAAATGAATATTCAGCTAGTTTATTAAACCCTGAAAAGGTCTGGCTTGTCATAAGTTTTATGCAGATTAGCTACTCTTTAATAGGACTTAAGATGCTTTCGTCTGGATAATCTTTGGGCTCATTGTTAAACCTCTGACATTATCAGTGACACTTACAAGCTATTATTAAAATTATGTGTCAAGATATGTACCACTGCTCAACATGTAATGATAAAAGGAGGCACTAATTTAACAACTGCAGCAGTCTTCTAACAACATCATGGTCTAAACCAGCCTTATTCTAGATGTCACTGGCTGTACGTTATTTCTACAGCCTTGAAATCTCCACCTCCCAACTTCAGACATGCCCTAGGCTTTTAAGATCACTTTCGCTTAAACTTAATTTCTTTTACTTAGGTTTTCTGTTTAATGCTACCATGCTCATCAGGAATCAGAACTGTGTGGCGATTATAATTAGCTGTCAGGCCTTTACACTGTAAGAGGGGGAAGACTCTCCGACCATTAACCCTTAGAGGAGACAACTACTACAGTAGGAAAGAGGAGTTTGGGATGAGCTTTCTGTTACTAAGCCAGTACTCGAAACAGTAGTTTACTGCCTTAGGGGGCTTTGCTGGCCCTGCAGCATGCATTTAAAATGTTTCACTGAATCAGGATGTGTAAGGTGCTGGCTTATCTGCAGCCCATGAAGGATCCACTGTCACACCCAGAGTCTCTTTCTTGGCACGGTTTTACTTCGCAAACACAAAACCACCCTGGGCTACAGCTCTCCGGGGATTTTCCCCTTTGCCTTTCTCAGCCCCTCCTGTTTCCGGACCTTTGGTAGGATCCTTCTGTGCTCTTTTAACTGAGCACTGCCTGCCAGGGCTTTCTCCTCTTTTCTGCATTACTCCAGCTTCCCACTGCCTCCCCTCCCAGGGGACTTTGGCAGCCTCTCCCAGGGAACTTCTGCCATGCCTGCCTCTGGCACCTCTCCTCTGCTTACTGACTGCCTGGCTCTTTTTAGCCCCAGGTACTGCTCTGCCTTACTAATAGCTGACCATTGGATGCACATCTGTTTTGTGTATTGAATGGCGGTTTGGAGGAGAAAAGTTGCAAATGAGTAAACTAAAATACCTTCAAGGGATGAGCTGCAGTGGAGGGGTGAGAGGGAGCTTACATTATTTTATAATGGTGGAGAAATGTTGAGAATTAGGTTTTGGGGAGAGGGGATGAGTTTGTAATCTGGTTATGATGATGTCCTGGCGATGAAATTTGCTTTTTCATAACTGTATGTGATGTTGATGTGTCGTAACCAAGATGTCTGTTTGTTAGAGCTGTTCTGCTCAGATATGACTCCACTGTAATTCCCACTGATTTCAGTGGAGTTTTGCTGGCATATCACTGGAGTAATGCGGCAGCCAATAAGGCCCTGAATCTGCAGCCACTGCAAAACAGATTTTGATCTCGGCTAAGATGAATTGACATCATGCAGAGCTATGAGAAAACCAATTTGAGCATCAGGAAGGCATAAATTAATCGGGTGTAAAAACTCATCCCTTCCTCACCAAGCATAGTAAAACTGGAGTAATGCAGTGGTAACTCAGGCCCACAATGTAGCATAAACACACTGGAAATCCTGAACTTGTAACTAATCACCACCATAGCTAGTACTAGCCTGACACTATGGCAGTTGAACATGAAATGCACAGAATATTGATCGATCAATATTAAAACACAGTGTAAAGTATTTGAACATGCTGTATTTTTGTTGTTCAGGAAAGGGCTTGTTGGGCTGTGAAGTGTCACAGCAGAAGACAACATGCCATATTGTAATTGCAAGGCAAACAAAGTACCTAACTGCAGGGCAGTTCTTTCCAGCAGCGTTCAGAGGAAATACAAGCTGTAGATTAAAATATGTACAGATTCGACATAGCACCGCTTTGGAAAAGTTATCCAGCTATAACATGTACGTCCAAAACACTGCATGGAAGAAAAAGTCACAAGTTTTGGCTTAAAGATAAGCAGTACGCGGCAAGTCAGAAGATTGACAGCTATGAAAGAAATGTACATATTTGAACTCTTGACTTTCCATTGGCACAGCTCAGACTGTTGTTGGATACCTCCCAGTAATTCCTTATGTAGTGGATCTAATATTACTTCCTAATGTAGCAGCAATCTGCATGCTGTCTTCTGGAGTTCTTTTTAATGGAATTAGAAATGTTATATAGATTAAGTACAACAAAATATCAGACTAAGTTCATTTTGTAATTTAACTTGCCTTGAGTTGTTTCCTATGTGGATGCGGGGGGGGGAATACAGTAGTTTCCCGCTTCATTTTTCCTCTTCGGTACTTACACAATCTTTAATTTTTGTAGGCTGATGAATTAAAAACGTTTATAAGTACGGCAACATCTATACAGAGCTTGAAGAGGCAAAAAATTCTTAAAATAAATCCATTTGGTTGGCAAACCACTGGTTTTATTGGATTAATGCCAAACATATTTCTGTTCTCTCTATATCTGGCTGCTGGCTGTAGTTTGTTAGATACCCACAAAATACTGCCTGGAGATTTATAGTGTGGCATTTCTGACAAAGTGGTACATTTTTAGATAGCAGCATGAAGCAGGGTGATGTGGCAATGTCAGCTAATGTGGCAGTGTGCATACAAAATTCCTCTTCATCACAGTTATAGATGGTATGCAAAATGAAGTTTGTACCCAGATAAACTTTTTTTTTTTTTG
This sequence comes from Eretmochelys imbricata, assembly GCF_965152235.1. NCBI lineage: Eukaryota > Metazoa > Chordata > Testudines > Cheloniidae > Eretmochelys > Eretmochelys imbricata. The sequence continues at coordinate 18,973,383 of NC_135575.1, read as the reverse complement.
GTAGGTACCTGGTGTGCTAAAAGGAGATGTGACTTGGGATTTTTCTGTCTGTAAATATGAAGCACTGTGTTATGCGTAACTAAGAGCTCAGGGTGAAATTCACACCTGGGCAGAAGGCATGAGGCCTATGCACCACTTAAGTCACCATGAAAACAGCTAAATTGGGACTTAAAAATTCACTGAAAGTGAAATTCACCCCTGAGCAGAGGAGGTCAGCAGAATAGGTATGAGTTTTACATGAGTATTTCTGTTTGATGATTCTTGTTACTTTTTCATTTAAAAGTGAGTTGAATTGAAAACAAAAACTGATCAATAACTCAGAGCAGTTATAGAATCTACATTTAGGGCCAAGCTAGCCCCTGGTGTAAACTAGTGGAGTTGAACCATTCATTCCAGATTCACCAAATTGGCACAATTTATATGGAGGTATAAATTGCCATTTGCCCTACATTGGATTCTCTGTCCATAAGGGACAGTTTTAATTCCTGTTGAGGACTCCATAGGAGCCCATCTGGTGGAGTGCACTGAACCCCATCTGTCCTGACTATGCTTCCTTCCCAGGCACCGTTATCTATGTTTTGCAGTGTGCTGGTCCCTAGTGGGCCTCCTGGTAGGGATGGAGGTTGCATTCGCTTTGTGACACAGAACCTTCCCTCTCCCCCAGCAGATTTAGGGCTTTCAGGGACCTGTGCCTGAGTTTATGTTAGCTGATGCTAATATAAACGCTGGCTGCTTCTGCCCAAATGTCTGACCCTTAGAGTTTTTTTAAAAAAAATGATACCCAATTACATTTTTAAATAAAATATTTGAAAACCATCTCCCCTTCTTTTTAACTGCTGAAGCCTGAACTTAATTTTCCATGATTCTCCTTTTGTAGCTGCAGGATATCATAAGCAGCTAAAGCAGAGCAGAGATTTCCCCTTCCTTCCTTCCTTGCTGTAGATATTTCTGATGTCATCCATCCTTGCAGAGAAAACCCAGAGCCTTTGACTCAGCTTCTCGAAGGCTTGCACAGGAGGAACTGATGTCTGTTTTAAAATAAATTATTGTTATTAATATCTCTTTTTATTTCTACTCCTTTAATAGGCAGGTTTTCAAATGCAGGCTTTGAAAATATCTTTGTAGTTGTACCCAGCACAAACAAAGGGTTCCCATTCTTTGAAGTCAGTGGCAAAATTCCCATTGACTTCACTGGGACCAGAGTCAAGACCATATTTTTCTACCTTTTTAGCATCTTAAAAAGCTTTTGAAGTCATCTCAACTCAGCTTCCGCATTTCAGCTGATGTGTATGCAGAGGAGATGGCAATAATAAGATCAAATAACTTTTAAATTGAAGCAGTGCTCCCACACAGTACCGTATTTTATTGAAATTAAACAATCTGAGTAAATATCTACTGACATAAAAGTTCAATTTCCTGGTTTACATGAGTTATGTATACTCTAGTTTCTCGCTGAAAGATTACAGTAATAGATTTTGGATGTACAAGCTCTTCAGGCTAAAATCCTGCTTGGTTTACTCATGCAAGTGTTGCTGTAAATAGGGCAAGCAGGATTTGGCCTGTGCAATGAATTCCAGGCTTTTGTTTAAATGAAAGTAATTGAGAGGTTGTAGAGTAATCGTTGCAATCAAAATAGACTGGCAGAGAAGTACAGGGCTTCCCATAATGCAGCTGCAGCATCATTGGCATGCTTCCAGAATGGATACTGTGCTTTACATATTCTGCATTTAAACTGACACAGTGTATTTGTACTTAGCTCATGCCATAAAGTGAAATCAGAATGTAGGTCTCAGTTCAGCAAGGTATTTAAGCATGTGCCTAACTTTAAACCCATTGAATAGTTCTGTTGAAGGCATGGTGTTGCTCACATATTTAAAATTGGTTATGTGCTTAAGTGCCTTGCTGAATAGGGACAATATGCATGCATGCATGCTAATAAGTGTGTGTGTGTGTGTGGGGGTAATAGTGACAAAGATAAAAGAAGGGATCTCTGAAAGGTCTGATCTTTATTTAATAATTTTATTAATGATCTTGAAGTGGAGCTTATTTATGTAATTCTCAAATGACTCTGCATAGGAAAAAGATTACAGTGGCATTTAAAGACTTTAGAAACAGTAGCAAAAATAAGAAAACAAAATTCAATTTGGGAAAATGCAAGCTAATGTGTATGGGATGAGATAAAGCAACATACAGATGTTCAGTTGGTGGGAGAAACCGAAAAAAGGAGCAATATTGAAGAGACTTAGAGTGATGGAAGATGGCAAATTTTTTCTGAAATTACCCGGCAGCCCAAAAGGTCAACTCCGTTTTGAGTTGCAGGCCCAGAGGCACATCATATTATGGAGAAGTGAAATGATGATAATTCCTCTTGATACAGGTCTACACCTGGAGATGTTGCATTCAGTTGTGGGAACTTCATAATCAGAAAGCTACTGACAAACTAGACAGATTTCAGGGAAGAGGCAAGGGATTGACCTGTGAAGAAAGGGGATGCAACTAGGAATAATGGGCCAAAATTAAGAAAGAAGAGGTTTATGATAAATATCAGGACAATCTTGCGGGCAGCCGGAGTTATCAGACTGGCATTGCCTAAGGGAACTGGTGGAAGCTGCATCACTTGGGACAAAACACTGATAAATGTACAGAAGGGAACTAACTTGAGTTTTCAGGGAGATACGTTGGCTGATGTACTAGGTGGTTTCCATCTTTAAATTATGTGGGCCAGATTCTGCCACACCCTTCCATTGAGTTTCCTTTACTCTGTATATTCCCATTGATTTCAGTGGGATTCCTTGTGGAGTTAAGTACTGTTCAGCGTAAGTAAGTGGCAGAATCTGTTTGCTTTTATGAACAAAGCAGAGCACCAAAATTAAGATACATTTAGACGTACACTGGTTTGTCTGAGTGTAGGGGCAGCCTTAGTACTCTTGCTCCCTTGAGCTTATGGAGACCTAGTCGCAATGCAGAGATAACATGGTCTGACGGCAGTGCATGCTGCGGTTATAATGACCTGACTTGCTCTGTCTTCAAGTGATGTTGGCTTCATTTTTAGGGTCTTCTCGCTTACGATGTCCTGTCTAAAATGAATCGCGATAGTGGTCTAAGACAAAGGGAGAGGAAATTCCAAGTAAAGAGGAAATTCCAAGTTGTTGTGGTGGGGTAGGAAGGTAAAAGTTCAATTGTATGTATCCCAAAATTGTACTTCAGTTCCAGTTTTGGAACATCTTTCTTACATTCGAACCTTTAGTCTGAAAAACACTTACATAAAGAGGCATGCAGGAGAGGGAGGCTTTAAATTGTTACAGCTGATCAGTTTGTTTTTAATATATAGTGACCAGTTTGAAGATCATTGGAAGGAGCACAAGATAGGATACTTTTTCTGGTAAATAATTGTAAAGGTATTTTGTACAGACGTCACCCCAGTAATTAGCTAGAGAAAATGAAACAAATTATCAAGTAAAACACAGGAGGTCATTGTATCGCTGAGCTCTTTTAAAAAACTTTTATAATAGTTAATTGTCCCAAAAGGGCAACAAACGTGGTGGAAAATGATTTTGTGTGCTGCTAAGTTTGCGTGAACCAGCTAGTGCTCAGCACTTGGTTTGATATTTTTGAACTGCAAGTACCAATTGAGAACATGCTTTTAGTTGGATATTAACCAGACTCCCCGACAAGAGGAGCTTGTGTCATTGAAATCTTTGTTCTTCCTGTTGACAGCAGCTGCTTCGTTTGTTTTTTCACTCACTTGTGAATGCTAGGGAAGCTCAGAAGGACCTATGAAACAAAAACAGCATTGTGCAGCCTTACACTGCCATTCCTCAGGTCCTTAATTTTAATGTTTCTTTCTTTTGGGCCATCCCTCTTCATTCCCTCGACCATTTCTTTGTAATTCAGTTCTGTCTCAATCCTTTCATATAAAAAATCACAGAAAAGAGTCAGAAAAAAATCTGAGTTAAATAATACAGACAAAAAGCCTGTACATTAGTTATAGAGGATTTCAGAACATAGCCTAATTGGGACTTTGAAGTCTAATTTTTTTCCCATTTCCAGAGTACAATATCTTACAATTTTCTAAAAGTGTTTTCTAGGATGAAAAAATGAATATTTTACTGGCATTTTCCCTTGAAATTCAATGATTTCTCCTAATTTCTTTTGAACTGATTAGGAAATAAGTCCTACTTAGTCTTATTAGGTCCTTGATGGTTAAGGACCATCTTGCTTTTCCTTTTTGCGGGTTCCCCCTTTTCTCCTGATCTTTGTTGTTTTTCCTTTATTTAAACAGTTTGTCCTCAAATTCATTTATTTTCTTTTCTGTTTTTTGGCGGCATGTGACAACACAGACAGGCATATGTATTTTCTCACCCTCTGGTCTGTAGTGAAAGTTTGTGGGAACGTGCTACTTGCATCCCTGAAACACAGATTTAAGAAAGAATTAACTGCTTGGAGCAAAAGGTTTACTGGCTTTTTGTTCTGAGTCACATCTGTAAAAGGCCTTTCATTTCTGGGTTGTATTTTGTTTAAAATTTCTCTGAAATTTATCAGTTTATTACAAAATTAAAAAAAAAGATGAAAATCAATGCAAAAAATTAACTTCACAGTATTCTGGGTAAATATTGATGTTAATATCTGGGGACAGGAGGCCAGAATAAAACCAACAAATAGAGACAAGTAAGAATATTGAAAGTAAAAGCAGTTTGAGCCTTTATCTTTTTATTTTCTTTTTAAAATAGTTTACTGTTGTTATGCTTGATATAAGGGTCTTCAGTACAAATTCCAAAAGATCTAAGTACTGTCGACTCACTCAGCAATTTTTTCAAATGGTCTCTTCTAAGGCCTGCTCTCGCTCCTGCAGACCTAGAAAATAGTCTCTCCACGTCAGCCTGGTGGGACACTGAGGATGCAGGAAGCAGCCTGGTTCATAAACACATCTACCCAGTGATCCAAAACTTGGGTGAAAATTGGTTTAAAAACAATGAAGGATAGTTTTTGTAAAACCTGGGAATGCTTTGGGAAAAATTGGTAAAAATGGAAAACGAAGGGCCTTGCCTATCTAGCGCTTCAAAAAATGCAAATTTATTAATTATGAAAGGAGCCAAATTAATAAACCAAGTTATTAATGTTATTATCTGGTATTGACTTAACTTTTAGAGACCTCAACTTAGATTGGGGTTCCATTGTGCTGGTCACTGTGCAAACACAGAGTAGAGACAGACCCTGCCTTGAAGAGCTGACAATCTACATTGTCAGGAGAGAAAAAGGGTGGGGGAAGGGAAGTCCCCATTTTACAGATGGGGGAATTGAGGCATGGAGAGATTTTAAATGATTTTCCCAAGATCGTACAGGGAGTCTGTGGCAGAACTGCAAATTTTACCTACATCTCCTGGGTCCTAGTCCACAGAGTAAAATCCTTTATGCACAGAACAGTTACAGCTCTGCAGTAGTCAGTGATGCCAGCCATATAATGCACCAAACTTTGACCCAGGGGAGTTTAATTATGGGGGTGAAAGGGGCTTTCAACCTCCGTGACTATTCAGCCTCTCTGGTATGGAGAATTGTGCGTTTTTGTGGGTCTGAATGTGAATGCCGCTTCACTAAGGGTATGTCTACGCTGCAATTCGAAACCCGTGGTGGCTTGTGCCAGCTGACTTGGGCTTTTGGGGATCGGGCTGTGGGGCTGTTTAATTGCAGTGCAGACGTTCGGTCTTGGGCTGGAGCCTGGGATCCAGGACCCTGCAAGGTAGGAGGGTCCCAGAGCTGGGGTTGCAGCTCTAGCCTGAATGTCTACACCTCTATCAGACAGCCCCGCGAGCCCGAGCTCCGTGAGCCTGAGTCAGCTGGCACAGTACTATATTCTCAGCCCAGCTCTTAGGGTATGTCTAATTGCGGTGTAGACATACCCTAAGAGCTGGGCTGAGAATATAGTTAAGCCCTGGAATAGGCTTTCAGGGGAGGTTTTGGTGTCCCCGTCGTTGGAGGCTTTTAAGAACAGGTTGGCCAAACACCCGTCAGGGATGGTCTAGGTTGACTTGGTCCTGCCTCAGCACAGGGGGATGGACTAGTTGACTTCTCAAGGTCCCTTCCAGCCCTACCTTTCTATGACTGTATGATCAACTTGTGTCACAAAGGGTACCCAATAGCCATTAGGTGACAGTGATTTTCCCTCACTATTGAACTGGGCAGGATTGAAATTGGTGATGGAGCGTTGAAAAGCTCTGTATCTCATTTGCCGCCTCGTGAGCTGCCCAGTTCCTGCCTTTGAACCACTTAGTCCCTCTTCTTCTTTCCCTTTCTTTATATTGTATTGTTTTACACCATTCTTCAAATAAGAAGTCCGGCAGGTTTGAATGAGTCTGCATACCCCTGGATTGGAGTGTAGGTAGTAGTACATGCTTCCACACTCATGCCCTGGGAGAGGAAGGCATCCCTTTGCAGGAAGGGTGCTTCAGTTCTATTGAAATGAATGGGAATTAAGCACATGCTTAACATTGAGCAGGTCTTTTAAAAACTTTTCTGAATTGGGGCTACAGAACGCCGACGTGGTGGTGGCAGCTCCTAGCTTTACCTGGCCCAAGGAATGGAATGATCTCGGTGATTTCTGAACTCAGGGGTTTCTGTAAGACATTGAGGCCCAGAGCCTATTTATGTACCTGACTCCCATTGAAACCAATGGAATTTAGACACACTCTGAGGATTTGGCCCGAGTTCTGTTCTGACACTGTTCTATCCTCTATGGTCATAGCTTCATTTTAATTGAAAACACTTGAAAATAATATAGTGAAAGTCTCTTTAAAATGAATTTATTTATTGCCATCAACAATGCCTGTCCGCTACATTGAGCACCTTGGACATTTATTTAAAGAAACAATGCAAGAAAAACAAAACCAGCAGAAAAACTCCCGCAAGATTCCACCCCAAACCCACTCCAGTAACTGGGGCTGTCTCCACCAAACCTCTGTGCCCAGTAAATGAGCTTTCTGTAAGTGGAAGCATACAACTCTCACCCCACCATTGCTTTGTACTTCCCTTTCTTTATAGTTCCTTGAAGCCTATCAATGAAAAGTGTTGGTATTTTGAGCCCTGCTTTCTGATTTTGAAATCTAGTCTCGGGGTTGGCATGCAGCACCAGATTTAAGAGGAAGAGTAGGAAAACGTGTGATGTAAAGCCAGACACAGCTGAGATGTGTGCACGGGGGTACTTGATATGGTGACTGCTCCAGTCTGGTTTTCAGACAATTGTCCTCATTGTCTGGCTATTCTGGAAGAAGGACAGGAGACTGGATGTGGTTTAATGAGGCTGCACTTTATTCCTAAATGTCTGGGAGTACCCGGCAGATAAAACTGGACAATGGAGGTAATTCCATAATCATTTACATATAGCCGGGGGGCTGCTGGCAGCCCTTGCCCTTACTCATCTTGTGAACCCACTGCTGGGACCTCACCAATCCTCCCTTCGAATGAGAGTTGGGGTGGGGGGGAGACTATAAAAAGAGGGGGAGATTGACTCAGAGGTGGACAACACCCTCCCCCCACCTCGCCATTTCCAGATCTTTAAAGAATCCTGCCTTTAAATCCTTTCCCAGTCTGTTCTGTCTGATCACCAGATCCATTCCCCGTGGAGCACCCGCACTGGACAGCTGCCCCAAGCTTACCTAATGAGTCACGATATCATTATACCCCCAACCCACTGCGGGGAAGGTGAACCCCCCCCACCTCGTGTTGGCCAGGCTGGTGGTGAGGGGAAAAAATTCTTTTTCTGCCTCCTGAGAAAGGAGCAATTAGCATAATAGCCGCAATTGTTCATGATGAAACCTGGCATTTCAATTACTTCCAAGCTGGGGAGGGGTTGGGTTCTGTTCAGCCTGGTCCAGGTGAAAAACAAGAGGGCTTTTGCTGCACAGTTGTGGGCATAAATAGCCCTTTTCTCTTCCTGGCATCTAGGTTGGTGTCCCCACACTGACCAGGTATGGAGCTGTCTCCATGTAGCAGGCAGCCCTCTGGCTCCCCCCCTTCCTAAAGGGGAACACACCTTTTCCGACAACCCAGACAAAAGGGCGCCACCTGCTTAATGTGCGGTGAGGTCATTCACGGTCAGCCGAAAGGTGTTCCATAAACTAGCTGGCAGGGACAGTTGCTGCTGAAGGAGACTGGCTTCCCTTTTCCATCCCCTTGGACCCTTCTTGGAAATGAAGCATGTCATATCTGTGCCCCATTCCTGCTTTCAGTCACACTAGTCTGGGAGCCAGAATTTTAAAATTGCTTCTGAATTTAATCTCCTGCATAACAGCAGCATGTTACATTGGTCAGTCACATTTGTGGTAAGTTCATTACACAGGCAGACTGCCACAGTAGTGCTTGTATCTTCTGGGATATGTATAATATATGCTGAACCAGAGCAATCCATCCTTTATGAAGTTTCTGACTTGGCTCTGCTCAGTAGAACTTTACTTCCCAATTACTTCAGATTACTCGAGCAGTAAACACTTTAACAATTACCTGTAGATGTAAACCTCCTGTTTCTTCCTCCATATATTAGTGTATTATTTAAAGTGTAGTTGTAGCCACGTTGGTCCCAGGGTATTCTAGAGACGAGGTGGGTGAGGTAATACCTTTTACTGGGCCAACATCTACTGATGAAAGAGAGAAGCGTTGAAGCTCACACAGAGCTCTTTCTCAGGTCTGGGACAAGTACTTGTCTCTGTCTGTATTATTTAAAGCAGCAGAGAGACCGCTTCTTTTGTGTCCTTGAAAAAACACCTAGTGTACGGCTGTTTTCATGGGATGTTAACATGTGGCAACCATTTTGTTTGTAAGTATTCAGTGTATCACTATCACTTCATTGCCTTGTGGTTTTGCTTTGTTTTCCTTATTTTATTTTTTTTTTGTGTGGGTGTTAAGAACTCCTATGAAAAGAAGAAGAAGAAGAAAAAAAAGGGCTGCCACGTAATGTGACTGATGTTTAATATGTTTGCCTAATTAACTTTTGGCTAAGGATTCTAACCCATTAAATAGCTAGTTAATATATGTTTCGAATAAACACATCTGGTCCTGCGATGAGTGAAGGTTCTGCCTGTGTGGGGGTGACAGATGTGGCAGTCTTTTCCCCAGTTCTCTTTTTTTAAATAATTAACACCACACTGGTGAAGTAGCCATAGACAGACCGCCTCGAAGCCAGCTGTTTAGTCTCAGAGCTGTATCTATGGACATGTGCCTCATCTCATTAGTCTGCTCTGTCTATTGCGTTCCCTCTTCTTTGGCATTTCAACAAACATGTTTAGTCCTCAGAAACATTTTAAAAAAAACAACAACGTTGGATGCTTGGATTTTGGTCTGAAAGGCAGCAGGGAAGGAGGGAATATACATCAGGCCACCCATGGGGTAGATAGGCCTGGCCTGTCAAGCTTTGGAGATTGTTTGGAGATGCCAAACAAAGGGCATTTGAACTAGTCCCGCCCAGGTGTTTCATTATTTGGAGTTGCTGAGATGGGTTTGGAAACAACAGTCTTTGAAAGACACAATGTCTTGTGTTAGTGTATTTCTTTGTTTGATATGTGACTGTACTGCCTGGAACAGTTGGAAATTCTTATCAATTTCAGCAAAGAGAAAAACGAACATTAGCTGTATACGTAAGGGATTGGACTTCGCCGGTCAAATGTTCTTTGATTTTTCATATCTCCATGTTGGTGGTGGTTTTAAAGTTCTTTTTCAGTAAAGGGTGGGAGGAAAAAAGGTCACTTGCTGGTCTGTTTATTTAATTTATGTATATATTTTGCAACAGGCTAATTTGCACAAAAATAATTTCTTAAAGTGAGATTTAAATTCATGTTATCCAAAGGGCATGGTAAGATTTATTCTTACTTTCAGAGGTCCATGAACCCTGATCATTGCATGTCCGTACCCTAATGGTTAACATGCAGCTGTCATTAGTTCTAGTGATATGGGCTCAGTCTGTGACCTTTGTTTTGTAAGACATCAACAATAGCACAGCTGCCCCTGCATAACTGGGATCTCAAACCTGCAATTTGGCAAGAAGAACAGAACAAATTGGATAAATATACATAAACGCATTGAGAGAGAAGGAAGAACAGAATGAACCAGTGCATTATTCTACAACTCATTTGATGGGGATGATTTAAGTAGGCATATGGTATAGTTAATGTGCTTTCAAAAACATTGGCCTGATTCTTCACGCAAATATGTAATAAATATCTAAATAAAAAGAGAGCTGATACAGTATCAGTAGTTCTCTTGAAGGAGACATAGGAATGTTTGTAGAAGTGTGTGTGTGTGTGTGTGTCGGGGGGGACGTGATGGGGATGTTACATAGATTTAGATTCCCACAGAAAGTGTCATTAATTTACTTTTGAGATTATGCAGTTGTTTTCTCACAACATTGTATGCTTGAAAAAGCAAGGAAGTAATAAGTTAAGACAACCATCACACCCAACACGATACCCATTTCTAAGCTTTAGTAGCCAATTGTTATCGTAACGCTAGACCACAACCCCCTTAAAATCATCTTTAAACCTACACACTTTTTCAATTCAACCATACTGTCACCTTTAACACACACATTAAAGAACTGAAAACCACACGGCAATGCACATCCTTAATTTTGATCTTCTAATGCTACATTATTTAGTAACTTAATGACAATGGTAAGTTAAAATTAGTCTTCGTATTTCAGCATTCCAGATGGAGAGTGAATTCAAAGCAGATTATATACTCCTTTTTTAGCTTATTAAAAAAGCACTCCTATATTTAAATTGTGATGCTTAAAAATATCAGATCAGCTAATCATCACACAGTACTTCACAAAACTATACAAGAATACTATTCAAATTTTATATATATATTTACACACACACACACAGAAATATATAATTTCTATATGCATTGCTAAACACATTAGGTAATTATGGATCAAATTCTCTGCTTGTATAAATGGGTGCGACTCATTTAGCGCTGCAGCAGTTAACGCTCGCAGAGCATTTGACCCTGTGCATTTAAGAGACTGGAGTTAAATGTTGTGTGTTTATTTTAGCTTTTTTTTTTTTTTTTTATTACATGTAACATCTAAACAAGAAGGGTGAGGATGTGAGGCTGGAGATAATTAGTGTTCTTTAGTGGGCTTATTTCTGGAGTAACCATTTTAAATGACAATATTCTGAATACCCCCCCAATTTTTTGCCCTGGTTGCAAAAATGAGAATTATGAAGAGCACACATCAAATATGAAAGATGAACCTCAAGGAATAAACAAGATAGGTTGGTTGTAATCTGTTGTTTTGGTTCAAGGACCTTTTTGAGTCCTATAGGAACAAATGACTGAATGCTTCCTAGGAAGTGCTGAGCATTATCTTTTTTTGAACTGTTGAACTCCTGCTTTGCTGGATTAGTAGTGTTAATGTAGCCTAAGTGCTTTTTACTTTCTGAGTCCAGTTTTGCCCACAGAACAAAATCCCTCATTAACTTCAGTGGGAGCTGCTGAGTGCTCAGCACTTTTAAAAATCAGGTCATTTTATGTGCCGAAACCCGGGTGTAGGCGCACATTTGTGAAATTCTTAACCAGATTGACCACATGTATTGTCAGAGCTGCCTATCCAAAACCTACCCAATCACCTTTCCCATAGAAAAAATGATCAATACAAACTGATGATTGGTAAGATTGTCAAGTCAAGACATGGTTTCTTGAGCCATGGTCTAACAGGTGCTTCCTTAAGGAAAGCAGGTACCCTGCTCTACTTAAGGGAGGTGTCAACAGCCTCCTGTAAAACTGGTTTCAGCACTTCCTCTCTGACCCTCACCATCCATGAAGTGGTGCGAACCAAGATCATAGGTTGTTGTCTGAAGTTCCCCATTTACCTTCAGAACCTCATTGGGTGAAACCTTGCCAAAACCTAAGTAGAGAAGACATTCAGGCACTGTTTTGCTGCCCTCCAGAGCCAGATAGTTCATACCTGCATGAACTATCATTTCCAAAAAGGAACATGAAAATTTCTCATATTAAGAAAAACTCGTCTCTGTCACTAACAGTCCAGCAGCTGGAGGGATTCCTCGATGTGGGTCTCTACTAGAAGCTATGGTGTGGGTGCCGAATGCCTTGAGCAATTCTGCAGCGTATAACTTCAAAACCCCTTTTATTCTGGAATCTGTCATACTTGGCACATGACTTCGGTCACTAGGGCTTTAGCTGCCTTTTCTTTCAAAGGCCTCCTGTACCATGAATGTTGAGGACAAAAATTTGGAAGAGGGTGTTTGTGTCAGCAGGCGCTCAAGTTGTGGAAACCTCCCCAAAAGCAATTTGGGAGATTAATTTGAGCTGGAAGCCAACAGGGAGTTTTTTCTGAGGGCTGCAGGATAGGACCTAATATCTATTATAAATATTAACTTCTGAAATATTTTAAAAAGGACATTTAGTTTGACAAGATTAGATTATAATGGGAAATATTCACAGATGGAAACATCTTCAGTGAATTGTATAGGCATGCTGGCTGTTAAAGACATGTGGATCTTATGTTAAGATCACTAGTAATTTCTAATGCAGTCCTTCACTGTCCTCACTAGGGCACACAGTGTTCCCAATGCATTAGGAAAGACTGCATGAGCAGAACTAAGTGCTTAATATTATGCAGTGGCCATAGAATCTTGAGCTGAATTAATAGACTGATTTAACATAATAATGACTCTTCATAGCATGGCACTGCAATTTCCCATGATTCCATGAGATCAGAGCTATTGCACTGCTGTCCTCCAATTCCCTGTCTTAAATTCACAAGTGCTGCCAAGCGGGGAAGTGTTTAAGGACCTTTGAACTTCTACCAATTCCACCAGTATATCAAACAGTCTGCAGTGGAAGCTTGGTATTGTTGGGACTCCACTGGGGACACAAGTTACGCTTTGGTAGTGTTTTTGCTCTGCTCAACTAAGGGGGTGGGAAAAGACTGCATTCCGTTTTTAATTCTTTAAACGTTACGAAATTAAAATAATTGGCTTTGCATATGGGGTAGGTAGTGTTGTTTTGGGAAAAATTCAATATTAATTTTTATACCCTCAGCCAGTGTCAAGAATCTGAGCAAAAATATCACCATTGTAGAATTTTAACCATGTGCAGTACTGTCGGTGCTCACTATTGAGTAAAGTCTGTCCCAGCCTTCTCGGACACAGTAGAAACATATCAAGGTACTTGCATGGTTTGAAGCACAGCTCTGTGGGAGCTCACTGTGCTCCACTGCACCTGCAACGTTTGGAGCTGCAGCAGGGGAGCTGCACCAATCACTCCTCCTCCTCGAGGCAGGGAAGTGAGACAGCAGGAGCAGAAGCTTCTGCACCAGGAAGGAGAAGATCGGCAGCCATTCAAGAGCTTGCAGAATGGAGGTGTATGCTGTTACCTCACAAGCCAGTAGATCTCTTGATTGCACAACCTGCCCCCCCGGATACACTGTTCTTCAAGTATCGCTTTGACTCTTGCGTCCTCTGTTTATTTTGCTGCATCATGTGCCTATGCAGTACCTCCTTGCAGTGGGACCATGATTTGTCCCTAGTTTCGGACAGATTAATGGAAATTTCATAAATAGTTCTCTGAACGACTGCAGATTATGGTCAGGTTTTCAAACTGACAACCAAATCCATACTAGTATTTTTTGACACAAACATTGAACAAGTAGTAACTCTGAGTTGTACTGCTTCAGGGCAGATGAGGGACCACAGTGTGATTCAAGGAATCAGAACGTGGTCCCTGATTCCTTACTTGTTCCAGGAAGTAATCTGCCCCAGCCTATAGCTGCTGCTGATTTCCTTTCTCTAGGTGTCAGGCACCCGATATTGCAAAGGCTTCAGTAGAAGGTATGGGTGCTCAGCTCTTCTGAAAAGCAAGCCGCTAATTCAAGTGCCTAAGCATAGGTTTAGATCCCTAATTAATCTATTCAAATTTGAAAATTGTGTTCTATAACAGATTCATGGAGCTGGTTTTACACAGATATGAGACCATATTTTCTCTGTAAGAAAGTGGCCTTTAACCAGTCGAAAGGTGTCAGACTCAATCAAACAGGGTAGTATTGGTGAGAAATGGAATGTTCCAAATATATGTTCCTTTAGAAACAGTGTTGGGGTTTTTTGGGTATGTATGTGTGAGGTTTTTGTGTGTGAGAAGGACAGATGTAGTCAGAGATTTAAAATGTCAATGGAGGGGAGTGAACTGAAGGAGACAACAGCCAAGCATCCAACTGATGTGTTTCTTTATAATGGGACCATTGTGTGTGTGTGTGCAAACGTGCGTGCACATTAAACAAAAACATTTGACATACGTCCTCATGCTGTGATTAGATCCACCCATGTGGACTCTTGCACTATCAGGGATCTGATTGTGGGGCTGGGACCATAGTACTGAACAAGATGACTTGTCCCGCTAAATCGACCGCAGATCACTCTCCCGTCAACGCCTAAGAGAAATAATAACATGCCGTCATTTAGCTCAGCCAAACCCTTCCTCCATCCCAGTGCCTGGTTATGAGTGTGACTCTCTCTCTCTCCTGACTTCTAATATCAAATATAAGGTAGAACTACATGCAATTCACTGGAGGTAGTTGCCTTAACAAAATCCCCCCTTTTTAATGCATAAATCTATTCCCCCCCGAAAAAAAACTCTGTGCAGCGTTTTAGCTCTTTTAATGCTGGCACTTGATTCCAAAATATCTTTAGTCACCATAATTTTAATAACTTTTTGAGCAGTTGCCAGTTTAATTTTCAGTGTGTGAAAATTGGAGGTAAATTATTTATTACTTCCAGCAAATGTCTTTCATGATTTTATTTAATTTTTTCATCTTTTTTAATGGATTGTAAAATGGCAGTCTTTTATTGGATACTCATAAAGTAAGGAGCAAATGAATACTTTGCAAATAGGTTACTGTGGATTGAAATGTCAGCAATATTTCACAGGATATGAAATTCCTCAGACCAGAGCTGACCTGACATACGGCAATGGGCCATATTCCTCCTGTGTAACCATAAAACATAGCTGGACACAAAGAAAAAAAAAAAAGTTGTGACTTCTAGGACTTTTCAAGTTGCATTTGTTGTTCATTATTTAGAATAGTGACCAGTGGTTATGACTGTTGCAGCTGAAGTTGTAAAACACTTTCCATTATAAAATCATGTTTACCCTGAACTGCCTGAAAAAGGAAAAAAGAGTCTTTTCAGCTGAAGTTTTCCACGTGTGGTATCTGGAAAAGTTCTGCTAAATCCTCATCGGCTATTTTGGAGCACGGGGGTGAAAAAATATGCCTTTTCCCACTCTAAAACAAGCTCAGAAATGTGAACTATTGGGAAATTGCACCCTGGACCTACGTAGCAAAAAACACGGTTTAACCTGTGAATACGTGCACACCTAGCTAATTGTACATCCTTATTGGTTCAGCGCTTACAAGCGCCTCAGGCCCATCCCCTTGGGCAGGTGGCTAAAGGAGGAGACCATAAGACAGGAGCAGCACTACTGGATAAGTATCCCACTTAGAAATCACGGGAATCAACTGTTGTTTTTTCTTAGCCTATAAATAGTAGATCCCCAGGAGCAGAGCTTGAAGGAGCCCAGCAGCTCCTCCACCAGCCTCTGGAGGCTCACTCCAGCAATCCCACTGAGCAGGCTGTGCATGGGGAAGCGAGCTGGCTTGCAGTGAGCCAGAGGAAATGGCAAGCAGGGCTTGAGGTCCATGGTTGGGGCCAGTGGACCTCCATTTCTGAATCTCTGATGATTGTCCCTTGGGACTGCTGAGATAAAGTTGCTGTGGTAACCTTATCATCTACAGTGCCGGACTTTTTGTGTTTTTTAACTAGAGCAGACTGGAGCAACTTCTAAGGTTTTCAGAGTTTGTTTTTGTTCCCCATTGGAATGAAAACAAAACCTTCCAAATGTTCTTGCGAAAATGGAATCCTATCCAAATGTCCACTTTCAATTCAGGAGGAAGTGTCATGCAGGCTGGTGTTTTAGGCCCAGGTTCAAGTCCTTGCCCTTCCAAATTCAGAGCAGAGTGGGATGTGGGTCTCCTATCACCCCAGGCCAGCTCTGGGCTATTGAATGTGAGAGTCTCTTGCTCTCTTTCAGCCCTCGATCCATAAAAAGATTTTTCAAAAATGTTCCAAACAGCTTTTTATTTTAACTTCAGATCATTGTAGTTTTTTCACTGTTTCCATAGTTGCTTATAAAGATTGTGGGACAGATCCTCCATTGGTGTAAATTGGGTTACATCATTGATGTCAGAGTTATGCTGATTTACACTGACAGAGGATCTGATTCTGTTTTGTTTCCTTTTTTAAAATTTAACAGACCGTACTTGTTCTGATACTACTTTTGTCATCAGTATGTTATTTCTTCAGTTGGTTTGTTAGAGAGCTTCTTGTCTGTTTTATGTGGGGTCATGTTTGGTAAATGTCTATATGTTAAGTGAGTGGTGTTTGGCAGCTATGAGATTCCAAATGTCTAGGAAGAAATTCTAAACAGTACTAAAGTAAGGAGCTGAGCGTATTGGGCTAAATATAACTGTGCATGTCAGAAATAAACTTTCAAAGGATGTAACTGTCATAAGTTGATATTTGAATGTACAGCTAGTTACTTGGGCGCACTTAGATATCCTTAGATTGCGAAGACACAAAAGCATAGACGGTCCTCCTTAAATGTTTGGAAAGCAGCTAGTGCACTGTAGGTGCTCTCATAAATAAATAAATTAAATATTTGTTTGAAGATCAGTGTATCTGTTCAGATTTACAAAACCACTTGTTCTAGCAGTCAAGCATTTGCAGAAATGTTACCTGGCAGTTTAAGTCATGTGTTCTCTTAAGCTTCAGTCATGTGCTCCCTGGGACGAAACCTTTAGTAAAGGTCTAAATTCTATAGCCAAGATTTTCAAAAATTCAATAATGATTTAGGGTGCCTCAGCTTTGGGTGCCCCAACCTAAGACACCTTTAAAACAGTTAATATGTCATGTTAATGTGTGTAAATCTTTTCTCTTGGGTGTTTGGGAGGGGGTTGAAGGTATAGGTTGATATATTGTGAGATTATCATCATCATCATCATCATGACAGTGGACTGGCACTGTGTGTTTATGGCCAAGCATGTCAGAAATGTTTTCTGGATTTCTGGATTGTGAAGGGCATAGGCAGATACCAAAAATCAAAATAAATACAACATTGCTTATGTCCCTCAAACATGACAACTGCAGGAAAGAAATTCTTTTGTATCTTGACATGTTGATAGTTTTGAGGATGAGACAGTTATCTGTCTGAGTTCACTCTGTAGCTTCAAGAACTGAAAGAATATGATCAACTCCTCTGAAAATCTTGGATGGCTTGTCCCTGCAGCTGTATATCAAGAAGTAAGCTGATCTAGAAACTGGTTCTTCTGAGTTGGTTAAATTTGAGTTGATAGCTGATGTGTTCAGTGAGCCTGTTGCTTGAGATTTTTGTCAGAGCATTTGACAGCTCAAGGTTGGTGGAACATGCAGCCTGGCAAATGGCACTAGGAACCTGATCCTGCTCAGATTGAAATCCATGGGGATTTCACCTTTGGGCCTGACATAAATGTAATCTATACCTGTTGTAAGGACACGACATTGCCATGTAAAGAGACTTCATTGTAAGTGGAAATCAGATCTTTTGTCTTCAGTATGGGAGAAGGATTAAGTCGTAGATAGCGTCAATAGCAGCCTTGTCAGCAGTGTCTACACAAGAATACGGGGTGCTCTTTATTTTAATAACTGGCTTTTGGTTTTGTTTTGTTCTGAGAAATGTAGGCCATGACAGGAAACCTAGAGTATGCTCCCATTCAAGTCACTGGAAAATTGTGTCTTTGACTTCATTTATCCCACTTCTGAGATCCTGTTTCCAAATCACATTTAATAATAAGTATTTATTCATGTACCGTGTCAGTTGTGCGTGAGATGCGTGGTGCAGTCTTCTGAAACCAAGCGTAGGAGCCTGAAACTCTATCCCTGACACCAGCTGCTCACCACAAACCCTGTGTGGCCTGGGGCAAATCATTTAGGGTTAAAATTTGCAAAACTGGGTGCTTTCAGTTCTGCTCCTAAATCGCTATTTATGCAATTAAGGGATCTTATTTAGGTAACTAACATTGGCACCCAAGTTTGATTTTGGCCATACTCTTTGCCTTAGTTTTCCTGGTTTGTAAAGGGGTAGATAATAATCCTTGCCTACATCTCAGGCATGTCGGCAGGACTAAGTCGTTAGGCTGAACTGCATGTCCCTCATCTTCTCTCAGCGAATTGCAGTCTGCGTGCCCCTCGTGGTAGTAAGCCTGCTTGGAGCAGGTACACAGAAGGTCACCATCTGTATACTGCTAGGCCTCTTGACCCTGCTGACATGGGTCACAAAAGGAGTGGGTGGAACCAGAACCCTCTGGAGTTGTGCTAATTCAGCACATTCTCTGAGCAGTCCCTTGCTGGCAGGGCTGGAGTTTAAAACCGCCATTCCTGGTGGAAAGCAGTGATTGCAGCTCATAGCTGCCCATTCTCACTCTGCGGTATGAATCCCTGCTTGAGCTCAGCTGCCCCAAAAGGCACGACTGGATGCCCTCTGCCCCTAGTATAAAAGTATTAGCTATTATGTAAGATTTTTTCATATGTCCTGTTTAGTTAAAAGGAGTTTCTTGATCCACGGTGTGTTTCTTGTAATGATTGGAGAAACTTCTGTACTCTTCTAGAGTATTTCTGCCATCTTCAAGTTTCCTGTGGTGTTCAAAGTGCCGACTAATGTAACCAGAACAGAGCTTCACCTATTCGTAACAACACTGTGTGACCCTACTATGTTCCAGCAGATGCTCGTGAGGCTCCGGGCTAGGAAAACGTGCCTCAGGAATCACAAAAACGTGGAAGCTGCAAAAGCCACCACCTGGAAAAAATGTTAAAAAACCCCATAAGAAATCTAGGGAAAGAACTGGCCCTTCCAATTACTTGTAGATTAGAGGCTGATTTAAAAAAATCCAACACCAACAACATGCATTTCCCCACAATGCAGAGAAGGGGAAAAAGACTAAATGACTGAATGTTGCTTCAAACACTAAGTTAGGGCAAAGTTTAAGGGGTTTGATTATAGTCTTTAAGGTTGGGATTTTCAAAGAAACCTAATAGAATAGAATTAGGCACCCAACTCCCAATTCGGTGTGTTTATGAGACTGTCTCTCTCCCCATATATTACTACAACAACTGAGCTCATCTGAGGTGTTTGAGCTAACAATACCCTCCTTCAGGTTGTTCTGCAAGCTACACCTGTTTGCTCTTGAGGAGAAGAGAATGTTTGTGTGAGGGGTCTGGGAGCAGAAAAGGGGAGACTAGTGTCGGAAGGGTGCCTTTGAGCTGGGAAAAGGTTGAGGGAGGTGCTTTTCTGGTTGGATATTTACAGGTGTTGCCCATGTCTAGGAGCCTTGTTTTGTGGTGATTCTAATAAAATAATTACATATTCATGTCTTTGTAATGAGTTAAGAGTTTTTAAGGTAGGTGTAATTATAGAAGTGAATAAATAAAGAAACAAACATTACCAAACATTAGATACACATGCAAAGAAGAATACATCTGCAAAGATTCAGTTGCTTGTATGATTTAGTTTCTGATGTGTTTATTTTCTAGTAGCTCAGCTGAAAAAATTAGAACCTGGGTATATTACTGAACTTTCAGTTACTAGGGTTGAAGATGCCATTCTGTCATTTTTTTCCTCTTATTGTCATGTATGTCTTGGATTGCCACTAACATATTGAACAAATCAGCTAACTTCCAGAAAGTACAGAATATGATGAAATACCATTAGAAAGTTTTACTGTCGTAACACACACGAGTTTGGTAGGAATGAAAAAGTTGGCAAGTCCCAGAAGGGAAAGACTCAGGCGAAAAAAAGAACCAAGAGGTATTCCAGGCTCACATTCAAATTTTAAAAATAAAATACATAGGAAAATCAAGCAACTGAAAACAGTTTGAATCTTTCACCCATAAATCTATAGGATGCAGTAAAATTTATAATCACAGGCATCCTTGCAGTCTCCTTGCCAAATCCAGGAGTTCTCAATCCTTGCTCAGTCAAAATTCCTGTTGATCTTAGTGGGAATTTTGCCCATGAAAGGACTGCAGGATTTGTCTTAAAAATAGTAAACAAAGAGTTGAGAGCTCTAAAAATGTAACTTAAACAAATTTCTAATGTCACTGAAGATTAAAAAAAATATTTTAGTGGGTATATTATAGCGCAGGTTCTCAAACTTTAAAATCCTAGCGTGTTATATTTAAAACTCAGAAGCATATGGAGGACCATCTTTGGAACTTTGATCATTGTAGTTGCATACTAATACTGCATTGTGTTGCTATACTTTAAACCAACCTGCATATTTCCTGTGTGTGGCCCCTACTGGTTCATGCATCACAGTTTGAGAACTGCTGCTATAGCGTCTCCGGTCTGTGGGTGAATCCCTGGCCCCAGTGAAGTCAATGGAAGTTTTGTTAATGATTTCAGTGGAGCCAGGATGTCACCTTATAGAGTATTAAACCAGTCCAATGGCTTGACTACTTGAAGATTCCTGGACCCATTCTATTCTGTTGTGGATGTCTATTATATTTAAAAACCAACCAATCAAAATTTCACAACAGGCCGAGCATAAACTTCTCATTTAGAGAGGTCACTATTTGAAATGGACGGTGAACACTTCAGACATTAGTATGGGCATCAATTTCACCTCAGAATATTATCGCCCAATGTCTTAGCTAGTCTGAAGTCAGCCACTGTCTCATTTCAATAGAAGTCCCCTCAGTTTTGTAAATGTCTGTGTAAGAAGCCAAAGTCAATCTTAGGGTGATGAGTGAAACAGATTGACTCACTCATGAAGACTGGGGATGTTGACTTGATCTCTGCTGACTGGCCTCTGATCCTGAGTTAGGTTGATTGGGTTCTCTCTTATTAAAATTTTGTCATTGATAAACACTGTCACTAGACCCTCAGCTGATGTGCCAAAATAAATTAAGATGTACTTCATTTTTTTCCCCAAATAGTAAGACTAACAGTACTTATATAGTGCTGTATGTAATCAAAACGCTGTACAAAAATGAACTAATCAATCTGCACAACCTCTCAGGTGAGGTAGGTATGGTAAATGTTGTTCTCTCTGTTTTATTGATGCTGAAAGGTGAAATGGCTCACTCAAGGTCACCCACCACAGCTTTGATTAGAATTTAGGGCATTGTGAGATTTACTTCATTAATGCTTGGGAAAAGCTTTGAGACCAACGGATGGTATACACTGTAAAAGGGAAAAGCATTCATGAATTAATAATTATTTTAATTACTGCTACCAAAAAGTTCAGTAAATGTTGAAGAGGCAAATTGTCTGTTACGCTCATGAAACATAACAGAAATTAAAGTTGTTTCATGGGTGTGTAAATAAGCAAAATCTGGCCTGGAGTCTGTATGTTTTATAGCACACGTCTCTGTGGAACTAGTGCTTTAAATGGGCAAACAAAGCGAAAGGGAAAAAATGAAACACGGTGATATGGACGGATAATCTTTTCTCTTGGCATTTGTGCTCAGTTAAAAATTCACAAGTCAGAAAGGGCTTCCATGTGCTGAGGATACACATGAGCACTTATAGGTTGAATTCTGCTCTCAGTTACATCTGTGCAACCCCACTAGGGTTACAAGGCTGTAAAAGGACCTGATCCAAGTCACTGAAGTCAACGGGAAGACTCACATTAACTTCAAGTGGGCTTTGGATCAGCGTAGTGGAGAACAAAATTTGGCTCTGTATTTTAATGTCATAGCTGGCATTTAGGATGGGCAAACTTCAAAAAGTTCAGGGGGGTAATTCAGATAAACATCTGGAGTTTCTCTGATCACCTGTCAGGAATGTGGGCCAGTTTCAACAAAACACTAAACAAATGCTTTACTTTAAGCATGTGCCTACTCATCAGAACACTTAGGGTGATATCCTGCCCCACTGAAGTCTATGGATATTTTGCTATTTACTTCAGAGGAGTCAGGATTTCATCTTTGTGCTTAAATGTAATTGCATGCTTAATTGATAAGGTATGGTTTTGGCTCTATACATTTATCCAAATCTTAACCAAATTCATATGTGATATTGAAATCCTGCTTGGAAATCCTCATAGGCTTTCCCATGAAACTCCTAGCGTTGTCTCTGGTTTGGATCAGAAATAGTATAAGAATTGAGTATTTCAGTAGTTTTTTTCCTAGACTTGTCTAGAATTGTGATGTATGGGGCAAAGGGAGGGGAGGAGGGATAGCTTGGTGGTTTGAGCATTGGCCTACTACACCCAGGGTTGTGAATTCAATCCTTGAGGGAGCCATTTAGGGATCTGGGGCAAAAATTCGGGATTGGTCCTGCTCTGAGCAGGGGGTTGGACTCAATGATCTCCTGAGGTCCCATCCAACCCTGAGATTCTATGATTCTATGAAACTGTAGAAAATTGGAAGGGGATGAGAAACAAAAATTATCCAGACTTTTCAGTTGCATAATATAAAGAAAGATATTGGGGATTTTTATTTTATAGCACAGACCATTTAAAAAAATAAATTGAGTGGTAGAAGCAACTTAATACCTTTTTACTAAAATCTGAAACAGAAACCAGCTGAGACAAATTAGTTAAGAGTTTCAAATTCAATATTGACTAAAATGCTTGTGCCAGAATAAAAAATGATATCTATGAAGAGCAGTATAAATGATTAATCATTTTAGTCCAATGAGATCTATATTTCAAAACATACATACATATTGTGAGCTTTCTGAATCATATGAAACAAAGACAGAGAAGTTTGAGTCTTTTCTGTTTAATATTCACCATATATCATTTTCTTTTAGGATTAATTTGAAAAATGTAAACTACTTAATATTTGTATAACTGTAATATCAGTGTGCTATTTATAGAAAGTCTTGGCCACTTATAAATAGCCAGCATTGTTAGCCTGCTGGTTGCATATTGCTAGATATATTTTTATTGAACAGGGTTTACAGTATTATTTGTAACAGTAAAACCCTAAAAAAGTATGATCGAAGAGGAGTTAATATTTTATAATTAGGTAGGTCTATTTACCAAGGATATCAAACTGGTCTTCAAATATTAACCCCTGTGAGGTAGTTAACTATTAATATGTCCATTTTACTGTTGGGTAAACTGAGACACAAAAAATGAAGTGCCAATTACCAAACTTTGGTTACTAGAGTTAGACAGCTAAATCTATATCCTAATTGAATGGCTAAAAATACTGGCAAATTGTAAGGAGTCAGGACTATCTATAAACAGTAATACAACATGTTAGCTTTAGAGATGTCCACATCTTGTCTCCCATTCTCCTGGTCTACCACGCTTCCTGCTCTATTTTAATGGAACCTGACTGATGCAAGATTCCTGCTTAATGTGTATATGCTGTGATTCATGTATATTTGTTTGGCTTTTTTTAATTTCCAGGACACTAGAAGTTTTGGTGAGTTTGAATGAAGGACAATCTTTGATCTCCAGCTCATTAACAATCACTGCTTCGGAATGTGTAAGTCAATGACTGACAGCATTTCATGTAGATGTTGAAATTGTGAGACTTACCGTTTTATCCTTGCATAACTTTTTGGGTGGGAGAATCTCTAATCAGAGCAGAGCCTATTAATAATGTGTGAAAAGGCATAGCCGTGAAACCGTACTTAAGCACAGATGCATATATCTTCTAAATCATGAAGTGTTGTGAAATGCATGTTTATGTTCTTCATTTTATTTTTGTGCACACAAGCAAGCTTTGCTGATTGGATGTGCTTAATGAAACGATTGGTATTTGGCAGATTTTTCTGCAGTTATAGTATGTGAAATGACTTATTTATTATTGCCCATTAAGGTGGCAGACAACTATATTTAGTTAGCATTCCAGTCTACATAGGGTTGCCAACTTTCTAACTGCTGAAAACTGGACACCCCTGCCCTGCCTCTTCCCCAAGGCCATGCCCCTGCCCCGTCTCTTCCATGAGTCCATGCCACCTGACCCTCACTCTTCCCCCAAGGCCCCACCTCCTGCCTCTGTGCTTCTCCTCGAGGCCCTGCCCTCTTCTTGCTCTCCAGTCCTAGGAAGTTGGTGTGATGGAGAAAGTTAGCGCTGATTCATGAGACTTAGATCAGCATGAGAAGTTTAAAAGAAGTGTGTGTTCTTTGTCTTTTGGAAAACCTTTTTTCTTATACTTGATTCCTTTCTACAACAAAACTCCACAGAAAAATCATGTAGAGAAACCCTCTAGCCTTAGAAGCGTTCATTAAATGTCTCACCTGTTCTGTAGGTAGGCTTTCCACACGCACCTTCTCAGGGACTTCTTTATTTTTAAAAGAGAAAACTGATTGCATGCTCAAATGAAGCAAACCTAATGAACAGATTCAGTGTGGTATCTGTTTACAATTGTGTCCTAGTACTTAGGGCTTGTCTATATTAGAAAAGTTGTACAGTCTTAACTAAATTAATTGGAAGTCTGTACAGTTAAATAGGTGATACTCCCTAATGTAGATGCACTTAAACCCATTTAATCCTTGTTTAGCATGTACTAGTAAATTACTAAATTAAACTAAGCTAATTTAAGTGAAAGTTAAACAGGTTTAAGTTCATCTACATTAAGGGAGAAGTACCACCATCACTAATATCCAAAAACAAAGTTTAAAAATCTTCCTATAACTTGGTTAAAAACCCATCCTGCCTCCTTTGTATGAATTATTAGATACCAAATGGTACAGAAATGTGAGTTTTTTCTTGCGGCGAGGGCGAATGAGACGTTCCACAAACTTAGAAAAGGAAAGTTTCAGCTGTATAAACAAGAATGCCTTGCTAAAACGTATCCCAAGATAATGCCAAACAAACCTGGCAGCATTTGTAATTCTGCTATAAAATGCAGCAAGCCATTTGCCAGACTGCTGCTAGCTAGCCGTCCCTTTTTCCATAGTCCTAATCATCTTGTTTCTGTTTTAGAATCTCTAAATTTGGTCCTTTTTTGGGGGGAGGGGGCTTTTGGCATATTATACACAGTAAGATTTGTTTTGTAGAAATTAAGTCTTTTTAGGTGTCTAAATAGTTCTTTGGAAAGCTGGCAAGTGACTTTTGGCTGGTTAAGAAAGTATTTTATTTTAAAATCAGACTTATTTTTAAAATTGTCACTAAAATAAGCATCTGAGAGTATTGTTTGAATAGAAATGTACTAATCCACACTCTTGATAACTCACAAAAAAGTAGCCTTGCCCAAAGGTGTGAGGGAGCAGTAACTGGCATTGAGGGGTTCTGGGATTGTAGAGGCACTAACTCAGATTGAGGGGGAATGATGTGGGGGGGCACTAGGATTTTGGGAGAGCAGTAAGTGTCATTCAGGAGGTGTCGGGGGTATGGAGAGAGCAGTAACTGGCATTGATAGGGTGTGGGGGGGAGGACTAACTGGAACTGATGGGACATGCTGTGCTGGGGGCACTAAGTGGCAGAGAGGGGGTGCTGGAGTTGGGGCACCACCAACTGGCAGCAGGGGGGTGTTGGTATGTCTGTGTGATGGGGAGAGGCGGTAAGAGGCATCGGGGGGGGGGCGTGCTGTGTGTGCGGGAAGAGGCAATAATGGGTGGGGGGGAAGCACTGTGTGCAGGGTGGGGGTCAGTTTCCAGAGCGGGAAAATTGGGGCACAGTGGGGGGTGTGTGTGGGGGGGGGGCAGACAGGATCCACCCCCCTTCTCCCCGCCCAGCAGTGGCAGTACCTGGTACCTACCTTTCCACTGGAGAGGCTGGAGCCGGGTTGGGGAGCCAGCCAGTTTTCCCCATCAGCAGTGGCAGCTGAGTAGCTGCTGCTCTTCCTGCCCTCTCAGCCGGGAGGCTGATCGCGGTTACTCTGGTAACTGGACTTTTAGTGTCCGGTCAGCTGTGCTGACCGGATACTGCCAGGACTCCTTTTCGACTGGACTTTCCGGTTGAAAACTGGACACCTGCCAACATTAAGTCTTTGCATGATTCTGTGCAAAAGGAATGTTACCATATGTTACCATACCATAATGTTATGCTAAATTTCCAGATAACATACAAAACATCTTTTTCACTAATGCATGATTAACTGGTTCTCCTCAACCCCGACATAGACTGTCTATAAAGAGCTTCCCTCCTTTTCCATCACCATTGCTTCTGTATTGCTAACTACTTCAGAAACTGCTGAAGACAGACCCAGGCAGAGAGCTATTTGTAGAGGGGAAAGCCAAGGAAACCTCCCTTCCCCTCTGGACAGTGTCTTTGCTGCCTCTCAGCATTCCCTAACTTGCCAGTTAAGGAATGTATGTTTTCAATATGTACAGTGCATATGGTTTTCCTATAGCTATACATTATTATATGCGAAATGTATTACAACATATTATTTACTACAGTCTGCTGCTGCAGCTCTGAGGCCTTTGGATGACTTCCCCCACCCTTTAGGGACCTGCCTTCACTACAAGTATAGTTGTATCAGAGGATCTAGTTAGGATACAATTGTCCACTGACTCAGTTACAACTTGGTTCCAGTTTATAGTGTAGATGGGTCCATAGTGGTGATATAAAGCTTGAAGTTGTATAGATGGAACCTCAAGACTTTAGCCCAGTTACGGAAGACCCTAACCCTAAAGCATGCCCGTACTGTGGCTTTATTTTCAGGTCGGTAAAAAAATGAGACTGTGTGTTCTGCTATTCGTTGTGTGCGGGCATGCCCGATTCCGACTGAAATCGGTAGGAGTTGTGAACACACAAAGGGCAGAACTGGCCATTTGTGTTTGTTAAAGGGAGAGAAAAGGAATATAAATAATATTCATGACGTGCAAAATATAGACGAGTTCCCCAGGAACCTGGTCACTCTGTACTTCCAATGACCCCACTTTTTAACCTATCGTTTTGTGTGGTTTTCCAACAACAGATTGTTGTTCACAGGGAATTAACCTGGAGAAGCCAAGCTTATTTTTCCCCAACCCTTTTAAAATTGCAAATATGGATAATTTTGGGGGGTTGATGTCAACACCAACTCAGGTTTTATGATTTGGGGTGGGGAGTCTGAATGACACTAGAATTGAGGCAGCTCACCAAACCTAAGACACTTAGATGAATCCATTTGTAGCCTATTTCCACCTGATGTCATATCAATGGATGATGATGATGCAACATCTTGAATTAATGACATAAGGATACAGGAGGATGCTCTGTCATGACACCTGATATACTACTCTTCCCTTTTTCTTCATCCTTTCAGAAGGGTGAGTGGGCCACAACATGCTGAAACTATGAATTTACCATGACCACATATAAATCTGCATGCTGACAGTGCAAACAAACTTAAAAAAATACAGCGTCAGTGCAAAACAAATCATACTCAATCATGTTATTCCTCTGCTCTGTTCATGGCAAAACCTTAACCCATTTTGTTTCTCTGTGGTTAAAAGTTTCAAGTAGCAGGAAGCAGAATAACTACGGAAGTGAACTGACAGGAAATCCAGCACTGCTGCTGCTCATCCTTTCTTCTTTTTTTTTTTTTCTTTTCTTTGTAAACCCTCATGTCATGTGTTGTGCAGAGAAGGAAGGGCCGCACAAGGAGAACTGTTGTTTCCGTAGTAGCAGATGGGCAACTGCATAGAAATGGGTCACAGCTAGAACACTGAGCTAATTCTAATGACAGGGCAGCTGATGGCTAACCTGGTACAAGAGAGTGAAAAGTTGCAGCCTTCCACAGCAAACTGAAGTTGCTGTAGAGAAAAACAAACGAGGTGTTGCAGCGAGGCATGGGCATTATTTACGTGTGATACCATCTTAAATGATCACTGAACATTTACACATTATTAGTCATCATTTGAGTAGGGCTTGATTCTCCTGTCATTGACACCGGTATAACTTCACTGACTGCAGTACAATAACTCTTACTTTACTCAGGCTTGAGAAGAGAATCATGCTGTGTCCTTTGCCCTTTTGGTTTTTTTTGGTCCCCATATGAAATGTGAACAGGTCTCATTCACACAAAACACATCCCTGATTTCCCCTTAATGTTGTTCCAGATCAGCATGCTGTGGAGCACGCTATACCAGGGTTTAGAAAAGGTGTGCAGAGGATGTGGGTTTGAGGCTTTTAGCCTCTGGGCCACTTCTGTTCTCCACATTCTTCCTTAAAAATAAGCTTAGAGGTGCAGTCTAAGCCTTTGTGAGAGTCACCATTCACGCTCATCGTAAAAAACATAGTGACAAAAGGGCTGACTGTTAACTTGATAGGAGGCTAAGCATAATCCCTCTCTGTGTGCCTCTGAGAGTGTGGCTCGTTAAGAGCCTCATGGCACAATTAACCTATGCCCAAGTGGCACCAGTTAGCCTTCGGCCATCTTTGCTAGCATGCATGAGCCAAAGCAGTGACTTTGTGTGACTTGTAGGACCTTGTGAGACAATCTAAGTTTACAAGTCTCAGTGGAGTATCTGTCTATTGAGAGAGACAAGATGGGTGAGGTAATACCTTTTATTGGACCAACAGTTATGGCTCTTTAAAATTCCACCTGTCCCTTTGGGTTAGGAGGAAACTTCTAGTTATCCCATAACTGCCTACACTAGGCTTCTTTGCATCTTCCTCTGCAGCAGCTGGTATTTGCCACGGTCAGAGACATGACACTGAACTTGATAGACCACCAGTCACATCCAGGCCGGCAGTTCTTATGTTTTGTCCCCTGCAGGGCAAGATGAGCATTCAGACTTCAGGACTAGAATTAAATCTTTATTTTTGGAATACCAAACACCATGGTATAGGAGCCCTATATATAGGGCCCTACCAAATTCACAGCCATGAAAAACATGTCACGGACCATGAAATCTGGTCTCCCCCCCTGTGAAATCTGGTCTTTTCTGTGCTTTTACCCGATACTACACAGATTTCGTGGGGGAGACCAGCGTTTCTCACATCGGGGATCCTGACCCAAAAGGGAGTTGTAAGGGGGTCGCGAGGTTATTTTAGAGGGTTTGTAGTGTTGCCACCCTTGCTTCTGTGCTGCCTGGAGAGCAGCAGCTGTTGGCCGGGCGCCCGGCTGTGAAGGCAGCACCCCTCCAGCAGGAGCAGGGCAGAAGTAAGGGTGGCCATAGCATGCCACCCTCACTGCTGCTGGCAGCGACTCTGCCTTCCGAGCTGGGCTCCCGTCCAGCAGCCACAGCTCTCCATCTGCCCAGCTCGGAAGGCAGCGCTTCCCCCAGCACAGAAGTAAGGGTAGCAGTACCGCATCCCCCCCACAACTCCTGTTTGGGTCAGGACCCCTACGATTACAACATAGTGAAATTTCAGTTTTAACTAGCAAAAATTATTAAATTTATGATTTTTAAGATCCTATGACCATGAAATTGACCAAAATGGACCGTGAATTTGATAGGGCCCTACCTATACACCCCTTCTGGGATTCTACTTTCTTCTTCTCTTTCTTATCAATGGTTGCAGACTGCATTGATGATCAGGCAAACAGCTTTCCTTAGGCAGCTCTTAATGTAATCCTTTAAAGTCATTAGTCACTGGATGCTTGGTGTACCTGTACCAGTGACTTTTTTTCCCCTTCCATATTAGGCCTGATTCTCCTCTCACTTATGCCAGTTTCACATCAGTATAACTCCATTGACTTTGTGGAGTTACTCCTGACTTACACTGGAGTAAGTGAGAGGAGAATCAGGCCCATTATCTTCCAAGCGTGATTTGTGTAGTCTGGAATACAGGTCCATAAAATGGCACAGGTACGTGCTGTTTCAGTGTTCTTTGTTTTACAGTTCAAAGTTTTGTGGCCCATCATATTCTGTATTGATGCTCTGTCCAGTCCTTTAAAATAGCTTACGCACCTGAGTTTCTCCAAAACCAAGAATATGTAAGGAACTGGGGAACATATACATTAGCTTTTAATCTCCCTTCTGCCCTGTTTTGTAGTCGACACACATCATTCATTTTATCACACAGCTTTTTAAAAGCATCCTGGTTTACTAGGTACATTCCTCGGCTCACAGAAGAGGAGGGAACTAAACATACAAGGGGTCAGAGGAGCTAACTAGGGGTGAATTTGGCCCAGAGTGGGCCTGATACTATAGGCTTCATAAAGAGTTTTGTCTGAGTAAGATCTGTAGAAGGAGGATCCAGCAAGTAGGAATCCTCTGTATGTGAATCAATATGTAACTGTGTTGGGTCGGGGGCGGGGAAGGAAGAGATAAAAACATTTATTAATGAGATAGAAATTGTTAACATCATCCAGTGACTGTCTTTTCCCTTCTTGTTTCTCCATAGTCGAATGGCATAGCTGCCCTTATTGCCATTCTTGTGCTGTTACTTTTGGTGGCTATTGGTCTTTTATGGTGGTTCTGGCCTCTTTGTTGCAAAGTGGTAAGTAAAAAAATGTAAATGGCTCATTCGGACATATGGCCTATAACGGTCACCAAACTCGTTGGGAAATATAGATTCTTTTTCATAGATGTTTCTGGAAAGCAAGTGGTAGAGCAGCACAGTAGCTGTAGAGAATGGATAAAGTACAAGAGTGTATATAATATATCAGACATAGGTTTGGGGTATCTTTATCAGTGGTCTATTGTAAGCCACAGAAGAGGTCAGTCTAATAACAGTGAAGTAACTGTTTTCCTTAATGATTGGTTTCAGAGTAGCAGCCGTGTTAGTCTGTGTCTGTAAAAAGAAAAGGAGGACTTGTGGCACCTTAGAGACTAACCAATTTATTATAAATTTTATTGTAAATTGGTTAGTCTCTAAGGTGCCACAAGTCCTCCTTTTCTTTTTGTTTTCTTTAAAGCATTTGCTGCTTTGACAGAAACGTAAGCACAGATGAACCAGGATAGGTAGATTCGGGTCTCTCGATTTGGCTTTTACCCAAGTGCCATATTCCTGTAAAATCTTTGATAAAAGCTTTTCTTCTATTATTTTAAAGTTGCAGGCTATAATGGTGTGCAGATGTTTCTTCTGAAATCAAGGACTATTTTAAAAGCACTAGCACTAAAATTGATATTTGTAGTCCATTATGGACTCTCAAGTTGCAAATCCTTTATTCTCTTATTAATCCCTTGCAAAAAATGAAATTGCCATCCTGTCTATATTACATCAACTTTCATCTGAATAATGAACGTTCTTTATCCTTCTAGCAGCAGTCAACAATGGTGCTTCAATTCCCCACCTCCCCCTACCCCCTCCATTATTGGCAGGAGTTTGAGATTGGTGGAGTTTGATGAGATGGCAATTTCTTCCAACCTGGCACTGTATTCCGTCTACCCAGATTTGTCACAGGGGCGGTCTCCTGGGAGTTGGGGCAGTGAAATATCTTCCCTCTTCTCAAATGTTCCAAGGCTGTTACTGGAGCACTGAGGATGCAGTAATTCCCATGGCTAACCGGAAGCAGGTTGTGAGGACGAGAGGGCCTCAAAACTGGCATGGAGGTACGGGGCCTCAGCCTTCTGCGGATCCCCCATGTTCTGTGGTTTCCAAGAGCAGAGCCAATGGCCCTTCTCTAATGGGAAAAATCCCTCCTCTGTCCCACTCTTCACAGGATTGTCCCAAGACATCTCCAGGAGGATATCTTTGGGTCATGTTCTTTAGACTCATAGATGTTAAGGTCAGAAGGGACCAGTGTGATCATCTAGTCTGACCTCCTACACATTGCGGGCCACAGAACTTCAGCTACCCACTTCTGTAATAGAACCATAGCCTCTGGCTGTGTTACTGAAAACCTCAAATCATGGTTTAAAGACTTCAAGTTACAGAGAATTCACCATTTACACTGGTTTAAAGCTGCAAGTGACCCATGCTGCAGAGGAAGGTGAAATACCCTCAGGGTCTCTGCCAGTCCGACCAGGGTGTGGTTTTAGGGTCTAGTGCTACAGTAGTGCTGAGTTCTGAATACTCAGTGAACTTCTTACCAAATACTGACACTTCAATAGTTTTTGGTTTGATAGCCATATCCTTACATTAGAGAGTCAAGGCGGGTGAGGTAATATCTTCTATTGGCCCAACTTCTGTTCTGAAAGACAAGCATTCAAGCTTACACAGAGCTCTTCTTCAGGTATGGGAAATGTACTCAAAGTATCACAGCTAAACACAAGGTGGATAGTTTAGCATAGGTAGTTAATGCATATTTTGAGGGGCTGGTCAAGGTGAGGTGTCCCATTAATACCTCTTCATTCCTTGGGGTTTGGGGGGTGGTTAAGTGGCTTATAGATTGTTGTAATAAGCCATAAATCCAGTGTTACTATTCAGTCCTATTGAGCTCCAAAGCTCGTCTTTTGAAGATGTTGTACAGGTTTCCTTTGAGAATGAGAAAAGAGAGGTCAGATGCAGAGTGATCTCTTTATGAAAAGTGTTCACCCACAGGGGATATGGTGTTTTCGTCTTTTATCATTTTTCTGTGTGAGTGTCATTTTCACCTATATAGTAGTGTCAAGGTTCCTTCTCCACTCTGAACTATATAGTATAGATGTGGGGACCTGCATGAAAGACCCCCTAAGCTTATTCTTACCAGCTTAGGTTAAAAACTTCCCCAAGGTACAAACTTTGCCTTGTCCTTGAACCCTATGCTGCCACCACCAAGCGTGTTAAACATTGAACAGGGAAAGAGCCCACTTGGAGACGTCTTCCCCCAAAATATCCCCCCAACCCCTATACCCCCTTTCCTGGGGAAGGCTTGATAAAAATCCTCACCAATTTGTACAGGTGAACACAGACCCAAACCCTTGGATCTTAAGAACAATGAAAAATCAATCAGGTTCTTAAAAGAAGAACTTTAATTAAAGAAAAGGTAAAAGAATCACCTCTGTAAAATCAGGATGGTAGATACCTTACAGGGTAATCTGATTCAAAACATAGAGAATCCCTCTAGACAAAACCTTAAGTTACAAAAAGACACAAAAACAGGAATATACATTCCCTCCAGCACAGCTTATTTACCAGCCATGAAACAAAAGGAAATCTAACGCATTTCTAGTTAGTAAGTAATCTAGCTAACAGAAGTTCTGAGACTGCATTCCTGATCTGTTCCCGGCAAAAGCATCACACAGACAGACAGACCCTTTGTTTCCCCCCCTCCAGCTTTGAAAGAATCTTGTCCCCTCATTGGTCATTTTGGTCAGCTGCAAGGGAGGTTATCTTAGTTTCTTAACCCTTTACAGGTGAAAGGGTTTTGCCTCTGGCCAGGAGGGATTTTATAGCACTGTATACAGAAAGGTGGTTACCCTTCCCTTTATTTTTATGACAAGTGGTCACTGAGGCATTTAGTGCACTGGATGAGGTACGCCACATAATAGGCATGTGTAGTACCCATGTATCTTGAAAGGGGTGCTGTGAGGGGTGTTGATCATCATAGCAGTGGAGATGTGTGTCCAGGTTTTGCATCTGTTGTTCTGGCATGGTGTGGTGCAGCTCTGAGTTGGTGTGTCCTGTCTGTGGGGAGCTTGCTTCTGATAATGAGCTTGGAGAGGTTCAGGGGGAGGGGACTGTTTGAAGTTCAGAAGAGCGGGTTCAGGGAAGATTTCTTTCAGGATGTAGTCCCCATCCGGTATGGGTTTTAGTTTGCTACCTCACATGGATTCCAGTGTGGGATGGTAGGGGATGACTAGGGGTGTGCAGTTGGAGGGAGTTTTATTTCTGTATTCTATATTGAAGTTGTGATGGAAATCTTTGATGGAGTTTGGAGCATGTCTGGAATATTCCTGTTCAGAGGATGAAAATATCATTGATATAGCTCAGATATCTCATTGGTTTTGTGGTGTATTTGTCCAGAAATTCCTTTTCAAGGTGGCCCATAAAGAGGTTGGCATATTGGGTAGCCATCCTATTACCCGTGGCTGTTCCCATGGTTTGGACTAAGTGTTTGTTATTGAATGTAAAATTGTTATGAGGGAGGATGAGTTTGACGATGTGTTTTGGGTGGATATCTGTGGGTTGTCCATTGTCTTGTAAATATTTGAGGTAGACAGCGATGCTGTCATTGTGAAGGATGTTGTTGTTTAGTGAAGTGACATCCATGTGGCAAAGATGATGTTCTGAGGGAGGTTGTTAAAATTGTGGAGATTCTGGAGGAAGTTGATTGTCTTGGCGGAAGCTGGTCCTTTGTATGAGTGGTTTGAGGATGCTTTCTATGAGACCCAATATTCCTTCAGTAAGAGTGCCATGGGCAGCTATGTTGGGTCTGCCTGGGTTCCCTTGTTTGTATACCTTGGGAAGCACGTAGAACGTCTCTGGGTTCATGGGGGATGAAGTTGTAGAGTTTCTCTTTGGATTTGTTTGAGAAAGAATTTGATGATATCCTTAAATTCCTCGGTAAATTGTGGTGTGGGGTGTTTTTTGAGTTCTTTATAATGGGTGGCATGAAACACTTGTCTATTGGCCTTGTGAACATAGTCGTCATGGTTGAGGACTACGATTGTGCTCCCTTGAACTGTCACAGAAAAATAAGACAAAAATACCATATCAACTCTGGGTGAACACTTTTCATAAAGCGATCACTCTGTATCTGACCACTCAGTCCTCATCCTCAAAGACCTGCACAATTCTTTCAAAAGATGAGCCTGGGAGCTTAAATTCTGAACTTTGCTAGATACTAAAAATCATGGACTGAATAGAGACACTGGATATATATTTCAGAGTAGCAGCCATGTTAGTCTGTATCCACAAAAAGAACAGGAGTACTTGTGGCACCTTAGAGACTAACAAATTTATGGTGCCACAAGTACTCCTGTTCTTTTTACTGGATATATAGTTTATTATAACAACGTATAACCTACTTGACCCCCCGCACAGCTTTCCCTCCCTTTTTCTTCCCCTTTCCCCGCCACGACTAGAGAGGTGTTAGTGGGACACTTACTCTTGAATGGTCTTTGAAATATGTGTCAAGTAGTTATACTAAACAATCTGATGCCCCTTTTATTTAATTGTGACATTCTGAATATATTTTCAAGACCTGAAGAAGAGCTCTGTGTAAGCATGAAAGTTTGTCTCTCTCGCCAACAGAAGTTGGTCCAATTAAAGATGCTACCTCACGCATCTTGTATCTTTAATATCCTGGTACCAATGCAGCTACAACAACACTGCAAATCCTTAGATTATGATAATATGCTCTTATTCCTTCCTTCTATTCCACATCCAGTATATTAACATAATTCATTATCCCAGTTTGTGGCCTACTACTTACTGCCTTCGATGTAAATGTCCTTGACTATTGATCACTCCTTCAAGAACTTTGGAGAAAGGGCAGATAAAATCACAGACCTGGTTGTCTTGCTGATGGAAGTATTTAGTTTCATGGGACAGAGAACAGCAAGCAAGAGAGCAGCAGAGCTCCCAAGCCTGAAAACTGTTGTATCGCCAGAATCAAAACAAAAAGGGATAAAGTTGGTACAGACTTCGAACAAAAACAAATGAGAACTGCAGAAGTTCCTGCCTTCTATTATCTGCAGACAATTGGTGTCCAACATTTTAGATGACTTAGGTATTCTGCTTAATCATTGGCAGGAGTCCGTTCTCAAAATGTTAGTTGATCTGAAGCCTATGTACAGTACCAGGGGATTTTTTGGCTGCTTTTTTTTTTTTAAAAGGGAGTTCACTGTTGACAGTTCTTTCACTCTTCCTTGAATATCAGAACAGATGATTGTATCAAACTGGCTTCATGCTCTCGTGCTGACATTTCCTAATGCCCACATCGCTGGAACATTTGAAAAGTGCTAATGAGTGGATCAAAAGGACTGTTGCCTGAAGCAGCTATTTTTCTTTTTTTTATTATTATTAAAGAAATCGGCTCGACTTAGTTACAAAGAATGAAGTCAATGAGATGCAGTCCTCCCTGATGATCTGATCAGACCAAACCAAACAAAATTGGAGACAAATCAAATTGTACATATGGTTAAGACAGAGAAGTGTTCTTCAGAACCGTCAGGACTTCATTTTACTAATGTGAATGAAGAAAAAAATGCAGGCAATCTTGCAATAGTATGTCTTTTAATGTCGGCAAATTCTCATACTGCATTTGAATAATTGACTACAAAAATTGCCTAAATTCCCCTGACTGTTTTTTAAAATTGCATTTAATAATGGCTTCCCAGTGAACTTTGCTTTACAAATCAAACTGGAATCAGTACTGACTCTGTGTGTGTGTGTGTGTGTGTGTGTGTGTGTGTGTGTGTGTGTGTGTGTGTGTGTGTGTGGCCTGTCGAAACATAAGGATGGGAGCACTTTCATACCACTTCTGTCAACAGGGCCAAATATCTGCTACTCAAAGCAGATTATTTTCTCACACCATTGTCGGGGTACATTGGCAGGGTACATTTTCCAACAAGTTTCATCTTCTGAAGCTGCTAGTAACTGCAGCTAATTAAAGCATTAGCTAATTTTAAATCTAGTTTATCCTACAACTCCAGTGAGTTTAGCAGCACCATTTTAGGGCCTGATCCCATGTCCAATAGGTCAGTGGAAAGGCTCCCACTGACTCACAGGCTTACAAGGCCCATTGAAGTTGTCATGAGTCTTTTCCTTGATTTCAGTGGGGTTTAGATCAGGCCCTTAATGGGTTTTGGATTAGATTTTTTTTGTTCAAATGTTGGTCCCATTGAAATTAATAGGCATTTGGCCCTAATGAGCATTAGCCCACACCATAAAACTAATACATATTTTGGCACACTTAGTTGTCTTGGCCTAGGAGAGTCTCAAGGGTGTAAGAAAGAAATGACAGAGTTATGAATTATTCTTGATAAATATTTATATAGGGCCATAACTTTTTCTGGCATTTTACTGATATCAGAAAGGCCTCAGCTCTGAAAAGCTTAATGTACATCAGACAAATAGAGAAATTTAAGGTAATAGATAAAGAAAGTGGAAGGAAAATGGGATGGGAGTTGAAACAAGATAATGTGAGTTTTATAATATTGAGAGAATCTTTTTGGTGTTGATCTTTGGATAAACTTCAGTGCTTCTCAGTGCCTATGCACATCTTCACGTGCCTAAATGCCTTTGCCAGTCTGGTCCATAACCCCTCTGCTTCACGTTTCCCCATCTATAAAGTGGGCAGAATGGTTCTGATCCACCTCACAAAGATGTTACGTGGATTAGCTAGTCAAGGTTTGTAAAACGCTCTGAGACCCGGTGCTGGAATGCACCGCAGGAAGCCTTATTTATTCACCCTTACGTTAAAAAGCAGAGGAGGGAAAATCATGTTCTGACCCACTTTGGCAAGCACCAAACAAACATCCTCCTGTTGAAAATCCTTAATTTGTTCTCCTACCTGTTGAAGGTTCCAAGAACTAACAAACCAGTTTAATATTTTAATTCTGAAGTATTTGGTAATACCAAGCATTTACTTCTAACTATATTCATTTGGTGGCAAATTGCCGGCACTGCTATGATGGGTCTCGCGCTTTCTCTTCTTGCGGGGTGTTCAGGGCACCGTTTCTTGCCCCTGAACTGAGGTATTAACTGCCCCACTGGTGTCCTAGAGGAGGGGAGTGGAGAGGGAGGGACCCGGGCCCACCCTCTACTCCGGGTCCCAGCCCAGGGGCCCTGGGGATAGCAGTAACCCACTAGAACTAGCAGTTCCTTCCCCTGGGCCACTTTCCTCTCCTGCCCTTCAGCTTGTGGGGCTTCCTGCCCTCCCCCTGCACAAACCAGGTATCCCTTTACCTAGGGTCTTGGTCTTCTTAGCCCACCGCAGCACTTCTCCAACTCTCCTCTGCTTCCCTCCAAACTGCTCTCTGCTCCAACACCAATCCACTCTGCTTCAACTCGTCCTCTTGTCTGATTGAAACAGGAGGTTTTTATCATGTGACTGGCTTCAGGTGCTTTAATTAATCTATAGCAAACTTTCTTCCCTGTGCAGGGAATAAGGCTCCCTTCTAACACTTTCCTGCTGCCCTCTGGCCATGCTGTGTCACAATTTTAATCTCATTCATATATGCGATGCCCACATTTATTTGGAAGTGAACTATTTTGGTGGCATTACTATCTGAGATATCAGTGGTGACATCCAAGTTACTTTTATCAAGATTTAAAAAAAAAATTCTTCTACATATGATGCCGTGAGTCCACTTATTTATTTGATATTCAGAGGCACTGGTGAAGATAATTAAAGTACTGGAATTAATGGCAGGGCTAAGGATAAAATGATATCCCTCTATGATATCTCTGAAAATAACATAACTAGTATTTCAATACAAATGTAATTTTAACAGCTTTTTATGTAGCCATCATTTTATATATTTTAACCAAATCTGTATTGTACCAATGCACAAAACAATCATGAGTCTTAGTATAGGTGGAGTATTTCTTTTTTCATATCTGAAAAATACTGAGGCACAGAAAATCATGACCATTTGTCTAGATAAAGTATTCCTTCACTGTTAGCTTGGCCACAGAGCGAGCCCGCTTGTAGTCTGCTAAGTCCAGCTTGTTTCTGTTTTGCAGAAAACTGTTTCTGACTTTAATTTTTGCTATCATCTAATAAATACATTGGTGTGTTTTTTCTGTTTAATGGCTTGTTGGGGATTTTGAGGTGAGTAGCAAGGAAACTCACAGAAGTTCATGCGATGCATGTGTGTAAGAGAGCAGAAAGAAAGTGGAAGGGGTGTAAGTGGCGTAAGTTTATTTTTTATGCTATATTGCATATTGAATTTAAGACTAAGATAAAATAAGATTAGAGCGAATAGAGGGCTTTTATTACTAACCGGAAAATCCCCTGGCATGTGCTTGCTTTCCTGTTTTCCACTCTGTTGACAAATTGTTAATATTTATGTCCCAGAAACCCCGGGGATGGCTATAAATTAGAAACAAACCTCCTTAACAAGAGGGATTATTTTCCAATAACAATTTAAGAATGTTTGTGAATGTAGCAACACCACACTGTAGGCATTCCACACTGAACACCATGAAGGAAAGCCATTTTCAAATTATAGATTTGAAATGTGCAAGCTGCAGAAATAATTTGGGTGGATAGTTTAAAGGCCTAGAGTTGATCTTGAGTTTCCAGAAGGCATTTTGCACTTGTCACTGGGCCAGAAATTCTCCAAATGCATGGCATGAGAAAACTGGTTTATAGTTAGGCAAGTCCTGAGGTAGGCTTTTGGGCTGCCTTTTGCTGAGGCAAGTCCTGAGGTAGGCTTTTGGGCTGCCTTTTGCTGAGGCAAGTCCTGAGGTAGGCTTTTGGGCTGCCTTTTGCTGATACTGTCTAATTAACAACATAGGACTTCATCACTGGCTCTTACTTAGAATGACTGAACCTCATCCAATTAGTAAGTAAATGGGCAGGCATGTTTGTCCCAAAGAGTGCCTGTCAACAAGTTGATTTTATTTAATATTAGAGGGATGGTGTTAATTTCCACACACGTTTGGTAATCAGGAGTCCAGGGAGTTGCAACAGCAGTTGCCAGTTTGTGAAGAAACATTGGTGATTCGTAGCGGAACGGTTAACAATTAAGATACTCTATCAGATTTTGAAGGTCACTTGCAGGCTCTGACTGCTGTCACTCATGCTTGTCTTTTGTATTGTTTTTAGGTCATCAAGGATCCTCCACCACCACCTCCAGCTCCAAAAGAGGTACAGTATGAAGGTGTTTGTTGACCTGTACAATAAGACATCATCCTAGTGCACCATCAATTACATTAATTACATTACACCATCCCGTTAAATGTTGCTGTATATTACGAACCAGCTCTTTCCCCCCAGTTGCTGGAGAGAAAAGCTGGCCCAGTGATTAGGGCATTTTCCTGGCATGTGAGAGACCAAGGTTCAGGTCCCAGATCTGTCACAGACTTCTTCTGTGACCTTGAGGAAGCTGCTTTTGTTGTGCCTCAGTTTTCCATCTGTGAAACAGAGGTAATAGCACTTCCCTACCTCGCAGAGAGGTTTGGAGGGTAAACACATCGAAAAGATTTGAGGTCCTCAGATATTACATTGGTGGAGACCATATAAGTACCACAGACCACTAGATACTTTAGCCACAATTCCTCCTTAACCAGCGCCATCCCCTCTTTGGGCTGTATTTGTCCCACCTTTTTAAAAAACAAATAAAATAATCAAAGGTACTGTATTTTTGATGCTGATAATAATGATATTTGGTGCTTATCCACATGAGATGCCCAGTTTTATTTATTTAAAATAACAATAAAACCCACTATAACAAGAAACTCGAGGCTTCCTGACAATGAACTATCTTAAGATAGCCGTTCATGACATACACTGAATTAACTCAGCCAGACAGTAAATTAAAGCACCAATAAAACCCTTTAACCACCCCCGCCCCCCTGTTGTCCACCAGGTACATAGTCTAAACTTCCTCCCAAAATCCTTTTAAATAAATGGTTTTCTGTTGCGTGTGTGTTCCCGCACAGGCCAGGCTGCTAGAATTCTGGGCTGCATCTGACCCACCTTTTTAAAACAAAATAATCCAAGTTACTGTATTTTTGTTGCTGGTAATCGTGATACTTGGTGCTTATCATATGTGCAGAGTTCTGTACAAATAACCAACTACAGATATTGCTCTGTTACTGAATATTAAACTTGTCTTAGAAATGGAGGGCACGTGGTAATTCAATGCCTTCGCCTGAGAAAACACAAAAAGACTTCATTAAGGTAAAATTAGGGTTGCAGGCACATACCAGTGTTTTGAATTTATCTCACCTTTGAGGAACATTACAGTAAACACCCCCGCCCTCACCCCAAAGCCCTAAATATTAGAAATCCAGGGAATTCAGTGCTAAGGTGACCGCTTTCACAAAACCACACAGTCACACACAAATGACAGTTAAGGCCCTGATCCTGCAAAGACTTAGGCATATGCTAAGCTTTCTGTAATGTGAGCCAGCAGGCCTGATTCTCATTTATACAGAGGCCCCTTTTTACCATTCTGGCATTGTAAAAGGGCCTTAAACTAAGCAAAATTGCAGTTAAGAAAAGGTAAAATCCTAGTCAAGACAAGGCAGTTTGTAGTTATTACACAAGTTAGCAGGACAAGTTAAAAACTGTTTCATTTTGAAAAACTTTGTTTCAGATTTTTAGGTTTTTTCCCCCCTTTTCTCTCACTTCTTCCCATCGTCTTCTAGTGGGGGGGAAAAAAAGGTAGGATTTCCTCCCCCCCCCCGTGTAAAAAAATTTAAAAAATTGTGCACACAAATGCATGGCTTGGTCGTATATCTGGATAGAAATGGATTATGGGGGGATTCCTGCTCTTGTTACATGTTAAAAATGGCAGATGTTCAAAATTAAAGGCTGTAGACTTTATTATACTTGTATATACCAACAGAAAACAGTTTCAAATAATTGTTGGGGCCAGATGTTCTCGAAAATATTGGACAGCTAGTCCAGGATTTAAGCCATCACTTTCACCATCACTCTTTGATCTGAGTTCTCTGATTTAGAGAGATTCAGCTGAACAAACAAATTTCTTAAGAGGAACTGTAAAAAAGAACGATATGCATTACTTCCAAAATCGATCTGAGAACCCTACATTGCCTTGGGGGCAGAGTTAAGATTGGGATTGTAATTTGAGAATGACTGTCACTTGTGAAAGGGAAACCTTACCTCTGAATTTCCTGGGGTTCTAATTTTTTTCTCCTAACTTATAAGTCACAAAAGTCACTTAAGCCATTGACAAATGCTTGCAACTTTGACTTCCCTTAACAAAATGTTTTGGTGTTAGAAGTTCCTTCCGTTTGGAAATTGTCCGAACATGGGACTGGGGAGGGATGAAAGCTTGGGTTGGTGTCAGATTCTGGTGGCGACATTCTCCCCCTTCTAGTTGGTTTGCTGAGATGTGCAGGAGAAGAGCCTGTCGTTTGTACACTTCCTAATATCTGCAGGAAAAAGGAGATTTTACCAGAGAGGGAATTCCTTTCTGAGGACCTCATGAAGTCTATGGAAGTGGGATGGAAAAGGGACAGCAATGGGGAACCACACTGGAGGATTAGCCTTCTATGCCTGTGGATATCAAGAGCGTCATAGGAGCAAAATCCACTCCTGGGGTATAGAGAAATAGGTCTTGCCTTGGTGAGCACCTTAGGGAATATCCAACAGAATGTCCTTGAGCTGGTATCTGGGTTGAAGGGGTGAGCAGGAGAGCAAGGAGGGCTGCCCCTGAAACTGACTGGATGAATCCAATAAGTTTAATCATCTGCTGTCTGTTCTCAAGTGATGATCTGCCAAAAAAAGGGTGCTACAAGACTCTTCTATCTGTGGAGCCCGCCACTGTTCGCAATGTGGCTTCGTGTCCAAGCAGCTTTGGAGAACCTTTGTAGGCTGATTCTGCAACCTTCTGTGCTCTGGATAGCAGACCAGGTCACTCAGTCCTGGGGAAGTGGGTGTTCTAGGAGAATCACGAGTGGGTCTGCACATGGGCCTTGTTTCAGATAAGCATTTAAGTGTAAGTTCTAGCATGTACTTAAGGCAAGCGTGTGCGGCCACAGCTCAGGATCGCTTGGCCCAAACTTCACGTGGGAGACCAGCGGAATGTGTCTGCTACCCACCCTTGGCCTTCATTGAGAGCTGCAGATCTGTTGCAATCAGTCTACTGTAGGCTGTTGATGATTCTGCCTCTCTGTCCTTTGGCTATTGGCCTGGGTTTTGTACAGAGAGCAAAGCCATTTTACTGGAGCAGGCCTGTGTGGCTGAGAATCTGGCTCTTCAAGCACACTATATTTTTAAAAGAGGGAAACAATGTTAATGATTTTTCTCTCTGTGTTTTGTTTGTTCTCATCACTGGAAAGGAGGATAATGGGGTAAATGAGCTCTGATTAGTGGAAAGTCCAGTTTATTAAATGGCTTGAGAATGCTGGTCACGGTTTGGGACACTTCTAATGGTTGCCAGCGATGTTCTTCCGTGTGCAAAAAACGTTTCCAAGGGTGGCCAGATAGCACGTGAAATAATGAAAACTGCCTTTACAATCTGCTGCTGTCACATTAGAGCTATATTTAAGTCTGGAAAACTGTTTGTGAACACTAATAAAAGCATGTGCTAGAAAAGAACTTAGTGCAAAAAAAAATGTTTTTGAATTTATGGACAGGAAGAAGAAGAAGATCCCTTGCCTAACAAAAAATGGCCGACAGTGGATGCTTCCTACTATGGAGGACGAGGAGTGGGAGGAATTAAAAGAATGGAGGTTTGTACTCTGGAAAGAAAGAGAAACAGTGATGCATGAAAATACAAGTTTTCTGAGGTTCAGTTGATGGCAACAAAGTGTGCTGGAAATATAATTGTATCATCTTTGCTTGCTTCCCACTGACATCAGTCTCCTAAAATTTTTACCCTCTAAAAGAATTCTAAGTGTATCTCGGTCGATTATGGAAGAACTGATTTCATTAGTTCCATTTGATCTGAACTCTAAATAGATGCTGAAAGGCATGCGGATTCCATCAAGCTAATGAGGAGGAGAGCGAGAGCCTTTTTGAGTGTTTTGGAAGAAATTGCAGTGTAACATAAGTACTCCAACTGTGGGCCAGCCAAACGCACCAACCATAGTGACATTAAGGAGAGGCTTGATCCGTAAGGAACGCACAGCTACAACAGTGCCTGTCTTTGAAGAGACATGACAGCACCATGTTAATTAAAACAGAATGAAAACTGTGCATCCGTATGGGTATGTCCCTTATGTCACACTTTATAGTTCAGTCAGCCTGTATGGAATTTGCAAGGCAATTTTCTTGTGCATTTTAACATGATTCTAAAAAACAGTCACTATCCAAGGTATCAAAACCACAACGACCCATAACGGGGCCCAGTCCTCCTTGAGCGCTCCTGAAGTCTGCTCCTGTAAGTGAGGGCAGAATCAGGTCGTTTGGCAATTCTAAATGATTAGTTTAGAGGAATGTAGACGGAAAAAATGTTTTATGCAGCACCTTTCAAATCCAAGCTATCTCAGAGGGGTTTACAAAGTACACTCAGGCCTCGATTTACGCTGTGGTTATGTTCTTGAAAAAACACCGTGCAAATAGAAATCGTGTAAACAGATACCAAGGGCCTATGGGAAATAAGGGTTTAGGTTCCATGCTCCCAAGGTGACCTCTCTAATTTATCCGATACAGGTTTTCTTAAAAAAATTTTAATGAATTTTAAATTTGCTATTAGCCTTTACTGATGTTGAGGATGAACTTGAAATTCTGATAATGCTGATGTTGTTGAAGTCAGAACTCTGAGGGTTCACCTGGGGTGTCTGGGAAGGCTGGGGTGTGTGGAGCAGTGGGGTGGGCCCCGA
This sequence comes from Eretmochelys imbricata, assembly GCF_965152235.1. Classification (NCBI taxonomy): domain Eukaryota; kingdom Metazoa; phylum Chordata; order Testudines; family Cheloniidae; genus Eretmochelys; species Eretmochelys imbricata. Next base: position 18,929,167 of record NC_135575.1, on the reverse strand, counting down.
CTTTGGATGGGTGGGCAATGGCGGGGGAGGAGAGGCAAGAGGGATGGAGTAGGAAGGATCACCTTCCCTCACCCCTTCCAGACTGCATTGTGGAGGGCCATGGACACTCTGGCCAGGGCCCCCCTCAGGCCAGGCACACACCCGGGGAGCGGGGTCGGGGCACGGGGGCTTGCCCTGCTCCACCCGCCTGGCATTCCAGCCGGGAAGCAGGCAAGCCCGCGCGCCCCGACCCCGCTCCCCAGCTGGAGCGCCGGGTGGGTGGAATGGGGCAAACCCCCACTCTCCGACCCCGGGTCTGCGCCTGGGGCAGGGGTCCCCTGGCCAGAGTGTCCATCACCCCCCACAAGGCCACCTGAAGGGGGTGAGGGGAGGCATCCCCGATCCCTTCTGCCCCATTCCTCCTGCCTCCCCTCCCCCGTCATTGTCCACCCACCCGAAGTCGGGGCCCACCCAAGTTTCCGGGCCTGGTTATGCCACTAATCTGCGCATCTTGGCGACCATGGTGCACTGTGTAAAAGTAAATCCAAACAGTGTACAAAAACAAAGGGTCACAATTAATTGACTGTGCATAACTGAAACCGTGTAAAAAAATATTGCGTAAATCAAGGCCCGACTGTAATGAATTGGACTCCAGAGTGTGGGTCTGGATTCTCAACTGGGGTCATGGTGCGTCTTCAAAGAATGTTGCAGAGTTTAAATGATAACATTTTGAAAATGGGGCATTTTCCTATTAAACAGGAACCTAACACCTAATTTAACATAAATACACACAAGTTGCAATTAAAAAGTTTACATTTACCACACAGCAATATTTACTGTTCGAAGTATAGAGAAAAACCAGTTGCATCTCAGATACCCATGTGTGCAACTATGGGCAGATGTTACCTTATTAATAATAAGCACTGTGGACCAGATTTTTAAAGGTATGTAGGTTCCTATCTGCATCTTTAGGTACCTAAATACCTTTAAAAATCTGGCCTTCTCTGCCTAAATTCCCCATCTGTAAAATGGGAATGATAATGCTTCTCTATTCTTACAGCACCTCTGTGAGGCTATGGTCATTATCTGATGTTTGTAAGACAGTGAGGTGCTATGGTGATTGGGCTTATATAAGAATCTAGCTCAATAGATGATAGGACAACGTTTAGAAATCTTCAAGTTAGACAGTAATAGGCCAGTGGTTGTGCCGGTAACAAGAAAGTTGCATCTGTGTTTTTTAAACTGTTGCAAAAAGCTGTATGAACAGTCTTAATTCAGTTTTAACCAGGCGTATTTCAGTTTAGCCTGAGTCAGTTAGGAAGTAACTGACAATAAGAGTGCCATGCATCTTTTCCCCTAGTTTAACTAAATTGGTTTAAAAGCTGATTTAAGTTAAAGGAGTGCAACTTGCTTATGTGGACAAAGTATATTGCAAGCTCTTCAGAGCTGGGATCCTGTTCTTTGCTTGGTCTGCGAGTTGTGTAGTGCACTTCTGGCACTAAATTGCATGCATAATAAATTACAGTAAGTCTTAGTTCAAACACAGTATTTAGTTACAAGACATGTTTTAATTTATAGCTGGAATTTTGGCCAGGACACAGGGCTAAAAGCTGAAATCTCTTTGAAATTATTGTTGAAAACACAAACATGGTACAGCCATAGTCAAGGCCCTTTTAGGGCCTCTCCTATATGGTACTCAGCCCCTCTTGCCCTCCGTGGGAGCTGAGAGTACTCAGCACCTTGCAGAATTGCCATCTGATCTTTCAGTTACCTTCCCTCTGCACAGCCATGTATGGCAGTGGAGTGTGAGACTTCACCTCTGACTGGTAATATGGGATTCAATGGCCACTGTTAACTGAACAAAGTGGCACAGAATATAGGGCAGGGGAATCCTGACTTTCAGATCATATTAATCGCCCCTTTCTAGTCCATCTGGGGGAGGAGATATCCACCCTTAAACCTTTCACTGGGTCTGGGCTGAATGTTGTCTGTCTGGTGACTCAGGTAGGTGTAATTGTGGAGGTAGGAGGCAAAAGGAAAGATTTCTAGAAAAAGTGAAGGTGAGCTGGTCACGGTGACTCCCGGGAACATTAGGAAGGAGGGTTCTTTTTTACTTGACATTAAATGGGGACACAGAGTTTACTAGAAACTTGGGTAAATTAAGGAAAAATAGGCAAGTTTTTTAATTTAAACATTTAAAATTGAAAAAGACCAAACCCTTAGAGCTTTCTAAAAAGCATTGTTTCTCCTACTTGATTTATTTTGGTGACATCAGCCCCTGCTGACTCTTCTTTACTGTCACTTCTCTTCTTAAACACTGTTCTTTCTCTGCCCAGTGTCCTGCTGAATCTTTCTAAAATAAAGTTGATACTGTATGGAAGGGCTCTGCCCCTTCATTGCTTCCCCATAGCCTGGTCTGATCTCTGACTCCAGTGTCTGTCTCCTTTTTGCTACTGAATGTGCTACTGCCTCTAACTCGGTCTGTCTCCTCAGCTCCATCCCCCTTTCCTGTCCTCCCTTGCTCCTTGTTTCGTCCCCTACTTCTCTCTTGTCTCTTCTGCTGATAAGCATGTTTTTTATCCTTGTCAAAAAACTCATTTCGCCACTGAACCTGCCCTCACCAAGGTCCTGACAGCCTCCTCCCTGTATGTCATAGAGTCAAGTCTGTGTTCTATTCCTCTGAGTTTCTGTGCTGTTTTCAGTGCATATGGTCATTCAGTCTTCTTCCACTTTCTCTTGTTCCTCTGTTCTCTCCTGATTCTCTTGCAATCCTGTAGGCAGTGCCTTTACTGTTTCCTTAGATGAGGAGGAAAAGATAAGAAGGCAACAATCTTATAGTGACCCACAGTGTGTCGTCTTTCCTCTCCTCTTCTCTTTCCATGTCTGCTCTCTCATTAGGCAACTTCATTCACTTCAGCAGTTTCAGGTACAACCTCTCGGCTCATGACTCTCAAATTTACTTCCGTAGCCTTGTCTTCCACCCCTCCAGCCAGCCTCAGACATCTCGGATGTTCTGACATCATTTTGAAATTCATCTCTCCCAGACAAACTTCTGCCTTTGCTCCAAATCCCTTTCCATCACCACAGACATTCCCCCTGTTCTTCCCATTTTCCAGGGGGTTGTCGTCTGTGTCACCGTAGGGTCCTTTTTCTCATTCCTATTTTCTACCATGTCCATTTCTCACTTTGCCACCAACTCGTTTCCTCTGTTAGGAAGGTCAGATAAGAAGTTGCCTTCCCAGGCAATGCTATTGCTCCTACATGATAGTCCAGCACAGTTTAGCCACCGTTGGCTAACTCTGAGAAGTTCTTCCCAGCTCTGTGTTTCAGAATTGCCTGAAAGTTTTCTGTTGCTGCATTGGCAGGCCCAGCCCACAACAGACTTAAGTTTTCTTATCAAATTGGGTTGTCAGACTCAACAAGTTTCAGGTTCTTCTCAGTGAAGCTATTTTAAGCTGAAGGGAAGATCATTTCTTCTATAAGGAATACACCATGTAGCACTAAATGGTTTTAACAGTGTTTAAAACATGTATTAACGACTTCATCAAAAACACTGTAAAAGTACTGAAAGATACAGAAATGTTTTTATGACACATAGGGTCTACTTGGAAATGAAAGCCCAGCCTAATATTGCATTAAGAAGAGTCCCTGTTTTTGTTTTGTTTTGTCCCTAAGTAACCTAGCAGAAAGGTTCAAAGTAATCCCCTGCCCAAGAAATAGCAGCCTGTATTTTACCAGGTGAGTTATTAGCGTATGCTTGGACTACCGCATTCACTGCAGTGGGGTTCCACTAATGTAAGTGATAGACTTTGGCTCACTGTTTAAATCATGTTTTTTTCCTCCAAGACATATTTCTTCCTTTGATGGGGCCAGTGTTTCTTCTGTTCTGTATCCTTACAGCATATTGAGTTCACTTTTATATCACAATGCAAATACATGCCTTTCTTACCATAAGCAATAATACAGATTTTCTTTCCATTTGAAATATTCACATATATATTCTATCCAATGTGATGGAGATAAACATGTCATTCACATTTGGCCACTTCATCTGCATCCTGCCCGCTATCTGTCTCCCACAGAACTACTGCTAATATTCCAAACCTCTGGGCAGCTCCAATCAGCTTCCATTTAAAAAAATACTGTTGAAGAAATAGTTCTTTCTTGTCCATAAAAACTACCATGGGTCTGAGGTTCAGGACGGGTAATAGCCAGTCCTGCGCTGACAGGTTTAAAGTAGATCTCCGAACTTATCTGAACTAGAAAAGTCAAGTTATCAGAACTAGAGTAGATTTGTACCTTTTAGTAAGGAAAGATTTCCCAAATTTCCAGTGTCACAGCCTTCTTTTGATACATGGTATAACAGTGGTGGGCAACCTGTAGCCTGCCGGGGTAATCTGCTGGCCTGCTGCCAAACAGTTTGTTTACATTTGCGCAGCCGCCCGTAGCTCCCAGTGGCCGTATTTCGCCATTCCCGGCCAATGGGAGTTGCAGGAAGTGGTGCGGGCCGCAGGGATGTGCTGGCCGCTGCTTCCCGCAGCTCCCATTGGCTGGGAACAGCGAACCACAGCCAATGGGAGCTGTGGGCACCTGTGCAAATGTTAACAAATTGTCTCGCAGCCCGCCAGCGGATTTCCCTAACTGGTCTCAAGTTGCCCACCACTGTGATACAACCTTCATTTAATATTTTGTTTTACTTTTCCAATATTGAGAATTAGCAAATTATGTTTCAAGACATATCTAGGAGAGCTGGTTAAAATCATGAGACATGTTAGTGAAAATGTTCATGAACTTTTTTCCTCTTCCCCCCCCACCCCATAAAAAATTGGAATTAATATTTTTACCCAGTCCTATTATTTAGTACACATATGCCTATATTAATACTGTATATTCTCATTTTGTTTAGGTTCGTTGGGGTGATAAGGGGTCTACAGAAGAAGGCGCTAGGTTAGAAAAAGCCAAAAATGCTGTGGTGAAACTCCCAGACGAACCAGAAGAGCCCTTTCAAGCGAAACCTCCTAAACCCAAGGCTACCTCACAAGCTGCTCAGGAAAAGTGGTATACTCCAATTAAGGTAATCTTTTCATCTTTAAATGAATGTCACTTTGCTGTGTCTTTATATTAAAGGCCAGATTTTGCAGCCCTTTCTCATATCGAGTAGTACCTTATTCCTCAAGTAATCACATTCAAGTAAATTGAACTATTTTGGAGTAAAGTACTACTCAGAGTGAGTAGAGGTGGCAGTATGTGGCCCTTAATTTTACACTTCATTATTCTGCACCAGATTCTGATACTCTTACTCACAATGAATTATCCCTTACACCAGGGATTGGCAACCTTTGGCACGCGGCCTGTCAGGGAAAGCCGCTGTGGAGCCAGGCTGGTTTGTTCATATGCAGCATCAGCAGGTTCAGCCTGGAGGGCCCTAGGACCAGTCCCACCAGCTGCTGCTGCTTGGGCCGTCCTTGGGGTCAGCGGCTCCATTTGCTGCTCAGGCGATCCTTGGGGCCAGTTGCTCGGACCATCCTTGGGGTCAGCAGCTCCATTTGCTGCTCAGGCAGTCCTTGGGGCCAGTTGCTCGGGCAGTCCTGGGGTCAGCCACACTGGCCGCTGTAGTTGTGGAATTTCACGGGGGTCCCAGAAAGTCACGGAATCCATGACTTCCGTGACAGACCCACAGCCTTAACCATGAGTCCTGAAATCAATGGGACAACTCTTACAGTAAGGTACTACCAACAGAAGAGTATCAGATCATCCCCTTTTATTGATGTTTGCTCTGTTCATTTCACCATACATTTGTCATCTGATGGATTAAAAATCTAAAGCTGTTTGTTTACAGCTTGTAATAATTTTTCTAAACAATTTGCTGCATCCAAGATATTCTTGCGGGAAAAAAAGTGAAAAATAAATATAGGCACAGAGTCAACAAGAACAAGAGTCAAGTACAGAAACCTGACTAAAATAAATGAAAGCAAAATAAATGGTTGATGCTAGTAATATTATTGAATAAAGAGATTTCCCTTTGGAAACTGCATGAACCGCCTCCAGCCCAACAGTAACCTTCTTCTCAAAAGCTGGATAGGAGTCTTTGGACATCTTTGATTAAAGTGTGTATAGGCAAATGTCCAGACAGAAAGCATCCAGGTCACATGGCGATTTAATTTAGATGCTCTGGTTTACATAGTAACATGCTTTGGATGTAAAGTAAACAGAACTTTTCACCAATGCTAACCCCGGGGCACTGGCACGCAAAGCTTTCTTGATACTAGACTTAATTACAGCCCCACAGGGTTCTCAGCATGCATCGTTTCAGTACCGCATTCTCCTAGGGATTAAATAGACTGAAAAGCATATTCTGTAAAATCTGCACAACTTAAATATTTTAAAACATAAATGCTCAAGAAATAGAATGGTTTGGATTCATTTGTATTATGAGTACTATAAAGGGCAGAAAAACAATGCAATGCAAAACAATCAATAGTTTCTTTTTAGTACACTATGAAAATTACCTTTTCAGAAAAAAAAAAAATCGAAGTACCCAAACCTACTGTACTATGTAAGAGAGTTCATGGACAAGTCAGGCAGGTTGATAGCTACCCATTTTTGCTGCAGAGCATCAGACTTAAAACTTTTCTTTCATTTTGAAAGACTCATCTGCCTTTCTAGTTATTGCTGGTACGCAAATGGGAAACATCTTTGAAACTGGTAATTTCACTTGAAACAGAACATACTTTTTAAATGGGTCAGCTGCAGTTAGCAAACAGAGAAATAAACCATACAAATGGCTAGTCAGTCCTGCAAAATATCATCTGACCAGGTCATGTAACCTGGTGAATAATAATAATAAATAAAAATTAATAATTTATAATAGCAAATAGACATACAAGGGGTTCAGGTACCTTGCAGTCAACAATGCAACTGGGGCTCGAACCAGCAAGGAGCTGGGCAATGGGAGCTGAGGGTGCTCAGCGCCTTGCAGGACTGGACCATTGAAGAGCGGGTATAGCTCTCCAGGGACCTGGTGAACGGCCTGTTTAGCATCACTCTCAGTTAAGTAAAAAGCTGTTTAATAAAGAAGACTAAAGAAAAAGGTCATCTGAATAAAATAATGCATAAAAATACATAAACAAAAAGCAGTTTATCTTTGTTAGGTTATCATGTTTTTTCTTTTAAGGCCTGCCTACAAACAGAAGTTGGGTTTACCGTAAATCAGTTTATAATCCCATCTTTAGTTCAACTAGTGCAACTCTGTGTATAGATGAGGTCACAGTCTTAGGGCTTGTCTACACAGGAGGTTATATATAATTATACCAGTATAGTTAAGCCACTATGGCTATACTGGTATAACTCACCGTGTAGGCACTCTTATTCTAGAATAATATTGTTTTTCTCTGGTTTAGTTTAAACTACTTCCAAAGTGACATAAACTAAACTGGAAATAGGCACTCTCATTATGGAATAAAAGTGTCCATATGGCAAGTGATACCGGTGTAATGCTTTAAATTCATACCTTACCTCACAGTAGTATAACTTCCCATGTAGACAAGCCCTTATATTGGAAAAGCCCATAGCTTAGGGCTTGTCTACACTTAAAGCGCTGTGCTGCTGTAGCACTTCAGTGAAGATGCCACCTACGCCAACGGGAGGGAGTTCTCCCATTGGTGTAGGTACTCCACTTCCCTGAGAGGCAGTAGCTGTGTTGATGGGAGAATTCTCCCATCAACCTAGTGCTGTCTACACTGGGGGTTAGGTCGGTTTAACTGCGTCATTCAGGGGTGTGGATTTTTTGTACTCCTGAGCAATATAGTTACAGCAACCTAATTTCCTTGTGTAAACCAGGCCTTAGAATTTCCCACTCATTTGACACTTCGGGTATGTCTATAGCTGGTTCGGCAGGCAGCGATCGATCCAGCAGGGGTTGATTTATCGCGTCTAGTCTAGACGCGATAAATCAACCCCCAAGCATTCTCCCGTCGACTCTTGTACTCCAGCGCCGTGAGAGGCGCAGGCAGAGTCAACGGGGGAGCGGCAGCAGTCGACTCACCCTCGTGAAGACACCTCAGTGAGTAGTTCTAAGTACGTCGACTTCAGCTACGTTATTCAAGTAGCTGAAGTTGCGTAACTTAGATCGATCCCCCCACTGTGTAGTGGAGCCACCACTTAATCATTTGTCCCGGGCTCGGTTTGTTCCCATTAATTAGGATTTATGCTTATACTGTCCCACTTAAGCAGCACTCGTCATTCACTGGTATTAGGGGATTGTCTGCACGCAGACTTGCACCAGTGTCATTAGACCGAAGCAAACTCTGGGTGGGCAATCTTATTTTGGTTTAAGGGGGCTTATTTCAGTTTAGCTTAAACCTTTTCCTATTTGGTTCATCTAAACTGAACTAATCAGGGCTTAAACCAAAATTAAAGTGTCCACACAGATTGCTGCACGCACTTAACTACACATGTTTAAAATCATACCTTAAGTTAAACCTGAACAACTCTGCATGTAGAAAAGTCCATGGCTAAATAAGCTCCCTGGAAGACAACACAGAACAGCAGCTATCTCAATTTAAATATGTCCCTGTTAATTGATATACACTGTAATGCTCAAAATCAACCTGCTCTATTGTTACAGGGTCGACTTGACGCACTGTGGGCTCTGTTGCGACGGCAGTATGACAGGGTATCTTTGATGCGACCACAGCAAGGAGATGAGGTTTGTGTGTGTGTGTGCATTTAGTGGTGGTGGAGGGAGAGAGGGAGTTGGTTCTATTTCATAACACCCCCTGGTGTATTTATTAAATTAAGCCTCTAGGCATAAATAAGAATGAACATTGATAATGCACTCCTCTTAGCTAAACCAAGTTGTACAATCACTTTATAGTATTAGTGTCTTCATTTTAAGGATGGAAACTGTAAGATTTGTAATTCAGCAGGTCCGATCATGACAGGGGCTGCTCATGGCACCATCCAGAAAACTCCTACTGAGGCAACAGGATATTCTTAATAAAGTGCTTTTGTATTTCATATATTGTGTCTCTGTAGACTGGTTAGAAGAACAGTCTTCATGTTCTTAACTCTTTGATTCAAAAGCCAAAACAAACTGATGAACAGAGAAACAAACAATCATTTAAAAGTAGTGCCATTAAAGAGATGCATCACCAGCCAAAACATGCTGCAGACCCTTGGTGTTCTGAAGCAGTTAATTAAAATGAAGAATGCTGTAAGTCTTTTGTCTGTCTTAAATGGGTGGTGTGGGGGGGAGATGGTGCAACTCCATCAAGAGCAAGACTCCCCAAACTTGTAGTGTGGGTGATTGATTTCTGGTCTCTATGTCCTAAAGAAAGTGTCACAAATCCATCTGATGTCTTTTTATGTTGGGATCTGTGACTTATCTTTAAGATATTTAATATTTCATTGAGCCATTATACTCCTTATTGGCTAGAAATCCGAGGAGGAGACTTAGAACAGGTTATTCCAGCTATATGCAACAATAACTTATACTCAGTAAAGTTGCTCCAATGCACCTGTTAGAGGATACTCAGTGCATGTTTTTTACGACATCTTCCACTTACTGACCAAAGCATACCCCCCTTGGAGCTCTGCCAGCACAAATGCAGATTTGCTAATCCATTGAAATCCGTGGACCCACTCATTCAGACATGGGCAGAATTTGGCACAGAAATGCTATACTCTAGAAATATTCTCCCTTTCAAGAAAATAAATATCCTTTTATCATGTAAGCAGCAATACAAGCTGACAGTGCAAGTATGTTTTTCTCCATTAATTCCATATCTCCTTTCTTTTAACTTTAATTTGCCATAATTTTAAAACAGTTTATCTGTTAGCTTTCTTCCTCAGCGGTTCACTGACTTAGTAGAACTCTCATTCAGAAATTGATTTTATATATAGCAAAATTAGGGCTTTTTGGAAACTTATCTAAAACTTTTTTAATACATGTCCTTGATGCAGAATACAAATGTGCAACCTGCCTGTTGTTTAATACAAGCCCATTTATTATGCATTGTTATCAGTAGGCACTATTACTGATATTATTAGGTACTGTTCCTCAAGATACTTTGGGGATGTATCACTATCCTTGAGTAAAGAGTAGTGTGCACTGATACTGTTGCAGAAGCAGACCAGGTTCAGTCCCTGCTTCCTTCCTTGTTCCAGAGGGGAAATAATCTGCTCCAGGCCTTAACCAGCAGCAGATGATCAGATAGCAAGTGTGAAAAATTGGGATGGGTAATAGGTGCCTATACAAAACAAAGCCCCAAATTCCGGGACTGTCTCTATAAAACCGGGACATCTGGTCACCCTAGCCATTTTGTTCTGGTTTAGTTCACTAACTGGCACAAAATGGGAGTGGAATGGAGTCAAGGTTCTGCCCACTCCCTACCCCTGCCTGCCTCTCTGTGTGTCACAGGAAGCAGGAGCCCCAAGAAGCCGCACTCTTCCCTGCACTGCCACTTGTAAGGCAGGTAGTTCGCACAGGGGAGAAAAGGGAAGAGGCTTATGTCCTTTTACTTTCTGCGCAGGTGCATAGGACAAGACTTGCTCTAATTCAAGGAGCACCTTAGAAATATCTCTACATTAAAAATTGTACAGGGGCATGGATGCGTGACACTTTACAGGGAAATAAAGCTGAGAGGTCCTCATGCTGGGACTTTGCTGTCTACATTACTCATTACAGCAAAGGTTAACTATGAACTTGGCATAAATTCTGCACCAGACAAGGGTCTGCCCCAAGGTGTAGGGCCAGAGCTCTGCAGTGCATTGAAGGTGAGGATGAATGTGGTAGAGAAGGAAGTGCAGGACCTGATGGTGATGCTGGAGGTGATATATATAATGTACACTAGAAGGGTGCAATGTGAAAATTAGGGAGGTCAGAAGCAAGAGGGTGCTGCATTCAAAGGCCAGGGCGTGGACCAATTTTTTTTTTTAATCTTTTTTTTTCCTCATAGAAATGGATGGTATAGGATGGATTTTGGAACTATTCTAAATGGAAAAATGGCAAGATTTTGCTGGAATGGAGGCAGAGAGTGGTGGTGGAAGGAATAAAATGTGAGAGAGTAGGAGGTGGGGATATCCTTTTTATAACAATGTACAGCTTTGTACATGAACATTTTCAATAGATTTACTGTGGTTGCAAGATTGTTACTGTTAGTGTGTTGGAAATCCGGTTAGGTATAGTAGATCCACATGGCAAACGTATGTGCCATATACAAAACCGGACAGTTTGACAGGTTTGAGAGGTGTGGGGGATAGCTCAGTGGTTTGAGCACTGGCCTGCTAAACCCAAGGTTACAAGTTCAATCCCTGAGGGGGCCATTTAAGGATCTGGGGCAAAAATTGGGGATTGGTCCTGCTTTGAGCAGGGGGTTGGACTAGATGACCTCCTGAGGTCCCTTCCAACCCTGATATTCTATGATTCTAAATGCAGTATGAGAATAGAGGCACTGATAAAATAGTAACTGAACAGGCTGAAAATTATCAGTAATTTTGCCGCCAAAGTGGTTTTGCAGGTGTAAAAATGGGACTTTTGTAAAGTGCTGCTGCCATAGAAATAAGAAAACAAATTTTTGAACCAACAGGAAATGAGACTTCTATTTTGTATGAACTTGAGAAGGCAGTGACCAGTGTCTTCCTTTACAAGAAACAGAGAGAGAGAGAGAGAGAATGAGAGAGAGGAAAAGATCTGGCTGAATTTCAATTGACTGAGAGAGGGGTAGAATTTATAATGCTGGATGAAGTCTTTGTCCTTGGGGTATGACCCGTGGCAACATAAGAACACAACTTCTGTCTGGCTATCAGCATGTTTTATACCCCGAAAAAAAAAAATCCTTTTATTTATTCATAGATTGTTCAGTGCAGATCTGCACTGTATACCTCTTGTGAGTTCAAGTCAGTAAACAAACCAACTCTCTCTCACACACATACTGGAAGCACTGTCATGCTAAATAGCAGGCCAAACAAATGTTTTTCTTTTATTGCTTAGAAACCTGGTAGTTCTCATTTGCAGGAGAATTCACTGCTGAATTCAAGTCCTTGATCACGTAATTCAAGTTTAGGCATGAAGTATCAAAGCAGAGAGAGCTTTCTTCTCCATCCCACTCCCTCCCTGCACCCTCCACGCTTCTTCTCTTTCCTACAAGCCAGCTAATGCCGAGGGTGGCCCAGTTTGAGGGCCGCACACAGTCAAATCAAGAGGCTTTGATTTGTGGATGGAACTCCTTAGAGTCATAAATTTTTCAACTGGCAATCCACAAGGTTAGGGAAGCTTGTCCAGGTGTGAGCTAGCAGGTTGTCGCCGACATCTGTTTAGAGCATAGACACAGGTCCTCACCAGCCTGCAGTGAGGCTGCTGGATTGTCAGCAGATGTAGTTAAGAGTGGCAGAACAGTTTTGGTCTCACATTTGCCGCCTGGGGGGCTGAAACACTAAAGGTAGAGTGGGGGTGGACACAGCTGCGCTCCCAAACATGCCTCAGGCACAAATAAAGAGATCTAATATAGTTTGACTCTGTTGTGGTGGGGAAACGAGGGCAGAGAGCCACTTCAGAGACAACTTAACGCGGCAACATCTGCTGCCAAGTTTCCAGGGAGTGACAGGGGACAGCAGGTACAGATCGAAGTCCCCATGTAAACAGCCTCCATTAAGCCATGGACTCTTTTGAAGGGGTTCCATCAAACAGGCTAGAGTCCGCAGCTGGAGTTTGTTTTGTTTTCAAAGCCCTGTTTTGTTCTGTGCACTAACAAGGTAATTTATAAATGATGCATTACCATGCATTCATACTTCAATACTTTTGGGGTTGCTCCATAAACCAGTTAACTGTCAGAAAAGTGTCTTGGCTTTAATTGAGGTTATGTTAACCTTCAGACCACATCTCCACACTCTCAGCCACACAGCAGAGCTGAGTTTGTATTCTGTAACAGAGACGCCTCGTAGCACCGTTGTAAAGGGGGGATGTCTGCCATTGTCTCTGTTGTGAAACTCCTGTTTTGTGGGGTTCATTATTGCATCTGACAAGAAACTCGGCACAGGTTTGCACTGTGGCTAAACAGGGTCTAAATTGTTCTAAGTTTGTTTGTTTTTTTGTTTTGTTTTTTTAAAAAGGCAAAATAAAATTGTTCGTTTTCAAATGCTCCAAATGACCGTGCTGATTTGCAAAATTTGATACTCATTGAGTTTCTGAGCCTGCAAACACTTCTTGTGCTCATGAATAACTCTAGGTATGTGAATAGTTCCATTGAACTCAATGGGTTTACTCATGTGCTTATGATTGAGCAACCATATACATAATGTTTGCAGGATCGGGGCATAAAAATGTATGTAAAATAAATAAATAATACTATTGATGGGCTTGATGAAAGCCGTTACTTTTATTGGGGAATTCTTCTTAAAAAAACAATAGTACATAGTATGTCCTAGAACATATGATACTTTCACCCTCTTTAAAAAAGTGATTTTTTTATAATAAAAGGTAATGTGCATGCAAATTGCATAGAACAAGAATACATGATAAAAGCTAAAGAAGTAATACCAATATGGCTGCTAATGTATTTTTTTCATGATAGCATTATTTTGTAAGCAACTATCCGAGCAAATAAATCATAGTCCATAGAAAAACTGTTAAAGTAACCTAGCTTTACTGCTATGAGCAGTTCCATTGAAACACTTTTTCAAGTATATGCTCCATGGGGCAGGGACTTTACTTCCCTTTGCACTTGTTCATCACGTAGCAAATTGTGGTTGTTACAGGAAGCAAATTCTAAGTAGTAATTAGTCAGAAGATTGTGCCATCAATTTTTGAGCAGAAATCCCCTTTGGTATTTATAGAGATTTTTGGCTTAAAAACTGATCGTAGGGTAGCTAGTGTTAGTAAGATTGGGCTATAAGTGTATCTTGTATAAGAGAAACCCCATGATTTTGAGCCAGACTAATCACAGATTTTTTGCAGGCAATATACATCACTGTTTTCCTCCCCTTCAATCTCTTATTGAAACATGAGAGGCAGAGAAAGTTAGCAAGATGATTCATTTTAAAATAAATTTGAAATGTCAGATGATTACGTTTACCAGTTATATTTACACATATAAAAATTGTATTTAGCTGGATGGATCATTTCTTCTGATGCGTCCGATTACCATAAGTTATAGCATCTTTGGAAGCTGCATGCCACAGTGTACTTGAGTCCTACATTAAACCTGCCTTAAAATGTGTGACTATTTTGACCAGGACTTTTAGTTTCTGCAGAGTTTTAAGATAATAAATTGGAGAGTATTATTTTGAGTAAACTTGCTGTAGAGAGAGGCTTGTGTTTGCATTTGGAATTCTTTAAGGATCATCATATTTCACTATAGGATATTTGTGTATTAGGGTCAGAGCCCGGTCCTGGTGTGTTTGTGGCATGGAGCCTAAGTAGACCTGTGTAGTCAAGTTGGACTGTATGGTCTCAGAGGCCTCTTCATATCCTGAGGGGTTGTCCTCACTCAAAGGTGGACTTGTAAGGGTTTTGTGAGCTTCTTACTCTCTCCCCACCCCAGCGAGGACTTCACAAGGACAAATTCGGAGTGGCAATATAAGTAAGTGGCAATATAAGTTGCACCTTGATTGGTATAAACCAGTGGAAATGATGGAAGTAAGTATACCAATTTACTCTTAGCTCTGTCAATTGACCCATAGGCGCCTTCTGCGCCACTTACGCCACCTCCGAATTTGGCCCCCAGAAGCTTACCACAAGGCTGTGGCAGATGCTGTTGAAGAGGCTGCGTGTATGTGTCGTGCCTCCCTGAAGTCTGGGAGCTGTGGTTGACTCACAGCAAGTGGTGTTGTGGAAATCTAAAAAGACTGTGCACCCTACGACAATTCTCTGCTGACAACTCTGACGTGGAACTATTAGCCAGGTGAGGGGAGTGGCCAAGAAACCAATTATTCCCCTTCAAAGGTGGTCAGGGTGTTAGGTTTCTTGGGGAGGAACTGCTTCCCCTATCTCCATGCCAGTAAAAAGAGAGTCCTTTCTTCCACTCAGCCCACAGCAACTCCGCAAGGTAACAGCAACTGCCTGCACATTGTTACTCTGGTGTATAGCTGTGTGCGTGTATATATGTACTTGCATTAGCGTTCCACTATATTCACGTTCAGCAAATATCAGGATGTTTTTTCCTCTGTATGGTATAGTAAGCTGCAGGCTCTGGTCTAGGCTCCTATTAGTCCTAGATGCTCTAATTTTAGTAACTCATTAATGAATATTCAGTGCCTACTAGTATCATAACGGATTGTTCCACATGATGCTGTAACTTCATGGGCCTACAGCCAGTCCATCATCATACATTACAGGGGTGCCACTGAGTCTGCCTGCGTTCCCATTACAAGCCTAGTTTTTCAGGGAAGAGGGTATTTTCTTGATTCACTCATGAATATTTCTCTTAGTATTGAGGGATTCAAACCAGGAGCAAGGGTTGGAAGCAGCAGGCTTGTTACTTTATTCTTGTCTTTTAAAAAAATTAAACATCTTGACTATTTTTATGACATCGGTATACAAAATAAGAGTTTGGCTGTTTGGGTTTGGCTTGTATTATTTTTACATGGTTACAATTCAAAATGTTATGCGTCATGTAGATGAGCTCACAAAGATTAAAAGAACAGCGTAATCGTCGTCAGAAAATTGTTATTGTTTCCTGAGTAATTTAAAAAATAGTTTACGCAAATTATTTTTTTTCTTCTACATCAAACCAAGCCCAGCAGGATTTTCAGATGTGATACTGACAGAGGGTCATATCCTGCCCCATTGAATTCAACGGGCATTTTGAAGCCCAGGATGGCTCTGCCACTGATTTTTACATAAGGTGGAGATCTGATTTGATTTCGTGAAACATGGAAAGGATTATGTTTAAAAAGTGAGATTTTAAAAAGAATTTTAAATATTCCTTTCTGTATTTAACAAAGTCTATATGTATTTTGAATTTCTGGAATCTCTGTACTGGCATGGGAGTGCAAAAAGAATGATATGTGTGGGGTGAAAATGCATCGCTTTCCTGTACATGTTTTCTGTCAATTTGGGGACCCTCTGGCAAAATATCACAGTTTAAGGCTCTCAAATTTTTTAGTGGGAGCCGTGCATGCAGACTGAAGAGCAAAATTTGGGCCTAAGCTTTTTCTGAAATTTCAGCAGACTAGAAGTTCATTTAAAAATCTCTAGGTGCTCCTGTTCAGTTCTCAGGAAAGTGGAAGGAAATGTTTCAAGAAAGTGGAAGTAAAACTAGTTTAGTGCATTCTTCTGAAACTCCCCTAGTATTTCCGATTTAAATTCTGAAGCTGTGGTCAAATCTAAAATAGTGTGTAAGGCACAGGACTAGAATTCAGGGTTCCTTTCCTGGCCCATGCCTTTAGACAAGTCACATCACCTCTCTGTACCTCAGTCCCCCATCTGTAAAGTGGAAATAACAATACTTCTCTCCTTTGCAAAGCACTTCGCGAACAATAGATTGAAAATGCTAACTATGAGCTAGGCGTCATTATGGATTATTAGTTGTTAACATATGTCATCTGTTTAGGGTTATGTTTTATTTTCGGGGAGGCAACGTTCAGTAACTGGTGCATCTAAACAGTAACAGTTTCTCAGCAGAGAACTTGGCAGCAGTGTAAATTGTATTGCCCCGTAGCAGTTTTTAAAAATATTGTAGCCTAGAGGCTCCAGTCCTATCAGGTGCTGAGTGTCCACCTCTCCCACTAAAATCAGCATCAGGAAAAAGGACCCTTGTGAGATTGGCCTATAATACATCATTCTGGGAATATAAGGATCATAATTTCTCAGCTGTCAGTCAATGAAGGATGTGATAGGTGCTTTTAATGCAGTGGTCTCTATTAAAAGCCAACATTTGTTAATGAACACTAGTTATTTCTTTAACTTGCAGGAAACTGAGTCATTTCAAACACAGCTACATGATAACTGTTGGCATATCCTGTCATTTTACTGATGATTGCTGCAGCTGTGCTTAAAATCAGCATTTAGGAGTCATCTGGAAGAGAAGGCTGAAAAATTGACCTGAAATAAAGAGACGTGTACATTTTGATGGTCACTACAGTTTTGAAATGTTTGTCTGGTGAGCCCATACAATAAAAATGGGGAATCCTGCTGGAACAGTCCTTGGGCAGGCCTTTGAAATCAGAGTGGACTTTTAAATGTAACCACCGTAGATAAGCTTTTGTAGCTTTTATTAAGAGTACAGCGAGTTACATCTTAAAACACACAAAGGTCTCAAAGATGCTTTCCTCCCACAGCATGAGATGTGTCCTCTGAATGCGTTAAGTTTTTTATTTTTAATTGGCCTAGAGTTGCCATGCTACCACAAAGTGTGGAGCCAGAGCCATTCTTGCTGTCTTCATTAGTTTACAAACCACTATGGGGAAGCTGAGCATTTTAGGCCATTTAGCACATAGAGCTTGATGAGTATCAGGGCCACGCTTGCTGTGCGGAATGCATGGGGATAATGCCTATTAAGGAAGATAAAGTCAATCTTTTCTGGGTGCAGTGTGAATTGGTTACAGTTACAGCTGTCACTTGCTGTCTCAGTTGCCATGAAGAGCATGACAGTGGTGTTTTTTTTTTTATAAGGTTGAGCTATATGAAGAAATGAACATTTTATTTTCAATTTGGTTTTTCCAATAATTTGTTTGTTTGTTTTTAAAAAAATTCACATTTGCTTATTTGATTTCTTTAAAACACCTTTGTATGGAAGTAGATGGAAACAGAACAGTTATATTTAATCAGTCTTCCAGGATTGAAGAGCATGCAGTACATATCTAACCAAGCTCAATCATAAAATGCAAACCCCAACTCCTGCACAGCTATTATGTACTGTGGGGGCTGACGTGGTTTATGTTAATGCTGAGTATCTCATTAGTCCAGTTTACGGAAGGGCTGACTACCCTCAAGAAACAGCAAGTAGAAAGCTGACAGTTTAATTCAGTTGCTACTCTCCAGAAGAGACGTGACAGCTTTAACTGTCTTGTGCGCCCAGATTTATGAACTAGTCCTACGCTCTTAACCAGATTAGTTCCTTTTCCATTAACTGCTGAAAGTAGGGCAGCTGTCCAAGCGGCTGGTTGTAAATTTGATAATGGCGGCTGTGTTAATCTGTAGGCTTTTCAGATGGAGAAGGCAGCAGATAACAGGATTAAAGTTTCACGACCTGGGGTTTTCACAGCCCGAGATGGGGGCATAGGGGGATAGAGAATGACTTCTGTCATTAATCTTAATTGATTGCCAAGAGGTTTTAATTGAGGTTATTAATTAGGAAGAGCCTTAAAACACTGTCTACATATGAGCATCAGATGCTCCTTTGTGAAATATGGCTATATTGCACATATACATACACACAACACATACATATATTGTATTTTTGTATGAAATATGTATGTGTGTGTACAGAGAGCGATATGTATTTGTCTGTAAATATGTATATAAGCATCAGGAGTTTTTTGTGAAATATGATATTGATACACACACCCATATTTCTGAATGATATATGTATATCTATAGATAGATAGATAGATGTACCTGTGCATATGTCTATGGGCCTCTGTTGCTCTTTTATGAAGTATGGGGATTTATATAAATATCTATCTTATGTGTAGATGTATAAATCCCTGTATTTCACCAAAGAGAAGCTCATGTCCATCTGTATCTGTAGGTAAACAGACACCCATACATATTTCAAACAGAAATGTTTTCATTTGCATCTTTCTTAATGTCTTTGAGCTAATATTTACCTGTTCGGTTCATTCCCTCTGGGGCACCTGGCATTGGCCACTGTCAGAAAACAGGATACTAGGCTAGATAGACCTTTGGCCTGACCCAATATGGCCGTTCTTATGTTCCTAATATTCAATCCTTCACTTTTTTTTAACAAGTTACTGTAGGACAGTTAGGATAGATAGACAAATAACAGTACATCCTGGTACAGCCCTGGTTAGGGCAACAGTAATAAATTTCAGTAATGCTGTTTTCATCTTTACCAAAATACTGTACACCAGAGGAAATATTAAATTAGGGATTGAGCATATAAATTAGGCAAGAGGAGAAAGTGCTGTTATGAAGTCTCAGCATTTGGGTTTCATTTAGATTCAGACCTCGTTAGAAATGTCTCCAGGCTGAAGGTCCTTCGTGTCCAAACTGAGCTGTGAACTGATGCGGCCTTCTTCTGGTGAACCATGTTACCCTCCACTGCAGTTCGTGTACTTCCTGCTTTGGCGAGCCAGGAGAATCCCTGTTTGTTGATGAGCGCGCCAGGCGGTCTTATCATGCCATTATCCAGTTGCTGTGCCATAGGTGATCTATATCTGCTTTTGTTAATGAGCCCAGGAAATCCTCCTCACTGGTTGGTGGAAGGTGAGATTGGGAGTGCAGCTACTCACAGTTCGATCTCCGAGTAGGGCATGATTTCTTTCACTTTCTCACTACCTTGGATAAAATGGCTGTAGCGCCTCTACCCCTTGCTTACAGCCTGTCTCTTCCCCTTTAGTCGCAAAGTGAAGACAATATTCATGGGCCAGACATATGAAGTAGAAGATGAAAACCTTTGCAATGATGCTGTAAGAAAAGTAGACACCAGAACTCAATGATGGTTTTTTACAAACATTCACTCAGATTTAAATATGAATATGCTTTGGTCATGATGTCGCCCCTTTTGTTTTCACTTTCTGTGAACGTTTTAATGACCTAGCTTTATTTGATGGAATTAACACACAAAGCAGTTTTCAGCTTTCATGCTCAAATAATTGCACTGGAAGTAGTGGGATGGGATATTTCTCAACACACCTGGAAGAGGAGGTTCCCCAAACCCTTCAACACAGCCCTGGCATAGGGACAGTTAAGAGAATCAGATGATCTGATGGCATCTTAGCAATTAGGACTGCATATGCATCCACAAGTACTTTGTGCCAACAAGCAACAGGATGCTAGAAATTTGTTGGTCAGCAAATGCAGTGTATTTGGGATGGGACATGGTTTGACAAAGCAGTGGGAGAGGAAAGGGTGTGGTTCAAGATTCCCTTATTAATTGGGCATTGTGTCAAGCCCTAGTGCCCTGGCAAAAAAAGAGAGACAATTAAGGCACTGATTCAGCAAAATATTTATTCATGTTTTTAATTCTAAGCAGGTGGTTAGTCCCATCAACTTCAATGAATGTAGCAGGAGAAAATTACATTTAAACTCTGTTCCCAGCCCATCAGCTTTAGCTACCATTCTTCCTCCTAGGATAAGACCTGTATGGGACAGAAAATAAAAGTTTTTAAATATCAGAAATGTCCGTAATAAAATATATTTTAGCAGTTGCCAACAGTGTGATAAAATGTTTGGTGAGACTTGGCATATGAGATCTTTACCTGGACATGCTGTTTTGACGTATGCATACCGTTGAAAGTATTATTACTGTTAATACTAAATAATATTACAGTTCCTTACATTGGGACTGTGCCGAGCACTGTGTAAACACAGAAGAGAAGATATTCCCTCCCTTGAAGAGTTTACAGTCTATGGACCCAGCCCTGCAGAGAGTTGCAGATCAGTAATTTTAGGCACACGAATAGTCCCATTGGGATTAATCCTGAACCATTAAAATTAATGGCTGTGGGGGGGGGGCAGAAAGAGGGGTGAAGATTCATTGTCTTGAATGCGAGCAGGACCAAGCTCATTGAGTTCAATAGATTATGCCCAGTTCTTTTCAGGATCAGGCACAAATGGACAAACAGTTGGGGATGGGAGGTAACCTACAAACAAATGTACATAGTGGTTGTATGTTGCAGGTGGACAGCTTAAAAAAAAAAGTGAAATTCATCACTTCTTTTTATTCCGCTACTGTGATTCAAAATTATGTTCTTATTTTTAGAGATTAACGTCTGCATGCCCATAGTCCATAATGAGCTATGGATTCATTGAGAATTAGCAAAAAATTAAACAGGTGATTTATTAGCACTCTGTACTAACAGCTTAAGAATTCATTTTTGGGACTCCCTCAGAAAATCTCTCTCTTAAATCTACCAGGGATGGTAAGGGCTTTTTGGTTTGGTTTAGTTTGTTTTTGTGAAAAGGGAAATTGCTATATAATAAAAGAATATATGATTGTGGCATAAAATGTCAAAACCCAGTAGGGTTTTACGTTCAAGCTGTCATCCCATAACTCAGAACGTTGTGCTATTATTTATTGTTTTTGCCCAACAGTGTGACACAATGGAGTGTTGTCAGCCTAAACATTTCAACACTGAATGTGTTGCCTTTCAATGGTTTATGTCTTAACCTTAATGCAATTTAAACATAGGTTTAAAAATTAATTCAATTACAGCTAATAGTGTATTAATGCTGCTTTCTGTCACTAAGTATATATGGCTCTAATCCTGTTGGGTCATTCTGAAATGAATTTTGCAACTTCTACTAACTCTGGTGGACAAATGCTAAATGAAAATCAATCACTTTAATTTAAAATAGCTAAACACGCTGTCTTTATTAAATTGCCTTTGTCAGACTGCTAACCGGATGACAAGTAACAGTTTGACTGACCTCTAGCCTTTAAATGTTTTTAACATAATGCTCTGAGGATAGTGGTTTCATTATTATAGTATTACTTGTATTCTAGGATTCAATATTTCTGGTTCACACATTGGAATCACTTTCCTTTTGATCCACATAGATGTACATTTCGCTCTACGTTTCTCTTCCATAATGTTATCATATTTTTATTATTTACTTTACTAACACAAGGCCTATAATTTACATCAATTTGACTATTATTTAAGAGGTATAGAATTTTTAGCTATTTCTTGCTAGTGACAGTTCCCTCCACTGGAAACAATAGAATACATTTTAACCTTTTTAAATATAAAATTCCTTGCTAGATGCAAATATTACTGAACTATCAGAAAAGGGTAAATGCAGGTAGGAAATACAAGGTAGCAATAGATAATTTTATATCACGCTGTGCCAAAGGAGATGAGAGTATTTTATGTTGTGTTATAGTACAACATAAAACCTGCAAAAAGTTGGAAGGGTTGTAAAATGATGGGCAGATAGCTTTTAGGAACTTTTTAGAAAATGATCCCAAAGGAATGTTGGTTGATGTTTTAAGGTTGAGGTTTTCATAAGAACCTGATGGAGTTAGGCAACCATTGAAATTCAGTGGGGAGTTGAACTCCAGGCTGTCTCCCTTAAGCTCCATTGGAAATCCCAGCATCAGTGCCCCAACTAGTGGATATGGCATCATTGTCTTTGTGAAGTTGCAACAAAGGACAGTTAGATTCTGATCTACAGAAAACCAAAATACATGGTCACGTGAATGCGTGCTGTGTTCAGAGTCCGTATCCGAGTATTTTCATTACTTATTACTGTACACATTCTTATTCAGGCATGGTTCAGAAGACACTTAAATACATGCTTAAGACCATCCTTACTCAGCTCCAATGGGACGTCTGAGGGAGTTAAGAATGTGTTTAAGTGATTTCCTGAATTGGTACGCTTCCCTGTTCAAGCCTTGTATTCTTACTCGGTCCAAATCAATTCAGTCAATGGCGTTTTGCCCGACTAAGGACTGAGTCCAGCTTTCATCTCAGTGTTTCTAATGTCCGAAAGATCAAATTATGTAATGCACTGAGGCGTGGCACTGGCTGGAGATCTGGGGTCGTGGCCTCAATGAGTTTGTGTAGCCTGAGAAGAATCACCTTCACTGTGGGTAGCTGGTAGCGGGTCTCTGTGGTTAACAGTCCTCCGCAGAGGGTTTGTGTGCCTCAGACAGTGCCCTTCCAGCTGCCTGGGAGAGGGACAGAGCTTCGCTCAGCACATCTTTCCCTGCATCCCCCTCCCTCCCCCCATGCAATCCATAGGTGATGGGTAAGGACACAGAGAACCTTCTCTCCTGACTTCCCAGCTATCGCTACTTACAAAGGCCTGTGATATTAGTAGTTCTGAGGTACTTAGCTTTCTCCTTCTGCAGCAGCTCTGTGGGGATTACGACGGTTCCTCTGAGGCCTGTACAATGGGAAAGGAAAAGGGCAGTAATACATGGAGCGTTGCATGGGGAAAGGAGTGATGGTGGCAGGAAGTCCATTTGTATGTGCTCCTGAGTGGATCCATGGGCCACCAAGCTCTTTTGCGTCCCCTTCTGCCCTGGCCCCAACAATCTCTTCAAGATCCTAGAGCTGGCACACGGACGAATTAGATGTTAACAAAACATGCTTCTCAGTCCCATATGAGAATTTAGTCCTGACGGTTTGTCTTTCCTAGCAGACCCAGACCTCCGTCAACATAACACATTATAACAGGTCTCTAAACCAAAGTATCCTGTGCCTCAAAGCTAAAAACTGAAACTTACTAAAATAAATGGACTCTGTGCTTTGGGGCACATAATAATTTCAGGAACACTTGCTTTTATCTCCTGGTGCCTGCCTTCCTTGTCACTCACACTCACCATGCCCATCAGTAATTCAGAGGGCATTAGTTATTATCATGATAGTATAGAGTTCATTGGCCAGCTTGAGTCTCTGGCTAATATTTTGGTTCCTCTTTAGCTGGAAATACTTGCAGGTTATTTTATTTGATTCCACAGATGAATGTTTCTGTTTGCTAGTAGCCACTTCACATCTCAGGCAGTTAATGGAAATGACCTTCTATTTGTGCAACTATTTTCATATTGATATTCGAAGTTGTGTCTAGCAGCCAAGCATCATTAGTAGACATCAGTTGCTTTTGATAATGTGACATGAATGCACCTAAGCAGATGGACAGAGATCATATGTGACTAATGAACTTGATGGTGCGTTTTATTAAGGGTCTGACGGCAACTAAATATGTTGTGTCCCCCTCGTCCTCATGTAAAAATTAGTAATGAACGTTGCAATGGAAGATTTTAAAGAGGCAGTATGCTATTGATTTATGGTTATGTGAAGGCTGTTGATCTCAGAATCTTTTGATCTCACGGCTTTTCTTTAAAAGGAGCCAATGAACACAATGGGAGAAATACTTTCTCACATTTAATTGCAAAGGAACCATTCAGGGAGTAAGGTACTACTCAAAAAGAGTAAAGGTGATAGAATTTGGCCCAGTGCTGATACTGTGGTTCTATCCTCTGATCCCCACACCCTTGACATTAAAAAAAAAAAAATAAATGGCCTGATTTTCATCAAGTTTTGTGACGCATGTTCATGCAAATGTATGCACGTTTAGCAAGAACAAATCCATGGTTTGCCTGCGCACTTGGCTCGATAGCCACCTGTCTGTCAGATACTAACGTGCACACACAATTGTGTACACATACAGCCTGCACAAAGGGAGTGTAGTTCAGTGTCTCCTTGTAGTGGCTGATCCACATTACCGATGAACGAGTCAGCTGCAGCTGCCAGGTATGGGACTTAGTCCGTGAGCTCAAGCATTAAAGGCTCATGGTTTTAACCCTGAAAATCCTGGGTTGGTACACCTCCATTGGCCCCGGTGGAGTTGGTTATACACATATGAAAGGCACTGAAAACAAAATCCCAGGGTTTGATTCCCCCCTGCAACTCATTTGTCTGCTTTCATGTCCAGCTTCCACCGCAAAGATTTATAGTTCTGCATCAGTTCTCCGGAGACCTAACTCTGAGCGGATCAAGGGAATTGCAGCTGCTGAGCACTTTTGAGAGTCAGCCCCAAACCACTGAACAGCATAAAGCCACCAAACATGAAATAATGGTGTTTTCTGTATTACAATTTAAGATCCTGCCAATTAAAAATTTACCAGCTGAATAAAAGCAAACTGATCAGTTTTTGCCTGAGAGGTAAATACTATGTGTGTGGGAGGGGAACACTCTGTAAAACCTCCCATCTCTTTGGTTTGACTGTGGCCAGTAAAGTTTGTAAATATTTTTTTTGCGGGGGGAGGGGGGAAAATTAAATGAAATTGTGGAGTGGAGGCCAATGGCAAATGAGTCTTTAGGGTGAGGCAGGCCCATTAAGAGAAGTCTGGTAAGAGTTTTGGTAACGCTTGTATATTTTTCAATTGTGCAGGGATTTAGAGTTGATAAAGGTGGTTAAAAGCTTGATTTTTCAAAGAAGGCAACTCCCATTGAATTGGGGGCACCTAGCTGTCTTAGACTCCCAGCCTAAATAGAGCATTAAAACCAACCCTACTTAAAATATCATCCAGTTATTTGCATCTGTTAAAGAACTGGCAGCTGTTATAAGACACTCATTTAGTAATGCCTCCTTACCTGATTTACTGCATATATTTTCACTAAAAATCTGTTTCCAAACTAGTTCTCGTCATCACGTTTTAGGTATCAGTGAGATATATTTGAAGTTTGCCATTTCTCCTGTCTTACTTGAGATGTTGCAATGAGCTATGAAGCAACTGATTCTGCCTGTCAGCCTTCCTCCTAGATCCAACAAAACAAAGGGGACTTGACGCAGTCTTCAAACAAACAGAAAGATCTATTTTAGTTTACAGCACCTGCTTAGCAGTGCTAATAAGAACTGAGATGGTAGGTGGGGAGGATGTGGGGTATGGAAGATGGGGACAAGGAAACTAAGCAGGAGAGTAAGAGTAAGGGTCCATTCCTGTGTTCTCCTATGACTGCAGGATTGTGTCCTTAATTTTTAAAGACCAGGATTACATATTCCCTTTTTGCAATCAGCAATAGTTATGGTTTAGTGAAATTTTGTGACTACTGCACTGAAGAGTACCTAAAATTCAGCTTTAATATATTTAAATAGTATCCTAAAGAAATGAACTGAAAGAAATAGCTACAATTCCTAGTTGTCTAATGTTAGTTTTCTATGTTGTCATACATTAAAGACCTAATCCAGGGCAGAATTAGGCATGTACCTAAAATTGTACGTGGTGAGGAGTGCTCCAGGCCACTCACTGTACAAATAGTTGTACTCATGCATAATTCGGGGCAAGACTGGGGACTGGAGGTCAAACACTGACGTTTTTTTTTCATGCAAAACCCTCATTGACTATAAGAGTTTTTTGTCTGGATAAAATCTGGGGAAAATTAGAATCATAGAATATCAGGGTTGGAAGGGACCTCAGGAGGTTATCTAGTCCAACCCCCTGCTCAAAGCAGGGCCGATCTCCAACTAAATCCTCCCAGCCAGGGCTTTGTCAAGCCTGACCTTAAAAACCTCTAAGGAAGGAGATTCCACCACCTCCCTAGGTAACGCATTCCAGTGTTTCACCACCCTCCTAGTGAAATTAAGGAAAGATTTCAGGATTTGGCTCTAAAGAGAAAAGCCATACTGTAACAGGATAAAACAGGGATGCCAAATCACTGAAGCAATGCTCTTTCATTTGAAAGATTGCTCTTTATTGCCACACGTAGACTAGAAATTCTTTGGGGCAGAACCGGCCGTTTTTGTTCCGTGTTTGTACACCAGCTACCACAAGGGGGTCCTGGCCCATGACTGTGCCTTCTAGGTGCTGTGATAATACAAATAAGTATTAATAATAACATTAGTACTTTTCCACAAACATAATTAAAAGTACAGGTATTTGGCCTGAATCTGCAACTCTTACTCTTACAAGTCATTCTCACATATGTGAAATTTTTGGGAGTTTTGGTGAGTGAAGATTGCTGTCTTGAGCCAGGGTTGCAGGACTGGGTCCCTTATTTTAACATTTGAGCTGTATTTTGGACCATTACTTCAGAATGGCAGATTTGTTTATAGAGGCAAATGATCATGAAAGTTGGAGTGAGTTGGCTCATTACTATAGAGCGTTGTGGATTTTTTAAAAATGTCTTTTAATGTTTCATCTCTTAATGGTAGCGCATCATTCCTCAATTCATAAAATGAGCTCCATTAAAATTATTTATTACTAAAAGAAAAGATGAGCATGCAAACCATTCCACGTGATGTCATAATGCACAGCATAAAATGACAGAACATTTGTGAAGGGCAGTATTATTTATCAGTTGCTAAGCACGAGAGAACAGTGCTGCTTACTGCAGGCTCATGTCACTGTGTTATGGTGGACTCCAAAGCCTGCCACATGTGGTAATTACTGTCAGCAGTGACTACTGTAGTGGAATATGTGGGGGGAGATCCTGAGCTAGTGTAAATTGTCATATCTCTACAGTGGTGCTGAGGATCAGCCCCCCCCGTCCTGTTTCTTTCTGCATATGTTGGCTGGATTTCCATTTAAAAAGTAGCTTTCTGACCCCTCTTTAGTATGCCGTACGTACTTTCCAGGATATTGTCTCCTTTAATAACATGAAACAGATATATACTCTGCAGATTACAGAAGGGGAATATGATTATATACATATGAGCGAGTGTGTGTGTGTGTATGGGGAATGAGAGAAATGGAAGGAATGGCTTTGAACTGTGCTTCTAATGGCTATTTTTAGCTTGCCATTCAGCACTTTCCAACAGCTGGACCAATGCTACAGATCCAAGTTGCAGGTTCAGTAAATGCTGCATGTCTCGTCTTATCGAAGCAGTAGGGCTTTCCGAAAGCGACAGTGGGAGTAATTAAGACACAAGAGAGAGGGGGCAGCAGGTTTCTAAGGGTTACATCCTCTGAAGAAGAGGGAGTGAGAAAGAATGAAGTCAATGATGATATCTGACGTTTTCGGAGGGATGATGCAAACAACAACTAATGAAGGCTGAACAGCTTTGGAAAGGATGTTAGCCCTCCACCCCCGTCCCCCTTATCCCCGTGCTTTCGTATGCTCCGTGAACAACAGCTAGGGACATAAGGTTATTCGTTCACACAGGAGACTTTGGATTCCCGTATTATTGAGAGAATGTGAGAAAATGAATCTATTACACCTGAGGCCGTGCGTCTCAATCCAGAAGTGCCATACGATCAATGGACACATTTTCATAGTTCTGTTGTGTGCAGCTAATTGATACAATTTATAATTGAATGACAGTGTTGGCATTACCTTTGTGTTTGTTCATTTTCCATATCAGTGATGTATGTTTTAATACTAGCATTAGTTAATAATCTGGGGGGAAAGTAATTGGCATGATTAAATGAAGGTGGTGTTAAAAGCCCTGTTAGAGAGCCCAGGTGTTCAAGTATTCTGGTGACGAGCGTTATGGTCGTGCCTAACTAATAAATAAAACTATACTTGCCATTAAACTCATCACAACGATTTCATCTTGTGCAAAAAGAAAAAAGAGAAGTGTCTGATCTTGCCCAGGACTAGATAGGACTGTGTAGAGTCATACGTATTTAAAAGAGACGTGTGGTGCTCGGTGGCAGATTTTCAAGGCATGAAGGGTTTATGTCTACGTTGCCTTAAACAACAATTAATATTATTCATGTCTTTCTTACCTGCAGAATGGGTCCTGAGCCGTGCCCTGTTAGGCCTCCTTGGAGACTAGAATATGGCAAGATGGGGTCAGCCCACCTGGGATGGAGACAGCTGTTACAGCTGACTCCAGTCTTTGTCAGCATTAATGACCTGTATTTGACACCTCATTCCAGCCGCCCTCGTTTTAGTGTACAATGTACTGTATTAGAATAATTACTACCTGTCATCCTCTATTTAACAGACACACTCCTCTTAGTCAGCCCAGACATATGAGCAATATGTGATCGTACACTAAACCAGTGTTGCCTACTGATCTATCTATGTGTGCGTGTGTGTGTGTGTGTGTATATGTGTATATATATGTCATCTGTGAGAGTAATGGTCAGTATATAAACATGCCCTGTTAAAGTAACATGGATTTGTTACTTTAAATTAAGAAGAGGGAGGTTGCTCCGCTCCCCTTAATTCACCCTGTGGGGTGTCAATAGTGCAGAACAGATAATGGGCCCAATTCTGCTGCCATTGAAATCAGGTCTACCACGACCGGACTCTTTACAAGATCACATTGTGCTGTAAGACTCATTTGCACCCATCAGCGTGAGCCGCCCAGGAGGAAATCACAAAGGATCTCCGCATGGAATTTTACTCAGATAGATAGTTCTGTCAGAGGAAAAGATGAGGTTGCCTCTTGGATTTAATTTAGTCCTGGCCCAGGACATATGGGAGTCTCAGAGAGCTTCACAGATTCTGGAAGATCCACAAGGTCATCCACATGAAGACTTCATGCCTCAACAGCAGCTCAGGGGAGCCTTGTCCCCCTCTAACTCCCAGGCAGTCCCATGCTGCAGTGGATTTTCCTAGCTTCCCCTTCTCCCCACGCTTCAGTGTGTATATGGGGGATCACACAAAAGTTAATGCCGCTGATATTTTTTTGTTGTTGTTGAGTGAGGGGATTGTGTTGCAGTGTGAAAGATAGCATGTACATTCACCCTCATCCCGCCTCCTCCTGCACCGTCCCATGTTAATATCCCTGAACCCATTCAGTGCTCTCCACAGCAAAGGTTCTGTGGAGGTGGCTGGCCATCCGTGTGGGAAGGCGAAGGTCTGCCCGTTGAGGCTGCTCTCACTGTGCAGGTCCTGAAAGAACATCCCCTTCGCCTCTTCCCCTTGTAGTCTAGGTTTCGCTACACAGTAAATACTTCATTTAGCTATAGACATTTGAATACGGTGCGCTGTAATGGTGACATAGCCTTAACTACAGCAGCCCTGTAGCTGCTGTTGTCTGTTCCAGCCCCCAGGCACGTTTTATACAAAATCTTTATTTTCAGCGATGGCTTGTATGCAGAGCACCATAGATCTTTGGACAGCCCGATTAAGGGCAGAGGTAGAAAGGACACCAGTTGTGCTCTTACACACCCTAGTGGCTGGTCTGTGGAGAACTTTGGTTATGTCTATGAATGATGCTAATTGTCTGGCTGCGTGGCCAGCAAGATCGGTGTTGTGGAGACATACGTTCATGGATGGAGAAATAGAATATTGTGTTGGGCAGTCTCTGCAAAAGGCCGGTCTAAATCTCATATTTGCTAATCCCTCAAATAGTTAATGTCTTACTTCTGACCCTGACATGTTTTGCACCTTTCCCAAGTGGCATCTGATAAGCTCAGGACTTTGTCCACTTTATGAGTTCAGAATTTGTGCAGGCGGCCACAACAACCGAGACTTCTGCGGTTCTCTGGGCTTGATTCTGCTTTTACTGAAGTCAGTGGCAAGTCTCCCATTGATTTCAGTAGATTCAGGATTGGATCAAATGATTGTAACTTCAGCAGCAAAAGAGCAAAGCTTTGGATTGTTTTAAATAGTCTGATCCTATCTCTAATGTCCCGGGATGCAACTTCTTGAGTTACTCTCAAACATCACTTTCACAGGAGATTATCTGATGAGGACGTTACCTTGGCATTATAGGATAAACAGTAGTAGAAGATGCAGTGATTGTGACAGTGAATCAGATTCTGTATTCAGTGGGCCTTTCAGTTTAGGATACATAACTCCCATTGTGGTTCATTATCTATCCTGTAGAGCCTGCAATTGAGGGAAATTTTACTTAATAATACTGCTTCCTTAGTACTATGACTATAGAACCTGTATCCTAGTACTGAAAAAGAGAGGGGAAGTGGATATTCCCAGCTGTCCATTCATAATATTCATAGGCGATTGAATTATTTGTATTTTGGATTCACTTTGTATCATATAAGAAATAAAATGGCAGTGGGGTTGGGGAGAAGGGCCAAACTGGCTTTTGGCATAAGTGGATACAACACCATTGACTGCAGTGGTGAATTTGGCTCCAGTTGTGAGCCTGATTCTTTCCAGCTGTACTATTCAAATTTACTGTATGGAAATTTCAAGCCATCGTTTTGAAAAGAGCCTTTATTTAGAGTTTTAAAACACTGCTCAGGAGGTAATTACCAGTGGATATTAATTATTGATACACCACTACATTCTGGAAAAGTTGTATAGTCACTGGAAAGTGACCTTGTTAGAAGAGAGAGAGAGAAAGAGACGTACAGTGCCTCTTGAGATCAAGTGGAGTGATGCATATCAAGAGAAGACACTAAAGATTTATTGTCTGTGGCAAAAGAAACACAGATCTCTGCTTGTGCAGTAAGTGTTTTTGACATCATACACAGTAAAGGATGATTGGATACTGTAGCTTAGAAAGTGTTTCACTGCAGGAAAATAGTAGACATTTTCACGTTGCTGTTGATATTAGGAGCGTGATTGTCTTGCTGTTTAGCTTTGCTCGTCTTGAGAATTTTATGATGTCCATATTAAGCCAGCTTTGTGTTAAAAGGTAGTTTTAACTTAAGATTTCAGCTGTTAAAATGAATTTTCAAAATGTATCAACCTTAAGTAAAAAAGAAGTTTAGTTTACGAGCAAAATCTCTATTCTTATTTTGCTTTTTTAAAATTTTTTTTAACTGGGGCATAAATGTTAATGAACAACCACCTTATTACTGTTGGGCTTTTCACAGCGGGTATTTAAAATGTATGTTGAGTAACGTGATAGATTGCCACATTATTGATTTCTTTCATTTAAGTGCAGGTCACAGTACCTGAATGTAAAGCCTATTCTGCTGTTGATGTTCTATATTGGGTTGGCTGGATTCCAGCGGTACACTTGCAGACCAAAAGAGAGAAACTTCTGTGTGGTATAAGTAACAGCTCAGTTCTCTGCAGTTGTATCCTGCTTTGTGAAGGATTTTGAAGGCAGTGCTGGCTTTGGTGATTGTGATGGCTTGCTTGGCTGAAGATCATGGCCATTTCAGAGCCCCATCTCCTTTTGAAAGCACAGTTACAGGTATCTCCCTGCGTAAGTTATGCTCCCCCTTCCATGTGTTTGCACATGGATCCTGACACTGCATCCATTAGTCAGTGGCAAATCTCTCACTTACTTCAGTAGTGCAGGATCAGGCCCAGGCTGGGGGTCCGCCACTGACAGATCAGTGAAGTATTAATTGTGTTTATGTTTTAAAATGAGAATCGTTCTATTTACAGCCCCAATGTAGCACCTATTGATGTAAACGGAAAGGCTCCCATTGACTTTAATAGGTGCTAGAACAGGCTCTGTATTGTATGACACTTAACCCTGTGCAGGGGGCCAGTACAAAATATATTCACACTGAAGTCCTACTTGGTGGCCTTAAATGGCAGATAGTCCTTGTACTGGCCCCCTGCACAGGGGTGAGTTTTAGCTGCCCCCGTGAATAGTGGTTGGCCGCTGGTATTTATACTGCATTCTGCATGGTTTTATGGAATATCGCACTTCGAAATATTCCCATTTTCCCAGCCAGATCTGCTCTTTAATTTGGTGAAAGCTCAATGGCCAATTAATTTAAAATAAAAATTAAGAAAAGGACTCTAGATGGTTCAAACTCCGAGCTCTCCTTTGGTAACACTGGAAAACTAAACAATACAATCAGAGCTCTTAAATAAACCATAATTACTTACACGTGCAAATACATCAACTAAGCAGAGGCGCACAATTAGGCACCTAATTATGTTGAAAATGCAATTGCACACTGAGCTAAATAACCCCCCATCTCCCCCTCCCTCGCCTGTCCATTGTTACAGTACTCTCGTTTAACCATGCATTGATGTCTTTGTCCTTAAGCGCCACCTGTTGAAAACACTACGGTGCATGCACTGTGTATCCAATTGGGCATGCAGTTGCTGACCTTACTTACTTCCAAGCTTATCTTTTGGAAAATGTAATCCTAAACGGGTGCAGGGAGGGGGGATGTTTAAAGCCAACTGCTTGTGGGGCTGGGGTTTTCAATAACCACTTACTGTGCATCATGTCGTATTTAACTCCCATTTTTAGTTTATAAGGGAACAGGTGTGGAGCATCCACAGAGGTACCCGCAACACCAATGTAAACGAATAGGACATGTCAGTGCTCAGCATCTCTGAAAATCAGGCCATCACTGGTCTTGATTTAGCTCCTTGTTTGATAACAAGGAAAAGAAAAAAAACCCTAGTGATTTGTGATGCAGTGGACAGATAAAGTGAAACTGAAATTGTGTCTACGTTGACTCCAGAAGAAAAACACAGTTTTAAAATAAAATTGCAGTATTCGGTGACAACGCTGCTGTTAGCTTAAAGAATTTATTTTAAAAGCTAAATCAAAATCATTACACATGGGGACTTTATCCTTCTCCCTCTGGATCAATTCCCCAGTGATTTATGAGAGAGTCAGATCAGGTCCAAGATGTAGGGTTGTAAAACTAAAAAGTAACAATTAGAAGGGGTAGGGAGGCAATGGATGAAAAAATGTTAAAAATCTTGTCTTGGCTAATGCTGGGAAGGAAGTTGCTTGCCTGTTTGTGTGCATTCTTGTGTATTTGAGAGAAAACATTTAAACTCGGATACCTAAACTTAGATGCCTAAATGAGTAGCCTGATTCTCAGATGTGCACATTTCATACAGTTTCAACTGAAGTCAGCACCTTTGAAAATGCAGCCAAGAAAAAGAATGCAATCTCTTGGTCAGTGGTAGATGAAGAAAGGTGTTTCTGGGAGTCCAGTCACAGAGAGGAAATGTGGTTATCTCTAGCTGAATTCTCCCTCCCTGCCCCAAGTATTTAGTTGTTATTTGTTGCTTCAGTTTTGGCATAGATTTCAATGTGATTCAAGTCTGTTGAATTTCTAATTCATTACAGAGGTACAGCTCCTTTTTTTAGATTTTGCTACATGAAGCTTGAGTTTAAAGTCTGTTTTAATGGCATATGTAAGCTGACTAAAGAAGGTGGCACGTGATAATTCATTTGTGCTGTGGTATTCTGCGAGGTAAAGGGAAGGGATTTGTTTCACTCTGCATGGAGGGACTCTAGCCTGTTTCCTGGTAATTTCATCCACCTTTTTTTTTTTTTTTCCAGTTTCAGCTTGGTAATATTAATTCATAACTTCATACAAGCAGTTCATGAGAAATTATTACAACATCCTAGTGGAAATGAGATGCATTTTATAGGGTGTGGGGGTGTTTCCTGTGATTATTCCTACAGGTGCAGGAAAAGTAGCTTTGGCATATTTGATAATGTTCTTCCTTCCTCTAATTTTCAATTGCTTGCCTTGATGGTATGGATCTCCGTCTTAGACATATGGCTGTGAGAAGTGTAAACCAGATTTAACCTAACTTTCCTCTTCACCCATATTTTAATAGATTCTGCAGTGGGCAAAGCTACTCAAATGATTAATTATTCCCGATTCACATTTTTGTGCTATATTGGATGTATTTGCAACAGGCAAAAAATAAGGGTGGGTTGGCTGTTTTTTTTTATCAAAACAATGGTCCAGATGCCTTTTTCCTCATGCCTGTTAATCTTCAAAATAATATGAAACCTTTTTGTACAACTCCTTTTTGTTGGTTTTTTTTTTTTTTTTTTTTTTTTTTAGCCTTCTCCTGCCTTTTTGCTTTCCTTTGCTCCCCGCACCGTAGCGGAGAGAAGAGCATTAGACCCTAAATGCGGCTTCATTACTGGTGCTTCAGAAGTCTGCCCTGAGAACAGGCATACAACAGGGGGCCCCAGGTTGCTGACCTTATGATCTCCAGAGCCACGTGCAGAAATGGAAAAGGATGAGGCGTTGTGATACAATAGGGGATCTAAGAAATAGTTTAAATACCTGTGAGGGTTGAAAACATGAGACGGTTGCCAGACCGCTGTAATTGATAATCAGCAAAAGAGTAGTTTAGAACCCTGTCGTGGAGACAGATGATGAGACACCATCAGGAAGGGGAAAAATAAGAGATGTACGGGAGTGATAATAAAGCAGCATAGAAGTCAATAATGCAATGTCTAAACCACAGCGTTTAGTCTGGCTTTTCAGATAGCTGGGAGAAGACAGCAAGAAAAAGCAGGGTTTTAAGATGCTTCTTTAAAAATTGAAAAGTTTAAATGAAGAAAAGACCACCAGAAATGGCAATATATATAAATGCATAAAATAAAAATAGGAAAACACCCTTCCCCTGAAGGAAAAGAACTACTGTATATTCAGGCTGGTGTGAGTGAATTGCAGTCTGACTGAAGGAAATACTTCCCAGTGGGGCCTCAAAGTCTGGGGAGAGAGCAGCATGCACTAAGTGGTAGAATCAAAGACATGAAAGATTCTGCCAGCAGTGGTGGCTATGTTTAATGTGTTTAAGAGCTTAACGGCGTATTGAAATTGAACTGCAAATGTATTCCATATTGTGCTAAAGTCTTATGTATGTACCATAGTCATGTATGATGCTTTTTCAAGCTACTAGTTCTCTTGCCTTTGTGACATTCACAGAAGTGCAAATTGTTTTTTATCTCCTGGACCAAAATGTTTTAGATTTGTCACGTCTGGGGAGAAGATATAATTTTGTGCAATACTTAGTCACACCAAGTCTCTCTTTTAACAGGACTGTTCATCTTTTTTTTTTTCCCCCCCCTTTCTTTTTTTTTTGACTAGCCTTGAAGTGCAATATTGTAAAACTCTGAACTTTTTCTCCTACGGCAGCATTTTTTTTAATGTTCCTGTGATTTAATAATTTTTATGATGGTAATAGGAGTAATTATTCCTGTATAGTGCTCAATATATTAAGCACCCTGAATAACAAAGAAGTAACACTTAGAATAAAGCAGCCACTTTCTCTCCTTTTTTAACACCATTAATTCCTCTGTAGGATCACTCAGGATCTGTTGCTGAGAGCTTTCTGTGGAAGTTGTGCTGTGTATGTGGAGAATGGCTTGCTTGATAAGCTTCTCTTAAGCTGAAGAGTGAAGATGCATTCTTTTTTATATTGTCAATTTCCAGAACTGTGTTTTCTATTTTTTAGACCTTGTCTAAACTAAAATGTCTTATAATTTGTACAAGCAGTCCTGCTAAGGATGTTAGATTTCTGCACCACTGGCAGGTGTTAATTAGCTTGGTCCAAAAGCAGAAATGAAAGGGACACTGTTCCCTCTTAGACCCTACAACAGAAGTTGCCCTTATTTCATTTCTGCTTATTTCTCTCCCACTTCCATCTTACTGAGCCGTGCAGCTGGAAAAGAAAATGTTAATTGGTTTAGATTTAACAGTTGCTTTCATAACTAGTACTAACTGCTAAGGAAAGGTTAGTTTGCTTGGATAAAATAAGAATCCATTCGAACTTCGCACTTGCCTCCTGTCTCCCCCACATTTCAACAGAATATTTGTACATCAAAAAACTGGTTATCGATTCAAAATCGTTTTTCA
The DNA here is from genome assembly GCF_965152235.1 of Eretmochelys imbricata. Classification (NCBI taxonomy): domain Eukaryota; kingdom Metazoa; phylum Chordata; order Testudines; family Cheloniidae; genus Eretmochelys; species Eretmochelys imbricata. The sequence goes on along the minus strand of NC_135575.1, from coordinate 18,893,150 downwards.
GTTTCATGCAACTTTTCATTTCCGGGTTTTGGCTGGGACTAGAAATATCACGAGTCTGTTCTTGTGAGATTTCCAATTTGAATTTAAGAGACCAAAGCCAGAGGTTTGGATAGCTCAGACAAGCATCATGAAACATTGGCTGTTTCTCCAAAATATATATCCAAACTTTTTTGCTTTGGGGTGGATAATCCTGGCAGAGTTCAAGGTTTTGCAAGCTTCACAATCGTTTTGGGTTTCATGCAATGTGTAAGTCTGTGTAGAGTTACTGGTCTACTGAAGAATGACTGGCAGGAAAGAACAGGTGTCCCAGCATCTGTCTTCTTTGTCTTTAGAAGGAAATGAGGAACACAAGTGCACAACCCTAAAAGCAGTAGTGGCCCAAGTGGATACACTTACTAAGGGTTGGCTTGTGCCCTGCTGCCCCACGGGTGTGCAAGGGTGAAGAGAGAGAGCACAAGGAGTCTGAACCCATTCTGTGCAGTGGTAGAGAACAGTTGCAGCCCTGTGCTCCCCAGGGTGCAGCAACGACTCACTCTGCAACACCTGGGACACCAGACACGGACACGCATGAGGCAGAGCTCACCAGCGTAGGAAGGCATGTGCTGTACTTCCTAAGGGGTGTAACAGCAGGGTCAATCCTCTTTTGCAGTGTGGAGTGCCAGGAATAATTCTAAATTCCTCCAGGACTTCTCTCTTGGGTGTGGCACCTCTGCATTTCGCCCAATGAAGCCTTAGAGCTAGTCTATGCTAGGATTGTTTTTTTCCTAAAATTTTGTGGTGAGGCTGGACTGGCAACAGCAACAATGGACAGTTTTAGGGGAAATTTCCTAGACAGCTGAGCGAGCAAACCTCTAACTTGCCGGCCACGGCTCGTTGGCACAGCTAGTAGGTGGCCACTAACAAATTGAAGCTCTTGAAGCCTTTTCCAAAACTTTCAAGAGCACAGACACGATTGCCCCATTTTCTACTATCTTGTGTTGGTCCTTTTCAGCAGCTGCAACACAGAACAGCACCAAGAATGTCAGGACACTCTGAGCAGTGGCAAAGCGAGCATCTTCTGTTAGATGTCTCTGTGGCTGTGCACATGACTGACATTTACAGAACTCCTGTCTTCAGTAAAGAATTTGTTGTCCAGTGTTCTCTTTATCAAGCGCACAAACATACATCTGGTGTAAACTGACATAGCTGTGTTGAAGTCAGCAGAGCTAGATTGATTTACACTAGCTGAACAATCTTTGTTTACTAATGGACTTTTCTTCCCCCCGCTCCTTTTCCAGCACCTTGGCTTAGGAAAGGGTTTTTCTCTCCTTGATTCTACACGTGCCCTTTCTCTCCATTATTTGTCCCTCCTCGTCCTCCTCCATTCCTGCTGCAGCCAACACAGCCAGCCTGGCAGCTGCCAGTTCATATCAGGGAAGTGTCTTTGGAGTTCTTACCCCACTTCAGACCAAGAAGTAAAAGCAGTTTTCAGCCCGGAACTTGGAGCCTGGAGTGCTGCAGCCCAATTGCAAACTTCTGATGCTTGAGAGAGTTCAAAATTAGGCAAGATACTTTTACCCATTTCACCTCTTGAGGTTCACTCATCAGTAGTAATTTCCTCTATTAAAGAGGAGGAACAGGAGATGTCTTTTCTTAATCTCACTACCGACTCTGCCGTGATTGATTCTCAGACTTGGTTACTGAATTAAAATCTTAATTAAGATTATGCCACTTTTTAATTAGGTGTAGCCAAATCAGGTGTCTGTAGGAGGAAGGAAAAGAAGGGCAGAGACAAGAAGCATTTTTTTCTGCTCTGTAATGCCAGCTGAAATGTGAATATTATGAAGCTTAAATGAGAATATTTCCTACTTATGCCTCTTAGACATGTATAAATATTTGTATGTTAATGTTGAGAATCTATTCCTTCTACAAAAATTTTAGTTTATTATCCTACCTTACAGCTATTCTATTCAATGTAGATTCTTTTACCACATTCACCATTGTAGTATCTGAGCAGTTGTGCCGTAAGCTATGCGACTAGCATCAGAACAAACAAAATGTGACATTCATCATCTTTCCCAGAGGGAGAGGTTTGTGTAGTGGAGTGTCATGTTTAGGTAGGGGTTTTTTTTGTTTTGTTGGGGGGTTTTTGGAGGGCGGGGTGGAGTTAATACGCATGTTGCTGTGTGTTTATCTCAGAAAAGGCAAAATCAAAGAAATGTGTCTTTCACTTGGAGTAGAAGGTGGTAAGGTTTGTGATGGTCCTCTACTACTTGGCGGAAGTTCATATCACAATCTCAGACCAACCCCTGGGAAAGTTGTCTCCCTCACGGACAAGCTTTACCCTTAGTCTAGACTAGAGCATTTCATTGTGCCAGAGGAATGAAGTTGTCGAACATGGACTTTACCCCAGAGCATTAGGTGGTCTTTTAGGCATCCTGGGCTCAGGCCAGGAAACACCAGCTGTATGCTGAGGAGTTAGAATTCTCAGTAAAGGTTCCAACCTCTCCCACAGACTCTGACAATCATAGTCAGTGACCCTCATCTTCAATGCAGGAGAAACGGAGATGCTAAAGTTGTAGAAAGGACAACTCAATTTAACAGACACAGTGTAAAATTGAGTTTAAAATAAACAAACGTGCGTGAGCACAACTCAGGAAAAATGCTTCGTAAGACACAGGAGATGGTCTCTGAACTGCTACTCAGCGGCTCTCTCGGTCCCAGCTGTGGTTGGGCATGCCCAAAAAGGGGTGCTGAAGAGACAGGGGCCATATAAGGACAGAAATGCTTCCTAGTAGCACTGGTCAGATTCTTCACATACAGGCCATAGAGCTTCCTTTCCCCCCACTCCCCCAGGACATTTTTGGAACCCCACTATATACTCCCAGACACTTCCCTTTTACTGTCCAACCAGTTTCTTTTTTTAATGCTGTCAGATGGCCAGGATTTTTAAAAAGCGGTTGCCTGAAGTTAGATTCCTAAATCCATATTTAACAAACAAGCTGATTTTTATTGATCTCTCTAGGAGCTGCTGGGTGCTCAGTAGTTTTGAAAATCAAACTACTTACTTACGTGCCTAATCATGGAATCAAACTATGGGCCCCAGGTTTGGAAAGTCTTGTCTTTGTTCACTGAACATTAAGATTGTCGTTCAAAAACTAGGACATTCAGAGTGAAGGCTGACACTCAAGGCCGAATTCAACCCTGGTTGAAATGAGCACAACCCCAGTGAAGCCAATGAGGTCAGTCCCACTTACAACTTGAGTGCTCATGTGGGGAAACTCACTTTCTTTCAAAGTGATTGAATTAGGAATGGCTCTTTCTGAAGAGAATCACAAATTCATAACAGCTTATACATTCCTAGTTTGCACAGGTAAATTTTGTGGCTGTGTGGAATTTATAAAGTTTTTCCATGCGTAAGGCACTCTAGATTTATTGAGTAATTCATAGGTACCTTTTCCATTATTTTAATTAGTAGATGGGATAATAAAATATATGTTAAAAACTGTCTTAATCAGTGTATAAGAATGAACAATGAGGACCTGATTTTAGAAAAATGCAAGTGCATAATTTCACATCTGGTAATACATTACGGCACTTTAGGGCAAAAAGTACACATGAGCATGTGCAATCATAGTAATTGTGCATTCTGAGGCAAAAACATATACATGAGACCAGCACTGGAGCATGTAGCAAAGGGACATTTTGTTAGACTCCTGAATTCTAGACTACGGAATTCACAATTCAGCTTTGCAGCAGCACCCCAAATATTTACTAAGGGTCAAGGAAACCACCAACTTCTAAAAAAGGGAATGAATAGACCTATATCCACTTCTGAACAACATCCTTATCAGGGATGTTGACTACCAGAGAGCAAAGACTACCACAGAGTTTGCACCAGGCATGCTTGGGGCATGTGGTTTTGTTGTCAATTACCAGAGTGCAGCCTGACACTTGGAATAATAATAATCAGTTTTGAGAAAGGAATAACATACTTGAGTCCCAATTCCCTACAGGTTCTAGAAATCCCAATTCACTATCGACAACATCTGCCCATCACTATGGAACTGGCTGACCCAGGAGGCGCTGATTCTCATAGATCCAACTCTTAATCTTCAGTTTCACTGGGATCTCCTGGCCAAGGGTCCACAGCACACTGAGATCCTAACAGCCTAGGGTGAGCAGCATGGCTGCTGAACAGATAGAAGTGAGGAAAGCAGATTATTTCATCATGGTAATCTTGATCCTGTTCTTGTTTCACAGAAAGAATCTCCCATCTAATGTCACGTGTGTCATGAATGTTTCATAGCCAATCACTTGTCATAAAATAGTTTATGCTACTTCCCTTCAACCAATGTTTACAAGGAAAATAATATACATTAGACTGCAGTGGTGATGATGGATCCTGCAGAGTGAGAAGCTGCTAGCTGAAAAACAGCTCCAGCCTTTCCAGCCTCGAGCACCTGCCCACAAAACAACTGGGTCCTCAACCCAAGAGCACTAACTTGGAAGAGGGAGTCTGTTGGCAACCAGTAAAATAACTTTGCATTCCAGCTTAGAAAAACAATGAAAACGTACTAGATGTAACCTCATAAGAACTGGTCTGATCCAGTATGGCCAATGGTCCATCTAGCCCAGTATTCTGTCTTCCGACAGTGACTGGTGGCAGATGCTGCAGAGGGAATGAACAGAACATGGCAATTTATCGAGTGATCCATCCTCTGTTGTCCTGTTCCAGCTTCTGGCAGTCAGAGGTTTAAGGACACCCAGAGCATAGGTTGCGTCCCTGACCATCATGGCTAATAGTTATTGATGGACCTATGCTCCATCCTCTGCAGTGAAGACTGATGCAGAGAATTCATTTAGCTTCTCCGCAACTGCCTTATCTTCTTTGAGTGCTCCTTTAGTGCCTCGATTGTCCAGTGGCCCCACTGATTGTTTGGCAGGCTTCCTGCTTCTGATGTGCTTAAAAATAATTTTCCTGTTAGGGTTTTTTTTTTTTGGTCTTTTACTAGTTGCTCTTCATATGCTTTTTTGGTCTGCCTAATCATATATTTTACACTTGACTTGACAGGGTTTATGTTCCTTTCTCTTTTCCTCTGTAGGATTTGACTTCCAATTTTTAAAAGATGTCTTTTTGACTCTAACCACCTCTTTTACTCTGTTGTTTAGCTATGATGGTATTTTTAGTCCTCTTACTGGGTTTTTTAAATTTGAGGTATACATCTAGTTTGAGCCTCTTATGATGTTTTTTAAAAGTCTCCATGCATTTACTCATCCCCACAGCCAGCTTTCCCACCAGCTCCTCCTCTCTCCAGAGCACTAGAAATACCCATGCACAATATGTTCTTACAAAATGTCCAATAAACCACACCTTAGTTGCCCTATCAAGAAAAAGAGTAAAGCATTTAACATATACAGAAACCTGCATCTCTAATAGGCAAGCCCTGTCTTAAGTCACTGTTGTAAAGTGTGATTTTCTGATTGTCCCTTTAATGATGGTGGTGGTTGCTTAAGGCTGGTATACATTTACTTTGATAATCTGTTATCTTCAAAACCAAAATGGCATATCTAGACTGGAGTGTGTTTGATTGAGCACAGTGACTCCATGCAGTAGGAGTTTTGAACCAATCCCTCCAAATAAGACATAGGCAACACAAACACAATAGATTTGATAGAAAAATGTTTCCTTCGCTTTCACTACATCACATTTGAAATGAGAGAATTTTATAATTGCTCACAGTGAAAGCCAGTTACAGGGCGATTCCTTCCTCTTGAGAGAAGGTTGGCGCGTATACAAGACTTTGACGTCCAAACAGCTAATGTTTGAAATATTTACTGATTAAGTAATAATTACAAGATGTTTGAGTTTTGATTGTGATGGAACTTTTCCCCATAAAACCCAAACGTAACAACGGAGAATCTGTGGATTTGCTTTGTGATTTATGAAATATTTAAATTAAACCCTTTTACTTTTTAACATCCTTGCAACGTTTTTTTTCATTGACTATGCCTCACATTAGTCATTATTGTCAAAACATGTACTTGCAAGAAAATTAAAATATTTTGGACACCTCAACACATTTTGTTGAAGAATTTATATCAAATGTGTTGTCAAAAAGTCTTAAGCACATGTCTCCAGTGATTCATTCACTTTGTCTGTTGCTGAAAGAGATGAAGTATGACACCAGTTTGATGACACAGCTGAGATTGAGATAAATAGTGCATTTGTCATGTGTAGTGTATTTTTTCCTGTCAAGGCATCAACCCACCTGTTAAACCAAACAAGATGCTTTAACTCAGTGGTCTATAGCAAATTCATTCATGGTCTTCTAAAGACATTACTGGCCTGCGCTGAAGGGTGAATTTACTCTTTTTGCTGCAGCTCAGAGTAAATCCACTTCCACCTTTTAGCCCTGTAAATTGTTCATAGTAATACATTCAAGTAAGTTTGAGTGCAGAGGAAACCTTAATACTTCACAAAAATATGCTAGTGACTTATCATAATCATTGTTGCGATTGTTATTTACCGTAGGTAAGAAACCTCGAAATGACGCATTACAGCAACGGAGTTATTTATGCCAGAAATAATCCCCAAATAAACATCTCTGCCACATAGAGCAATGAATCAGAATGAAATTTTGGAGAGCAAATTGAGCTGCTGTGGCCCATGCTGTTCTACAAAGGTCTGTCTGGCTATACAGAGACCCATTAAAATCTGAACAGAGTATGTAAGAGTACGAGATCAGCAGTATCTCACCCAGTGCTTTCTCCAAACATTTTCCCTCTTCTCCTGCTTGCTGACGTTTCAGCCACACCAAAAGTTGCTCAGATTATAGAAGGTTTTCTCCAACTAAATTCGGAGGTTGTACTAAGCTATCCAAAAATATCAAATGCTGCCATCAATAAAGTGTGTAAGTCCATGTTTTCCATAAAGAAAAGTGGGTTTGGTTTGGTTTTCCTCCACTGTTACCCATTAATTTCACTTCTGACTGTATTTATCCTTTGCCATCAAAGGCTGTATTTTCATGGCAGAAATTCAAGCCAATTCTTTTTGGGGATCTGATGGTGATGTGGATACACTCAGCAAAAGTATAGCATTTCTCTTAGCAAAAGTAACACTGACTTGGATTCAGCTAAAGCTTTTGATCAGTCTTGGTTTGGGGGGGAAGGGGTCAGGATGTGTCTCTTTAAGAAGGATTTCAAATTGAGATGAAGTTGAAATTCAGACTTTCTTTCCATCATGATGCAATTCTTTTGCATCCCCATTTCTCACATAATTCAATTTTTTGTCAATATTTTTTATAGTAAGTGCCTATTAATGAATCCTGGGTTTATGCCCCTCAGATTTTATGCAGAAATTGCCAAAACCCATAGTGTGGCCTTTATAATGGAAAAATGAGAGTGGGGGGTTTTTGTTGTTGTTTTTTTGGGGTTTTTTTTGCTATAGTCAGGTATTTATTGTGAGACCTTTTCTAAACAGCCTGTGTCTTGTAGTCATCACCAAAAACATTTCTTTCCACATTAACCTCATGATTTGAGTTTAATCTGTGCTACCCTTTGGGAGAATAGGAGTTCTGGCAAGTGATGGTTTTAATGTCCAAGTGGCAGACTTTCAAACATGCAAGCACATCTCTGTCTGGACAGCTTACTTCAATTCAGGCTGACACGCTGTCCTTAACTCATCCCCATGCGTAGGGGTATTGCAGCACATATGGTATGTAACATCGTGTGCTGATCTCACCTAGAGAGAAGCCAAGTAAGTGCGGTGGGGGTGATTCTGATCTGACTTATGCTTATTTTACACCAGAATAATTTCACTGGCTTCAGTGGAGTTACTCCTGGCTTACACAGCTGTGAGCGAGAGAGAAGAATCAGTCTTTGTCAGTTTGGTCTAATACTGCAGAAGAATATACTTGCTCAGAGCACACCTGGCTATTTTAGTTCAGTAAAATCTAGGCCATGATTAAAGGAGTTAGGCTCCCAATGATCATTTCATTTAACTCCTTGAAGCGCCTTTGAAAATCTGTTGCTTCACATTCATTTATTGATGTTCCGAGTTAGTGTCTCTGTAGGCTTCTCATACACTTAGCATAGAGTGACCTGATGTCCCGATTTTATAGGGACACTCCTGATATTTGGGGCTTTCTTATATAGGCACCTATTACCCCCCACCCCCATCCCGATTTTTCACACTTGCTGTCTGGTCATCCTAACTTAGCATGAAGCTGCAGTATTTGGGTTGCAAACACTGCATGGGAATTATTAAAAGTCCTTAATTTGGAGCCAGATTTCACCCTTGGAAATCATAGCATAGAGATTGACCACCTAGTCTCTCTCTAGCAACTTTGCTTGTCTCTCATTTGCTTTATTTACTTGTTCTTCTAGATTTACCGCATCAAAGGGTATTTTCTAACTAGATGTATCTGTGAGCCTTTGCACCTCACGGATTTCAGCAAGTCTTACTGAGTCCAACTCCCACTGAAGCCAACATTCATTTTATTGACTCCCATTCACATCAAGGGCCTTAGAAGTTAGTGCATTATCGTGAATTATAAGACCCGTGCTTAACTGTTGGGTTTGTTTGTTTTTTTAAATATCTAATGAATGAGAAGGTGCACGCTGCATTTCAGCATTATCAAGCTTGCTGAAAAGTCCTGTGGCCAGTAAATATTTTTACTCCACTGTGCAGTTTGCTAAACATGATTACTTTTTGCTTAGTTCTAATGAATGGTTGTAAGTTGTGTATGTCCTGATCTTGTATGCCATTCAGTGAATATCGCTGCAAGTGAATTCTGTTGGAGTTGCATTTGAAAGGGCATCAGGATTAGATCTATAGTAAATTACATATTGGATACTACTTCAAGGATTTTGAACAAAACTTGAAGGATTATAGACAAAACTTTCTGAATGTTAATTATTACCTCCTTGTTAAGTCAGTTCGGCAAATGACATAAATTCAGGTGAATAAACAGACAGAGTACACTGAAATACAAAATGCAGTGAGTGGCGCATAGTCCAGTTGGTGGAATGTGGGAGTGGGACTCAGGAAAATTGGGTTGTATTTCCAGTTCTTCCATGGCTCCAGATGTTATCACGGGCAAGTTTTCTGTGCTTCACTTTGTCAAAAAGAATGATGATGATCAGCTTTGTGATGTACTTTAAAAAAATCAATTGGTGAAAAGAGTTTTGCTAAGTATTATAATTATCTGTAATTTGACCCATTTATCATGTTTGCAGGTGTATTTTTGTAGTCAAGTTTGTTTTAAAAAAATTAAAAACTTCAATTTTATTATGGTTTCAGTTGAAAATAGCTTTCCTCTCCAGCAGCAATGTGTAGCTGATGTTTTTAAAAGTCACCAATCTACCTGGATTAGAATTAAATTAATGCTTAAGTGTGTATGTGTCTCCAGTTTTAGAAGATAATTGTGCACACCTCATTGCTTTTTACTTCTAAATGTTGCTGTGATAATTTGTCGGCTAATTTCAGAGGACAAATTCTAAATTACTAGTCATTTCGTAAAAAATAAAATATTGATACATCCTTAATGGGTAAAGGGATGTTCCCCTCAAACATGCAAAATTTCAGGAAAAACATCTAAAAACAATTACAACAAGGAGAGTGTGTACTTTGAACTCCACTAAGGCCATAAATTTTCACAGTTTACAGTGGTGTACAACAAACAAGTAGTTGCCATAGCAATGGCCAGAACACTTGGTGTTTACATTATAAACTACAAACTGCTTCCTTACCTACATTCACCAAATTCAATTTAGCACACTTTTTTTAAAAAAAATCTTTTCAGTTTTAAGATACATTTTTTTGATAAAAAGAAAAGGAGGACTTGTGGCACCTTAGAGACTAACCAATTTATTTGCGCATAAGCTGTAGCTCACGAAAGGTTATGCTCAAATAAATTGGTTAGTCTCTAAGGTGCCACAAGTCCTCCTTTTCTTTTTGCGAATACAGACTAACACGGCTGCTACTCTGAAACCTGTCATTTTTTTGATAGGGACACTGTCAACCTGTTCCTCTTTCAGTTTCTTTATTAATAAACATTCCAGTTTCTCAGACAGCTCTCTTTAAACAGAATGCCCTGATCGTTACTATTACTTTAAACACTATTACTGTTATTTTAGACACTTTTGTAAGGATTTTTCTCTTCCCCACTGATGTTTATCAGAGTCTTTTTTTAGCTCGGGAGAAACCAGCTAACTAAGGCCCTAATCCTGCTTTGGAAACTGCTCATTCAGATTCCTTCACCAGTGTAGAATCCTATTCATGTCAGCGGGACTAGTCACGTAAATATATATATATATATATATCAGTGTGTAAGTGTCTGCAGGATCTGGCCCTTCATGAACCACACAATACAGACAGCCCCCTTCCATAGATTTAAATAACATTAGTAAGAGTAAGAAATTGGTCAAAGGCCAAGAATGTTAAGAATCCACATTAACTCCATCCATGACTCATGCAGTAGAGGTGCCCAGAAACCAGAATGATGGGCACAGTAGAGAAACTTAGAGATACATAAACAGATTGTGGAAGGAAAGAGGTTTGGAGGGTGGGGAAAAGGCAGCATTCGCTCCACGGGTGCAACTTCTTTTGTTGCTGCTGACAGTGCTATGCATGGATCGAGGGCAAGATATGGATGCCTGATGTCCCAGGCTCCATATTAGTTAAATACAGGGTTGTGGGTTTTGAATTTCTCTTTCAAACAACTGAAGAATTAACACTTGACTCCATCCTAGCAGCCTGTGCTCTATCCCTTTAAGGGTTGATATTTAGGAGTGGGGTGGGTCTTCTCTGATGGCTCGTAATCAATGAAAGAGTTATAGGGTCTGTTGCTGGTTGAGATTAACTTTTTTTTTTTTTTTATGAGGTGACCGGGCACCTGCTCCCTTTAACTGAGTGGTTGTTAGATGCCTGCTCAAGAAGCCACGTGCCTCATTTCCCACTACCTTGCCCTTTGTGCAGTTATTTACACTTCTGTAAAGTGGGTGTAACTCATTTTGCACAGCAGTAAATGATTGCACATGGTGAAAGGCAGTGGAGAATTAATCCCAGCAGTACCTTGATATTCATGATCTTGCCAGCTGTCATCTGGTTGCTACGCTCTCTTTTTTTGGAAAAAGCTATTAAGAAGGTTTGGGACAAGCAACTTGAACATCTGGAGTCTTCAGATTTTCTTGACTATTTTCAGTATAATAAATAAATATCTAGCTCCTTACATAGCACTTTTCATCAGTGGCAGGCTGTGTCAGTTTTAGTAAGGCATGCAACAACTCACTTGCATGCCTTAGGCGGCCCAAAATGGGGTCCTCCATGTGGCGTGACCTCACATGTATGGTGCATGCGAGGTCACACTGTGCAGAGGATGGACGGAATTGTCCCGTGGGCGAGATCGGACCTGTGGGCTGCCAGATGGACAACACACAGCCAGTCAGGCATACAGGCATGCATACATAGATTGCATGCTGCTGTTTTTCATCCAGAGATATCAAAGTGCCAAGGCTTGGTGTTTGGCCTGGGTATGTCAAACACTGTATTATCCAGCAGCTTAAGATCTTGTGGCAGGGCATGAGTGGGAGTATATGAAATTATGTCTGAGTGGTTCCACTCTTTTTCTTCTCTGAGAGATCTCAGATGGTGATTTGGGTCACTTGCTCATCACTTTCTCACATGTAAGGGCCTGTAGGGTTCTGACCCACTCTAGTTCAGTGCTCAGGTGAGGCTTCTTGGGAATGAGATGGTTTGGGTTGTGATGTCATCAGTGTTTGGATGACGTGCAGCTCTGTATCTCTTTTTCTTGTAAACCAAGACACAGTACCTGATTGAATTAGAGTCTTAGGTGAAACTGAGCCATCTGAGTTCAGTCCAGACAAGACAGAAGTCATTCTGGTAAGCAGCTGGGGATAGTCCCTACACCTGTTGTTCAGGGCTTTGCTCCCCACCCCTTTCCCAAGAGGTTCACAATTCAGGGGTGCTTTTGCATCCGGCTTCCCCTGGATTCCTAGGTGACTAACAGCAACTTTCTTATCTCCATCTGGTAAAGCATTGGATACCAGTTCTCTTGGATTTGACACCACCAAAATTATCAATGCCTGTTCGCTTTTAGGGCCTGCTTCGGGTCTCACAGTGTAAACCAGGAGTAACTTTACACATGGTAGTGTAAAGCCAGTGTAAATGAGATCAGACCTGGATTATTGCCTTATGGATTACCCCCCCCTCACCCCCCCGGGTAGTGTCTCCACAGTGCTGTCTTTGAAGACTGTTCAGAAGCCAGCCCTCCTGGTACAAAATGTGCTGCCCCTGCTTGGAGGTGTTCACCGCAAGAATCCTATTGCATCAGTTCCGCAACAATTGTACTGGTTTCCTGTCTTCTGGGAGAAACTCAAGGAGTTGACGTTGAAAGTCCTACGTGTGTTGCGTCCTTGCTCTCCAAAATACTGCCTTTCTCAATAGGAATCGTTGCCACAAGTGAGGTCTGCTGAGATACTCACAGTCCTTAGGTTTGAAGTGGGCAGGTCGTTCTTAGTGGAGAGCCTTCTTCCCTGGAATTCGCTTCTCTCACTGCTCTGATACAGCCTGGCTCCATTGACCTTCAGGCTGCTGCATAAGGACAATTAGTGTGTTTTGGTAAAGGGAGAGCCCCTCTTTGCTTTTTTTTTTTTTTTTTCTTCTTCTTCTTTTTGACATGGATCAATATGATCTGTGTAATGTTTTTTTCAGTATTGTGCATATGCCCAGAGACCTTGGTATTAGGTGCATTTTATAAATTAATAAATAAATATGCTCATTTGTTTTAGAATGTCTATTGTTGATCTGGGAACAGTGAGCTCTTGCAAATCTCAGTTTTAACCTTGCCAATCACTGTATCCCTGTAAGTGCACTACAGCTATTTGGAACCTTTTCTGGGTTGGCGTTGGCATCCTTTTGCTAGATTACATTTATGCATTAGTACCATCTGTGCCTGCTGTACCTTCTGTGAGTCAGCCCTAGCCAAATGACTGGCATTTATCTGGAAGTGCACTCCAAAAAAAAAAAGAAAAGAGAGAGAGAGAGAGTAAAGATGGTACCCAGAGCTTTTTGCTTGCTGCTGACACTAATGGAACTCAGGGAAGAAGGTGCACCGGTGAGCACAGAACATCTGCAGCTGGTGTCCCTCACTTCAGCTGCTGATAAAATCAACTGTACTCTTTAGCCTTCATCTGGAGAAAAGAATCTATTTATTTTTAGCATGCAATGTAAGCAAATTCCCTATCCCCATATTTTAAAGAAGGAATATATGGGCAAGGACTTAAATAAAAATAAACTGTAGTTTAAGGGATAAGTATTTGTCATGGGATTCGCTCTCTTACGGCTTGTCCTCGTGGCTGTGTTTGGAGAATCAGCTCTCGTCCAGTCTGGCACCCCCTTCTGTCGTTCACTTTTCCCATGGCCTCTCTCTCTCTCGGTCTGCCACTCTGGGTGCTCTTTCTCTTCATGATTCAGCCCTCCACCTAGGTCACTATATAGTCCCCCTCTTCTGGGATATCAAAGTCCCTTCGTACCAGCTGTCCCCCTGGCATCTCCCACAATCCTGTGCCACATCCCAGTGGCTGGTGGGAAAACCCAAGCCCGCACACTACTCGGGGTTCCAATCCAGGAGAACTACCATCAGCCGCCAAGGTCTCCACAATCTCTAACCTCACTGCTCTTTCCCTCGGCTGCTTCCCGCTCCTCCCACATGCTTTCTTCTCCATCCTTCTGGTTAAACCCTTCCCTCATGCCCAGGATCCCAGGGCTTCTGTCTCTCCCTAGACTTACTCCTTTCCCCAAGCCCAGAAAGTAGCTTCCAGCTTCCACACTGCATTCTCTTTCTGCTGCAAATTTCCTGGCTTTATACCTTAGCCAGCTTCTCCCCACAGCTGGGCTTTATCAGCCATTGGTCATTTTCAGTCAAGCCAGGTGTGGCCGATAAGCTTAATTAGCCCTATCTACTCCCTCATAACTCCATTAGGGCTGATATGGGTTGAACATCCCTATCACAATTTATTTTATACATTCTTGATGCATTGCCTTCAGTTTGATGTAACAGATAACTTGGATTCAGTTGTGCTTTAAATAGGTCAGTTAATATCTAAGGATATTTTCAATAGCTGAATACTTAAAGGAGCACAGATGTCATGGTGTTTGCTACTTCTTTTGTTTCTCCTTTGAGAGTAAATATGTAGATTACAAAATTAAGTAGAAGATAGCCTGGTTATTTCATTTTGGAAGGGAGAGGCAAGAATTTTATTCTATTATTTAAAATTTAAAAATTGTTGCCTTCTACTATGCTGTCGAATAGCTGGTCAAAACTGTGTAGCTTAATTTCCGGTTTAAAAGCTAAAGCGTAATAATAAATAGTAATTAAATGATCTTTCTCCAGGATTCCTGAGAGACTGGGGAATTTTGCATTATCCAAAGCTTTCTGACTAGCCCCACCAATGTAATATATCACTACCACGCAATATGGTAAAAATTTTAAGACCAACACTCTGACTAAATAGCAGAGCCCGCCTCTACCCTATCTCCCTTCCTGCCACCACTTTCCTTGTCCATGCTACTGCATAAGGAGCTCCAACAGAGACAAACACCGTCTTGCTAAGGACTTGCGTATCCACTGCCCAGCCCTGCAAAATCCTACCAGTCTTCCCTTTTACAGCAAAACCACATAGTTCCTTTTCAAGGAGACCTTCTATATCTATTGTCATTTTAACAGGAACTCAGTGTTATTCAGTGGAACTTACCCTGCAGTGAAGGAAATACCAAGTATGGTTGGTGGAATTTTAAGGATGTCTCTCTCTATATTATTCATTCTCCCGGGTTTCATTTTTTCCTGATATTTAGGTGGTGGTGACATTTTTTCAAAAGCAATGAGTGATACAGAGAAATTTGCAATTTAAGATGAAATGCTCCTAGCCCTCAGGTTCCCTTTTCCAAGTAAATACAGTTCATTCATTTAAGGGCTTGTCTTCAGGGAAGGTTCCACCAGTTTAACTAAAGTTGTGATTTAAAAGCAGTTTAGTTAAACTGGTGTCAGAGACCATGGAGATATTCTTAGATTGATATCAACTAGATGTAAATCAATTTATCTTAAGCAGATTAGGAACAGGTTTATGCTAAATCAAAATAAACCACTTTATAAAACAAAATAAGAGTGTCTACACCGAATTTTAAACTGGTTTAACTAAATCGGTTTAAAAAATTATTACATTAAATCAGTGCAACTTCTGCAAAACCTGGAGAACTTGGACTTTCCCATCTCCCTCAAATGAAATATATTAAAATTAAAGAGAGAGAACAACTGGCAGATGAGCTCAGAAATCATCTCTGAATCAAATAACATTCCTATGGAGACCAATCAATTAAGCGCTCCATTCTGAAGTGGGACACGTTCTTGAGGTTGTCCAGACAGTGCCAGCATTGATGAGGATATCTCTGTTTCTCATAAGTTAATCATTTCCTTCCCTTGCCTCTCCAAAACTAGGGACAATCTTACAGCAGTCCCTCCTGGCAAGAAATGTTGTTGGATTACGGATTGTATTACAACATATCCATCACTGTGCGCCCCCCCCCCATGTTTTTACTGAAAACTTGGCATCTTAGTGTAGAATAGTTCTTAGTTTATACATTGTGTCTTATCCCTGGACCCTTTTATCTCCAGCCCCAAGAGTGACATCTGCTTTTCACTATTCACTCGTTTGCTTCCAGAGAGCAAACATTGCACGACAGAAACACTCACGATCATTCACTTCATGTCAGCTAAGCTGCTGTTTGTTACCAGGCTATTTATAATTAAACTAAAAACCATAATCTCAGTTTGTTTAATTACTAGCTCTTCTTGGCCTGCTATGGGTTGGCTAGCCCTTCAGGAATGCTACAGGCAACATGCTGAAGGGTTTAATCAGCTCCCTTCTTGGTAACAGCAGTGTGGTCAAGGTCTTGGCCTATTCCACTCACTGAGCCTCTAATCAAAGGGACTGTCATTCTTTAAGGCATTGGGTTAAATCATGCTCACCTCTGAAAAACCCCTTGAAAGGCTAGGGGTAAAGCTAAAGGCAGGAAGTTTCTAAGGCATCGTCTCATCACTGAGACTGGGTTCAGAGCCCCATAGAATGGGTAGTGGGGAGTTGTCTTCCAATCCTATGAATTGTGATCCACATGGAAATCCCTGAATAGGATGGTGCTTCTTTGCTATCCCCTGGGCCCATCTCCCTACTATCCTCATGGAAAATGGTCTGGAACTATGCTGTCAGTGTCTTCCTGCCTTCACCTGGTACCTACTGACTTCATTTGAGAGAGGTTCAAAGTACGTAGTAGGAATTAATTTTGTCGGGGTGAGTTTCCTGGGAAACCATTCCAATAGATGAGCAACACATCTTCAAACCAGCAGAACCTCAGACATGGGTATTTGTGCAGAGGGCTTTCGGTATGGATAGATGGGGGGTGAGTGATTCCCCTCTCTTCATCAGATATCGGGCCATTTTAATAGATTTTCTGCTATGTCCATTCCCTCCATGTGAAAGAGCCCTTTTATTCAGATGTCCCTTGACAAATTGCTGCCACTGTGTTGCTAACTATTAGGGTCAGAACCCTAACACAAAAGGGTAGGATGGGCAATAAGTTTATTTACCCACCAAAAGTACTAGACCTGATTCTAGTCTGATTTCCACCAATTTTACACTGCTGTAACTTCAGGGGAAATACTGCAGATTTGCACCAGGGTAAGTGAGAGGAGAATCAAGCCCTTTTAATATTTAATTCTCCATTTCCAGTGATCACATTCATTTTTAAATTATCTTATACTGCCACTTTCAGACAGTGGTAGCTTTTGTACCAAGAGTATTTTGCTGAGAATTCAAGACTGACTTTTTCTTATTTCCATATGGTCTGTGTTAAACATATGCTACACTTTATATTTAAAACTAGCATCACTATATAGATATATATAACATCTTCATTATCAAAAGCTTCTGTGTCCTCATTGTAAGGGGTGGGGAGAAAGAAACTTGAAGATAACTTAATGATGTAAAACTAACTTTTTATCGCTCTGGAGAAAACAAACATCTGGTTCTTGTTTCACAACATGTATCAGACTTGTCAGAAAAGCCTAAAAATGACTGGTGATCCAGTTGTCCATCTTTGGAGAGGAGCAGGGGAAATTGTCTGGTTATTTTATTAATTCAACCTTTGAATGTTTAGTTAAGACTTGAACCTGGCTTTGCTGAAAAATGGCAGTGATATGAATTTAAAATGACCTACCTCTGACATATGAGTGCAGAACCATTCACTACACTGAGAAGATTATTTATCAGGCATGTCATCTGAAGGCAAAGAGACCGCATTTAACTGTCTTTTCAGATAAATTCTGTAACTGTCCATACTGGTAAGACCACAGGTCGGAGTGACGGGTCAGCTCAGTAGTTCTAATGCCATTGTGCCGTGTCCATGGTTCAGTTGACAAGGTGATGAGATGCAGTAGGTTTTTGAATTAGGACATGCCAGAGAAAAGGTGACTTGATATAGAGGAATATGCTACCGATTTCCCTTCTGTGCCACCGCAGGGAAAATTTCTCCTCTGCGATCCACACTCTGGATGTCTGTTGCCTGTTTTCCTCTCTGCATGCTTCCTATTCTTCACAATGGAAGTTCCAGCCAAATTGAGACCCGGTGTAACTGAGGGCAAATGCACACCAGGAATAAATGTAGGCCAGTGAGTTCAGGATGGGCAAGAAAGAGATCCATCTTGCAGAGTGGAGATGTGCAACCAAGTATTAGCGGGCAGCATTTTTTGTATTTAAGTCCAGCCGAATATTTTTGTTTTTTGCAGGGTGGGGGGTGGGGTGGTGAGTGTGTTTAAGGGCAAGATTTGGCATTTGGATGTACATGCAGCTCTCACTAAAACCATACTCTTTCCATGGGACCTGCCCATGTGTTTCGAAAAACAGATTTCAGACTTAGATTTTGTGAAAGATCATAAAAGATGCTAGTCGCTAATCTGATGCACCATCCTTTCTGCTCCTCCTGTTCATGGTATTTTGTCTCTGTACGTTCCGGTTGATTGGTTTCTGGTCACTTGGCTGTTTCTTCACGAAGCACCAAAGACTGCCCTTGCACCTGTGATAGCCCGTTACAGTCAGAGGTGTTTCATAGTGTACGTGAAGTCCGACTGTGGCCTGTGATTATTTTTTGATGTAATACACATTAAGGTTGCGTAGCTAAGCCCCCAAAGGTCAGGAAATGTCAATAATAAGGTGGCACATGTAACCCCTTTCTGTGTATTGTTACAAGGTAGTCCTCATTCCAAAATCACAGTACAATTCTCAACTAATTCAACACATCAGAGAGTATTTTCTACAACCTTAGATTCACATTTTGTTACTGTGCAGTTCTCTGTTTGTGCCGAGCTGAGACCATGCAAGTCTTTTGTACATGAGGGTCACAGTAGTTGGGTGCTGCTGCGGACTATATGGTGCAGCTTATTTCGGAGGGTAGGGGCGTGAAAAGGTCACCTTTACATTCCCCTGATCCTGTGCTGGCTGTGCACTGATCCTGGTCTTCCAGCATACGTAAGAGCAACCTAAAGTCTGCTTTGATTTGTGCTAATTGTCCTAAGAGGCTGTTACATCAAAGTGCAGTAAAACCCTGGATATGTCCCCCTTTTCTGGCCCTGTCCCCTAAATCATGCAGATGAGTGGTAGCCTGATCCTTGAACACAAAGTGCCAAATCCTGCATTGCTTGGGGGAGGTTGTGCTAGTGGATAAATGCTCCCTCCTTTCAACTCAATTCAAATCCTAGATCCCAGTCACAAGTGAAAATGGGTTTAGTAATTTCATCTTTGTCTCCATTTGTCAGCATCACAAAACCAACATATTTACTTAGATTGTAGCTGTTCAGAGAAGTGTCCGTCTTTGTGTTCTGTGTTTATCCAGTACCCAGCACAATGGGGTCCTGGTCCATGGCAGAGGCTCCTGTGTGCTGGGGTAACACAAATAATTTCTAATAATAATTTAGCACTGTTCGAACTAGATCCAGGATTGGATCAACAGAGAGATTTACGGGTCAGGAAAAAGGTAAATTGGCAGAGATGTGTGTGACCCTTCCCAGCACCTGGCAGTATTCTATCTAAAATCAAGGTAGTTCTATACATCCTCTTTCATAAAAACTATTTGTTCATAACAGGAAAAAGAAAAAAGTAAGTAAGGGGTTGATTTGGCCCCAAGCAAAAATATATTTGGCATAGTTGTCTTCAATGTGGCTTTCCATGGGAGTTTTATTGATGAAGGATTTAAGGCTTTGGCCCAAGCACAAAAGTTTGAGTTGCCACTTTCAGCACAGTTCAGAGCAGAGAGGATAATTTTTGTCCAATATCTCTGTACTTCAGATATGGAAGTTTGTGATTGCTAATCCACTTGGGTTAAAACACATGCCTAATTATGCATCATGGGGGTTTGTCTGCAGTTAACCTAGGAGGGAATGTTGAATCTTGGACGTGTGCTCATTGTACCAGAAAAGCCGACATTGGTTAAGCAGGGGGAGGGAAATAACTTGGCATTCAGATTCTTTACTGGACCCAGTGGTCAATGTCATTAACTCTGAATTCATTATAACTGCAAGGGATCCAGCTATCGGATATCACTGTAAAAGCATTGGTTGGTGAAGGGACAGCTGGATCACAGTGGCATCTAGAGGGCTGTTATTACAGTATGTGTTCATGCGTTTGTGCGGCAGAGCAAGATTTCTGCTGAGACTGTCTTTCCAGCCACAAAGCAATCCAAGTCTAAGCTGTTTAGAATCATGTTATAGCTGTGTCTTACCTGCTATGCCAGTGGGCTTATAAATCACACTCACAAATAGGAATTCATTGAGGTCTTGTGAACATTTTGTAGCAGCTACACATTTCCCCACCATTTCTTGAAATTATTTTTTCATAATCGTTACAGAATTTATTAAAAATCACCTGCTTAACATTATAAATGTGCATCGCTCTTTACAAGTATATAATGAGAAGCTTTCTCTGCCTAAAAAGAAAAGGAGTACTTGTGGCACCTTAGAGACTAACCAATTTATTTGAGCATGAGTTTTCGTGAGCTACAGCTCACTTCATCGGATGCATGCTCTGCCTACAAAGCCTTATCATCTAAGGGCCAGATTCTGTAAAACTTTATGGACCAGATTGTCAGCTGGTATAAATCACTCTAGCTCCATTTACTTCAATGAAGACTACGGCAGCTGAGAATAGAGTTAGTCTGGAGAAGAGAAGACTGAGAGGGGACATGGTAACAGTTTTCAAGTATGTAAAAGGTTGTTACAACAAGGAGGAAGAAAAATGTTTTTTCTTAGCTTCTGAGGATAGGACAAGAAGCAATGGGCTTAAATTGCAGCAAGGGAGGTTTAGGTTGGACATTAGGAAA
This sequence comes from Eretmochelys imbricata, assembly GCF_965152235.1. Classification (NCBI taxonomy): domain Eukaryota; kingdom Metazoa; phylum Chordata; order Testudines; family Cheloniidae; genus Eretmochelys; species Eretmochelys imbricata. The sequence continues at coordinate 18,872,725 of NC_135575.1, read as the reverse complement.
AAATTCCTAACTGTGAGAGTGGTTAAGCACTGGAATAAATTGCCTAGGGAGGTTGTAGAATCTCCATCATTGGGGATTTTTAAGAGCAGGTTGAACAAACACCTGTCAGGAGTGGTCTAGATCAGTGCTACTGAAAGTGGTGGTCCGTGAGCCATCAGCTGCTGGTCTGCGCGCACATTGGAAAAAAAAATTGCCAGTCCCTCATATCAGATAGCTGGAGAAGCACTGCTCTAGATAATACTTAGTCCTGCCGCGAGTGCAGGGGACTGGACTAGATGACCTCTCAAGGTCCCTTCCAGTTCTGTGAGTCTATGAATATAGCCCTGTGAGAGTCAATGGGATTAGTTCTCTGAGTAAGAGTTTGTAGGATCTGGCTCTTAGACATGAAAGCCAAACAAAAGTATAAAGGTTCAGGAACAGTAGGGTGTGGAGAGAGAAACGAGGAGGAAGAGAATGCAGTAAGCATTCCTGGAAGAAGTGGGATTTAAATAGGGATTTGAAGGATGAGAGAATAAGACCGTGTTTCTATAGGAGAGGGAAACTGCTCCAGGGTTAGGGATCAGTGTGAAGTAAAGTGTGAAAGCAAGAGTGGGAGATAGATAACGAAGAGAGCAGTAGTAATAACAATTATATCTAGCTTTTATATACCACTTTTCATTAGTAGATCTCCAAGCACTTTACAAAGGAGATAAGTAACAATATCCCCATTTTTAGATGGGAAAACTGAGGCACAAAGCGGTAAAAGTTTGGGTGATGCACAAGAAGCAGAGGGTAAAAGAGCAGACGTGTTAGTTATGCTCTAGAGATGTCTGCTCCAGGAACATTATCACCATGAGACCGATTTGCCATTTTCCACTTATACAAAAGAACAGAGGGGGCCTGATCCAAAGCCCATTGAAGTCAATGGAAAGACTCCCCATTGACTTCACTGGGCTTTGAATTGGGCTCATGTTCCACTTCTACAGGGCATACAATTTTATGAGCGTGAGAACATGTTACTTTGCTACAAAATGTACTGGGATCGTTTTTTAAGTTTTAAGAAGCTCATGTAAAAGACTGCTTTGCACGAAAGAGCTGTTGTCACTATTTCTTCCTTCCTTTTTGGCAAAAAATGGAAGTATGTAATGTAATGGAGGGGTGAGCAATCTGTTTTGTGAAGATGTTTTTTACAGCTTCTGTTGTGGCTTTTCAAAGCTCACATTATCTAATAGCGTATTCTCACACTTTCCAGCGTTCAGCCTTTGCAGATATGATTGTAATGCACTCCACAAGGAGCTGCAAAAAGAAAATAATGAAATTATAGGAATAAGTGTGAAGTAGGACCCCTTTTTTCATCTGCAGATTGGTTCCAACAGGGAGCCCTCCCTACACTGAATGGGACCTCAGGTTGTTGACATTCTGCTGCCCTTCCCAGCACGGGGGCTGTGAGTGGGTGTGACTCCAAAGGTCCTTAAATGGACAATGGGAAATGAGCAGATAGATTCTGTTTGTCCTGCTGATCGTTCCTCCTTAGCCTACTTAGCCTGAGCCCTCACAGAGAGTCAGAGTAATAGGGTCTGAGAGAGCTCTTCTTCCTGCCAAGGAAACCCTCCCAGAAAAGTTTAGAGGAGGTCGGGAAGGAAGACTTCATCTATGAGAAAACATCTAGAATTCTCAGATATTTTCAACTTCTTCTAGAAATCCCCAGAAGATGTAAAAATTCCTCCAAAAGAATGCAAGGAAGAGTCCAGAAGATGTCACACGGAAATGAATTCCTCTGCAGAATCCTACTCTTCCACTTCCTCAATGAAGGATGGGGAACTTCCCAATTCACAGCCCCAAATATCAGATTGTGAATCACAGGGGAGAAAATTTTGCGCAAGTTATTTGACCCTATGCCCTCCATGACTAGACACTTTCCCTCTGGCAATGAGAAGGAACTTGGTCTCGCCCGCCAAGGGCATACTTAAATCTGAATGGGAAGAACCCTCCCTTAGTAGTCATTTAAAGTGGTGATAAAGTCCTGTATATTTCAGAAGGGTCAAACTGTGTCAGAGTATTGAGCATTCTTGTGGAGGCAAAGTGTTCCCTCGTGAGGGAGCCTTTCTGCCAAGGGATCAGGCGCATGGGAAAACAAAGAAACTGGTGGGACAGAAACATGGCCTCCTCATCCTTCCCCTTTGCATCAGCAATACGAGCCTGGTATAAGGAAATCAGCAGACTCCTGCCCCCTAGAGATAGGAGACCTCGAGCTCTGCTGAATAAAATATTCACCACGTCCTCCTTTTGAAGCAGATGCTACAAATGGATAGAGTTTGATTCTCCCCTCGGAACCAGACAACCCACCTCAGCAGCTTGTCGATGCGTCATCCTCTAGACCCGGAAGGCCGATTCACAGGAGAAGCAGCTTGTCACAACCATTTCCTTCTAATGCAGCAGATTATTTGTAGAACTGCTGAAAAAAGCAGTTGCAGAAAACTTGGCAGAGGATAAGAAATTCCTCCCCTCTCCGTCACCAAAACCTTTACAGGCAATTCAACAAAAGCAGGCTGAGCTGTGCCTGTCATGTGGACCAATACCATCTCATTGTTTCCTTGTGCTCCCCCTGTATCTGCCTGCCTCCCTTCTTATGCTTAGATTGAAAGCTCCTCAGGAACCCTCTCTTTATCGTATGTCTAGCAGGATGGCACTCCGGCTTCTAGATGCAAACAAAGACAAATAATAGTAAACAAGCTGGAGTTCCTTTCATTCGGTAGATTAAGCAACCCTTACTCATACTGGTGAGCATTTACACCCACAAGTAGTCCCACTGATTGCAATGGGACTGGTCATGACTCACGGGTGATGGCGCTACTTGTATGAGCTCACCAGTCTCAGGAAGGGTTGCTTGTGTCTTTCTCATGCTAACTTTGTAAATGCTATTTGAAGCTGGAAACAGTTTAGCAGAATTTTTCTGCACTGTGCGTGTGCACGTATGAAACTTTAGAGTGTGAGGGGGAATAAGTTTGAAACTATATCCATCAGTTGTGGCCTCTTAATGATCAGAAATCTTGGGAAAGGTTGTAAGTTTGGTGCTGTGCGATTTATCAAACTATAAAGCCTTTTCTGTCCGGGTGTTCACAAGGTTAAACCACTGATAAATGTGTACATGAGGGTTTTATACACTTCAGCAACAGTGTTGAAATGTCCATATGTCCAGTTACAAAATAAGCATTATTAGTGGGGCGGAAATGCTGTTAATAGTGTTTTCCAAAAGCTACCAGTGTTCTGAAAACACTGGAAATAATGCTCCCGATTCCCCCTGCCTTGCACCAAATTTTGTCCTTTACATCTGTACAAAGTGGGCATAAAATACTACCGGATCAGAATGCTAGCATTTTACAACCACCCACTCACTTTGTACAGGTGAAAGGCTCCAATGCAGCAAAGCATATAAGCACATGCTTAACTTTAGACACATCTGTATGTCACACTGATTTCAGTGGAACTTAAGCACATGTTTAAGATCTGTGCTGAACTAAATGACTTTGGTTTATATGCCCTAAATGCAGGGCCTAAATGACTTTATAAGGTGGAAGGCAGTGGAGAATCAGATCCAACGGTGCTATTCTCCCCAACAGTTGTTAAGTAACATCATAAGATAAGAATGGCCATACTGGGTGACACCAATGGTTCGTTTCACCCAATATCCTGTCTTCCAACACTGGCCAGTACCAGATGCTTCAAAATTCGGCATCATATTAGTTATCCGCCAGTCATCTGATACAGAGGCTGGTTTGAGCGATAGGTTACATACCACAGTTAGTAGTTCTGCGATTTCATATTTGAATTCCTCCAGAACTCTTGGGTGAATACCATCTGTTCCTGGTGACTTATTACTGTTTAATGTATCAATTTGTTCCAAAACCTCTTTTACTGACACCTCAATCTGGGACAGTTCCTCAGCGTTGTCACCTAAAAAGAATGGTTCAGGTGTGGGACTCTTCCTCACATCCTCTGCAGAGAAGACCAATGCAAAGACTTCATTTAGCTTCTCCACAACTTCCTTCTCTTCCTTGATTGCTCCTTTGGCACTGTGATCGTCCAGTGGCCCCACTGAATTTTTGGCAGGCTTTCTACTTTGGCAGGCTAAAAAAAAAAAATTCCTGTTAGTTTTTGTGTCTTCTGCTAGTTGCTCGTCAAATTATTTTTTGGCCTACCTCATTATACTTTTACACTTGACTTGCTAGAGTTTATGTTCCTTTCTGTTTTCCTCAGCAGCCTCTTTTCCTCAGATGCCATTAAACTTATTTTGATCTTATCTTATCTTGCTTGGTGACATTTCAGCCAATAATTAATTTTTAGAGAAAGGGGTAGTTAAAAAAGAAATGTTATCCACAGTTTCTTTAGTACATAGGCAGCTTCAGAAAATAGTACTCATGCCAACTTTTTATAGCAGCCATAATACTGGGAACTTTGGGCAGTTCAACATCATTGTTGCTACAATAGATTCGTTGCTGAGTTATTCTGTTAAAATACTGCACAATACTGCAAGCCACCATTCCCCAGGTACTAAATATCCACCAGAGTATAATGGTTCATGATTCAGGACCTGATCAGGTCTTCAGATTAGTCTCGTTTGTTCGTTCTTTCGTTCGTCCTTTCGTTCAAGTTGCATGGGTACCTAATGAGAGTATCTCTATAGTCAGAAATAACAGCTGGCAGGTATAGAACTCAATGAATGTATGGTGGATTGTCTTGTGTGTAATAATAAAACATACACAGGGATTGGAAATTGAATATTACAACATATGTTAAACAGTTGAGCTTCAGCTATAACAGATATTCGCAGCAATATGCATCTGCAAGAGTGGTAATGTTAACACTAAAACCTTGGTAGTGCAGTATGTTGTTTTTTATCAACAAAACTGGGTGATATGATGTTCCCACTTCGTCAGCCCTTGACACTGGGGATTATTTGAACCTCTTTGTTAGTTAGAGAGTGCATAAGGCAGTGAGAGATACAGAAAGGAACACCAATTTAAAACTTTAAACACTGTTTACAGCTGTACGGAACATGGATGTTCAGTAACCCCCTTTCCAAAGTAAATGTATAAATCAGCTATTGGTATTTTTAAAAAACTATAAACTGAACTCCAGTTGTATGCTCCAGCTTGTCAACAGATATTTACGAGGTGAGTGTAATATTATAACAGTGAAATACATCCAGTGCAGGGAGCTAGTAAAGAGCACAAGAATGTTAATGCCAGTAGAATTTTAATGCCCTGTAGACCAGGCAACATGACACTTGCTCTAACTGATATTGCTTTTGTTGGCCACGTGAGAGAGGAAATCAGTAATGTCAGTTTCTAAATGCTGTAACACATTTGGAGTCTGGTACTTAACCTGAAACAGATACGTCAGCACATACTGTTGTCCTGTTGTCAGTCTGGAGCTTGATCTGCACCACAGACTTAGGTTGATATAAGGCAGCTTATGTCAACCTAACTATGTCAGTGTCTACACTACAGCCTTGCTCCCACCGATGTAAGTGCCCTAATACACTGACGTCATAACTCCACCTACACGAGAGGAGTAGGGCTTATGTCGTTGTAGTAAGAGCAACACAGCGTCTGTGTAGACGCTGCGTTCCTTACATCGGCTGTTGGCTGTCTTGGCTGGAGTCCTGAAATTAACAAGAAAGCTGGCTCCCCAGCCAGCTTGCTGCCCGGTCTCCATCCAACCCAGACTACTACCAAGCCTCCCAGTTTGGGCTGCCACCCGGGATCCCCACAGGGAGCCCTGCTGCCCCCCCCAGGTCCCAGCTCCCTGCTCCCCACTGGGAGCACAGCAGCTGATTGGACTCCCAGTGTGGATCTCCCTGCCAGAGGCAAGAGGCTCTCCAGCCATTGTATTCCATGTCTTTCCCTCAAGAAAAGACCTAAACAACCCAGACCCTCTTGAAAAGAGCTAGATTTTGGACGTGGCTGACATGGATTTGACCTTCCCAGTGGCGACACCTGCCAGAAAGTGAAACTAAGTCCAAGTGTTGTTTGAGTGATGTGGACGATGCTCAAAAAAATTAAAATTTGGGGGGTCCAGGTTCTCAGCTGCTGGAAATCAGCATCACACCAGTGATCCCAAGGGATGTATGGAAGAGCTGTAGAGAGAGACCACTTTTTTGGGTTTTGAAACTCAGAAAACTTTTCAGAAAAGCTCGTTGATGAAGAACTACAATAACATTGTGAGAATAGGGTTTATATAAGAGACAAATCAAAAAAGCTGATTTGAAAGAGTAATAGTCCAAAATATTTTCTTTTATTTTGACTGATATATCTCATGGTTAGATGGTCTTTGAGGAATTGGCTTGGATGCACAGAGCTCACGTGAGTAATGGTCACCAGCAGCTGTGCTTCAATCCACAGATCCAGGCATAGTGTACCCCAGGTGTGATCCGCCCAGGTTCCAAATACCTCCTACAAAATGTCCAGCATCCTGAGCTCTCACTGAACTGGGCAGGAAGGTTGAATTTGGACTTGGGAGTTGATGATGGGTCCTATCTTGCTCCCAATGAAATCAATTGGGGTTTCGACGTTGACGTCAGTGGGAGGAGGGTAAGGACCTAAGTGAGCCAGGCTGCTAGAAAACAGCTGACATATTGTATGGCAGAGCAATAATTAAAAAAAACCCAACAAAATCTATTGTGGAAAACAAGAGTAACAAAGAATTCAGTAAATGAAGCTGCTTGAAGAATGAAATTGTTTCCATAAGGGATAAACTGCATGCCGAACCATTCAGTCATGAACAGCGAACATTTTCCTAGGCTGACTGACAACAGCTCAATGTATTAAAGCAGCAAAATCAGATGCACAAAGGACAATGTACAGTCGTGTGACACAGTGCTTGAGATTATACAGTTCAGCACTGGAAGAGGGATGGATAACATAATCCCTTCCATCCCCAGCTTCCATGATTCTCCAGATTTACGCCCACGTCCCCACCCCTCCTTTTGAATTACTAGAGAATATTGCATGTGAAGCGAAACATAGAGAAGAAAAAATATTCAGGGATGGTAGGTAGGGAGTGTTTCTTAAGACAAGACTAGGCAGGAGAGTCCAGCTATGTAAATAGTAAGAGAATGATTTCAAGACCTATTCAGAGTTGAGCGTAATTGCTTCATTCAACTTTCTGTGGTGCTAAAAAGGAGTATGGGGCTGTCAGCACAACTGCACTTATAGGATGGTGGTGTGATAAAGGGATAAGAAACTAAAAGATCTTATTGGAACCCTTGTAATAACATTAAACAGCCAGCTGTGGGTGCAGGGTTTTGTATAAGAGATTCTTGCTTGTTTTTACTACTGCAACCACATCGTAGATACCTTTTAAAACATTTATGAAACATCCAATAAAGAAAAGCAAAACAGAAAACTTAAGATATTTGGTATTCACAAGTTAAATAATTATTGATTTCAGGATTAGTGTTCCTTTCTTTCATTGCCATTCGATAAAGTCCTTCATGGAGAAAGATGTTAAACTAAAAAGTCTCTTGCAGGTACTAAAAGCATTTCTTGGGGGTGAGGGGAGTCCATCTACTCCTGGATTTCAGTTTAGTAGTTTTTATTGTGAGGTTTATTGTAAATATGACAAAGGCAAGCACAAGGGGAAATGAGAAAAATAGGAAAGGGGAAACATCTGTCTCCCTGGTGCTTGCTTGATTTGTGTGCAGTAGGCAAGATATAGGGTGCCTCCTGGTCAGTTACAGTCAGGTGTGCTTTAACCTCAGGACCCTGCTGGTTTCCTGGTCTGGAAGGACATCTGGCTGGCATGCTGAAGCCATTCCCACTGACCCTCCTTCACTCTGGGGAGAGCTGATTAGTCTGCCTTAGCTGTCATGCTGGTCTCAAATCATGGAATTCATTCACTTCCAAAAATGGTCAGGCTTGGAATTGATTAGACAGAAGCTAAAAAATAAGAATAAGAAAGGGAGGAAAAAATAGGGAAAGGAAAGCACATGAGGGAGTGGGATATACCAGGAATCCACATCCCAGAGGTTGCTTAGGGTTCAGCTGCTCCGGTGGCAATGAGCTGACATCCACACTGGTCTATTTGTGGCCTGGATAAATCAAGGGATTCCCCCAAAGTCCAGAGGGTAAGGTGCTGTCACTTGAATGAGATTGAGATTCCCCAAATCTGAGGGTTTTCAGAGTCCCCCAAAGACACTGACCATGTGTCTCTCTCAAAGACATCCAGACAAGGTGTTTTGTCAACCACACCATCTTCTCAGTTTGACCAATCAAAAACATTTTCAGGTGCCTCAAAGTTAGACATTTCTTTCTGTTTCAAGAAATTCTTAGTGTCCTCCCCACCACCGTGTGTTTAGTATTATACATATGTGTATAAATCAAGAGTGCCTAGAGTTTATGAATAGACATCTTTTCAATGTTTTGCATAAATGTAAATATAAAAATTAGTTAATGTACAGTGTTTTGGGCAGATAGGGCACAACTCAACTGAAGGAATGGAGTTTCACCCTGTTCCTCCACTGTGAATTTGGCCTCAGAAGTCTTATATAAATGCTAAATGATTCACACACACACACACACACACAGAAGCAATTTTGATTCCGTTACAGTTAGAGTCAACAGATTAGTTGAGTTCCAGGCTTCTAACAAAGTGCACTCCACAGGGTATTCCTCCCCAGTATACTAATTGCGTTGTTCCAGTGTAACAGCTGTTCTGTAGGTCACGCAGGAAAAGGAATATGGCCATTTCAACAATAGACATTCTTTTGACTTTTTTGCATTGGTACCTTGTGCCCTATTGTGCGCTTTGACACGTTCATCCGTTACCTTTGAAAGCAATGTGTGCCAAGGACGTGTACCCTTATTGCCCAGTCAGCTAAGAAGAAACATTATTTTAAGATATTCAAATATAGCAAATGATTTCGAAGTGATATAAAATGATCATTACTGCTGTCTGCATAAAACTGTTACTGGATATCTCTCTCTCCTTCTCCCTTTTTTAAATGTTCAGCATATTCTGTTCCTGTAGTTCCTACAGGAACTACAATTCATCCACAAAAAAGTTCTGGTTCTTTTTTTAAAATGTTGACCCCAATGCATCCAAGCAACTCCCATCTCCTGTGGGTAAATCATGGAATGCTTGCATAACTCACTTTTTAATTACTGTAGCCCTAAGACACTAATTTAGTTCAGTTTTATACTGATTACATGTTGGTATTGTTAAGGTTTATGACCCAATGATTTACAAGGCATGATACATCTGAATTCAAATTGGTTGTATTGATTGTTTAACTGAGTACGGTAACATGAGTGAAACATTAAGCCACCACATGGGCTGGCAGCGGGAACATGGCTGTGATGATAATTCATCTATGTTATTAGGTTCGTAGTGCAAGCAGGCTTTAATACTGGATGCCAAAAATAACTTACGTTTTATACACTTTAACCAAAGTTCAAATTGGTCAAAACAATAATTTAATATTCTGGTGTCTTATTTTAATTATCTAATAAATATCACCACCCTGTTACATGAGGGAGCCTTTCTGCTGATTTAAAGCAGGAACCTGGAAGCTGCAACCAAGACTCCTGGGTTCTTTTCACAGAACCAACTCTCACTCACTGTGTGATATTGGGTAAATAATTCACGACCTGATTTTCAGAGCCGGTGTGCACCTGCAGCTCTCCATTGACTCCATTTGGAGTTACAGGTGCTCAGCATCTCTGAAAATCAGATTCTTATCTTCTGGATGCTTCAGTTTGCCCATCTATAGGACATTGTATATTTTATGATTTATTAATATTTAATATTGGCAGCACAGGGCTGTTTTGATAGTTAATATTAATAGGGTGTTATGAGTCCTCTGATGAAAGGTGCTGTACAAATAGTCAATCCAATCCCCAGTGCCCTACCTGAATATCTAGCTGAGAGCTGGGATCTGCACGTGAGAACATGAGAGGAACCTTCCTCCAAAGACAGCTTTGTCTTTAATCTACTGGCCCTGGCCCATTTTGAGCACTGAGGGCAACATATCAGCTAGAAAAATTTCATTGCTACCACGTTAGGCAGGTGTCTGGTAGTCACCACTAAGGTGGATGGAGATGCTGGAAGTGGTGTAGTTTTTCTATATCATGTAATGTTTAAACGTTATCAGGTGCCCAATCCAAACAAAATCATAAAATCACAAAAAGGGCCATAACTCATAGAAATGTAGTTTAATTTTGACCAAAATTGGTAGAAAACTTCTAAATACAATTGATAATCATAGAATCATAGAATATTCGGGTTGGAAGGGACCTCAGGAGATCATCTAGTCCAACCCCCTGCTCAAAGCAGGACCAATCCCCAACTAAGTCATCCCAGCCAGCGCTTTGTCAAGCCTGACCTTAAAAACCTCTAAGGAAGGAGATTCTACCACCTCCCTAGGGAACCCATTCCAGTGTTTCACCACCCTCCTAGTGAAAAAGTTTTTCCTAATATCCAACCTAAACCTCCCCCACTGCAACTTGAGACCATTACTCCTTGTTCTGTCATCTGGTACCACTGAGAACAGTCTAAATCCATAATGCAACTGTTTACTCAAAATAATACTGTTCTGGAAAGTTTGGGAAATATTTAGCCCCAGGTTTATATACATAAATATATATATATATATATGCACACTATCTGCTGGGCCAAAGACATAAGTATAACCATGTGCTCTAATGTAACCTCTACCTATAACTGTGAGCTGCTGAATGTCTAATGCAACACCCTTCTGAGCTATATTAGTCACAGAAATAGTCACAGTAATTTGCAGATAGTTGAAACATTTCTACCGCTCCCCTCAGAATCTGTGTCTGACGTGGTCAATGCTCTGTTGCTACAGTCGTCACTGTCACAGTTGCATGCATTGGAGCACATCAGACTTCTTGCATTTGGACATTTCCTCTGCAGGCGCTCTCACCATACTTGATTGATTCTTCGTTTATATAATTCTCACCACCAACAACAGTGTATTGACATTTTAGTCATAAGACCATAAGTCTAGCCATGCTGGGTCAGACCAATGGTCCATCTAGCCCAATATCCTGTCTTCTGACAGCAGCCAGTGCCAGATGCTACAGAGTGAATGAACAGAATAGGGCAATTTCAAGTGATCAATCCCCTGTCTTCAAGTCCCAGCTTCTGGCAGTCAGAGGTTTAAGGGACACCCAGAGCATGAATTGCATCCATGACCATCTTGGCTAATAGCTATTGATGGATATATCCTCCATGAATTTATCTAATTCTTTGTTTTAACCCAGTTACACTTCTGGACTTCACGATGCCCCCTGGTAATGAGTTCCACAGGTTGATTGTGTGTTGTGTGAAGAAATACTTCCTTAAGCTTGTTTTAAACCTGCTGCCTATTAATTTCATTGGGTGACCCCTGGTTCTTGTGTGATCTGATGGGGTACATAACACTTCTCTAGTCACTTTTCCCACACAATTCATAATTTTACAGACCTCTGTCATATCCCACCTTAGTTATCTCTTTTGTGAGCCGAACAGTCCCAGTCATGTTAATCTTTCCTCATATGGAAGCTGTTCTATACCCTGAGTCATTTTTGTTGCCTTTGTCTGTACCTTTTCCATTTCTAATATATTTTTCTGAGATGGAGCAACTAGAATCACATGCAGTATTCAAAGCGTGGGCGTAGTCCAAGGATAAATGTTCATCAGCTGATCAAACAGCTCCCCAAAAGTTTTGTACTTGGCAGTATCAATACACACCATCTGCAGAAGCACCATGAGGTCAATAATAGCTAATATGGGCTCCTCAAATGCTGATAGCTCAACTATTGACAGATTTTTTTCCAGCAAAGACTGTGTGTTGCTCTTTTGGGTCTTTCTTAGAGATCCAAGTTGAAGTGGGACAGGTGCCAGTTTATACTTCATCTCTGGACTAGCCAATAATTGTCCACCTGCTGAATATGTGACGATCAATAGTTATTGCTTGTGCTGTGTGCATCTTCTTTTGTTTGATTGTTCTGTTGAGATTTCCAAATGATTTGAGATTATGCCCTTTTATGGGATCAAAGAGGTCTACCTCACTCCTTTGCAGTCTACTGCTTACAAACTGCTTTGCTTGTTGTGTACCATTCTCTCTCATAATGCACAAACTTTCTGCAGTTTCAGGTGGGTCCACAGTAGACATTGCAATGTTCACAAGTGACTGTTCGTTGTCTGAGCTTGTTCCAGGTTCAATGCTAAAAGGATTCATCATACTTTACGTCTCAACTTTTATATTATCTTGGACACTTTCATCTGCTGCCACATACTTTGTGGTAGCTTCTTTGTGGAGATATGTTGCTGAAGGCTGCATTCCACACATTTGTTTTGTTAGCTGTTACAGCTGCCTTAAAATGTGCAGTCAGATACTTGGTCAGAGCTTTATCTTTTATGCAAAGATGATGGTGCTTCCCACAGTCCTTATTGAGAGACTGCTTGATGGCCATGTTATGCCATACACCACGGAAGGTTCTGGCAGTCCAGTACACTGCTCCCTATCAATGAGGGTATGATACATATCTGGCTTCTGCTCCTCTGGAAGTCTGTTTTTTGCTACAATTGTACAACCCCATCTAGTATAATTTACATGGCCCCGCTGGAAGTCAAGTGGAATCATCTCTGCAAAATATCTCAAGCTCTATGGACTTGTTATTGTCTCTCTTTGCTGCTACATAATCCATCAGTAGTTGGGTGGAAGAAATCCATTACAGTTTTCCCAGAACAGAAATGTATCTGAACACTACTTTTCTTAAGTAACGCAAGTGTCCATGGGATGGTGGAGTGATTGGGTATTGTCATGAAGTCTGCCCGAGCATTCTGTGCTTCCACTCTGAGTGCCTTCTCCACATCTTCAAATACTTCAGTGCATGTTCGAGCTTTCTGCAAGCTGCATCTCTACTCATCTTCTGGAAGCACATCATTGTTTATGGAATTGCCTAGTGCCATCTATTTCAAGCAAGTCATTGCCTCATTCCTAAGCTTGTGGATTCTAATGCCATGCTTTCCCCTTATATGCTTTCCCTTTTAGAGCATGGCTGATGAATGAAATGCCATAGATATTGCCTTCTACAAGGATGTCTTCAAACCCATTTTCCTGCATCACACTGCCTATATATCCATGAAATTCATTACACAATGCATGTTCCCATCTCAAGGTGGTCATTGTCAAATTTGTGTTGATTCTTCCATTGAATCAACTGTGCTTTGCAGTAAATTATTTCATCATGTACGACATAGGTCCAGTATTGGCCCAGAGAGTGGAATGTATCCTGAAAGCATTTCATCATGGTGTACGCTATATTAAACATCAGTTGCCGGTGCAGGGATCATTGGACAGTAGCCAATATTCATAAAATATAAAACAGACAGACAAACTTTTCTCAAGTCAGTCCATTCTACAAATGACCACTATTCTGATGTATTACATGGTACAAACACATTCATACAGTCATGTTACTCCAGAACTTTGCTTTAACTGAAGGCAAAAAAGTATGGGAAAATGCATACAATATATCACCCGGGGCTAAATATTTCCCAAACTTCCCAAAACAGTACTACTCTGAGTACATAGTGGCATTAGCAATTGTATTTAGAAACTTTTTGCCATTTTTGGTTAAAATTAGAGTATGTCTCTTCGAGTTATGTTTCTTTTTGTCATTTTTTGTGATAGATTGGATACCCGATAACGTTTAAATATTACATGATATATGTTCCTATCGTATGGTAGCAATGATATTTTTCTAGCTGATGAGTTATCCTAACTCATTAATAAGACCCCTTTTAAAATTTGGCTACTACATCCTGGAGGTTTACTACAGTCTGCCTGGCCCTAGAGCCTCAGTAGGGTGGAGGAGAACTAAAACTGAAGGATACAAGGCCATAATAAATAATAGGGCAGATCCCTTCATCCACCCCAAAGTTCTTTGCTCAGCTTCTGAGGAAGCCACTACAGAACTGGGCACCTTGCCATGCTTCCCAAATCTCACCACTTCTAGCACAGTGGAACAGAACTGGTCCCACTCCAAGGGGAACCTCCATGCTGGAGAAGGTGGGGCAGGATTTGTAAACTATACACCCAACCCTGCAAACCTGCAAGTTAAAGCCCTTGCGTGAGTATGGGTTTGAAGGATTCCATCATCCTTAAAAAAATAAAAAAGCACACGATATTACATGTATTCAAAACCTAGCTTTTTATTGAGTATGTTTATCTAAGTGATCTATTTACTCTTAGGTCATTTCCTTTTAACTCCTTGCTTCCCTTACAACTATAAGAACGATCTAAATGACTGAGCCTCTTTTTTGTATGTTTTCCTTCTGTGATTTAAAATTATAAAGTCAAAATGGCTTATATTTTCCTGTAAAAATAACAAATACATTTCAGCCATTTAAGTAGCAATTTCAACTTGCCTAAATAGGAAAAAAAGTAATAGAAAGTTATTGTGGTACCTGTTAACATAATGAAGTGCTAGCCATGGGCCTGGATATCCTGGTAGCAGAATAAAGGGGGAGAAGTTGTTTGCTAGCCAAGTGGAAAAAAGAAAGAAGGGAAAATTGTTTTCAGAAAACTAGCCTTTCAGATGTGGCCCTGATTGCAGGCACACCGATCAGATGACCCTCGGTGGCCTAATCCCTCAACTGATAGTTCTGCATCCTGCCATTGTCCATCTTCCCTGTCTGATGAGGAGGGCTGATGTGTAAAGGAGAGGAATAAAATATAGCCCCAATCCCTGCTTGCTGTTCACTGTGCATGGCACACCGCTGATGTCAGAAGGGCTCTCTGTGCAGGAGTGCAGCCCAGGATTAATATCAATTTGGTAAACATCTTTGGAAACGAAGAATGTTCCACAGATGTTTTGGCCATTTCTGTGGCAATTTTAACATATCTGAATAGGGGGGAAAGTCATGATAATCTGCATGTTGCAGTTACTTGTAAGAATTTGCTTCTTTCTCCTCTTCCTCATCTGTATTGTATATAAGGCAGCATTCAGTGGAAACAATTATGTAAATGTATTAAACTTGCAAAGAAGATCAAGAAAAAGGTTTGCTATCCTTCCCATTTTTATCGACAAATAGTAATTGATAACGTATGTACAGTAAAACACTACATGTTAAACTGTTTAATTACAACAGGCCCCTTACATTGGCTTCCTTTGGTACCTTTTAATGTGTCCATAGGGTGTGGGCATTATAAAGATGCACTCCTTGTCACATTCTATTACCTAAACATGAAACTTGTTCTGTACGATGTTGGCATGGGGTACTTGCAGTTACATTAATGGCAGTACAACATTTCTGACCTTCAAAGTAATTAGCATTTTCACTGTTTCATCCTGATTTCAGCTGTCGTATGTGAGCATCAGACTGTTCACAAAAGATTGCTTATTATATATATTTTTTCCATTTAAAATCTCTCATCCGCCACTTTTTCGATAAGAAAATAAGAATAAAGTTTCAGGCAAATAAATAATGACAGTTACAACTCCAGGTGCAAGTACCTGACGATACATAAAATACACCAGCTAGCATGGTGATAGCCTAAGGTACTACCAGATGTGGGTTCATAGATAAAGACTGAGAATCAGCTCAGGCCGTAACTCCACGGGTAGATTGGCTGTGTAGGCAGAGGCCAAACTTTTCAAAACTTAGGCACTAATATCCATAACTTTCAATACCCTCGTGACAAAATATTGGCCAAAGTTCTCAGCCCCGTAAGAAGGAGAGTACTTGAATACTTTCTAAAGGTAGCACTTTTGGCTAACTCAGGAGCCGGGTTGGTTGGCTCTGGAGGGAGTTGCATCCAGTGCTCCGTAGCCTCCAAGATGATTCAAGGTGGAGACTTGAGCCTGAGGAGCTAAGGGTGATCTTAGTACCCTTAAGAGTTTGAAAGCCCTTTCCTGCACCTAGACCACATGTCCTTTCCTGCAGTCTGCAAAGTTCCTGTGGGCCAGAAACAACGCTTAGGCTGTTTTTACTCACATGCAGGGATTTCAAGTCTGATCTCATTCTAGTTGTTACATACTGCTTCCTTCTGCGCTGTGTGACAGAGGGGAATATGTGACTCTGTGTCATCTTAGGACACTTTCTCTCTCTACAGCCATTCTTTCACTGCAAGTATGTGACACTGTAAACAAAGTTACTTAAGCCCATCTTATTTCCTTTGTTAGATTTTTTTAGAAAATATTTGAAAATAACTTTGGGGAAAATGTTCTGGTTGAACCATATGGATCCGAAATTCCCTGTTTTCTCGTCCTGGAAGTATGAGATAAATTAAAAAGTAGTAATATTTTTTTTAATAAATCTTAGCAATGGGCTTTTCAAACAATATTTTAGCCATTTTTGAAAGGCCGTTGTCAAGAAGTTTGCATAGATTGTGTTGTTAAAAACCAAACAAATCTTTAATTTTTTTCTTAATTTCAGTAAAATTAAAAAAGCTATGTAATGAAACCAGTGTTTAACCTTAAAAGGTCATGAAAATAAACCCAAATTAAAAGTAATGTGACCTTAATTATGATGATAAAATAAAATGTTTATAGTATTCTAGGAGGAAAAAGTTAATCCTAGCCATTGTTTTGGCGGTATCCTTTGTACTGCTTTAGTGAAAGTTGTAATTGCTGTGTTTGTAGTTGTAACATTGTTCCTGTTATAAACACCTATTCACAAGAAATTTGTCCATATAAAATTATTTGACCAAATCATATCAGTTGTTATTTTGTTCTTGCTGTCTAGCCCACAGTAAGAATTTAAGACATTCCTGTGGGGTTTTTTAATTACTGAATTTTAATCAGAATTAGCTCTGTTTCAGGACAGTTCTGCTTTCAGAATAATTTGAAATATTTTTTAATCAAATAAGGAGCCAAGCACACCTCCAGTTTGATATAAAAAAGGGGTTGTGGGTGGCCATCAGTAGGCCAGGTTGCAAAGCTGCCACAACTCCACTTACCTGGGGATGGGTGGAGGCATCAGAAGTCTCAGCAGCCACAGAGGTGGGCAGTGCTGGCCACAAAGAAGACAGTGCTAGGGATTTCATTGTCATAGCAGCTCCTCTCAGAGGCTGTTAGTGGCACAAAGCAAACAGAGCCATGATAAGAGTTAAATCCAACCTTTCTGGTGGGATCCCAGTGAGAACAGAGATAGAAATACAAGTTGCCCTCTGCCAAAATTACTCCTCATCTATGCTATGATTTTGGCTGGTGCTGGAGGGTGGAGTTTACCAGATTTGCTGAACATGGTCCACACTTTGAAGTCCCTTATATGGTTAGATTGTGTGTCTTTCCCTATAACTAAGGAGTTATTTTGTATTTAGAAGTGTTAAAGCCAGTTTTTTTTTTATTGCTAAGCAAAGTCTTCACAAGGTCTCATTGATTCTGTGCAAGAAGACCTAGAGTAGCATATTTTACTGAATACAGTCATTTTAGTCCTTAAGTAAAATGTTGGTGCACTAAAACACATTTTAAAGACTGACCCAGAATTGTCCCTCCCTGACTACATTTAAATCTGCATACTAAAGGAAAAATAATCTAAGTAGTTATCCAAAATTCATATACATTCATGCACCCGTAAATATATCTAAAGAACTACAAGGCTGTGACACAAAACAATCAAAAGCAAGAATTTTGCAGTGAAGGGTAAATTCCAACATGCTTGTCTTCACCTAAGGTACACTGGGCCTCTCCTCAAAACTAGTTTCTGTAAATGTTCTATTGTCTATTTTTCACATACCATATCACACTTTGGTGTGAATTTCCTTGCTTTTATTGTTTCTTTAGTGGTAGCTTGGTTATGGGAATTTGCATAGAGCTTTTGAGATTTATGCTCAAGAAATGCTTTGCCTTTTACTACAGCACTCACTTTGTTATATTTAATTTTTTTTAAACTGTGACGCAAGATGTGAAAATGTACGGTGCCTTTTATCTTCTACCTTCAATGGAATACTTTAACGCTCACACACTTTATCTTCTCTCCATCTTCTCTGCATTTATAGTCAACATTGTAGCAGCAAGGAAACACCTCAATTAATCCAACCTTGCATTCACTTTGTTATATTTATCACAAGAAAAATAGGACAGAGACTCATTAGAAAAGCATTATGAAAAAAAAGATTTCCTTGGTCCATGCTGCACTGTATATTTATTCTTCCAGTTGATCTGGAGAACACTGCCTCCTCGCATACCACTCAAAGTCTGACATCTGTTTATGCTTGCTCGAATGGTGCCAAATAATGATAAGTTACTGTACCTAGTACCCAGGTACCCTTATTGTTAGAAGTATTTTAACCAAAAAAGTTATAAAATAAATGAATTAAACATGAAGCTTTGCCCTGATTTTCCTGAGGACTCAGTGCATAGTTTTAAAAAAAAAAAAAAAAAAAAAAAAAAAAGGAAAGAAACAGTAATAGTGCCAACAAATCATTTAAAAAAGGATCAAAACACTGGTATATCTGTTTACTCAAAAACTAGCTCATTTTACCTATGATTTACTTTTTAATGTCTCTCTTAAATGAATTCAAAGGCATCATTAATTATTATTATTGTAGGATAGCTCTAAAATGCGCTGAGTGATACAGACAGTTAAGAAGACAAGATCCCTGATTTCTCCCCTCGCCCCCAAAAAAGCTTCAAAGCATCTATGAACTAAAATTATTTTCGAAAGGCCCTAAGGGATTTAGGAGCACAAGTCAATGAAACTCAGTGAAACTTGTGCCCCTAATTGCTTTGGAACTTTTGAAAATCTCCCTCTGAGAGTGCACGGATCCTTTAATACAAGATTGTTCTAAAAATGCAGTTGTGGTTAATCTGTAAGCGAGATGGGGGGAGTTTGCTCAGCACTCGAAAATGAAAATGGATGTCCAGCCTGGGTGCTTTATGGCAAAGGAGACGCTCTATGGCAAACACTTGAGTACAGGTGCCTGCTGGAAAGCCCCACACTGCGTTGACTTCTGATTGAGGAACCAGACCATGATTTTCTATTGCACAGCCGTACCCAACGGTATCAGTAGGTGAGGGGGGAAAATAATCTTTTCACTAGCAGAGGAGCTTGAGATGAAATATTCCACCAGTGCTGTGACTTAGGCCATGTCTACACGTACAGCGCTGCCGCTGTACCAATGCGGCTATGCCCCTGCAGCGCATCTGGTGAAGACGCTCTATGCCGATGGGAACAGTGGAAGCTATGTTGGTGGCTGACGTCGTCGGTGTAACTTACCTCACTCGCGGGGTGGTTTATTCACACCCCTGAGTGACCTAAGTTACGCCAACATAGGCTGTAATATGGGCATAGCCTAACTAGCAGACGTTAATGACACCGTATCCATTTTCGGAGAATACTAGAACTGTCCCTAGCAGAATTCTGAACTAAGCTTCAGTACAACTTTCACTTTTCCATCCTGGAAAAGGAAGGTGTTGCTTCTTTGCAAGTGAGACATCTTCAAAGGGAGCTCCTTCTGGGAAGAGTACAACACAGCTGAAGAGCGGCCATCAATACGTGCTCTGGCCGTGGCCTTAAGTAAAAATTGTTTTCCATTTTAAGCTTTTGGAAATAACTAGTCTCTTCTCATTGCTCACCTCCCAACACGATGAATGACTTTTGGACCAATTCATCTCTGATTTAAACTCTCCTAAAGTCAGTAGAGCTACACCAAGAATGATTTGGCCCATTGCATTTAAGTTTAGATAAACCGATCGAGATAAACCTGACAGTATGGGGAACAGTTTCAGTTTGGTACAAAAGGCTGGGTGTAGATGTGCAGCTCTGGTTATTTTAAATAAAATTACCAGACCTGCATCGACCACACAACATCAGTGCTTTACTGGCAGTCATGTTTATTTGGAGCAAGTTTAATGGAAATATGTTGTCCGTTACAGGGAAGATCTCCAATTTTGAACATAATCTAATTTTATTGTGTTTAAAACAGAACAACAATGTTGAGTTTGTGTGTGTTTCTAGCAACTATTCAGAACGTGAAGACTTGTTAAATCTTCCTTAACAATGACCTCTGGAGGATCCAAAACATGGCAGTTCTCTTCTCATTGCTCTTAATAAGGAAAGTGTATAATAAATATGTACACCAAATGTGATGGAGTGCCATGGATGATTTCCATCATTAAGTTTTAACATATTTGTTTATGCGTGTTATTTCCAAAAGCATACACATTTAAGTCATTGTTTGTGTGTGACACGTTAGCACTGATATTCAAGGATCCTTACTTTGTATTTATTACTTCACTCACCAATAAAAATTATTGTCTCTTTGTTTTTTCCTTCAGGGCCGATGTGTTAACTTTACCCGCGTTCAGACTCAGTAAAGGAAGCTAAGAGGATACGAGGACGAAAAAATTCCACACTGCCATTTTCTAAGCAACCGAAGACAACTGAGCACGTTCCCAAATTTCTTCGATCAGCTTGAGCCTCTTAGCTCAGAAGAGTTTTCCATTCCACTCTTCCACAAGCCAGTGTTATTGCACCAAGCTCTTGTGTTCTACTGCATTACAACCGCACTCCATGATTTGCAACAGTGACAAAAAGAGAAGCATTGACCTGCATGCTTAGGCTTTGATAGAAAATCCAGTACGCATGTGCGGGGGGAGAAAAAAAAAACGACCAAAGATCATTTTGCTTTGTTTTGATTTTAAAAGGACTGCAAATTCTCAGGACGCAGTGTGCTTGTAGTAGAGATGCAAAGTCTCTCAGATGCAACGATGGCACTTGTTATTTAAATAGGGACTATTAGCCATAGGCGGAGGGTAAAAATTCCCACTAGGCTAAGCAAATGCAAAAGTTCATTGCCTTACAGCTATGTCAGATCACAAAATCCTTCTGAGTCCCCCATCGCATTGTGCCTTACGGGAACCTTCTGACTGGAAATCTTGTCATTCTAGCACTGAAAAGTGCACACACATGACAAAATGTAGACAGGGTGCCTCAAGGTATTGGTAGCAAGCAAGACTTTGCCCTTTAGTTTTTGAAGACACCTTTCTTTCATTATGCACCCAGGACAGGAAGAAAATTAATAGAGCGTTATTCTACAGGAAGACAGCCTGTAACCAGAGATCTTGAGCAGAGTTTGAGGGACTGATGCGTCAAGACCTTGACACTGTGGCTGGTGGTTTTTTCCCCTTTCCTGCATTCAGAGTTCAGTAGCGCATAAAACATCATCATCTATAAACATACCTAGCAGTTCTAGGCTTATGTATATTTTTTTTTTTTTTTAGATTAAAAAAAAAAGCAGTAGCCACAAAGCTGGTATCTCAGGGGTTTTTTTCCCCCCCAAATCTCCAAGGGCTCTTCAGCGTCACAAGCCAGCAACTCTCTTTGCATGAGAATTTCAAAGTTTAATTAATATAATTAAAAGCAACAGCAAGCAGCAGCCTGTGAAGATTTTGCTCATCTTTTTTATGCCTTTTGACATTGAATGACCTATTACTGTATGCGCATTACCCGGTTTTCGAGGGGGCACTGTGCATTGGCTACGATTCAGCAGTGAAAAAAGACCTCCTTTCATCAATTTACAAATTAAATTTACAGGAGCGCTGGCCATCACAAAACATTGACAATGTATGTATTATAATTTTTTAGAAAAACCAGCGTCGTGTCACGTCGCCAGTGCCAAATTATGTTAGCGTGAGCGGAAACACTGTGGGGGAGGAAGGAGGCAGCAGCTGAAGAAAAAGGCTCAAATGATCCAGTCACTTTCGATACTGTACTTCAGATGCAAAATGGATATTCGAGTCGAAACCTGACAAAGCGCGCCGGCTTTGATGTGAACTGGTATAGACAATGACCAGTGGCTGGGTCAGTGGGATGTCTCTCTGCGAGCAGGGAGGCTTATCAAATGACACTAAAAATAAGTTCAACAACCATCACATTGGAGGGGAAAAGGCGAACATTTCACATTTGGTGGGCATGCATGTGCGCAAGATGGAAAGAGCGATGCAAAGCGTCCTGGTCTAATTATCCCCTTTGTGCTCTTCATCGAAATTGCAAGGGACACAAATAATTCTCTTGGTTGATGTCCAAATTTGCGGCACTGCCGAAAGAAGCCTTTACATATATCCACTTGCTTACATCTTTTGCTCAAGTTTATTTATGTCACTGGTATCATCATCATCAGCCATGTGTGCACAAAGATTATAAATAAAATTCTTAGATAAGTTTCTGTGATCGCTTCTTTTTTTACTCCCTTTGCAGTTAAAGCATAATTTTGCTGGCTTTACAGTCTCCCTAGCTACCAGCTTAAAGTGATAGACCCACCTTCCTGTGGCATCACGTGTGTTCCCAAGAAGGCATGTCACAGGCTAACTCAAATGGCTACTGTCTATCCCACAACTATTTCAGATTTGCTAGATGCTCCCATATGTATGATATGTAGCATTAGCAATATAAATAGAACAATAAAATGCCAAAAGAGCTTTCTGTTGACTGTAGCATTCATAGAATTCTAGCTCCCATTCCAATGCCACGGTGGACTTCTTCTTCTTCTTCTTCTTTTGAAGAGGAGGAGGAATGACTTGCTGTGCGTATGTACAAAAGAGTGATTTGTTTTTCATCTCGACCAACCACAAGCAAATCTTCACTTGATTTCAAGCTACTGGTTAAATCGATACACTTTTATCCCTTAATTCAAGATGACAATCCAACTGAATAGGTTTGCCAAACCGCAGGTGCAGTCCCACACTCACCTCTAGAATTGTGAAGCAAAACAGGCAAATGTTCTTGGGTCAATCAGGCAGAAAGTTAAAATAAACTCCTGTTTTCAATTTTTAATGAGATCCCACATCTATTTTAAGGTACATGGAAAATAGTCTTTATTTACCAACAACAGTGCACATAGAAAGCCAGGTTTTCTGGATGAAATAGTCTATTTCAAACTAAAACAAATAATTTAAGATGATTTCTTTTCTAACATATCTTCTGTGTATAAAATAATTTTTCTAATATATACATATACATATACATGTAAATTCCATGATCATGTCTTGTTCTCTATGGTTGTCTACCCAGGATTATTAAAAAAACACCAACATTTTGAATTTTTCATAGAGCAGTTGATGCTGAGCAGAATTTTTTTTCAGAAATCTGCACTGGTTTCCCGTTCTAAATGCTGTTATGTTATGATACGTTACACTTTTGACTCATTTGAAGAGCAAATCTTAAGATCTTCATTATTCTATAAGATGGAATAACTGTCATTAATACATTTTTGGGGAAGAAATTGATAGCACAAGTTTAAAACCCATTGATTTAAAAAGACACAAAGTAAGATTTACTTGACATGGTAGCCAAATGTATACACACTAACTTTAATCAAAAGAATTTGAATAAAACTAAAATAATTGATTTAATGCAATTTGTGGAATGAAAACCTTGGTATCACTTTATGAAATACACCATGTTCCGTTACCAAAGTCTTAATATTTATTTTAGACTGCACAACAGAGGCACTAGTACCTTGGGGAAATAATCAAATTAAAATGGAGTCCAGAGAACTGTACAGCTAGAAGTAGCTCTTAAAAAAAAATGAAAAAACTTGTTTGGGAAGATGCACACTGCTACTTCAATATCATATTTTGAAAGCAGGAAAGAGGAAAATATAGATGACAGCACATCTAGAGGCATTAGGTGATGTAACCCTTTACATGTGAAATTACTTTAGGTCATCCATTCCTGTGAGAGTTCTCATCACATTGTAGAAGAGGGAGTGTAAATAAATACATTTTCCCCGTGAAGAACATACACTATTATCCATGAATGCTCTGGATTCCATATTATGTAAAGTAAGCAGCTAGCTGTAAAAGGCTCAGATGGTTTCTTACATACGTAGAAAAATAGACCATAGGAATACCATTCCAATGCAAGCTTTAAAATGAATCCAGGCTTCTGTGTGTTATACATTATGATTTGGATACTGTAATCAGCTATTGGGACATAATATTTTGGTCTTGAAGGAGGACAGAGAGTATACTAAAAACATGTAATTAGGCATTTTTCTATAATACTCAGTTACCATTTTTTGCAAAACATAAAAATCAGGAAAAAAAACCCCAAAGATTTTAAACAAAAGAATAATAGGTTTTAAAAATTAGATTCCAGTTGCATTACAATTAAAAAAATACTTGAGAGGGTATTAATCATGCATATTGAGATTGCATGTTACTTCGCTTACCTATAGCCTCATGCAGCACAGACCTTTACCATCCATTTTGCTTCATTATAAATCTAATTACTAGTTCTGCATCAATACCAGCTTTGTAAATGAGCTCCATTTTCATCACAAAGACTGTATTTACAACATACTGTGGATGTATAACAATGCAAATTAATTATGGAGTGAAATGGCCAGTTCCAGGGGACAGGAAATAAAATGAAATGGTTTTTTACACAGATGCTACCGTTTAAATTAAAATAGGTTTCAGATAGACAATCAGATTTGGTGTAACAGCTCAAGAAACAACTCAAATGTTAGGAAAATGGAAATCTGGGGTCAGTGTCTTTCTGTTGGATTCCATAATAATCTAATATGTCCACAAATCCTATTCCTCTGTAGGAAGCTACTTTACATTCTAAAGTGCAAGCTATTTAAGGAAAACTAGGTTTAGAAGATGCATATATTGCACTCTGTAGTCAATTTGTTTAATTTGAAAAAGGACCAAAATTCACTGATGCTCCAAATCCTGAGAAAGGTAGGAAGCATTACTGCATCACACATGAGAATGACACCAAGAAGAAAGGTGCATCTGAGAAATATCTTTTAAAGGGAATAATGTACAGAACACGTAGAAATGCTACCAGCCTATCCTGTAGGGGCTATTTTTTATCACCAAGAAGAATAAACAATTATGGCATCTATATCCTAGAAAGAAACATATTTTAAACAAATAAGGCATCCTAAACGTGGTAAGTTTGCTTTTATTGTAAATGTTTTGATAATATGTGGATGTAATTGGCCAGAGATAATCGGAGATACAATGAAACGGAATTTTATAAGCATTCCATTTCCGTCAGTTTTTAATTTAACAAGAACTACGGCTTTCATCAAATATTAATCCATGGGGCTTAAAGAAAAAGAGAGCGTTCAGGCTGATCTTTGTAAAGTAAAAAGTAAGGGAATTTTTTGAAATGCCATAACTCAAGTGCATTCTTGGTCAAAAATATTGTGTGAAAACCAAGGCTGACTGGTAGGAAGTCCATGATAATCTTTTATACTTTTGTGAACAATTGTAACTTATTTCTTTTGTTCGAATCATCCTTAATTCAGCACCACAACAATATATTTTCTTGGTGATATTAGTTTACTTAATATTGTTGCATTTGTTTTAAAAAGAGGTTATATTGTAAACACAATCTTAAATTTTTTAAAGAAAATGTGATATAATTTTTCAAAATGAAATGATGGCAGAATTAAGACTTCCTGAACAGCTGTTCAGAGTCAGGTTTACATATCCTTCCTGTAATTTTGATAGACTACCATTGCTCATAATCAGTGGAGCCACAAAATTGTACTGTGTGTTGTTTTCACTTTTCAGCACATCTTTGTAATTAAAATCATGATATATTTTTTTAAAAGTGAAAGCCACTAAGTAGGTTGTGTTTCGCCGCCTACTGCCTCCTTCATGTGCTTCTTCAGGAAACGCAGTTCTTAAGAGAGAGCTTGCAGTCATTTTAGCCATATATAATTTTCCAGCAGCTGGAGAAATGCACATTCCATTGTGGCCTGTAGTTCATTGCTGCTTTGACTTCAGAGAAATGTAGATCTAATGGACAATACTGATTATATTTTTTACAGGTGGAAAGGCAGAATATGTTTTCTCCCATTGCTTTGAAGGGTCTCTCATTATTAAAATGATAATGATAATAATACTCTTGTCTTCCATAGAATTGTTTTATTTTTCTCGCCCATTGGAAAGCACTGATGGTAAAAACCACCACCTGGCTTTATATTTTTCTCTTGGAATTTTTATAATGCAATAGAACCTGGCGCTAATGCTGTGAAATATTACAATGTAGTGCTGTAGGGCCTGATTCTGAGAGGTACTGAGTGTCTCTTGTGCCGTGCCGAATGCTCTCAGTTTCCATTGCAACTTCCACGTAACTTTAAACACGTGCTTGAGTGCTTCGCTGAACTGGGACATCAGTACCGAGCAGGATTGTGCCCTGAGGTACAGAGCATCTATAAGTCCCATTGAACACAACAAAAGATAAGAGAGGTCAGAGCACAATCTAAAACTCAAAACATAACACAAAAATACTTTCAGCTTTTATTTTGGCACGTATAATTCACTTCAAATTGTTTATGGTAACTTAATAGAATGAGAAGTTTTGGAGTTCAGCCCTCAGTTCAGGAGTACATCCCTATTCAGGGTAGCATTTAAGCATATTTTAAGTCCCAATGGGACTGAAGCATATCTGAACTGTGCTTAACATAGGCCTGAGTGCGTTCCTCAATAGGGTTAAGCACATGCTTAATTCGTCTCATGAATTGGGGCCTCAGTTTGCAGCAGTAATTAAGATTTATTAATACAAGACCACACTAAAGCATCCAGCTATTAAATCCTTCAGGTTTTTTGATGAGACTGATCAGTTTTGGAGGTTAGCCAAGCTAGACTTTGTGAGGCTCTGCTCTAAATCAGTTCTCCGTGTAAAAAGCTCTGAAAAGGGAAGATACAATCCATTGCAGGCTGCTGTTGATTTTAAAAGTCAAACCCCTTGCCCTAAAACCTCATGTAATCTGACCTTGAGGTAATAATTATGAAAAGTAGAGATTGGTTCAAGCCACACAATTCAAATCTGGATTTTGAACGTCCCTAACTTTATGGGGGTTTTAGGTTTAAAATTTTGGATCGGACCCATCTCTAATAAAAAGAACATCTTTCACTTGTTACAGTTATTTATTACATGCAATATGGAAAGCCAAAAATAGAGAGACAGTTTAGCAATGTCACTTTATAGACATGTATAAAGACAAGGGGCAAGATTTGCTGTGGTGTAAATTCAGAATAACTCTACTACCTAAAAGGCAGTGATTCTGAATTTACATTGGTGTAATGAAGGCCAGATTAGGGCCTTTAAATATACAAATATTTCTACAATTCCCTTAGATTTTCCTGCCCCAAATGAATATATGGTCTGGCGTTGAGAGAAGAAATAGCCCAAGGGCCCAGCGACAAAGAATCTAGTGTATGTAAAGAAAAAACAGGAGATTGGGAGAAGAGATGCAACATAAAAGCAAAATGTTTTACCAGGTGGTGGCCAAAAAGTATGACATGTCTTTTATTAGAGCCAGATTTTATTTATGAACAACCCTTGAGATTTTTTTTTACTAACTCAAACACAAATTTTGCCTGCAACAAAGCTCCCATTGATCTCAATGGCACCACCGTTTCGCCAGCACGAGGACTACAAGATCAGGACCTAAGAGCTTTGTCTTCAACGGGAGCAGAGTTAGGCCAACACTGAGCACTTCTGAAATTCCCACCCTAAAAATGTCGACTTGTTGGGGATTTGCAGCAGCAGAATGTATGTTCTTATGCTGTACATCTTTACCCTGCCCTGTGCTCTTTGAACAGGAGAAAATAGTGAAATGAATTTCTGTGAAACCCACTCGTATGCTTTGTCCCAACTGGTGGGTCCCATCCAGCTCCCTTTAAAGTAAATGAGAATTTTTGCTATTTGACTTCAGCAAAGAGAACCAAAGAGTTGAATTTGAAAATGCTATGATCAAAATGACATCAAATGTCAAAACAAAGCGAGAACAATGATATCAACCAGAGAAAAATTAAATCAGGTAGAAATGTCTGTATCAAGAATGTAAAGTGATTACGCTAAGCAAGTAGTAAAGTAAATGTTATATTTGCTAATGAATGTCTCCTAAATATCTCTCATGCTGTTGTAGAATGACTTTGTCATAATTTCTAGTAAGAGCCTTATTAGACCTGGCATGCACTATTTTATTTCACAAATCTGTTTTGTGTTGGCTCAATTAAAATTGTTATATATTTTTGGGTCTTGAGTAGGTGCCATCTGTTTAACGGTACTAGTGGGTCCTGTGATGCACTTGTCAATTTCCTGCTGTAATAATTATTTAAATGTAATGGGAGGCTTTGAATACAAGAGGCCCGGTATATTCTGCAATTTATTTTTTGGCAGGAAATTTGTAATAATTCTTACCGTGACACGGGTGGCTCCATATCCTGTGCAAAAGCAAACAGTTGATCTACATTCTGCATGTTTGCAAGGTTCTGATGTTATTTAATTCTGACTTGCTTTTTCACTTGTTATGTTCTGCACTGTTTTCCACAGAAACTTTTTCATAAATGGAATCCTGGGGACGCATTCTAATCTCCCTTATAGCTTTATAGGGCTGTAACTGTACTGGCTTCAGTGGAATTACTCATAATTTACATCTGCATAAAATCCCGTGCTACAAACACTCAAAGTTAAGCACATGAGTGTTTCCAGGATCGGAGCCTACGTTATGGAGTATCGGGCATCTGATGTTTGTTTCAAGAAAATTGATCATTTGTACCATTGTTCTGTGTTCTGGTCAAAGAAAATATGGCAGTCAAGAGCCATGACCAGCTGGTTCCACTCTAAGCTCATAAAAAGTCTATGTCTGCTAAATTGTTCCTTAATCCACAAGTATTAACACGGAAGTCAGCTCGGTATGGTATTACTCAATATGAGTATTTGTGTCAGAATTGGACACCCAGATCTCCTTCTAGTCCACATAACAAAACAACTACACAATGTTTCACCACTGGCAGTTCCTGCTCTAGAGACGGATGGTACAAGTCACAAGCAAGGTCCATTGGGAGAATCTGGATCTCGGATACTACAGTGATGGACGACCTTATGAAAACAGAGGAAGATTAGACAGGGGAAGCTCACATAGCACAGTATCTGCCCGCACTACTCAGTTCTGGTTTGGGGGAAAAGGGACACATTTTTGTGAGAAATTTGTCCCTTATTCATTGAAAAATTTTGAAACTCAATTTTTTTCATCTAGCTCTACAGCAACTGTTCATGAAAAATGGTACCTTTTTTGTAATTTTTCTGTAATTTTAAGGTTTCTTTTTAACCAGCTGATGCTCACCAGCATTAAAATTTGTTCCCAAAATGCAAAAAATAAATGATAGTACAACTAGAAACAGAAGGAATTTTTCTTTGTTTTGTGTTTTAAATTCTACTCTCCAATCTCTTGTGTAGAAGCATCTTTTTGTGTTTCTCCAGAAGTGTTATTTCCAGTAGCATGGAGCCGTTGGCTCCCATACAAACTTGCTCTTTTTTTGTCCCAGAATCTGGATCAGACTCTTGAGTGCAGATATCAGATACACACAGATTGAATTTTTCCTCTTTTGCAGACCACTTGGGACTGTGTAAGATAATCATGTTGATCAAACACTATATATGGTATTCAGCAAGATAGTCTCTCCTAGTGTGAGGTTCCAGTAACAAATACGGCTGCTTCGAGAACTGTCTCTACACGGATTATTGATGTGCGGGATTATACCTTTGCTATTTCTGGTGCCAGTAGACTTCCTCTGCCCTTCCTTATTTAGAGGAGATAACCAAGGAAGTACACTGAATTTTTACATATCTACATGTGAAAACTTAGTTTCCCTTCACAAGAGAAGAAACGGAGTTGTAGAGATCACAATAAATATTTACGATAGGTACAAATTCCAACAGCTTCTAAAAAGTCTTAAAATCTGACCCTCCAAATAAAAATCTGGAAGGAAGAAACAGTTATAGATAAGGTCATGCTTTGTATATTTTTTCAAGGCACTGGCAGAGAGATGGGCATACTTGAAATACTCTGTCATCTATTTCTTTATTTTACTTGGAAAACTGAGCCTTGTGATGAAAGATTTTTTCATGATTAAGTCAGTGGCATGTAATTTATTTTAGACAATACAAACTAAGCGACATATTTTCCAGTGACAGGCTAATAGGGCAGTAAGATGTAGTCTATTTCTGTTCTTAGGCTTCATATATGGTAAAGGGGAACATTTTGGGCTATTTTGATTGCAATTTTATAACAAAACACTTTTTAAAGAGTGGCTTCCATTTCACAAAATTTCAATATACGATGTAAAAAACTAGCATACGCCATGAACACCCATTGATTCCTTACTTATTTTATTGTGTTAATATGCAGCATTCTATAATGGTTTCCCTCATTCAGCAATCCTATTCACATTTTCCATATTCTTCCGCATTATTTGATGTTTTGGACAGCTGCACAGGTACTGTCAAAACCCTAGATATAGAATCTATTGACAGCACTGTAAAATGCTAGTTAAATTATGTGCTTTAGCCAACATAAGTGTGTAAGGAAAACTAATTGAACTACCAAACTGATGGGCTCAGTGCTGCCCTGTTAGAATGGGGAGGTTGGGCTTTTCTAATGTAATGCTTGATCTGATTTTATTTGATTAGGCAAATTATGAAACAACAGTGTGAAATGTGTTGTTGTACTAATATGATGTCCAAAATGTAAATCTCAGTGCAGCTTTTGGCCTGCTTTTTATTTTGATTCTATGTGAGCTGTGCAAGCTTAAGTTGGCCAGAAATATTTTTTTTAAGAATACTCTAGTAAAATTATGCCACAATAAACACTGTATTAAATACAGTTTCCAGTCAATGTGACCTCTGCCTATCATATATGTCTCCAAGCTTCTGTAGAAATTAATGCTAGCTGAATTGAAGGTGAGATGGGAGATGCTGGGGGTGTGGCAGAGATGCAGAATTTGTCATCTATTGGTGTAAGGTCCTTTATTGGTATAAGCTAGAGCAGATGCTCAGCGGCTGTAATTTATATCCGAGGCAGGCAGCACAGGACCAGAGAAAGACAACTGGCTCCCTGCTGCCGCTCCCCTCCCCTGGGTTCAAGGAGAGCAGGGCTCAGACACAATGGAGAACTGAGAACCTACTCCTTTAATTCAGATCACCAAAAAGTTCCCTTTAGCCCACTGTGAAGGCTCTTTCTATGCTTTTTATTTTATTCCTGAACTCTAGTGATACCTGAAAGTATTTTACTGAGACATGCTTCTTTTCTAGGGTATGTCTGGCTTCAAGGTCAGTTTGATGAGAACGAACATATGGTATAAAAGTAGAACAACACCAGGATTCTATCTGAGGAAGTGTTTTCCATGAAGATCCAGTTGTTCAGATAGGTAAAGGGTCACGTCACAATATAGTCCTTTCAAATTGCAGTCCAAACTCAGAACTAATTATCCTTTAACTGTCTTGGGTTTTCTTTTCTTCTTTGCTCAACATTAACTGCAGCTGAAATTATTTTAAAGCAATGATCTTGAACATCATGTCCTTCAGCTGGCCCTGAAAACGCATTTTCCACGGAAAGCCTCCTTTCTCTTCCAAGATTTCTGTTAGCCTATAAAGCTCATCAAGTCTCAAGTTCTCTAGGGGTGCAAAATGCTGGAATCACACCCAGGTGTCTGCTGGCTGGACCAATTCCAAAGTACTCTATTACAGAGAATAGGCCAACTTGAAAATAGGTTAACCCCTTTGGCTTTTTCAGTTGTGCGGTGTGTCCAGTGACAACAAAATGAGGCACTCAGATATCTATTATCATAGGGGTCATATCTTACCCTGGCCAGCACAGCTAGTGGACCAGGGATGATACTCAGTGCATCTTCTGTTGAGGAATCATGCTAGCTGGTGCAGGGTTCCACTCAGCAGGTCTTGGGGTGGGGGTGGGGGGCGAGAAGTGGGTTGCACTTTGCTACTGTTCTAAAATGGAGCAGTATTTGCATGCCGCTAACCGTAACGTGTTGGGAAGTTGGAAATGCCCCAAACCTGGCAGACCAGAGCACCTGGGCAGTCATGATAACTTGGCCACCTTCTTCATGCTTTCCCGTGGGCTAAATAGAGATCCTGCCTTGCTGCTCTTAGGGTAGAAAGGAAAGGGAACACCCGGGGTGTAGAGGGCCAGGATCTGCAATGCAGAGTGCATGGATGAGATTTTCACAAATGCTCAGCATTGGCTGAACTCCACGTTTCACCCTTGACTTCAGTGGGAGCTGAGTTAGGGCAACACTGCATGTGTTTGTAGATCCCAACCTACATGTCCTGCCATCACATACATTTTCTTGGATCTTCTTACAAGCCAAGGGTTTGACATTGGCTGTGCCAATGTTAAATGAGGACTGGATGACTTGATACTGATGGAAGGTGATCCAAGAGTTAACATAATTACTTCATGAGAGAGGTGTGGCCATTTTCTTTTGAGAACTTGAAGTTCCCAGGGTCAAATCTAAACTGTCAAATGCATAAGGAGAACATCCACTGGTATTAATGGCAGACTTCCATGGTCTTCAGTTAGAAACTGGGGTCCCAGGTACTAAAAACAGTCATGCTAGAGATTTGTCTTCCTTCATTTCCTGGTCTGTCTGATTATTAGGTGAGGAGGGCTGAGAAACAACCCACATTATCTGTTCTATCCTATGGAATCTTTTCTCTCTTTAAACAATGGATAGTTGGGCATGCAACTCTTAGCACATCAGGTCAAGAGTGAACACAGTACATACTCACACACCAATTTTCTTCAAGGTTTTAAAGTGCAAGCAAAGATTTCAACAGGTTTTGAAGGCAGCGAATGGAAAAAAACAGATACTATTCCTGTGGTAACTGAGTTTTGGCATCTTACTCGTCGTTGCTGTAGCTCAGGGAAAGTGCTACTGTCAATGGAGCCTTCAGAGCTAGTAGTTTATCAGAATTTTTGCCAACAAACTACCAAAGGGAAGGGATTGTTAACCTCAAGTTAGCCCTGCATGTTGCTGTTGTGATGTTGCTCTCTTTTGCTTGGCTTCTTAGGGAGAGATTGGCAGCTCCAGGCTTGAAAGAGGGCTGCTTCTTCCAGAGACCAATGGCAGCTGTGTTATGCTGACCACCAGGAACTTCTGAGTAGCAGCTTTTTCATTCTGGCACTGGCATCAGCTGGAGGTTAGAAATCTTTGGCAGCTATTGGTGGTAGTTTGACTCATGGTGCTGCTTCCTTTGGTCAAGACTTTTAGGGTGAGTTATCTTTTTCCCCCCACTTTGCTGTTATGCTGGCTTGGAAGTGCTGTAGAAAGCTGTTAAGTTGATAATAGGAAAAAATAGAGTAAACTCAGGAGAGTCATGATTGAAAAATTTCCAATCTATAGAAAAAAAAGGGGCAGAAATGAGGTCGCAAAATATGGCGGAAAGGACTCCCATGTCAGGACAAGCCCTCCGGCCTTTATAAATATATTGCTGAAAGGGCATAAAGTTTCTACTTCTACAGCATCTTCCATCCAAGGACCAGAAAGCTCTTTATGGACATTGATGACATAAGTTTCACAACATCCATGTGAGGTCCATGAGATTGTGATTCACCCTGGTTACAGAAAAAGCCCATGGAAAAGCTGGGAGGGGAATTCATCTTCTGACCATCACTCATTCCTGACTCAGTCCTTCTCCAAGGTACAAATATGTATTCCATCTTTCCAGCCAGACTCTTCATACTAAATGTGATTTAGATCCACTGCAAATGGTAAACAAAAGGCAGACTTTAACAAAGAGATTGACTGTAAAAAAAAAAGAGTAAAAATTGTGCACTTGTTCGAATACTGGTTCAAAAGAAAGGAGTCCTACATAGGAGAACTGAGAATATGGGAAACTCCTTGTGCAATTATAATATAAGGATCCTTGATTTACTAACTAGTGCTGTGTATAAAGTTCCAGGGTCCTTCTGTATCTAATCTGTTTTCTGCCAGCCAACAAACCCAGGGTATTTCTGAGACACCAATCAGTTTAGCCTATACTTGGGACTTTCAAAGATTTGTCTCTAGCACAGTTTGTTTTAGCATGCCCTAGCGGTTTTGTTTCCTCATTGCTGCCACAATTCCTTGTCGTCTTTTATTGTTGGGGGCTTTTTCGGAAAAAAGGATCTTGCAATATACTCTAAAAATGGTGAGCCTTAGTATCGGTCTTCACTCTTCCAGAAGTATGCCAAAAAGTTGTCCTTGGCCATGTCTTCTCCTGCCCAGCCAGCTCACCCTAAACCCACAGAGGCTCAAAGTGTGGAAACTGAAAGACTGCTGGCCAGATGTTAGAAAATTAATGTATGTGTTAGTTCATGGAACTGTTGGTCCCAAATTCCTATTACTATGATATTAGGAAAATCTGCTGATAGGCTGAAATGAAAACAGCTTTAAACCAGAGAGAAGCTCTCTCATGTCTCCTTTTTCTAGAGCAAACTTCTATTCTGAGGAAAAATGCTTAGTGTCATTCAGTAAGCTGAATAAACCAGTAGAGCTTTTGGAAGCACCATGGTCCCGTGTATAGGCCGTTTGACTGTGGTCAGGAAACCTGGATTATTTTCTCAGGTCGGCCACTGAGCTTGTGTGTTACCTTGCGCAAATAAGCTAATCTATTTCACATCTAACACTTTCTTTCTTGTCTATTTAAATGCTAAGATCTTCGGGGCAGGGACTTTCTGGACCTTTTGCATGGAAGCCTTGTAGTAGACCATTCCAGCAGGCATGCATTAAATCCAATGTGCCATAAACTGCTCCAAAAAAATCAATCCATAGATTCCTATGGTTTGGGGTTTTTTAAAAGGGCACAATCCTGCAACATGCTCTCATAAAAGCTCATAGCAGATTGAGCCCTAGAAGTACAAATAAGATGAAAGTACATGTTTTTTTTCTAGATATCACTTCTTTCCAATGTTATCCTCTACAAGTACAAATATGCTGCCTGTAGGGTATAGGAATAGGGCAGCATTCCTTTAAATAGTTTGAGTCCTCTAGTGGTGCTCACCATGTTCTGTGGTTTTTGGAAGCCACAAAAAACCAATCAGAGCAGCAGTGTGTATATAGTTAGGCCTGGCATGTTTGTGTATAACTAGTAGACATGGTTGTTTGAGACCCAACTGTGGCCAAGTGGTTTCTGCATATTGCTGATTGTTGGTAAAGAACAAAAGAAACAATACTGCCCTTTGTGGAAAATAAATTTTACAATGGAGTATTTCAATCTGCATTTCTGCATGTGTCATAAATGTAAAGGGAAGGGTAAACACCTTTAAAATCCCTCCTGGCCAGAGGAAAAGCCCTTTCACCTGTAAAGGGTTAAGAAGCTAGGGTAACCTTGCTGGCACCTGACCAAAATGACCAATGAGGAGATAAGATACTTTCAAAGCTGGAGGGGGGAGAAACAAAGGGTCTGGGTCTGTCTGTGTGATGCTTTTGCCGGGGACAGAACAGGAATGGAGTCTTAGAACTTAGTAAGTAATTAGCTAGATGTGCGTTAGATTATGATTTCTTTAAATGGCTGAGAAAATAAGCTGTGCTGAATGGAATGGATATTCCTGTCTTTGTGTCTTTTTGTAACTTAAGGTTTTGCCTAGAGGGATGCTCTGTGTTTTGAATCTGATTACCCTGTAAGGTATTTACCATCCTGATTTTACAGAGGTGATTCTTTTTGCTTTTATTAAAATTCTTCTTGTAAGAAACTGAATGTTTTTTTCATTGTTCTTAAGATCCAAGGGTCTGTGGTCACCTATGCAAATTGGTGAGGATTTTTATCAAACCTTCCCCAGGAAAGGGGGTGCAAGGTTTTGGTGAGGATTTTGGGGGGGAAAGACATTTCCAAAAGACTCCCAATAATAAACCTGGTTAGACGTTTGGTGGTGGCAGCGAAAGTCCAAGGGCAAAAGGTAAAACAGTTTGTACCTTGGGGAAGTTTTAACCTAAGCTGGTAAGAATAAGCTTAGGAGGTTTTCATGCAGGTCCCCACATCTGTACCCTAGAATTCAGAGTGGGGGAGGAACCTTGACAACATGTAAATGATGAGCATAATGTTCCCAGATCACTGCTGTTCAGTCAAACAGTTGAACTGGGTTCTGCCATCAGATGAGCATCAGTGACCTCATATCGGAGCCATGACCATGCATACATCAGAGCAGACTTCAGCCCTTTACTGATGAGCACAGGCATGTGAAATAACACAGGGATTTTTAGGGTGGGTTTTTCCAGAGCGTCCAGTGTTGTCTTATCTCTGCAGTCGCTGGTAAAACTCCCAATGAGTTCAATGGGAACAGATATAGACCAGCGCTGAGCACTTTTGAAAATCTCACCCGTGAAGTATATTTTCATTTTTCTTCTCTCAATCTTTATTTTCTTTCACGGGAACAGTGAAATATAACTTGGAGGAGGAGAGCAATGCAAATAGTTCACCCAGGTTGTGAGTGAGTGAAAGTACATCAACAAGAGTCATATATAAGCATTTTAATACAGAGCAGTTTGACAAGAAAGAAAAGTATTCCTGAGCCGGTTGATTTTATGTAAGTACCTTCATTACAAAAACAGAACTACCCTGGAGTTCACACCTTCTTCCCGAGAGAACAGGGTAAGGGTGGTGTATCTTTAAATATGAACACGGTGTAGATGAATGGGGCTGCCTTGCGATAAAACTAATCTTTGTTCCTTACAATAAGAGCCATCTTACTCTATGGATGATAAAAGGCAAATGTTCAAGGAGGTCCATTTTTCATCTCATTAGATGTGGATATAGTTATTTTTTATATGGCTGCCAGTGAAAACCAGGTAAGCAAAGAAAACCCCAAGGCCATGTTTTCGGTTCTCATCATTGTACCTTTACAGTATGACAAGGTTGCATATTCCCCTACACATATATTAGCCTAGAGTTCATAAATGTATACACAACAGACTGACGTGATCACAACGTGCAGCTCAGTAATCCAGACAGTCACATCAGAACATAAAGCGCTTGCTCAAAAGGATGAGAAATGCTTGAATAATATCTCACATGTTCTCATTTCAAATTGGGTCAGCCTAAGGAAAAATGAAAATATTTCCTTTTTAAAACCTACAGATCTACAGTTACCTGTTCTCTGTTCGTGAGTCACTTCTACTGTTTAATAATCAATATTAATCCTGCTAGTTATTACATAGCTGTCACAATGATACTACATGATACAAGAGTAGGGATACTTGATTTTGTGGGTAAGGGATATCAAATTCAATGCTCCTTATGTTTACAAGTAAACACAAGTGCATATGTTATACACTGTATGGTGTGGGCTAATTTAAAGGCATGAGTACCTGAACGGAGCCTGCCAATCTCATACTTGGCTACTTGATTAAATGATTAACATAAACGGAGAAGTTAAGTATATGCATGTGGAATTTACATTCCCTAGTGAGGAGCTCATGGTTGCAAAACTGCACTCCCTGCATTTGTGTATGTATGAACAAAAATAGGTGATTGGGTCACTGTCCGCTTTCTAACCCAGTCCCCCTTTATCTTGTACTTGTTTTCCACAATGGCATTTTATAGTCACACAAAATTTATAATAATTTATAATTTAAAAATTTATAATAATAATACTTCCTGGATTCCATTTTTATCATTATCTACTGATGTGAGATATGAACCTGATTCTCCTTTACACAATGACCCCTTAGCGCTGCTCCTCTAGGAGTCATTCTGCCTTTTAATGATTCTCATACTACTTCCTTCAAGTCCGTGAGGCTCTATGGGAATAACTAAGGGCATAATTTGTTCCTGCACATTGGGTCTGTCCTGCAAGGTTGTTTTAATTTTGTAATAAATATATTTTTAAAAAGCTTTTTGAAAAATCCAAGTAAATTAGCCACTGGAAGCTAACATCCATGGGTACTAATGGCAGTCTTCTGTGGTCTTCAGTTAGAAACTGGGATCCCAGGTATTAAAAACAGTCACACTAGAGGTTTCTCTTCTCTCAAGAAGAGTTGGTGAATCGCTTGTTATAAAGAGACAAGGAGGACTTGTGGCACCTTAGAGACTAACCAATTTATTTGAGCTACAGCTCACTTCATCGGATGCTCACGAAAGCTTATGCTCAAATAAATTGGTTAGTCTCTAAGGTGCCAAAAGTACTCCTTTTCTTTTTGCGGATACAGACTAACACGCCTGCTACTCTGAAACCTGTTTATAAGGAGATGCACTTGGTCGGATTTTCCAAATCGCTGGCCTGACTGTGCACCTGCTGAAATCAATGGGAGTTCTACCATTGCATCAGTCAGAGCAGAGCTGGGTCAGCGCTGAGTACTTTTAAAAATCCAACTCCATATAAACTCTCAGCTATTTCTAATATTGGGAATGATCCTTTCCCCTGATAGCTACCCTTCTACACCACTGGAGGTGGCATAGGGTCAGCAGAGGTGATTCTGTGCCTCACCACTCTGGGTGCAGTCTCTGCCAGGGGTGCAGCCGGGTGTGTCAAAGGTAGGAGGGGTGCCTGGTTAGAGCAATGTGAGCTTCAGCTAATTTGTGTGGCATTCATGGCCAGCAATCCACGTGTGATTTTGTCGGTGGTTGCATCAGGTGGTCCCTTTGCATTGCTGCTGACTGGGAAAAGGAAAAATAGTGTTTCAAAAAACCAAATAAACTGTTGGTGCCTACCATCGATCTGATACAGAGAGAGAATACTAATGCTACTTTCTTTGTGAGGAATGCCCTCATTTCCCCTCCACCCACCCCCCACGCTGCATGTTGACAGCACTTTAGGCTTATATGATGAGAGACTGAAAAAATTAGCCTGGAGAAGAAAGCTTTTTGATGGGACTTAAATGTGGAAGTTACGATGATGGAGCAAATAGTTAAAACCAGTTGTTCAGCCCTTCCCTTTTTGCACTTTCCCATGGCATAAGAACAAAAAAGGGGCCTGGTGATACAACTGGCAGCAGATACATGGCAAACAAACAGATTTGATTCCTTTTTACAGTACGTAGTCAGCAGGAAGTCACAGGGTTGAATACGGTAGCTGGTATTTATGGATGGGTAATTTTCTGAGCTGCAACAATATTTGCAGCTACCCATGCTATAAGGAGGGGTAGAGAGTGAGGTGCGACACCTCAGGGAAGCTGCTGATCATTGCAGGGGTGGGAATGAATTCCTGGCTCAACCTCCTTAACCCCATTTTGAGGTTTGCGCTGTTAGCCACATGGGGGAGGAAGAACATGGGGGAGGTATGATTTCTTCTGAAGTGCCAGTTGGGGGCCAACCTGATGTATCTGTTATTTTATCTGGTATGCTGCAATATTATCGTGCTTACAGCTTCTGCGTGGTACAAAACCTGTGAAACTTGCTAAGTATTAATTGGATTCATGATGCATTGTTTGCACTGCATCCTTAAAACTCGACTACAGCAGATTATAACCCTATCGCTTCTCAGTAATGATTCCTCACTGCCCTCAGAATCTTCACAGCAATGTCCCTGTGCACTGACACAAGCATCTGGCTCCACTTTGCGTGCAAAGATGCTAGGTTATAAGAATCCTGAACTATACATCAGATGGACTTTCTGTTCGCCAATCAAACTGCTATGTAGTTGGCCATTGGTTCCTATTAAAAGGGAAAAATCCTCAACCAAGGAGAGACTAGTTTATAAATGACAGAACTCTACAAAAATGTAGAGTTGGTTGAAAATTTTCACATGAAAGCTTTTTTCACTGGAAAATGGCTTGTTTTTGTTTGGTTTTTTTTAAAAAAAAAACAAATTTTTACGGAAAACTTTCACTTTGTCGTTTCTGCTTTTTTTGATGACACCTTTCCCCCTCCCCCATTTTTTTTCAAAAACTAACAAACGTTTTCAGTGAATAACTTTTCCCAAAAAAATACCTGAACATTTTTCCATTTTCAGTTTTCAAAAAACTGCATTTTCTTTGGGGGGGAAAAAATCACATTCCACAATTTTATTTTATTTTTTTTAAAAAAGAGAATATTGTATGTGTTTAGAAAATTTTCTCCAAACCATTTACATTTTTGTAGAGCTGGTCAGGTAAAGGTATCTTTAAAGGTACCCTGTCAATCAGGCATCTTCTTAAGTTCTGTTACCACCTCTCTCACTGGCATTGGGGCAACTCAGCATGAGTAAGGGTGCATGAATTGGGCTTTTATTTAGAAATTATATACACAGTGGGCACTTAAGAAGTTAATTCTGGTTCTGGAGATATAACAGGTTTCAGAGATATTGCCTTTTTCATCTTCAGGGGTATGTCCTAATGGATAGAGCAGGGATCTAGGAGATGAGCCTCCTGTGTTGTCTTCCCAATTTTGCTACTGACTTGCTATCTAGGTATGTTGGTTAGCCAACACTTTCAAACTTTGAAGTTGTTCATGGCTAGACTCTTAAATCAAAGCGGCTTGATATCCAGAGGTGGTGAATATTGTTGATGGGAGATGGTAGTGCCCAGAACCACTGTCAGTAAAGCCACTTCTGGGCCTAATTCTGAGCTTGACTATATTGGGCCGACCCATTGTGAACCTCAGTTTTCCCTATCTCTAACATGTGTATTATTATTAATGGGCAGTATCCTCAGTTGATGTAAATCAACACAGTCCTACTGATTTGAATTTCTGGCTCCTTTTTTCCCATTAAGCATTTATATTGTAGTAGTGCCAGATGATCCAATCAGAAATAGAACCCAATTGTGCTGGGCACTGTGCAAACATGTGAGGTTGGCTTAAAAATTATGAGATTTTTTTTTTTTAAAAAATGAATACATTTGAGGGTTTTTTTATTTGCCTTCTGGTCTGAGAGTCCTTATGGTTCATATTTTCACATAGTAATATGACTCCAGGAGCTGGAGCTTTAAGAAGAACACCACATTTTCTGACCCTTGTGATAAACCTAGAAGACAACAGAACAACAAATTGCTTCAGTCAATGCTCCTCCCACATATCCCCCATACCCAGCACCAATAGTAAGAATTGTGTTCCTCTACAAAGGATTAGTCTACTCAATCTGCATCACCTGTAATCAGTGGCAGATGTACTCTCCCGACTAAACGAGTGTACTTTAGTGAACCAGTCCCGGTTACTCACAACAGCAAGACAGACCCTGCCAGGGACACCGTGGAGGAAGCAGCTCCACTCAGCATCTGGACTTGGCTGCTCAGGGCAGGGGGAGGCCCCACCATGAGCCCAACGCCGCCCTGGCATCTCTCCTGCCTAGACTCCGTTCCCCTTGTGCTCCCGTTAGCAGATTTTGCCCTACAGGCCTCCATAGAGGCATGAGATTCTGAAATCTTTGTGCAGTGACTTGGCCAGGAGTGGTGCCCCGAAGATGCAAGGCCCGGGCTATAGAACCATGCATTCCTTCTGTTGGTGTATTTGGACTTTATGAACTCCCATTAAAGCCATCCCTGCCTGTAATATAACCATACCTCAACCTTTTCTTCTCTCCAGACGCAGTGATACAGCAGATGTTAGCGCACTTCCTGTTTGTGACTCCTCCAAAAATTGTGTACATAGCCTTTAAGGGAAAATAAATGATCAGATAACCCAGTTAAAATCCAGGATGAAATTCTAAATCAAATAAATTTAGATCTCAGCTTAGTGCTCAATGAACTACAGTGGGCACCAAACAATCCCCAAACCTGTTTTTTATGTAACTAACAAATCCAGGCAAGATTAGTATAGAATAGGGAAGTTAGCTCTGCTTCAACCTCACTACAGCTTGGGTTGTTTCATAAAGTGGGGGATTGGTTTACTAGATTGTAACCTCGTTTCCTGACAATGAGGGACATGAGCCATTTGGCCTGGGTTTTTTAAGAGCTGGTGGGAAGTAATTACTATAACACAATTTCCTACAGAAACACAATATCTTGTTCACCAGTACACGTGTTAGTGAGTCAGCTGAAAACCACTTTCCTCCCCTGAACTTGGAGTAGGGTAGGTGGTGCTCTGCTGCACATGTGCGAGGCTGTGAAACAGATGGCTAGACAGTCAGTCCTTTGCTTTTTAGTTTCCAAAGCAGCTTGCTGGAACGCTAATGAAGGGGCCGAAAAGTTCAGCAGTTCCCCGAGTGGCAGGGGTGTACACGCACTGTTGTTTTAAGTGAGCGATGATAGGCAGTGTTCACACCCTCGAGTCCACAGCTGATAATTTTTCTTTTTGATCACTGACGCAGTCTCAAATAGCTCTTTGCAAAACATTCCTTGTTCATTCTACCCTCCCATCCCCCAAGCCCTTTACTTTTTCAGCTGGGGAGATGGGCCGTCTATCAATCTACCCTTGTGTCTACTTGACCCGCACCTGTTACAATGCTTCTCATACCAGGAGCATCGGCTGCTTGTTAACAAGCAAAAGCAACGTATGTCAAGTTACTGGGTTACAAGTCACTTCCTCTTCTGTCAAGCCAAACTATTTCAGCTCTTCTAAATACATCATCCATCCACCCATATCTGCCTTGCAGCCAAGACAGAGACGGGCGAACTTGTGGCAACAGGCATCTTGGCCAAAGAGTGAAGAATTCATTTTCCCCTGGACGAAGCATTGCTAGGGTGTTCTTTCTCCTCTTCCCGCCTTTTGGGGATAAAAAAATAACATCACATAGTTTGGGCCCAAACCAAAAAGATGGGCCCAAACCAAACCCTGCATCTGAACACCCTTGAGTTCTGGGGAAGTTTGGCACCAGATCTTACTTTGTGGGTTCTGCTGCATCTCTGCTTTATTTATATCAATGGAATTACACTAGGAATGAATTTACGCCATTGCAAAGACCGTGCCTGTTCTTCAGTCCCAAAGACATTTCAGGAATGGTATGAGCAAACAGACATCTGATGGCTCTAAGGCTCTGCTCGTACAATTAGAAAAAAATCTAGTATGCTGCAAAAGCTGCATGTGCAGGATGTTGAAGGGATGGGTCTCTGTTTGGGACGCTCAGCCTTGAGGGGTGCAATCCTCAACACAAGCCAAACTTTAGTAACAATAAACACGTAGACACCAACATTAAAGTAACATACAATTACGAATACTTATAACCAGCCTAATAACTAACCTTGCTAACACTCTTTGAGGTAGCCTGTGCTGTCACTTGGACCGATGGGGCTCCCACACTGTCAGGAGGCAGCAAGTCCACTTACTTTGGTTGTTCCATATCTCGGGTCTCTGTTGTCTCAGCCTGCTGTGGTGGTTGGCTGTATGAGGCCGTCTCTGGCAAAATGGCAGAGTCACTGTCCTGTATCTCCCTTTCTTCCATGTCAGGCCCCGCTCGGGTTTCCCCTCATGGTAGGAAGGTGCCAGGCAGGCATGCAGCCTCAGTTTCTCCCCTTCTCAGGGTCACTGCAAACACTCCCCAAACATTTTCTTGTGCTGAGAACGCCTCTGCATGGGGTACTTTGTGATTACACATCTCCCAGATATAAACTAAAGCACCATATTGCAACTCAGAACACCTCCAGCTCGACCACCTTCTTTCACTCTTGGCTCTTCTTCGGTCTCCAGTCTTTCTTCAAACAAAGCAATAGCAATGTGCTCCCACCCCGCGCTTAAGGCAAGTCTCATATCCCTTCCGGGTTCTTTCTCTGCTCCTTGACCCCTGTATTTCCTTCACCCCAGTACTCCCAGAGATGAGCAGGAAATATCCCCTCTGCCAGGCCTTCAAGCTCAGTTCTCTCCCACTTCTCTGCCCCGTATAAGAGAGAGTGGCTAGAGGAGCGCTCCCCATGGCCTTCCTTCCTGAAGTCTTCCCTGATCCAGGGAC
Organism: Eretmochelys imbricata; assembly: GCF_965152235.1. Lineage (NCBI taxonomy): Eukaryota > Metazoa > Chordata > Testudines > Cheloniidae > Eretmochelys > Eretmochelys imbricata. The sequence goes on along the minus strand of NC_135575.1, from coordinate 18,829,185 downwards.
TACAGCAGAAGACTGTCCCTTCCTGCAGCTTCTGTTTGCAGATGCGACACCAACACCTTCCCCGCTCCCTCCTGCTGCTTCTTGCAGCTCTTCATAAGGAAAACTGTCCCCTGCTCAGCTGGATCTGATTAATGAACTAGACTGGCTGGCCCAAGGCCTCTGGCCCTGAAAGGAACATGCCACCGGGTTACACCTGCTCTTCTGGGAGTGGGAGATGGTTATTTGTGTTTGTCTTGGATGACAATCTCTCATGACCACGTGGCAACCGTTCGTTACACCAGTGCTGTTTGCAACCATTGCACCTCATCACAGACACACAGAGGGTCATTTTCATGAAGTGGTGGCAGGTCAAATCATGCTGAGTTCTGTGTCTGGCTTTATCTGTCTCTTTATTTCTCTGCACATCCCCAGTGACTCTGGCATCAATTTCTAACAGCGTTCAGTGATCACTCACTGCTTAAGGTGCTTGCGGGAGATTTGCTTTATTCTGTGTCCAGTTCCAACTGGCTGTGCATTGCAACAAAACAGTGCCTCGCCTGGATGCTCTGTCTGGGAAATGCCTCCCTTAAAGACACAGCCCTAATGCCAACATTTAAAAGTCAACATTTACTTCCAGATACCACATGGTACTATGCTTTTATTTCCTATCCTTTACCACTGAGGAAACTATGGTAGCTTAGAGGCCACTTTGAATTTACTATTGGCAACGGCTTTTTACAGAGTCCACTAAATTTGTATCATGCAGTTTTAGGGGAAAGTATCCCAGCTTACACACACAAACTTTTCACCAGCAAGCATACAAGTAGAGATAGAAGGTAGAGAGAAAAAGAGAGAGAGAGAGAGAAACAAGGAAAAGCATGAACAGGAAGAAGAGAGGGGGGAAGGAAACAGAAACTGTGTTTTTTACAGTCTTAATTTCCTCAGTGTATTGTCTTTTTCTACTCCTTGGATAAATACATATACTGGAGCCAATTAAAAATATTCATGTGTGTTTTCATGAGCCTGCTTAGACTATATAGAGGTTCTGCATGTTATTGTTCACAGACCTCCAGATGAGGCTTTTGTCTGAACCAACCTCTCCATCTCTAATGGAGGAAACATAGCTGCCCTTTATGGGAATCTGCTGATTGGCAGGATGTGACTTGATTCATTATCCAAGTATTTGCATTAGTGTCATCCGCACAAGAATGTGTCAAGGCTGCAGCATCATTTGACACACAAGTGGCATAGTAGTTATTCTTTGTCTGCTACCTGAAGCAATTGTTCTAAATGGGAATGTCCCATAGCATCAGAATATGAAGTCAGACCTATCTCAGGCTGCGTTAGGGGGCATGTGCCTGTTTCATCTTTCGCTTTGCTACTGTAGGCCAGACAAGGGCTATGTGAGATCTCCAAGCCAATTTTGTAGACCCCCAATGGGCCAGATTTCAGAGGGGATGTAAACTATGTAAGTTGCACATCAATAAGGCAAAGGTAAATGGTATGGTGAGGGAACAGAAAGGCAGGATGGTAGCATGAAAATGGGAACCAATAGGAGGGTGTGAGATAAAGAAGGCATTGCAGAGCTTGCCAATCTTTGGTAAGCGGAAGTGAGCCAATCTTTGGTAAGAGTCTCTAGTCTCTGACAAACGGTCTTTTGGAGTCCAGTCCCAGACTCAGCTGTGTCCAAATGAGCTGGTGGATAGCTCACATTAAGGCAGATAAAATGGAGACTGGAAAGAGTGTTAAAGACAACTGGAGATCTGGCAAGGTTATATGTAACGAGAGATTGCAGAAACTACTTTTATGGAAAGGAAAAACACTAGGAAGGTCTTGACTGAGATCTTTTATATTGGGGAGCATGGGGAAAACCAATTAGCCTCTGTTATGGGGACACCTGATGAAACTGAAGGTCAATAAAATATAGAAACAACAAATGGAAATACTAAAAGGGCTTTTTACTAGCTCCCAGAATAGGGATAAATTTCATTCCCCATGTGATGGAGAACAGCCAGTGGAATTTCATAGTCAAGAACCTTCAGGTCCCACCCCAGACCACCCCTGTGCATGGTTCCTAAATCCCTACCTGCTTCCGTCTTCTGCTGAAGAACCATAGCAATTTCACAGGCCCAGGCCCTCTGGGGCCATTTGGCCATTCAAGCGGGAAGCACTGATCTTGTGATGCCATTCTGTTAAAAGGAGCCTTTCTGTTACATGAAATGATTATTCTAGTATTCTTTTCTAGAGCACATGTAGTTGTCTTTACAAGATGCATCTGAAGAAGTGGATTTTTTTTACCCACGAAAGCTTATGCCTGAAAAAATCTGTTAGTCTTTAAGGTGCCACTGAACTCCTTGTTGTTTTTACAAGATTACAGGGCAGGGAGGTGTCACTGTAAACTAAGCTTTTCTGGTAGTTCAGTCTTCAGCTAGAAACATATGGACTGAAGGACTTTTCTGAAAGTGGCTTCTAAAGTTTCTGTATCTGTAACCAAACCAAACCAGCTAATGGAATGGCTCTACTCCACCAAATGATTTCCTCTGAACAGGCCATATGGTCATTACCAAAGTCCTATTTTTTAATTTAACAGGGTCGTGGTATTTTATGATGTTGCACTTTTGGGGCCTGATCCAAAACCCATCAAAGTCAGTGGAAAGACTTCCACTGACTTCATGGAGCCTTGGATCAGGTACTTAAAGCTTTAAATGTGCTCCCCAAAAAAATTATTTTAGAAATTCAGGCCTTGTTCTAGTCTGCTTTTTCCCAGGAAGACTGGACAACTGGAGAAACAATCAAGGTTATATCATCACAAGTAACAAGAGAGTAAAATCTGAACAGTTGACAAGGGAAGAGACTTTGGGTCAGAACGCTTAACGCTTTGCTCTTTGTTTTTAACACCTAAAAATGACTGACAAGTTGACAAACAGTTGGGAACAAAGATGATAGTTGGAATTTAGTGAAAATTAAGGACTTCTCCACCCTGCCCTTTCAATTAAGGAGTAAAACTGTTCCCCCTACAGTTTTTGACCCTCCACAGTGTACCTCAGCAAAAGTAGGTGTGACAAAGTGGGACTGTTCTTAATGTTTCCTCTGAGTACTGTAGGGGTGCCTCAGTTTCCCCTGTGCATTTCTTAAGTCTCTAGGTGGTGGGATAAGGGGGTGTAATTGTTGCAGAGCAAAGGGCCAGTGTACATAAATGGTCGACACTCTGTCTCCTAGCAACTGATGGCCTGGGCCCTTCTCCCCTGCAAGGTGATAGCTAAAGGGTTGGAGAACAAAGGAATCAGGGACAAAGCCCAGAGGAGGAGGGGCTAGAGGGTGAGTCAGTTGGGGGGCTGGCTGGGGATGAGGAGTGAAGTGCAGACGTGGTTGTCTGGCTCACTGCCCCCCAAAATGGACCCTACTGAGGGGTCCTGTTCTCTGTACCTGCAAGCTCTGTTTTAGACCATGTTCCTGTCATCTAATAAACCTTCTGTTTTACTGGCTGGCTGAGAGTCACATCTGACTGCGAAGTTGGGGTGTGTCATAAATATAAAGGGAAGGGTAAACCCCTTTGAAATCCCTCCTGGCCAGGGGAAAGCTCCTCTCACCTGTAAAGGGTTAAGAAGCTAAAGGTAACCTCGCTGGCACCTGACCAAAATGACCAATGAGGAGACAAGATACTTTCAAAAGCTGGGAGGAGGGAGAGAAACAAAGGGTCTGTGTCTGTCTGTAGTCGTCTTGGCCGGGGATAGACCAGGAATGGAGTCTTAGAACTTTAGTAAGTAATCTAGCTAGGTATGTGTTTCTCTTCAACCCAGATTAAGAACCTTTTTCCTCTTCATCTTTGAATGTCAGGGGATCCAGAATCCAAATTCTGCATGATACTTGATTTTATTCCACTTCCCAGGAAGATTCATACTTCCCCAAATCACTGACTCCTTTCCTACTTCTGCATTCAGGTCACTGTTCGACCTGAAGAAGGGCTGTTTGTGATTTGAAAGTTCGTCTCTCTCACCAGCCAGAGGGCAAGATTCTCTGTTCTTCCTCTCCTGAGTTTGCTCAAGAAAGTTGGGGGGAAGAAGGGATGGGCACATCTGGCTTTCAGCTACCATTGTACTTCCTTAATTCTCGTTCTGTTCAGCACAATTTATAGCAGCCCTCTTTGGGTCGTTGTGTGAACACAGGATAACTAGAGCACAAGGCACTCCCAACACAATTCCTCTTTCCTCCAACATGTTCTCGGTATGTCAGGAGCCAGGAGTTGGGCTGGCATAGAGCATTACCCAGCTGTGTGCTGGCCACAGAACCGAGTTCTAATGGAGGTATTCAGAAGGGGTCATCTCGTCCCTGTTTAACACTTCTGAAGCAGTGTAAAGAGGCTACAACATAAGGAAGAACCAGGGGCTAGACAGAGAGGCTCAGGCTATGTCTACACTTAAAGCACCACAGCAGCTGCGTCACTGTAGCGCTTCAGCGTAGTCACTCACTACGGCGACAGTTACTGTAGTTAATCCACCTCCCTGAGAGGTGGTAGCTAGGTCAACAGACGAATTCTTCCATTGACCTAGCGCTGTCTACCCAGGAATTTAGCTGTGTCACTAAGGGGGATGGATTTTTCACATCCCTCAGTGACATAGCTGGGTCAATTTAATTATCTACTGTGGACTAGGCCTCAAACAGGACAGACTTTACTAGTGATATATTCAGTGTCTGGAAAGACCTGTATCACAATTGACATTGAGCATTCCTGTCTCCCATTCTTTGGATCTCTGGTTTATTTAAATTGTACACCCTTTGGGGAAAGAACTGTCTTTTACTATATGTTTATACAGTACTTTGCATAATGGGAGTTCTGCGCTTTAGTAGGCCCACTAGAAACGATTACGATATTGATCATAAATATATGCAAAATAATATAAGGAATGTACAGACCCATTAATTTTGCCCAGTGAACGGTTGAAACTGTAACAGATTAGCTGCCAGCTTGGGTCACGGGATCTGGAAACTTGAATAAATACTATGCTGTATTAGACAACCTTGGATTATCTTGGATAGGTATTGAGAGTCAGGGACCAAATGCACGGCTGAGGAAGCAACAGGCTTCCTCATTGTATTAGTGATACAGTAACCCTTTCCTGCTCTAAGGATCTGTGCTGTAGTGTATCTTGTGACTATATTAAATAACAAAAAGTCAAATGCAGGACAGTGAGACTCATTTTTTATTCACATTTTGTTGTTAGCCTTTTGAACAGCAGCTGAAGTTTTAAATAGGACTGGTTTAAAATGTAAACATTGCTCACAGCTTTTTTTATCAGCTGCATTAAATATAGTCCTTTAAAAAAAAAAACAACCACCACACAATATTTTCTGTATTTGCTGAAAGATGACGTCCCCTCTATGCCTTAAGCGAGTGCCAGATTACTCATAAACCTGGACCATATGCCACTGCAATTTGCTGATGGGCCCAAGCTGTTTTGGTAGATATAAAATCCGAGGGGATTATGGAGGCTCGATCCTCACTGAAAACAGAGCAACAGTGGTGGGGCAGCTGCTTGCTCTCTTCTCTCTGTCTCTCAATTTAGGTCAGTATTCAACAGAAAACCCAAATGCAGTGATTGAGAACGGCTCTCAGATGCTGTGCATGTGCACAAACAATCACCGATACCCACCCATACTTCCTCCCATTCCGACTGACCCTTCACAGCATGTGTCACTCAGTGTGACCCAGTGCCCAAGTCAAGACATGATGGAAAGGAGGTCATGCATAAGCAGATAAAACTTCTTATATTTCATACCAGAATTAGGATGCTGACGCTGATCTAGTGCATGAACTTTACACTCAAACCACAAAGGTTTGCTCCCTACTTATCCTCTCCTTTTTCTCGCTCTTAAACACCCCCCTTTACTCTCAAAAACACTAGTGATTTGCCTCCATTTTTGGATGCCCAACTTGAGAAATGCTCTGAGACTTCCAGCCATGCGGAGTTTTTTTCCAGCTGTGATACAGCATGGCCAGAAGGCAGCAGGAGAGTGATATAGGAGAGATATGTAAGTCCCAGGATGAGGAGACTTCCCTGTAGAGGGAAGAAACATTTCTATAGATTAATTAAAAGCACCTGAAGCCAATTAGAGCACCTGAAGCTAGTCAGCTGATAAAAACCCCCTCCTTCAATCTTCCAGGGGAAGGAGTTGGAGCAGAGAGCAGTTTGAAGGAATTGAAGTAGACGAGAGTTTGGAGAAGTGCCGTGCCAGGCTAGAAGACCAAGACCCTAGGTAAAGAGACACCTGGCTTGTGCAGAGAGAGAGAGGGAGAGGGAGAGAGAGGGCAGGAAGCCCCACAAGCTGAAGAGCAGGAGAGGGAAGTAGCTCAGGGGAAGGAAGCACTAGTTCAAGTTGTCTACCACTATCCCTAGGGCCCCTGGGCTGGGACCCGGAGTAGAGGGCAGACCCAGGTCCCTCCCTCTCCACTACCCTTCTCTGGGTTACTAGTGGGACAGTAGATATCCTAGTTCAGGGGCAGGAAACTGCACCCTGAAACCCCCCGCACCCCCAAGAAGAGGAAGCACGGGACCCATCATAATCGTACCGGCAATTTGCCACACAGTGCAGACATATCCTTTAAAGGGATCTGATTTTCAGAGGGTGAGCACTCACTGAAACTCAGGCCCTTTAAGGTGCCCGAAGTTGGGCACCCAAAAAGTGAGGCACTGTAAATCACTAGCCATATTTAAAAATCTAAATTCTTTGTCTCAGTTTCCTAAACATCATAACATCATAATACCTATTGGGAGTGTTATAAAGACGTCTTCAGGTGGAAGGTGGTACAGAATTGCAAACTATTATCTTGGTTATTTGTATGTAAGTCTTATTTGCTTACATTCCTTGCAGGGACCCTTCTTTAATTCTTTTATCTCTTTGACTTTTTTTTGATATTTTTGTCTTATCACATTTCTGAAACTCCTTTTTAACTCCACCAACTGTTTTAAAACATCAAGGCAAAAATTTATTTTTTTTTTTAAATGGATACCTGAGATTAGACACCTCAATCCAGGCTGAAGTTACTAAATTTGGCCCTAATTCAGTAAAGCCCTTTTGCACATTCTGAAGTCCCACTGACCTATTTCCAAAGGGACTGAGCACTGGCTCAGCGGGAATTGTGGGTGCTCAGCACTACTGAAAACTAAGCTGCTTTTATTTAATTGCCTAAATGCAGGCTGTTATTGGCCCAAAATATTGAACAATTTTAAAATGTAGGGCTATTTTCCTCAGTGTTTTCAACAGAGTAGAGAAATTGATCAACAAGTAGAGCTGGACAAAGAGTGAAAAAATGATGCAGAACACTTTCACAAATAAAGTAGTGTATTTCCATCACTATGATTCATAGGACCATTGGGTTAGTTATCTGTGAGAATTCAAACAGCCAAGGGTATTCAGGAAAATGTTTCAAAACCCAGAAAGTTCCCCGCATTTTAGTATGTTTATTTATCCCCAAATTGGAATTGCAAGTTCCCTATTTGCTATTTTCTATGTGCTATTCCTCCATTTGAAATGTTTCAGTCACCAATTAGGAAGAAAACACTGTACTATGTGACTTAGGAAACCAGTCATATGATATGATTAATGAATAATCCGAATGTATGTTTGCTAACAACCTGCACTATGGAAATTATTCATCCTAAATTTAGGTATAATTAACACATTCAAAGATCATCAGAATTGGTTCATGAATGATTTGCTGATCAAAAGGGGGTCAAATTCATGCCCAATATCATATGCATAATAATTAACATTTTGACCAACTCTGCCAACAAATAACTGTACCTTAAATATCTTTTAAAAAACAATCTCACCTGGTCATCAAAGAACCCTTCCTTATTTTCCTCTGACTGTCATCAGACTTGCTATATGGGGTGCATTTTCCCCACAATACATGTGCATAACTGCCATTATATCTAATAAAAGAAAGGCCTAGATCCTCAAAGACATTCAATTTCCATAGAAATCAATGGATGTTATGAGCCTAAATACCTTTGAGGGTCTTGGCAAAAGTATCCATACAGTATAGCATCAAAGAGGAAGCCGACCCATGTCATTAAGTAAAGCAGTACCACTTTTAGAAATGCTAACAAATAAGAAGGAGGAAGCTGCTGTTGGTTTTGTGCTATCTTAGGCCAACAAAATAAAGTCAGAAAACCAGGTTATGTTCTCTTACCTGACAGCTCTTTCACATATGGCCATATATTTATTTTAAACTTGCCTCCTGAGTGACAAATTGAAGCTGCTCATTGCTCAGGTCTCCTATGTGAGCAAGCCAGACATGCGACATGATGATAGGCCCCAGACAGCAGGAGGGCAGCTGGGAATTACAGCATCTTTCCATGCATAGGCTAGAAGCAGAGAAGATGTGCAATCTGAACAGCCCATGTGTCCTCAACAGTGAAAGTAAATGGAATTCCAGGTCTGAGATACCATGTGTTATGCATCTCATTTAAGCATCCTCACTGTAATTTTTAGGATGTCTGTTAATTTGTGATAAAACTTCCCACAACTATTAAAAATAGCTAACACTGAACATTATTTGTCTATTTTTCTTTTTGTTCATGCTGTTTTGCTTAATATAGGGCCAGATTCTTATAACTGTTCATGCTGAGTAATATCCACTGATTTCATTGGGGCTACTCCTGGAGTAACGTATTATTCAATGAAAGTAAGGATATCAGAATCTGGTCCTTATTGTTTGTATGTTAATAGGCCACCATTTTTTAGTTCATTATGATCATTCTGTTGGCTGAGATGTGTCTCTGAGCCACAGAATTTCATTTGATCGATGGATTTCAGTAGGAAACGTAACTACATTAGAGATGGGCTTGAACCAAAGCCCCCAGATCCAAACCAGCCTGAACTTTGAGAGAGTTCATATTTAGAAGCAGATCTGAATCTGAGCTTCTGGGATGGGACCTCTCTTTATAATGCGTTGAATCAGAACCCTGGAACCAAACACTTCCTGATTTCATCTGGAGGTAAAAATTGAGGCACAGACCCATCTCTTGTTTCCTTCAATTCCAGCTGAACTCACCAGGTAAATTGGAACCTATGCGCTCTCTGTAGAGATTAAGAAAACTTGTGATGGCAGTAAATTTTCTCCACTGGGAATGGTTTGGCCGTACAGATTGATCTCATAGAGGTGCTTAATTTGTGCAAGGACTTGCCAGGGCTGAGCTCCTGCACCACTCAGCTTGGCAGTTCAGAGCCCCGGCACCTCTGGGCTTGCTGCATCAGTTATGAATGTAAAAAAAATTGCTTGAGCCCTGGCACCTAATTGCTTGAGCCCCAGCACCTCTTTCATTACAAATTAAGCACGAACAGAAACAGAAGCCTATGAGTTAAAAGGGCTCCTCCCTGGTGACAAACTCTTCCCCTGCTAAAACATTATTAAAAATGGGGAGCCATTGGAACTACTAACCAACTAAGAAACAATTTGCTTGATTCTCCTCTCATTTACACCAGTAAAATTCCATTCACTTCCGGGGAGTTACTCTTGAGTCACATTGAGAAGACAACAAGGCCTCATCTGTTTGTGGTCCAGCTGCTTGTTAGAAATATTGGCCCTAACTCGCAGTCATAGGGACCTGCGCTTCCTATCACATATATTTCTGTATCTGTAGCCAGGCAATTATTGCTCACTTTGGAGCCAATCCCCAATATCTCTGGGAGTGCGGAAGGGAATAAAGAGCATGTAAATTACACTCAATTTAAGGCCCATCCCTCTACACTGCTCCAGCAGTATAGAAGGGCTTTAGCGTAAATGGGAATTGGGCCTATATATCCAATAACAGCCTGGATACGGGTACAGAAGTGTGTGTGAAAGGAAGCCCATGTCAGTATGAATGCAGGGTGAATGATTTTTGCAGGCTTTTCTCTTGATTTTTTTGGTGTGTCCCAGACTGACCTAGAAACATGCAAATCTTCCCCTTTGGACCATTTTATCTGAGATGATATACTGTAACTCCCTGTTTTGTCATGCCCAGATGGGAGTTTGCAGCAGAGGCGCTGCTAGGCCTGGTTGCTGATTGTTGTTTACAACTTTTATGAAACCCATTTCCGTTTCCCAATTATTATCATCGTTCTGCAAACATTGCCTCTGGCATTTATTAAACAGTTTCATTATTGTGTATTTTAAAATGAAAACTATGGAATTATTCTCTGTTCCATGTTGCCCTCCTGGCAACAAGCACACTCAATTATTTAAATAAATGCATCCTTTGCAATGGATATATTCCCCTTCCGCATCAATACAATACAGTACCCTGGCTTCTATGTCCATTAAATTTCATTATTACAATAACGCCTCTTAAAAACAATTGGCTCAGCTCTGCAGAATGGTTTCACACTGAGATGAGACGTGTGTGTATATAATGTATACACATGTTGAAGATGAACAGCAACTGAAAAGTGAACTCTGTGTCTGAAAGTGAACCAAGAAAGTGAACTCTGTGTCTGAAACACAGATTACCCACATGTTTACATACTTAATCAGGGAAATTTCAAAGCAGTGCACTGGAGTTCCAAGTATAAATCCTATTTAACAAAACAAGGGAAAAGAACTCCCATGTAGCCCTTTGAAAATGTGCCAGATATTGCTGAGTTCAGCTAGTGAACCTATAGTATGTAAGAAAAACCTGGGACGTTTCTAGTACAATATCTATAAAATGGTTAATTCCCTGGATGAGATTCGTAGGTATTTTTTTCATTCTCTCTCTCTAGAGACGTTCTGTTACAAGGCAAAATACACGAACTGGGCCCAACCTTAAAAATTAATTTTGGGATGTGTGCCAGACCAGATGGTTAGAAAAGCTAAACACCGTTGATTTATTTCTTACCCTTTATGAAGCAATATTAGAGACAATGGACCTTATCAGAACAAATGAGAATAAACAACGGGATGCAGACTCAATACAGAATTAACAACCAAAGCTACCAGCTTTTATTATGCTATGATTAACTCTGAATGTATGAAAGCATTAACAATCAGCAGAAAATGTTTAGCTTCACCTAGTGGAATCATGCCAAGCTATATAGCCCTTTCGTCAGCCATCTCCAATTTGTAAGATGCCTTGGTGGTAAAAAACAGAGCGTGGAAGTGAAATCTAAGAACAAGTCACAACATGATGTCCGCCTCATTGCTCTAAAAACCTAGCTAACAAACATCAGATGAAATGCCGTGCTGAAAGCCTATACCACACAGAGCCATGGGGATTTGATATCTCAAGACAAACACCTGAGAACTAGTCTAAAGTCTGCTATCCTTCTGTTTCTACACCCTCCTAAATCAGTGAACTAAACAACCAATATTTACATAATCCCATGACTTTTTTTCTGACAATCCCATTGGTACCCAAGTGGGAAGGTGACTGAGGAATTTTGCTGTATTATTTCCATTTTCTTTAGGTTGGGATTTTCAGAGGGGCTTAAAGAAAATAGGCCCCCAACTCCATTAACCTCTCTAAAACCTCCAGTTTTAGCCTAACCCCCCATTAGGATTGATAAAGTGTAACATCCCCTTGGCAGAGCGCTCTCCAGTCAGAGGCAGGACTCTCGTGTTCTGTTGCTGGCTCTGGTCTCTGATTCTGGGCACATCACAGCATTGCTTGGTGCCTCGGTTTCCCCATCTATAAAATGTGTATGATATTACTACTGTGAGTATTATTACACTACAGATGCTTTCATTAATGAAATGTAAAACTCTGAGGTCTTTAGATCACAGTGGCTTAGAAGCTGTAAGTGTAAAATATTATTGTTTAGTGTACTCTCTGTTGTCAGTCAGCAGTCATTCTTTCACTTTAATAGTAAACAGGTTACATGTTATTACTTTAACATACCAAATGGTTGCTACTTGGCTCTGTCACCCAGAAGTTCAGCACTTGGTTAACTACTGTTGGCAACCAGAGAAAATAGCCTTTCTGATGGAAAATGTTTAAGGTCTGTTATTTGTGAGATGCAGCTGAAATGTTATGTGATGAATTTAGCCCTGTTTCACTTCATTTACCACACCTAACACATAAAATAAGAGTTTAGTTTATACCCTCGCGCTACCATGCATGAATATCTCATTATCACTGCAAGGACTTTTACTTTTATTGGAACTTGTAACGACATTGTGGTGTGTTAATTTTCCAGGGGTAACAAAAATCTAGCAAGTTATTTAAAAAAACCCAAACTCCTGCATGGAGATAACAATGGAGTTGGGCATAAAGGGAAAATAAGCATTTTTGTGAATGAGTTTTATTTGACCGATTACTGCGTTCATTAATATGGATCAGATGCATATCATGGGCAAGACTGCAAGGCGCTTTCCTCCACTTTGCTTGTCCCATGCAAGTGCCAGGTAAAAATGCAGTAGAGGGAATTACCCCCTCAGCTCACCCCGGGGGCTCACATCACCCTAAATGGATGAAGGAGGGCTGAAAAGAGACTGCTCCTTATTTCCTGGCCCCAGTCACATAAGTCAAGGTAACAAAAGGGCAGTATGCCTGTCACCAGGGCCACCTGGGAGGGGGCAGGAGGGGCCATTTGTCCTTGGCCCCTGTATTGAGAAAACCCCCAAACCAAGTGGCCTTCTGACATGGCACATGGGGTTGAAGTGCCGCTTAGGTTCAGCCTGATGGACCCTACATCACCATGGAGGGGCAGCCAAGCCAAACCTGAGTAGTGTTGGGACCCTACAGGCTGGGTCCCAATGGCTGGAGCGGGGAGCTGGGCATAGCCCCATAGGCCAGGAGCACCGTCGCTGGTGCGGGGTGAGTGCAGTATGAGCTCACTCTTAAACAAATGGGAGTTTAGTGCCCAAATACCTCTGAGGATCTGGGCCTCAGTACAGAGACTTCAGTGTCACCTTATGGTCCTCTGGTAGTCCCCCTCCCCTGGTGTGGGGGTGTTCAGCCAGTGGAGCCATGTACTTACAGACGTACTCCTCAGGCCCCCATTCTGTGACTCCTTGATCTCCACCCTCCATGGATCTGTTGCATGTGGCGCTTCCCATGGCTTTAACGCTGTTAGGAAGATTTCTTCCTCTCTTATAAAGCATTGATTTGACGATCTACTTGGTGCTGCACAACGAAAAGGAAAAAAGGCCAGTCCATTCCCCAATCAACAAGATAGAAACAAACACCTCAGGATCCTATTATTAATGTACATGTGTGCAGTGAGGCTAATAAGGTACAAAATTGAACACACCCGGGCACCACAGAATTAGGAAGTGGGACCATGTGTATCACAGACATCCTGACCGGCTTTATCCAGGATGTAAAAACTAATGCTAGAGATCCACATGTCAGGCTCATCAGTTGTGTACAGTAGGAATAATATAGTGCCATCAGCCCTGAGATTTCTACAGCAGCAAATACTGGATCGTAATTTTAGCCTGTTTGTAGATGGAGTAGTTTCCACTGATAATCTAAATGGCAGTACCATTTTGAGGAGAAGACTACGCTAGCTTCAGAACGTTGTTTGCTTTTACGAAATGAAGACAAAATGGATTCTTGCTGCTTTCGGATTAAAAGTCTGTGTTTGGGTTAATGTTCATCTCTGTGGACTGTAACTTCTAGCCCAGTTATATCTGTACAATCAGTCTGGTTTGTGCAGTCACTGCCAATGTTTTTTTGCAATACAACTTTTCCACTGGTAACGCCAGTAAGGTCACATTTCCTAGGACTTGCATCATATCCTGGGAGCATCGCCAGGTGGAAAAGGAGCAGCTGGAAGAAAGCGGGTTTTTAAGGTTTCCCTGCAGATGGTACATAGAAAAAGCTTTGCATTGCTGGACACTGAGTGAACTTTCATGGATCTGGTGGTCAGTTTCGTTATGTAACGTAATGTGTGTGTGGGGAGTTCATTGAGGGGAGGACAGATAGACCAAATAAAATGTGGAGCAAGGTGGATCCTCCTCTAACAAGAGCAATATCTACATGTATATATCACAGATAGGTCCCACTGTATTAAAGATCTCACTAATATGAGGTAATATGATCCTTTAACCCAGATGTCTTTTATAGCCTTACAGTTTCTTAAAAATCTGCAGTGTCTTTTTCCTCCCCCATAGTATTTAGGAAATCTGCATAGTGAATGTACGACTTCCCATTTGCAGCGTCCCCAAGATCAGGCTCCAGCCAGAGCCCAAATGTCTACACAGCAATTTTCAGCCCTGCAGTCCAAGCCCGGCAAGCCTGGGCCAGCCCGTGGGTGTTTACTTGCGGTGTAGGTGATCTTTAGGAGGCTCTCTAAGGCCCTATGGAATCAATTGAAACCATGTCAGGAAAATGTGTCAGTCCTCTTTTTTGGTTTTGCCTTCTTTACAGACTCAGGATCAAAGTCAGATCTAGTGTAAAGAGGTGCAATGCTACTGGCATCAGCAACTTCGGCCCGAAACAGAAATGATTGTCCAGATTTCTACCCAGAAGAGAGGGAAATCAGCAATGATCCATTTTCTGTTCCCTTCACCCTTTGGAAGTGTTTCTGTCACTCAACTTCAGACGTGAACAGTGCAAAATTCATCAATTTAGACACATCAAATCCTGCATCTTGACAGGGGGTTAGACTGGGTGACCCTTGCGGTCCCGTCGAACCCTATGGTTCTATGATTCCATGATTCTAATTTCACTTCATGCAAACGTTTGCTTTGGTTTCCATTCCATGGGATTCGCCCTGCCTTGCTGAGTTTTGCTTTCAGTGTCAGGTTCCAAAAAATCTTGAAAACCTCAAAGCAAAGCTCACTTGAAATGGCCACATTTCACCTGATTTCACATAAAGGCAGTGGGGCTCATCATAATAAACCTCATGCCCTATGTTCATGCCTCAGAGACGTAAAGGAGCTTCTGGAGGTTCTCTACCATGCCTTCTGCAAGTGGGAAGACGCAGCAGAGTGTCGAAGAGCTAGCCCTCATGAAACACCACACATGGCTCTGCACGCAGGACAGAGCCATTCAGATTAGACATTGGAATAAGCTGGAAATGAGACAATACAAATACATGCAAATGTACTCTACATACCATGGAGATTATGCATCTGTTGCATGGAGCTGGGCCTGTGCTAAAAACGGCTAGAGAAGTACCTGAAGGCCAGTGCAACTATACCACTGTAACCACACCTTAATGAGGAAAAGGGGCAAAATGGCAAATGTCCTTTAACAAGCCCTGGCAAGGACAGTGTGGGCACACTGCACTGCTTGGACCAGAGCCTTAGCTGGCGTACATTACTGTAGTTTCGCTGAAGTCAACAGAGCGATGCTGATTTATACCAGCTGAGGATTTGCCCCTCTGCATTTGTACCCCTGCAATCCCACCACTTCAGTTAGTACTGGTTCAATATCCTAGTGCAGGCACGGCCTCTGGTTCATTTTACGCTGTCCTGGGAGAAGTTATTGCTGATATACTCCAGTGTGAGAGGAGAATCAGGCACTGGTTCTGCTTCCGTGTAAGACAAGGGACCTGATTCTCCCCTGCTATGCACCTGAGTAAAAGTGGGTGAAGTCTGGCCTACAGTTTCTCTACAGTAGTTAGTGAATATTACTTACATCCATATTTGGTACACGTGCCTGTTGACGTTTAGAAAGTTATCCCTGTGAGCTAAAATATATATATAGCCTTATGTGGAAGGGACTGAGGGTCAGTTTGCTGAGTTGTGCCTATTTTTGCTTTCATTGTGTGAAATGGTAGCATACAGCATGATACCATGGTGTAAAGCTTGGAAACGCTAGGGTGTAATGTTGTATTTTCAGATTAAGTTTAATATGTGCTCTGTCTCCAAAGACATGCTTGAATATTTCTCCTTAAGTGTCTGGAGTGGGGAAAAAAATTCTCATAATGAGCAAAAAGCAAACAGTATAGCACATGGACTACGTCCTTCACAGGGACATAACATGGCTGAAGAAAATGGTGAGTAAAAGGAGCATTTCACCTGATCTCTTCATGTTCATATGCTGCCCGTTGATTTTTGCAGATGCTTGTGCACAGTGGGCACGGTTTCCAATCCAACGCCTGGCTAAACGTGATCAATATTGAACCCACATCAAAGTCCACTTATGGAGTTCTCTTTAGTCAATTCTATCTTCACTATGCCATCCTGTCCAATCCACACAAAGTTTTCTAGTGATTTCATTACTGCACATAACCACTACTGTAGCTTCTTAATAACTATTTTTGTTGTTACATAGCAGTGCAAGGAAATTATAAATCTGAAGCTGAATTGATGTCCACATAGTTTATCTAACTGAGAAGAAAATTGTATGGGGCTAATAGGCTGATTTTAATGGAGTGTGTATATGTCAGCTGGATAGTGAAAGGGTTAAACTCCCCACCCTATAAAGACTGCATTAGCTGCCAGGCCTGATCAGAAGGACTTTCAGCTGTGGCTTATTATGAGGCAGCTGGAAAGAGGGTGGATTGTCACTGAAGGGAGAAGCATATGATTATGAGAAGCTGATTGTGCTGAGTAGGAGGGCTCTGATCTGACTTCACTACAGTTGAGGGGCTAGACTTTTTCATGGTTATTTGGCTAGTCTGTAGAAAAGAGAACCTCTTTGTGCTACTGTGCCAAGCAGGTAATTCTCTGTGGTTGTGGTTTTCCCCCTCACTTCCACAATGGGGAACCAGGGCCATTCTTATTCCACCCTGCCAAAGGACCTCCCCTTCCTCTGTTAATTTCTCTACCTTCAATCCAGGAGGAAATCAAAATGACTATCTGAGTCCCTCCTGAGGAGAATGGACTGGAGCTGCTAGGATGGGAGTCCTGACAAACTCCTCCCTGCCTGCTGGCAAACCAAGAAGTGAGCTGTTTTGATCAGATGCTTCTTGGGCTCTTTTCCTTGAATGGATTAGTGACCCCTCCCAGTGACATGGTGAATCTATGTACAATTGATCAATTCTGTTTGAGAATATGAACTCTGTATGTATCTGTGTCACGATACAGACTCCATTTTAAATGTGGGACTTGCTGCTTTTGCTGCTGTCATTTTTATCTCTATGTTGGACTGAAATTCCAAGTGATGATGGCACAGGGCTGACAATAAACAATCTTGTGTAAACCTTGATGGGCCTCTGTTCAAACAGAAGTGTTCTTGGATAAAGTATTCGTTACCAGCCCATGTAGGTGGACTGGTAACTAAGCAGGGGATCCACCTGGTAAGCTGAAGAGTATCACCTCACAGGGGATGAGAGGTTATAAAAGAGATGGTATCTCCACCAGCCAGTTTGAGAAGAGACCAGAAGCAGAGGAAGCTGGGGCAGGAGCATAGAAGGACTCATACCATAGAGGTCAGAGAGTCCATGATTTTGAAGAGAAGCCATCAGCAAAAGGGGGAACCTGGACTCCTCAGAGGACGCTGCACGAATCCTAAATAACTCTCCAGGTTGTTGAGGAAACTGATGCAAGAAAGTGAGTAGAGATGTGTTTATTAATCTCTCTGGATTAGTGTATTTCTCATGCTATCGAAGTAAAGAATAATGGGATTTAGGATCTTGTGCAAAGCCTACCTGTGTGGCTGTTGGCTTTGCTATCATGTGCCTATGAAGGATTATACTGTAAACTCGTATGGCAGGAGTTCTGGGGTAGACTGTGTTAAACTACTGGGGAGTCTGGTGGAGCCAGTGCTAGTTGCAGGGCTAGGCAGTTGGACTGCTGGCTCTCAGAAGGGGATGCTAGACAGAGGCTTCTGTACCCTGAGGGCACCTACAGACCCAGAGCGAGAGACTGTGCCACATATGATATTCTGAAGTAGTTAAGTAAAAGAATGTTTTTAACCTGTTGTCACTACTCCCCCAAAACTCCCACTAACTTTAAGGCAACTAGACATTCTGTCCCCAGTTCTAATGGTAGAACAGCTTTGTGTGAATAAGGATTTCAAGGTCAGGTTCTATATTTATAACTTATTCTCAAAATTTGACTTGAATGATGACTATATTAAAATCACTAACATACCTACTGTTGAAGAGGAAAAATAGAAGTGAGACATTCAATGATTGGAGTCCTAGCTCGTCTGGACTCTTTGCTGTATCTGCCTGGATTCACTGAGTTCTAGATTTTGCATTTAGATCTTTAATTTAATATTAAGATATTTTAATAATCACATAGCCAGAGAGCTCCTTAGTAGCTACTCATGTACTGTACCCATGAGTTGTACGCAAGTGTTGTTCCAGCTAAGGTCAACAGTAATTTACACTTAGCAGCTTGTCTCCAGATCCACATTTTATAGCTGGCAGCGTATGAATAACTTTAAAGTTGGGATAGAAACACCTGCTTTTGGGTTCTGCCATCAGAAATGCTTGAGAGATACAGATCTGGCACTGCATGCTGTTGGCAAGACAATTGGCAGTTCACAAGTTTGGCCTTTCACTTCTTCAAAGGAAACAGTTTGTGCAACTTTCCGAACCACGCATGTGTGGATGGGAGAGAGCAGAATTTCTCCCAAAGGGCTTCAGTGAAAAACAAGTCCTTACTAATACCATATGAAAGTTGTTTCTCAAATAATGAAGTGGTTGCCAAATTGCTAAGAAATGGGGTTGGGAGATACACACGGAGTAGTGCTGGAAAGACGCTTTGGCCCGAAAACAAACAGCATTTTTAAAAAGAGACCTAATTACAGTGCTTTATTCTCCTGCTTTGCATTTCATTATATTTGACCAAATTCATCTCAGTAGTAAGTCAATTGACTGCAGTGGAAGAAGCTGGCCCATAGTGTGTTTTATACATTCAAATCCAGTGGAAGAAGCTGGCCCATAGTGTGTTTTATACATTCAAATCCAAGGCAAAGTCCTGTGCTGAATTGTGCAGATGCATTATGGCTTAAAGAGAATATAGGGTACCCTCTTTTCCTACTCTCGCACGTCTGGACAGTGGCAGGGCCAGACCCACACTTTTAATGCTCTTGAGAACTGGTGGAGGAATGCCTGGTGTCATGGACACAGGTTTCAGGCCCCAGGAAGCCTTGTTCTCCGCTGCTTTTTTGGGAGTGTAGTTAGTCCCTCAGCCTGTGTGAACATCCTAATGGTCCTGAACCAGAAAGTCACTTGACTTCTCCTAGTGGTGTCACCTAAAGTTTTCTCTCTCACCAAAGTAGGCCCTGGTTCATCCCCAAGCAGGTATGCTGAGCTGTTTTCACAGGAGGTGCTGCCCTGCCCTTTTTCAGAGACAAGCACACGCTGTTCCTTTTCAGTCCTAGCAGCCCTTCCTCCTCGCAGTCTGAGCTATCCTGTCCTGAATTAGCAGGAAGACTCAGTGACCCAGCGTGAGGGTGGCGCCCTCTTTCCCGTCCCCCAACCTCTTTGCAAAGCTCAGATGCATAAGGCAGGATTTTGCAGTGAACATCAAATTAAAAAGCAGAAACTTGCTTCCTGATGCTCTTGCTCCCTTTCCAGCTCCAACTCTGACCCTCTGAGACGTAACCGCCAGTTGGATGGGGATGTTTCTATACTGCCAACTTGTCCTCCTCCCCCCTGCAAAAACCAAAAAACCCAAGCCCAAACAAAGCATGGAAAATGTGAAACAATTACTTTAGCAATTGCATCAGCCAGCAATGACTGAATAACTAAATACAATGGGGAAATGACTGATGTACTAGGGACTGCCATAATTGCATATCTTACGAGTGTTCTAACTCGTGTCTTATCCATGTGTGCAAGTGCACAGATGGCTGTTTGGGAGGGTATATTCAGCGGAGCTTTCTTGATGCATGAAACCAAAAACTACTCTCTCTCTCTCATAAAAATACAGAACCGCCAGGCCTCCTCTGCTCTAGAAGTGGGGTGGTCAGGGCACGTGTTGGTGTGGGAGGAAATCTGCACGGGGGGGATGACGTGGCCGCTGGTTGCATGTTGTCTTTGGTGTGGGCTACACGCTGACCTTTAAGCTTTCTGACTTCCCAATGTTTATGTAATGAGAGCTGCCCTTTGAAAATTGACAGTGAATTAAAAGTGAAAGACGGGCGCTGAGCTCATTCTTTAGGCTGGATATGATGATACATCTGCCCAACAAAAATGATCCAGGAAAAAATAAGAGACCACATTTAAGTGCCTGTGCCGCAAATTGACTCTGCCACAGACTTTCTGTGTGTTCTTGGGCAAGTCATTTACCCTCCCTGGCCTCAGTTCCCCATCTGTAAAATTGGGATAGTATTCCTTCCTTTCTCTCACCCTTTGTTACATCTATTAGTCCTTGCACAGATGAGCGTACGACGTCTCTCTCACGATGTGTTGTATAGCGCCTCACACAGTGGGCCCCTGATCTTGGTTGGAGGCTCTAGATCAGTGGTGGGCAACCTGTGGCCCGTGGGCCACATGCGTCAGGGTAATCCGCTGGCGGGCCGTGAGACAGTTTGTTTACACTGACTGTCTGTAGGCACAGCCACCCGCCACTCCCAGTGGCGGCAGTTCGCCGGGCCCGGCCAGTGGGAGCTGCGGGAAGCGGCAGCCAGCACGTCCCTGTGGCCCGCACCGCTTCCTGCATCTCCCATTGGCTGGGACCAGTGAACTGTGGCCACTGGCAGCTGCGGGCGGCCGTGCCTGCAGACAGTCAGTGTAAATAAACTGTCTCGCAGCCCGCCAGCGGATTACCCTGACGGGCCGCAGGTTGCCCACCACTGCTCTAGATGCTATTTGAAAACATTAAATAATTAAAAATGTCGTTGCTAATACATGGAGGTTCTGTAATGAAAGTAACTGCTGATGCAGTGGGTGCTACCCTGGGCTTTGGAACGCCCGGGTTCAATTTCCTGTTCTGCCTCTGACTTAGTATGTGACCTTGGACAAGTTAGTGTCTCTCCGCCTCAGTTCCCCATCTGTGAAATTGGGGTAACAGTACAATTCCCTACCTCCTGGGGACTATTGTGAGGAGAAATACATTAACTGGCAGAATGAGGTGCTCAAATCCTACAATAGTAAGCAAGATAATTTACTATAAAATTATGGCCTAGATTGTGATCGCTATATTCATCTTGGGTAGTACCTTACTGCACAAGTAGTTTATTTATTTCAGTGGGGCTACTTGTAGTGTCAGGTTCTATCCACCATGTAAAAGGCTATCATAATGGGATTCCACTCTACCCTTGTTTCCTGCTGGGTGGACAATTGCTTTCCTGCTTCCTCACCTTCTTAACACACACACACGCACACACATGGAAAATAACATTCTATCTCTGTTCAGTGAGTGGAGTATTCAAGATTTGTGCCTTAGCTATATCTAACAATATATTTTCAGTTGGGGAATCTACATAAGTAACCTGCAACTCTTTAATCAATCTCCCAATTTTATGAAGATTTTCTCTATCCAATTTCTTTCTGTAAGTAGACCTGGATTTTTATTTTTTTTAAAGCCAACAAACTGCTGTATGCTTTGAAAGCTTTCCTGATAGCTGTAGAAATGGATGTAGAGCTTGTATTCCCCTAAAAAAATATCATTTTTAATATCTGCTTACCTGATTGGGTCTTTAAGCATAGATGCATTCAATCACCATCTTGGAGCATGTGATAAATCTGTGCTCAGTATTAGATTAATAAGAACAGAAAAAGGGCCTGAAATGGTTGAAGGCAGAATTTCACCATTAGCTGTGCTCTTAGTAAAGGTTTGTCTTCGCACAAAGGTTGCAGTGGTTTATATCTAAAATCTGTTTTAAAATGGATTTTTAGATAAACTGGTGCAATCTCTCGTGTGGACACACTTAAATTGATTTAACCCTGGCTTATGTCAATCAACCTTAAATCAGAAAGGAATCAATTTAAGCTAAATCAGCATGAGCCCGGTTTTGAATTGAAATGAGTGTCCACACGGTGGTTTGCACTAGTGAACTAAACAGATCAGGAAACATAACTTTAGTTAAACTAGTGCAAACTTTTGTGTAGACCACGCTTTAGGGTCTGATCCTTGCATTCTTTGGGCAAAGTTCCTGCTGATGTCCAGGACTAGTAAGAAGCTCAGGACTTGGCTACTGTATTGATCTTTGGTGGAGGATGGAAACATTTCAGCCAGTTACTCAGTAAGGGATTGATTTTTTTTTCCTCAGAAGTGCTTGGTCCCAGTTCTCCCTTTAACGTCTTCTGAAGCTGTGCCCAGCATGTCTGAATATTATGCCCTAAAGCTTTACAAGGGAATGAATGAGTATGCTAGCTACAATGGTTATATAAAATATATATATGAACAAAACAGAGAAATCGGAGAAACAGTGTTGTCAACTCTCATGATTTTATTGCGGGTCCCCTGATATGTGGTGGTTTCCTTAAAGCCCCAGCTCCTGGAGGCATGTGATTATGGGAGAGTCTCACTTTAAAAAAAAGTGAAAACTCATGATTACAGAGAAAAGTCTGAAAACATGATCTAAGGGCACCCTAAAGACTCAAAACCAGAAGCAAAAAAACCCCCAAAACCACCCAATTTTTTTTTTTGGCTTACAAATGGGGGTTGGCGGTGTTAATTTCATGGTTTTTGGCATACTGGAATCATGTTTTTTTGTTTGGTTGGTCGGTTGGTTTTTTCGTTGGTTTTTTTATGCTTTGGGTTGGCAGTACTGGAAAAGGTGCAGTGTTCTACATCCACTGCATTGTCCAGGAAGTACACCACACAATGGATGTTTAGATAAAATGTTTGAGGATTATTGTACTCCAAAGAAGACTTGCATTCCAGCACCATGTGTTTGATTCTCTCAGCAAGAAGCAAATGAAATAGTCGGTGAATTTATAACACACCTGCCTACCCTCTACTGAAAACTAATTACGGCCATCTTGTAAATGGTGTGATTCATAATAGAATTATAGATGATATTCTACTACTAGTGATGAGATGACAGAATGATTACTCCGTGAGAACAGCTTAGCTCATGTACAGATGTATGTTGGCTCAGACACTGCACAACAAATGAAAACTTTGACTAGTGAGTATACAGCAAACTGCAGTTTAGAAAGAGATCCTTTGCCATAGATGGAGTTCAACTAGAAAACGCTATGCAAATGTGCGTGAATGAAGATACAAGGATTTAATGGAAGGGAGCTATTCGCTAAGATGGTCGCTGGGTGTCCTACATCTCCAACTGCCAGACGCATCTGGAACTGGGCCCCGTGAGAGACAGGATACTAGGTTATATCGACCATTGGTCTGATTCACTATGGCCGTTCTTATGTTGACTTCGTGGGGTGGGGGGGAACAGCATACTGTATAATGCTACAATATGGGCAGCAATATATCTCTCTAACTCACTTGGCAGCGTCTGTAAGAAAAGCCATGACCGCGAGATGGGATGGGAGTGGATGTGGCAGCTGTCTTTCTGTTTTGTTCATTTGTGGCTTGCTCCAAAGCCCATTGATACTGACAGGAGTCTTTACATTGACTTCAGTGGGCTTTGAATCAGGCCTGTCTTTCCCCTCCCCCACGGATTGAACAGTCCATTCTCCATAAGGGTTCCATGGGACAGAGAGAGCTCCACAGTGCTTGTGGCAATGTGTGAACTATGCAATCAGATGAAATCCTCGCATAGGCAGTGCCTGGAGAGCATAGCCACAGCAATGCTATTTGGTATCTAAACAGGCATACTTGCAAGAGAGAGATCCCCCTAAACAAATAAATAAAGATCCCCCTTTGAAAGGCCTCAAGTGGCTGCCAAATAGCTTTCTAAAGGTGTTTACAAAGGTTCCCTATAAAATTAGATCATTTGGAAAAGCCATCTTTTAATTGTCATTGTAGGTTTTAAAGTGATAAGCCTCAATGGGCGAACAGTGAAGGTTTGATTATTATTTTTTTTAACAGGCCTCCGAGTGGAGGACCTCACGGACGTCTGCAATTTCAGGCAAATATTGAAACCTAGCAGTCGGAATGAAGTGTCAGGATTGTAGAAGTGCTTCATGGTACGGGGCAGAGGAGTTCAAGAAATCAAAATAAATATGAGCAGGACCCACTTTTCAAAGGGCTAAGAATAAACTTTACTTCACAACTCATAATTGGGAATGAGAATGGTTATTAAATGGTTCGCTTAAACCTGTCTAAGGTTGGGTTTTTGTAGAGATGAATTATTACTTATTTGGATTATTGTAGTGCCTTAGAGTCCTCAGTCTCATTGTGCTAGGTGCCGTACAAACCTAAAACAGAGACAGTCCCTACCCCCCAAAACCTTACAGTCTTAGTATAAAAGAAGAAACATCAGGAGAATAAAACTACTGAAGTTAGCTAGGGGAATAGTATTTGCCTTAGCAACATGATAGTTTGGGGAGAAATTCTGGTTGGTCTGAGGTTACTAGAATAAAATCACTCTGTAGGTTGCTATGACTCTAATTATGGTACCTAAAATGTTATAAAATAAAACACAGAAGTCGTATAAAAGCCACAAAGAAGGCAGAAGACACAACAGAAGGGGTGGAAAGAAGACGCATAACAGAGAAGGAGTTATTTTACTATACCGTATACCCTTTCTAGGGATTGAACAGTGACCTGGTATGTCCGTGTATTCTAGGGACTTCCAAAGGACTCATGGATGTGGTCTCTAAGGGCTACATGTATAAATTCATCCAAAAAGTCCAGTACCACCATCTCTTCACTGTTTGTATTACTCTGTTCAGTGAGGTACTCCTGTCAGATGCCATGGTGATGGGGACCACATAACAACCTACGGTTGATGCGTATTGTCCTTCACAACAACCAAGCTACCTATTATTTTGCAATCCTTGTTACCAAAAGGAGGTTTGTGCAATGAGAGGTTTTACATTGTATTCTGTAGGTGGTAACATTGGGGCTCAAACGGATCCTGGCAGAGAATTGCAAGGCTAAGGGCCTGTTGCCCTATTTCTGAGCCATTCCCCAGCAGTAATGTACTGGGCACTGTGGTAGTGATGGGAGGGGTTTTATGTTCTTTAAAGAGTCTGAAAGAGTCAGTCTCTGAGGTTGCTAGGTCCAGTCTTTCCAACTGCTAGACCCTGATTCTGCAAGGTATTTAAACGTGTGCCTAACATGTCCCATTGGCATCAGTGCATTTCACGTGCTTCAAGTTAGGCACCTGAACTGTGCTGAATCAAGGGCTAATGGGGCGGTGGGGGGGGGGGGGGGGCTTGTGGTGTATAAAGAATGCAAGATTGGGTCACAGGTATACCTAGAGTAATATCTGCATTTAGAAGATTTGAGCTACTGATCTGTCTACCTCCCTGTAATGGCTGAGGTCTGGTGCCTGTGCATAGGACCTGCTGACTGATCTATCTGTAAATGCATTGAATGCTACTTTTATAACAATTCACTGAGTCTGAAATGTCACAAGAGGGCTGGAAAGAGCTCAGAGAATCATGCTGGGCCAAATGACACCACTAATAACATCAGGTACCCAGGAGTGTGTGATTATCGGTGAACTGGGTTTCACTGATCCTCTCTCCAGCGCACGGTGCGGAGCAAAATAACCATGCATTAACTTCACAGAACTAGGGCGAAGGAAGTGTATACCTTTAAGACCGGCAGCTATGGTATGCGGCGTGTTGTTCCTCTCACTATCCCCATGCGAACATCCATTGTAAAATACATGCATTCTGGAAGCATGCTGTAGCAATGCTAGGCAGCAGTCACTTTACATTGTCTGCTGCCATAGTAACACCCCTGAATGCTAAATAAGTCAAACCTGTAGCATTAATTATTCTTCCTCAGTTTCTAGTTCCCTTGCAAGAGGAAGCCATGGGAGCCTGATACTTGAGCCAGCCAAGTTGCTACTTCTGAGGGAGCTGGGGCTGGCTGGAAGCACATGAAGGGCAGCTGCAATACATGCATGACCAGTGATCTGTGGGTTTTGGCGGTCAGTTCCTGAAGGTCCATGTATTTGGCAGACAGCGTCACCTACCCCTTCTGTGCTGAAGGACTCATAGGTGCCAAAATGTTTGCCGCATCGGATGCGTTTCGGGCTGTGAGCGGGGGAAAAAAGTGAAGAACAGAATTG
This sequence comes from Eretmochelys imbricata, assembly GCF_965152235.1. Taxonomy (NCBI): domain Eukaryota; kingdom Metazoa; phylum Chordata; order Testudines; family Cheloniidae; genus Eretmochelys; species Eretmochelys imbricata. The sequence goes on along the minus strand of NC_135575.1, from coordinate 18,803,287 downwards.
CACCATGGCCTACAGATTTTAAAATCATGATGGCTTTTAGCTAACAAATAAGTACAACATTATTTCACAAAATGTTCATGTTGAGTTGGATTTAAATTTTGCTCACCTGCCCTGCATCACAGATGGTGTAGCGAGTTGTTAGGAAATACTCAGGAAGCCCTTTGCAGTGGATAGCATCTTTATTGAAATGGCTGACTTATGAACAATGCTACTTCTTCTATCAGGCCAACAGATGATGCTGCTTATATTAACTAGCTACATATACCTGTCTCTAGGTAGACAATTTATCTCTTCTATAGAACTCCCATAATACCAGTCGCCCAGTCACACCATCCACACTCTGTTAGATGCTGGGATGTTATGAAGAAACTATGTACTTAAAGGAGTGGCTTAGAAGTGAGGGAACTCATTTATTAAAGCAGCAACTGGTGAAATATCCTTCTTGGCCAGTAGAAACTAGTGCTTTCAACCACCGGGGCATCCAGAGATGTTGGGCTAGAATTTTCCATGCTTGGTCTGTGTCTGATGGTGAAATCCTGGCTCTACTGAAGTCAGTGGGAGTTTTGCCATTGGCTTCAGTGGAGCCAGGATTTCACCGAGTATGCCCGCAGTTCTCCAGTTTGGATGTTCTCCAAAGTTGGAGGCCTACGTCCATCTTTAGGGTAGTGGCCTAATCTGTAGAGGCGTTGAGTACCAGTAGCTCCCACTGAAGTCCTTAACACCTAAGGTCAAAGGGAGGTCGTGTAATGAGCGAACCTGGGCCTGCACTGGGAAGACATGACACAAATAAATGACATTACACAATAACATAAGCCAAGCTCTGATAACAGTAATTCAGAGATATCAGCCTCTGCTGACTCTAACAAGGAAGGTGCTCCTGAATAGTTTATGATGATGAATATGATGAAAACAATTGTATTACGTTAGTGCGACTGCACATGATCCCATACAGGGCGATTTGGTAAACGTGAAATAAATAACATATCACTAAGGCTGATTAAGTGGATTTGCTTTGCTGTAGCATTCACTGGCACACAACTACAAGTGCTTTATGAAAGGCAAAACAGCATCTAGATTCGCTGGTACTTTGGCCCTCTCCCACCAGCTCAGCAACCTCACCTAGATAGTCTTTTTTTTCCATCCCCCCTGTAGATTCCATGATCTTCTGACAGCCCCATCCATCTGCACTACTCAGCTGTGTGCTTCTCCACTTCCTACTGTTCAGCCTCAGACTTATGGCCTCTTCTGGGAGCCTCCTTCCCTGCTCAACCAGAACAGAGTCAAGGAAGGCTTGAACTTAAACAACAGTGACCTCCACTCCATCCAATTCCTTGGAAGGTCCCATTCATGGCAGAATGGCTGGCCATTCTGTGCAGCTTCAGTCCCTCTCCCAAATCTGCCATGAAATACAGTTCAGCCTCTGAGCATTATATTGTATGGACTCCGACTTCTCAGTGTGAACCTCCTTCAAGGGGTCTGGTTCCAGCAGGTTTTGCAGGACAGCACAGTTTTCCATGAGAGTTCAACTGCAATAGATGGTATTTTGTGTATCCAAAGCATTCAAAAATGAGGCAGGCCCCAATCCTCTCAAAACCCCCATGAGATTGGCTTAAAAAATCATAAGATTTTGAAAAATAAATTTGGAGATCTTGATTTGGCACCTTGCTTCTGAGCCATGATGGCTCATATTTTCAAGCTTTTCTCTGCACTCACAAATGCAAGAAAATAGTTGTTGTTTTTTTCAAATAAAAGTGTAGTCTCATGTAATCACATGATTCCAGGAGCTGGAGCTTTAAGAAAAATGCTTCATATCACAAAAATTGAAATAAAACTGCAACACTGTGAGCAGCAGATGGGATCCTGAGCAGTCCTTTCCCCTTCCTCCTTACTCCCCAGCATCTTAGATTTTCCTCGGTGTCCCTGGAAGTGGTCCATGCTCTTGCTAGTTCTCTAATTTCCCCTTTGGTTCGTGCCCCATGAGAAGGGTGGGGCAACAAGCCCATTTCCTTCTGGTGAGGTGTAAGTAAGAAAGTCCGCAGCTGAGGCATGGATATGCAATAGATGAAGCAGTGTCAGATTTAGATTATACTTTGAGTTAACCACATTTGTTAATTGCGATGACATTTCAAATTTTTGAATTAAAACAAACAAACAAACAAACAGCCCCCTTCCAAGAAATTCAAACATGGCATTTCTTTCCCTCTGTCCTGGGTTTCAAATGATTATAAAGCTGATTGAAAAAATGTATATTGGAATTTTGAAATTTGGGGAGTGAGAGGGAGGAAAGAAACAACTTTGACAACAATTTAGTTATTTCCCCCTTGCCCCTTTTGACCGGCTCTAATTGAAATGAAAAATTAAATACGTATCATGATGACAAATACTACACACTTGTAAGAACCTTTCTTCCAAGACATTAAAAAACAGGTATTCAGAAAAGTCATTTTAAAAGTGATTGGTATGCTTGCTAAATGAAGCTACAAGGGAAAAGAAATCAAATAAATCAATTCCACTCTTTAACAAAGGATATAGAGATAAACAGATAAATGGTATCTGTCAGTTAATGAAACATCATATAGGGAAGGCTTTGTACATGGAAAAAGTGAGTAAGTGTGGGGTTATTTAGCAGGAGATGGGAAGCGGGAATCTTGGTTATTTGGTTTTGGAAAGGAGAAGCCATGATTTACTCACCTGTTGAAAATTTGCACTGTTGAAAGATGCTTTGATGGTGTGAAAGGTGCAGTGAGCATCTTATACTGTTATTTAAAGATCCAGTAGACGAAGGTCAACATTGGAAGTTGCTGTATGACTGGACCTCCTTATAGTAAACTTGGGTATCCAGTAACATGAATAAAAAGATGTCTTTTGTGCCTCGGCAGTACTTGTCATCCATATGCCCCTAAGTACTTCACAAAGATGGGTAAAGCATCATTAAGCACTGTTTTCACAGATGGGGACAGAAACACAAATGATTTGGCTTAGGTTATACAGTGAGTCAATGGCAGAGCTGGGGATAGATCCTATAAACCAGATCCTCAGACACATCTGAGTTGGTGGTGAGGAATAAGTCCTTTTCCATCTCCTTTCCCCATTGACCTTAGGGAAGGCAAAGTAGCTTTAAGGCTTCTCTAATTTGCCTACATTGGAACAGCCCCTTTGGGGCACAACCTCTCATCTCCCACTGTACATCCCAGAATTCCTGCTCTGCTGGATGGGCCTAGAAGTGGATGACCTAATGCCACTTGCAGTTCCCCTATGCTCTATCTACCGCATTCGTTTAGGGTAACCCTACTTATCATGATGCATAATGAAAGTCAAATTCTCCTGTAAGGGGGAAGAGAATCTCTCTGTTGTAAGAGGATTCCAGTGTATTTGGTACAGAATAAGTGGATAGTCAAGTCACTAGGTAGTACAATAACTTCAGTTAAACAACTGAAACTATACACACAATTTTCTCATATTGGGAAGAACTTGTTAGTAAGGAACCAGATTTATTTCACTAGGTTCCCAACTGTCTACATATAACAGAGACCGAGAGGAAAGAGTAAGAAGCAAGATATCCAGGATTGCAGATGATGATAAAGTCAGAAGAACTGTAAATAATGAAGAACTATGCAGTCAGATGCAGAAGGGCTTAGATCATTTAAGTACCTGGGCTAAAAGATGGCAAATGCCAGAAATCAATGTAGATATACGTAAAATACTGAATCTTAGGCAAAGAAAAAAAACCCCAGTGTCTACTAAAATAAGTGTTGAGCAAGGAAGATATTAGGATAGGAAGTTAGAGAAAATTCCCTAAAGCCTCCAAGACAAAGTGCATCTCTGTAGTGATGGAAACAAAAAAGGTGCTGTGATGTTTTGCGAGTGTAAATCAAGAGGCAAGGGGTGTGATTGCTATATAAGGTAGGACTGTAGAGACATGTCTTGTTTAGCGCACTCTGTCAATATGACCCCCACCTTAAGGCACTGGAAAAGGCATGTCTGAGAAAATGAACATGAGAGGAGATTTTACAAGTGTAATTTATTAAAACTAATGCTTGTTTTCCCCACCAAAGACATGTGCATTTAATCGAAGTACTATACAGCATCTTTCGCTTTTTAATTTTACTTTTCAGGTCCCAAATTGATAATTGATTTGACAGCTTTGCTTAACGATAAGCTACAAATAAATGGGCTCATTTCAAAGGGATTTTTAAAAAACAAAATTAACGTTGATTTGGTTCTTTGTTGAAATGAATGCGACTCCAGCATCCTTTTCCTTGTGACCATCACAAGGATACCTTTATGACATGAGGATAACACCATTCATACCTTTCAGTAATATTCTTCTAAGAGACTGGAGAAGATACATTGCTCTCCAGAGGGGAATGTAAGGTTCTTAAAGATTCTATATCCTAATTAAGAGGATCGTCAGCACAATGCCAGAGAGGAGACAGAGAGAGCCTGTTTCTAGTTAGAGCCATGCATACAGGAAAAATTTTTTTTTGGCTGTCAGTATCACAGGAGCTGCTCCAAAATTAACTCTCTTTATTTTATACTTGAGCAAAAGCAGGAAGAGGGTCTTTGGCATCGGCTCGTCTGGGGAAGCTGGCCTCTTTAAAACAACATGGATCATTCGGTGAATGTTACTGCCAATGTTATTGCCATCCACATATAAATATGTACATGGACTATCATTTTCTTGTAACAAATGGTAAAAGATATGCTGGTGACAGTGAGGTAGTCATGGAGAAAGAACTACTTTATCACCTATCTATGACTATGTTTCCCAAGCAGCATTCTCGCCAATCACAAGCCCTGTGTGATCATTAGTTCTTGCACATGGAAGCAATGAAGTTGTCTCTTAAAGTAAATCATTCAAGGATTTTTATAATCTGAAATAAAATTTTCTAATATTTTTTTTCTAAGTTTTCCAGGTTTAAGGTTTTAATCTTTTATTATTTATTGTACAGCAGTTTTGAAGGGCATGATGAGAAGCACTGTATAAATAGTTGTTGTCGTTGGGGGATCTGTGCATGACAATGCTGTATTTAAAAAGTTAATGTTTATCATCATGAGGTTATTTCGTGTGCCATTCAAAATAAAAAATTAACCATGCATTGGCTTTATAAGCATTTTGCTACCTGTCAATTAAATTTGCTGATGAATATTTTTTAGAAGAGGGAGAATGGCATATACATTTTTGTTTCTTCCTGCAAGACTTAAGGCATCCTATTGAAAAGAATATACCTTCTACTGCTCTATATGATTGTTTTCAGAAGAACAGCCGTGTTAGTCTGTATTCGCAAAAAGAAAAGGAGTACTTGTGGCACCTTAGAGACTAACCAATTTATTTGAGCATAAGCTTTCGTGAACTACAGCTCACTTCATCGATTGTGTGACACAGAAAGTTACACTAAGTTTTCCCTCCAGGATTAAACATTCTTTTAAACTACTACATGCAGGATTTAAGCTTTGCTATCTTTACCTCTGGTAATTAAAAAAAAAAATCCCACATGAATCCTAATTACATGCTAATCATAGCAAAATGCTGGACATTCTCCTAACTGGGGGCTTCAAAATAATCCTCTTTAATTGGAAAAAGACATAAAGTATCTTATTAGATAGATCATACCTGGTAATGCCATTTATCCTGTGGTATAAAAAAAATTATGCTACTCGTAATTTCTTCCTACCTGAATTCTAGGACACCTGGAATTTGGCAGCCAAATACTTGGTGTGGGATAAACTCTTTGCTCAGTGAAGTAAAATAACGACTGTATATGCTCTTAGGGCTTCATCTTGCTCCAGTGAAGTAAATTACAGTTTTTCAGTTGACTTCAATGGGATCAGGATCAAGCTCTTTAACTGTATTTTTTCCCCTTATGCTGTTGAAACAGCCTATCGATGGGCTTGATCCAAAGTGCAGTGAAGTCAGTGGGAGTCTTTCCATCTACTTCAGCAGGCTTTGCATCAGACCGTATGTTCTGTGTATCTTTTTCCTTCCATATGTATTGTTACTTATTTAATATTTCATATGCAATATAAAAATCAATAGCTCAGATGACCTGGATGAGTGTCAACATGAATCCCACACACCCTTATTCATGTAAGTAACCCTTATGCACCCAGGTTTTTAAGGCAGTAAGTCTTGCTTGCCTGAATAAGGGGTTTTCCAAGGCTGAGCCTCAGGAAATTACATTCTGTCTTGCAGTTTCTACTGGGTAAAGTACTATTCCTTTTGCTGACCTAAACTGCTTTGAGTATTACTGTGTACTGCTAAGCAGCCACCACACTTCACCCCAGACATGTCCACATGTCAGTTTTCACAAGGCTTAGTGGTGTGTAAGTGTGAGAGGATGCATGTTTCCCCCACCCTCAATCATTTCTCTTTCTCCTCTACCCAGCCTGTTAAATGCCTAATCTATCCCTACTCAAGCCTACACTCGCTCATTCTGTATCTGTTATCAGCAATAGGTGCAGTTGCACTGGTGTTGGCCTCAAGCAAAGAACAAACTGGTAAACAAGGTTTAAGAGAGTCCAGCCCTGCAGAGGGCACAGTGCTGTAGAGGTGGATGACTGCCCGCCTTCCCCAACCTCCCAAAAGGATGAGTGATCTCTGTGGTGTGGTTGGACCCGTTATTATTTACACAGCATCATAAATGTGCAGTGCTTTGCAGAGAATGTCTCACTTATGAATACATCCGTCGGTTCCCTTGTGATGCGGAAGGGTGCTGCCTGATGTGATCTAGCTGGCATTTTGGTACTTGCATGAATGAAAGGAAATCACTACAGCACTGGGAGCTCAAAGGAGGCAAAACCCAACGCCACCCCACAGATGCTGTTTACTTTCAAATATTCTAAAACCTATAAAACTGAAACCCTTCTTTATAGGCCTTATTTATATGTTTTACTGGCTAGCACACCACACTAAGCACAAATGTACTTTCTGGGCCCAATGCCGCAGAAATGTGCGACGTGAAGAGTCTCAGCGATTTTATTAGGACTAAGAGCTGCCAGATCTGACCCACAGTGGCTTTTTGAACCGGACATTGGCATTGTAACAAATTCTGGGACTGATCCTGTTCTACTTATGCCAGAAGAAGTGCTGCTGAGCATTTCCCCCAGTATTTTACATTGTTCATATGTCCTTCATATTTATTTTTAGCTGTGTTACAGTGTGTTGCACATTAGGGCCACTCCATATAAGACTAAGGATATATACATATCCCAAATGATCAAGGATAATTATATTCTTAAAGAGCAATATGCAAAGGTTCTCCTACAGATAATTAAGGAGAAAGCTCTGTTCACCCATGTGGGAAGCCAGCCAGGAAATACAGACATACTTTGGGAATTCATCCATTATTTATAATCTGCAGTGTCTTGTCAAACAGCCTCAGTGAAAAGTTAAAGCGTTAACACCTTCTCTAACATACTGCGGGCCATGCCCCCATTGGGCCAGATTCATTAGAACGCTACCCTGCACCTGCTAAAACCCTGTGCCCCTTAGGATATTGAACCTGTAGGAGCTCAGGGGTTGCATCAGTTTTGGGACCAATCTTATTTAATCTTTTTATTACTGACCTCGGCACAAAAAGTGGGAGTGTGCTAATAAAGTTTGCAGATGATACAAAACTGGGAGGTATTGCCAATTTAGAGAAGGACAGGGATACCCTACAGGAGGATCTGGATGACCTTGTAAACTGGTGTAATAGTAATAGGATGAAATTTAATAGTGAGAAGTGTAAGGTCATGCATTTAGGGATTAATAACAAGACTTTTAGTTATAAGCTGGGGACGCATCAATTAGAAGTAATGGAGGAGGAGAAGGACCTTGGAGTATTGGTTGATCATAGGATGACTATGAGCCGCCAATGTGATATGGCAGTGAAAAAAGCTAATGCGGTCTTGGGATGCATCAGGAGAGGTATTTCCAGTAGGGATAAGGAGGTTTTAGTACCGTTGTACAAGGCACTGGTGAGACCTCACCTGGAATACTGTGTGCAGTTCTGGTCTCTCATGTTTAAGAAGGATGAATTCAAACTGGAACAGGTACAGAGAAGGGCTACTGGGATGATCCGAGGAATGGAAAACTTGTCTTATGAAAGGAGACTCAAGGAGCTTGGCTTGTTTAGCCTAACTAAAAGAAGGTTGAGGGGAGATGATTGCTCTCTATAAATATATCAGAGGGATAAATACCGGAGAGGGAGAGGAATTATTTAAGCTCAGTACCAATGTGGACACAAGAACAAATGGATATAAACTGGTGATTGGGAAGTTTTGACTTGAAATTAGACAAAGGTTTCTAACCATCAGAGGAATGAAGTTTTGGAATAGCCTTCCAAGGGAAGCAGTGGGGGCAAAAGATCTATCTGGCTTTAAGATTGAACTTGGTAAGTTTATGGAGGAGATAGTATGGTGGGATAATATGATTTTGGTAATTAATTGATCTTTAAATATGCATGGTAAATAGGCCTAATGGTCTGTGGTGGAATGTTAGATGGGGTGGGATCTGAGTTACTACAGAAAATTCTTTTCTGGGTATCTGGCTGGTGAATCTTGCCCACATGCTCAGAGTTCAGCTGATCGCCATATTTGGGATCGGGAAGGAATTTTCCTCCAGGGCAGATTGGAAGAGGCCCTGAAGATTTTTCGCCTTCCTCTGTAGCATGGGGCATGGGTCACTTGCTGGAGGATTCTCTGCTCCTTGAAGTCTTTAAACCACGATTTGAGGACTTCAACAGCTCAGACATAGATGAGAGGTTTTTTGCAGGAGTGAGTGGGTGAGATTCTGTGGCCTGCGTTGTGCAGGTCAGACTAGATGATCATAGTGGTCCCTTCTGACCTTAGTATCTATGAATCTATGAAACCCCTACCATCCTCTGGATTTCTGCCAGATGTGTGTGTGTGTGGCTTTTGCTTACAGCCAGGTGCCTACCACAGCCCCACTTGCTGACTTCTGAGGGGATGCAATGGGTCAGTACACCCCCAGCACCCGGGCCATGTACCCTCCACTAAGCCAATTTTTAGTCACTTCCTGTCCAGTACCAATACATTTATAGGAACCTGGCACCATCCAACAAACTCGCCCCCTGTGGCCCTCCAGTGGCAAATGAGGCTGCAGCTGCTTTGTACTGTTCCCTCTTCCCTTCCAAAGACTTCCCCCATTATGGCTCTTCCTCGGGGTGTCCTGATCATTGTTTTTTCTGGAAGGAAGCTACATTTCGTTTGACTCAAGTAGAAAACTGAGGATTTATCTTATGGTCTTTCCATAAATCCACTTTCCACACGCCACTCACAAAGCACTGAAGACTCTTTGCTTCACCTACAACCTGGGTATTTGAATCAGTTTCCCAGCAAGAACAAACATGTTTCCTTTTAAAGCTTCTGAAGAGCTGTGCCATAAAATGCAGGCACACACATGCAGCCCCATCTTCTGCTAACATTTTTAGAGAGAAACCACCCACAAGAGGGCTTAAGGAAAAGCTTTTTTTGAGAGCTCCACCCATTATGGCAACAGGAAAGGATGCTTGGAAAATGTGACCTCTCCTAACATTGCAACCGTCTGGGCCCCAATTCAACAATGTATGTGAGCGTGCCCATATTTTAAGCATGTGAGTGGTCTCATTGATTTCAAATGCAGCTGCTTGCGGGCTTCAGGTTAGTGAAGTGCGTATGTACCTGGCTGAATCAGGGCCTTTGGGACTTCTATACTAACAAGTGGAAAAGAAATCTGCAGATATCATTATTGCCGTTGAAATTCTGCCATCACATCTCTCTGGAAACAAACCCTTCTTATTTTCCTTTTCATCTTTAAAATCGTTTTTAATGCAAGGAGTTCCCATCTCCACTGCAGAACGATCCTGCAGTATTTCAATGAAAGCAGCCAGCCTTCAGACCCATTTGCCCGCCCTCCCCCCCCCAGTACCCCGACACTTCCGTTCCCGGCACGGGCGCAAAACCCAATTAGTTATTAATTGATGCATGTTAAAATTCATTAACTCTGCGCACGAAGCTTAAGCTATAATTAACTGTCTTCCAAGCCTTTTGTTCTTTAATCTCCAGGTAGAAGTTCCCATTGTTAATAAGAAAGAAGAGAGGCATCCTGAAATCTCTCAAGTAGTCACTCCCTGCAGCTTCTGTGGCAGCAGACGGCTTGGTACTGGTGATGTGACACAGTACCAGTGGGGACATCACTTTGATAATGCTTTCATGTCAGCTACTAAGTATTGATTTCCAGGTGTGAATCTGATCAAATCTAGAATGGAAGAGGTATTTGGGGGGTGGGACTTCAAGGTTATTTTCAGAAAGCCGAATGCGCTGCTGTCCTACTTCTTGAGTGCCACAACATATGTGCTTTTTCCTTTCTAATATATTCTGCAAAGATTTGTGGTTTTAAAAAGCTACCAGAAAGACAGCACAAGACAAACTTGTCCTCCACATACAGAACAGCATTCACCCAACATTTGTTTTAAAATAAAATGAGCCGGGAAATTAATGTACATATCAGTCAGCGCTTAACAAGGAATTTTACATACATTTGTGTTGCCACCCCTCTGTACACTCTGGTTTGTGCAGGAATAATGCATTATTTCTAAGGTATTTCCCCTCCTTCTCTTCCCCCCCACACACCTAACCACCAGGCATGTGTTTCTAAGACTTCTATACACTTAGAGTGGGATTTTTCAAAGCTGCCTAATGGATCTGGATACCCACTTCCCATTCCAAATGCCGTACGCAGCATTGAGCATCCCAGCCTTAAAGCTACAGACAGTATCCTGGATATCAATATTATTGAAGCAAAGGAGCGGGGACAGTATTAGGAAACAGGAAGGGAAAAGGGAAAGGAAGAACATAAGACTGGCCATACTGAGTCAGACCAAAGGTCCATCTAGCCTAGTATCCTGTCTTCTGACATAAGCCAATGCCAGATGCTTCAGAGGGAATGAACAGAACAGATGATCATCAAGTGATCCATCCCCTGTTGCTCCAGCTTCTGGCAAACAGAGGCTAGGAACACCGTACCTACCCATCCTGGCTAATAGCCATTGATGGACCTATCCTCCAGGAATTTATCTAGTTCTTTTTGGAACCCTGTTATAGTCTTGGCCTTCACAACATCCTCTGGCAAAGAGTTCCACAGGTTCACTGTGCATTGTGTGAAGAAATATTTCCTTTTGTTTGTTTTAAACCTGCTGCCTATTAATTTGATTTGGTGACCCCTAGTTCTTGTGTTATGAGAAGCAGTAAATAATACTTTTTCTCCATACCAGTCATGGTTTTATGGAACTCTATCATATGCCCCCTTAGTTGTCTCTTTTCCAAGCTGAAAAGTCCCAGTCTTATTAATCTCTTCTCATACAGAAGCGGTTCCATACCCCTAATCATGTTAGTTGCCCTTTTCTGTACCTTTTTCAATTCCAATATATCTTTTTTGAGATGGTGAGACCACATCTTCACTCAGTATTCAAGATGTGGGCGTACCATGGATTTATATAGAGGCGATATGATATTTTCTGTCGTCTTATCTATCCCTTTCCTCATGATTCCCAACATTCTGTTGGCTTTTTTGACTGCTGCTGCACATTGACTGGATGTTTTCAGAGAACTCTCCACAGTGACTCCAAGATCTCTCTTGAGTGGTAACAGCTAATTTAGACCCCCATCACTTTATATATATATAGTGGGATTATGTTTTCCAATGTGCATTACTTTGCTTTTATTAACATTGGTTGGAGGGGAGGGGAAAGAAGCAGGGGACCATCTCTTTGTTCTGAAGCATCAGGGATGGTCATGGCTGCAGAGGGGAGGGCCCAGGCTCTGAGGTGGCACCAAGCATTATCTCTCTCAGGTGTTTGGCTGGCTGGTTCTTGCTCGCATGCTCAGTCTAACTGATTGCTGTAGGTGGGGTCAGGAAGGAAATTTCCCCCTGCTCAGACTGGCAGTGACCTTGGGGTTTTTTTTTTTTTCAGCTTCCTCTGCAGCGTGTGGGTGTGGGTCACTTGCCAGAATTATCTGGGTGTGTCTCACTCATTTCCTGCCATTGCAGGAGCCTCAGGCACTGCAGCGCGTCAGTCCCTCCTGCTCTCTGTCTGTGGCACATAATAGTCTAGTCCCCTGTGGGCTGTGATCCTTTGGTTTCATTTCGGTTGTTGGGGTTAGCGTGTGGGTGGTGGGTGGTGCTGGTGGCCTGTGGTATACAGAAGGCTCAGACTAGCTGGTCCAGTGGTCGTAACCTCTATGACTCTAAGTCACTGGGGTTCTGTGTGGATGCAGTAGTCTAAAGTTGCAGGCATGGGACTTATGTTCTTAAATAAAACTCTGGAAATCTGACCAGGGTTTAAAAAGCCAACTTGGGGGTTTTATTTTCTTGTGGCTCCCAGCCCAACCACCCCCCCCCATCGTTTATTTATTTTGTTACTTTTGTGAAGTAAGGACGGATGCTCTACTTCTGAGTTCGGAAGGACTCATGGTGGAGTGATGCTTGAAACGGAGGGGAAAGAAAGTAGTTCACTCTAGGCTTCCGCCCCATTCTCATTCCTACCCAAATGGCTTTTGTGTCTAGTCACGGCTTAAACAACAATTTGAAAGCAGGGTTTAGAAAGAAAACGGGGCGCACAACTCTAGAAAGCAGCTCTGTGCACATCTGCGAAGCAGAACCTGTGTGTGACGGGGGGAAGGTGGTGAGAGAGAGAGTTCTTGATGGGATATTTTGGGGCTACCTATAGACTCCAAAGATCATATAGGGGGCTCAATCATGAGTCTGTTGTGCTCCCATGAAGGGGAGTCAGAGGGCACAAGGAGACCCCTCACTCCCTGTGTGATCTACGTGCTTCACTGGTGTCTGTGGAGGGGGCAGAGCAGCTACTACCCCCTCCCACCTAGAAGCCTGATCCTGCATCAATGAAGTCAATGGGAGTTTTGCCTCTGACTTCGGTGAGCGCAGGATCGAGCCTTAGGTGGGCCAGGCAGTGAGTGGGTGTAGCCAAGGCCCCACTCCCCTCAATTCCATGCTTCCATGCAGGCCCAGAGGGGAAGTAATCTGTGCCCGAAAAAAAGGTTGGGTGCAGATTACCTACCCCTGGGAGCAATGGGGAGGCAGGAACTGGATTGTGTCTCAGTCACAGTCTGGTTCCTAACCTGCTCCTGCTGCACAACCATTACACACCACATCTGTAAGGTTACAATCCAGCCGGCAGTGGTGACCCCTGTGAGGCCAATATCTCTGTGGTTATACTTTAGATATCATTCTCATGTGGCAGGCAAACCATCAGGGAGAATCCCTCATGTCATTTTCTTACCCCTATTGCCGATTCAGCAGCAACGTTGATGGGGTTGTTTTTGTGGGTGGGGGCTAGAGGTAATACCCATTGACACTGTGTGGCTAATGGTGGGAGTTCAGGGATGTTACTGGTGATTCTGGGAGACCCCCCAGAAGAGAATCAATTAGGACCTTGTACGATTTTTCACATGCTATAGTATCAATCATATGTATTCTGTCCTTGTAAGCTTGTGAAAAGTAACACGAATACTGATATTGAAGATGCTGTCAAGCCATCACAATAGGCGTTTGACAGCACCATACAAACCAGAGATAGGGACAGTTAATGCAATCAATAGCTTGAATGGTCTCATACCAATACAGTCACTTAATACAGATCAAGGAAATGATGTGTCAGGGTCTCTTTCTTTCTGTTTTCTGTCCTGTAAGGATTAATGTTTAAGGGAGTTACCTAAAGCTAATCTGCTGGAAATATGCTAATTTTTATGATAGAAGAGCATACCAATTAAGCCCAGTTTCTGCCAAGGAGCTTTTGGGATTTAGAATTAGCAGCTCTCTGTTGTGAGAAGAAGCTGAACATAAATCAGAGGATAACAATCATATTCAGCTTCTAGCGATGAGTCCTGGGAACACGGTGTTAAATTTGCTGGCAACTGGTGGATTTTCATTGTGCAGGTCTGTAAACAAACATATTACCTTATCAAGAAGTCTGAGCCTGGTACAATTCCAGGTGGTTTCATTACCCTATCAAATCTTAACAGTGGCTCTGCAAGATCAACCTTTGTTTTGCCAAGAGCCATGAAAAAGACAAACAGCACGGCCTAAAATCATTATAATTTTATTTAACTGAGAGCCAACCTGATACGGTGCCAAAATTAAAATAAATAAATAAATAAATGTTTAGGGCCGGTGGAAGATGACAGATAAATAGGATAGGGAATAAAGGCCTCCATTTAGCAATGAACAGCTACAGTGGTAGCCGTGCAAGTTTCCCCAAACTACCCCGCAAAATATGTACTGTTTTTCTTGGTTTAGCCTTTATGCAATGCTAATGGATCAGATACACGTTGGGAAGAGTTGTACTCAAAAGTGGCTAGATTCAGGAAGGGTGCGCAAGAAGATTATTGAGATTGTAAATTCTTTGGGGCAGGGACTGTCTTTTTGTTCTGTGTTTGTACACAGCCTAGCACGATGGATCCTGGGGGCTCTACTGCAATACAAACAAATAACAGGAAAGGAACTAGAAGTGATGGGCTTAATAACTATGGGCGGGAATTACTGGGTGAAATTCTGTGATCTGTGTTATACAGGAGGCCAGACTATGGTCACAGTGGCCAGACTATGGTCACAGTGGGCCCTTCTGGCCTTAAAAATCTATTAAAGGTACATTAAAAAGGCCATGGAGGGCGCAGAGCACTGAGAGCTGCTACATGCAATTCAGATCCAAATCTTCAGAGCATGCATGTGCTCCATATCCGTGCCTAGGGACCTAGACCCTCAGGCAGGGTAAATAGGCATTGAAGTTAAAAGAGGTAACAGCTGAAGATCTGGTTCTAGATTTTTTAATTTTTTTTTAAACATACTACTGTTACAAGTATCCTCTGGATTGAAAGCAATTAGAGAACAAATCTCTCTTATCGTAGTAGTATTTTTCAGCTTGTTTACACTGTGGGCCAGATTTTCATCTATTTAGGTCCTAAAGATGCAGACAGATGCCTAGTGGGATTCTCAAAAGTGCCTATGCACCTACTTCGCATTCAGATCAATAATTGGAAATCCATGATTGATTTCAATAGGTATTAGGCACCTAGTGGGATTTTCAAAAGCACCTAAGCAGGTTAGGTGCCATCTGGATCTTTAGGGACCTACATAGCTGAAAATCTGGTCCTGCGTCTATAGCCAGTTTCACTCTTTTCCCTTGTACAGCCACTGAGTTGCTTTCCACTTTGTTTGGGTAAGTCTATCACACTGCAACAGGGAAGAGGAAGAACATTTAAAAAAAATAGGAAAACATGATTTAGAATTACCAGAAAGTGTCCAGTGGATAGGAGCGAGTGTAATACCTCAAAACTATTTCAACATTTTTTTAAAAAAAAAGTATTATTTGTAGCACTATAAGTCCAGTAGCTTCAAGGAGACCCCATCATGGACCAGCACCTCACTGTGCTTGGCCCCATATGGGAATAGAACAAAAAGATAGTCACTGCCCCAAACATCTTAGATTTTGTAATGACAGAGTCCCTTTAACACACCTCTGACACTGAAATAGAGCCAAATTTTTCAACTGCCCAGCACCTACAACTAGGTCAGATTTTCAGAAGTACTCAGCACTTTTCAGAGTGGCACTTAGCTCTGAGCACCCACCATGATTTTGAAAATATAGATATTTATTTAGATGCCTAAATGGGAGCTGAACTCTTTTGGAAAATCTGGCCCTCAGTAAATAATATCAGTGATTAATAGTAATTAATAAAGAAATGGAAGAGGCCACTATGACCATTGACTTAAAACAAAGTTAAACAACTACTTTAGCAAAAAGTTAATGGACTATGCCCCTTTTGGAAAGAGAGGAAGAGGCAAAGAACAAAAATACACCTAATTATGAAGAACACTCTTTGCATCCAAATGAAGCAATGTCCTTGCCCAGCTGTTAAAAAGAAGCAGAACTTAAATACGAGTTGTTCCAAATATGTAAGATGCAGCAACTGTCCAATGCCTGCTGCAAGCAGAAAAAAGTTTTTCGGGTTGCTTCACTCAGGAAGCAGTGATCCCAAAACTCCATCATTAGTAACAATAATTAGAAGGTGCTATAAGAGGGAGTGTATGGTTGATTGCACCTAAAACGAACAGTCTCATTAATTTATTGCAGATTTTTAACTTGGCTTCATTAGAACATGTCTGTTGAAGGCCATTTAGGACTCTGGGGATGTGCCTGTACTTTAGATTCCCTCCATGTTGTCTAGCAAAAGGAAGGCAAGAGCTCTTTGTTGTCCACTGTGAAGTCTTGTGCATCGCCACTGCCAGTCTTCTAATCAAGGGAAGGTGGTTTATGGAAACCAAGCGCCTGATTCCCCACTGCCTTGCTTGTGTTATCATTTGTGTTATCATTTGCACAGTGAGTGTATAGTTTCACAGCCACTATCGCCTTCTGCTTGGGCAGCATCTTACCTCCACTTGGCACTCACTTTGAACAGCTGCAAAGGAGTGCACGAGGTACAAAGCCCTGTGGAATCAGACCCCAGGCCTATAGAACAAGTCTGAGTAAAATAGTATATTTTCCACTGTCAGATTCAGTTCTTTACACCATTGTTTTGTGTCAGCTGGGGAGCTCTGTTCTCTTGCTTTCAGTCTGAAATCATCCAAGGCTGATCACCTTTTTCTTTCTTTCTTTTTTTTTAATTTTATCATCAATCCTCCCTGTGATGGCACCTGGTCCTTTGCTATTTCCACTGCTGTGATCACAGTATTGTATTGTCACCTGGGGATATCAGGTGGAGCTGCTCCCTTCTGCCCTAACACCCATGCTGCTCAGCGAACTCTCTAGTGGCAGTGTTCTTTGAGGCTGCAGCTGTTTGCCTTATTCCCAGTTAGCTGATGACTTCCCCCTAAGCGTGTGGCCATCAGAGCCACAGCCTGTCTTCCAATGAAAAACACAAACTGCAATTGCTTTTGGCCCATTGGACTGTAAAGGCAAGTACATAGGTCCCCAGGATAACTCTGTTTGATATTACCGTGAATCCTGTGGCCAGTTTGAGTTTAAGCTGTAGGATCACATTAGACCTGATCGGATCTCTTTTATCTCACTCAAATTGAGGGGACACATGCAGTCGGTAAGGGTGGCAGGATTGGACCCTGAATTATTCACTTTCTTAATACAAATACAAAGTAACCTTGGTTACGTTTTATTTAAATTGTTGGGAAATAAACCCCGGTTTCTATTGTTGTATTTTTAAAAGACATTTTGGATGGGATTTTTAAACGTGCCCAGCATTGGTTTAACTCTGAAGACAATAGAAGCCTGTCTTATTGTTTATTATTTGTATTGTGGTTGTATCTAAGCGACGGTATCAAGGGCCCCACTGTGCTAAGTGCTGCAGACTCACAACAAAAAGATGGCTCAAACCATCATTACACTCTAAGAACAAGACGTGAGACACCAGGTGGACATGACAAACAGAGGAGCACAATGTAGCTGTGAGATACCTTCAATTAGTGTAATAAGCAGCAGTCACACCCCCACACCAGCTATCTAGCCATTGCCAAGTGGTTTGTAGCCATCATGACATAGGAGGGTTTTAGAGACCGCTGTAAAGGAGGATAAAGCAGTGGTTTTGTGGGGTTTTATTTTTTAAACGCTCTTCCCAAAAGAGGTGACCAAAAAACCCCGTGAAGATGCTTGTTAGAAACTACTGATTTCCGTTAGACCAGCGCTGAGTGCTTTTGAAAACCCCACCTTTAGCTTCAGGAACTGGTTTAGGTGCTGGATTGGGAAAACCATAGTGCCCCTGAATTGGTACAACACAATGATTGGCTCCTCTGCACTCCCCATCAGCTTACCTCAACCCTGACTTGAAGCGAGAGGGTGGATTGCTCCATTTCCTTTGCTGCTCTGGTCTGTAGCAGATCCTCCTCCTACCTGAAGCTGTTTCCTCTACACTTCCAATCTCCAGTTTTCGGTGTCTGCCTTACAAATTGTTCTTATGTTAAAAATCCAGAAGAGACAATTCACAATCTTTTGGTCCGTTCGGGTCTTTGACTTCCGGAGTTGTTTTTCCAAGGTGCCTAAGAGGGTTTGGTACCCACATTTCAAAGGAATCTGGGCACCGAACTCCTTTACGGTGTTTTGGAAGATCCCAGCGTAGGACTCTTTTTAATAATAAATTATTCCAAAACTTCTCTCTCAAATCTAGCTTTGGTTGCGTGTGACACAGACACAGAGACCCAACAAATGGTAACGAGTGATAAGCCCTTGGGAGAAGTTAGGCTGTAAGACAATACCCATCATGCAGAATTTATAAATGGTTAACAAACCGAAGAATGGAGCCCCCTTCTAATGGAGGGAAATATTAAAGAAGTGTTAACAGCTAATTCGCTGAGAGCCAACTACTCACATAAGACACAAATGGGAAGCAGAAAGGCAATTCATCTATTTTAAGATAAACAGGAGAAAAGTACCTCATGAATCAATATCATCATCTTATCCAGCAACTATCTAGTTCTGAGACTGTGCTCACCATCTACAGTCAAACCCAGCTCAGATTACATGATGAGAAGGGAAATACCACGGGCCTGATTCTCTGTTACTGTAAGGCCCCTACCAGCACGAAGCGCCTTTAAAGGAAACAGCCCTCTGAAAATACCTCATGTGCAGTGCGGCCTTTCTGGCAGGGAAAGGGCTCAGCACCAGCCCTGTTGCACAGAGAGGGATGTATTTCCTCATCCATTTTACAACGGGTGATCTAAGACAGTGGTTCTCAACCCGGGGTCCGGGGCCCCCTGGGGGGCCACAAGCAGGTTTCAGGGGGGGGTCCGTCAAATATGGCTGCTGTTAGACTTGGTAGGGCCCAGGGCAAAATGCCAAAGTCCCGCTGTGCAGGACTGCAGCCTGGGGCCCCAAGCACCACCACCCGGGGCTAAAGCCGAAGCCTGAGCAACTTAGCTTCTCAGTGCCCCCTGTGGCGTGGGGCCCTGGGCAGTTTCCCTGCTTGCTGCCCCCTAACACCAGCCCTGGCTTTTATATGCAGAAAACCAGTCGTTGTGGCACAGGTGGGCCATGGAATTTCTATAGCATGCTGGGGGGGGGGGAGGGGCTCAGAAAGAAAAAGGTTGACAACCCCTGATCTAAGGCACAGAGCAATTTTCAGAGATGCTCAGCGCCTAGAGCTCCCAGTCTCAGTGCAGGGATTTGAACCAGTGGTTACAAAAGTCTAAATGATGCCAATGGGATACCTAGGATCTTTAGTTTGCAGCAAGCTGGGGTGTGAATCTACCCTGCACTAGCCCACCCTGTGTTAATTGTCCGTGTGGATCCTGCTGAGATGTACTAACAAGTTTGTTCGTGCGTTTTAATCTACTCCCATTTTAAAGCCGCAAGTCTTGTCCTATTTCGCACCCCAGCTTGCTGCAAACTGTTCTTGTACGCAAGCCCCTAGGTAACCACACCAGCTCATAAGCAGCTAAAGTTTGTTCCACCCACCTGATATTTCATAGTGAATATGCTTCTGTGGAAAATAATGTAGTGTTCTGCATTTTAGAAAAAACTTTTTAATCAGCAGTATATTAAAAAAAAGCATTACATTTAATTTAAACTGCTCTGTTTTTAAATTTCAATTTTATTAGGAATAGTTGGCAGATTGTATCAAGAGAATTGTTTTTTAGTTTTTAAAAAATATAGTTTATAAGCTGGAAAATGTATCTGCTTTAGGTTTTGAAAACAGACTTTTTTCCTGTGTACACTTTTCTTCTAATCACAATCAGAAACACAAAGCTGGATACTTTTAGCAAAGACCACTGGGAGTCAGGGTTAAATCCAGCCTCCAACCTACCACTGAATGATACAGGCAAATCAGTTTAGGCTGACAAGACTCATGCAGAAGTAATTATTTACCACTCATCAACTAAACCCTGATCCCGCATAAACATGTGTTTAACTTTAAGCACATGAATAGTCCCATTGACTTCCCTTAAAGTTAAGCCTGTGTGCATTGTTTATTTCAGGATCAGGGCCTAGAAAATGAATTTTGAACCTAATATAAAAGTTATATGTATAATAAACAGCTAAGAATTTTATGCAATGTGGACTTTTTGTTGGCTTAAAATTTTTATTGCTGATACTTGCATTTATATTTGACCAGACCTAAACCAAACAAATGTCAGTCTTTCAAGTTATATACATTATAGATATTTTAATAGAAAAACAAAAATGAGAATCAGAACAGTTAAATGATACAGCATATCTAGTATTATATATGCATTTCCTGTTTTTCTGATGTTTGGGGTTGTCTCCCCTTAGGTTATGTACACATGGCACAGTTCACCCAGGCTCCTACCCAGATTTTAGGCTTAGCCCCGCTACCATACACGTAGAAAAACTCTGACTAGTGTTTGGAGGTGATTTAAGCCCAGGTTAGCTGACCCAGCTAGGGGTGTGTGTTACAATCGTGCTCTTCTTTAATTTTGGCTGAAACCTGCTAACTTTGTAATGAGGACAGAGAAAAAATCACTTGCGTGCTGATAGTCCTCCAATGCCTTTCCACAATATAGCCGCAAAGGACAGATAAGTTCTCTTGCAATTGACAGGGATCCTAGAGCTCCTCAGTATAAAGAATCATGAGATACATCTCCAGAAACAGAGAGGCAAGTGCAGACATCATGAGGGCACAGTAGCGTGGATACGGCTTTGCAGTGAGGATACTGTCAAGGTTCCTTCCCCACTCTGAACTCTAGGGTACAGATGTGGGGACCTGCATGAAAGACCCCCTAAGCTTATTCTTACCAGCTTAGGTGAAAAAATTCCTCAAGGTACAAACTTTGCCTTGTCCTTGAACCCTATGCTGCCACCACTAAGCGTATTAAACTAAAGAACAGGGAAAGAGCCCACTTTGAGATGTCTTCCCCCCCCCCAAATATCCCTCCAAGTCATACACCCCCTTTCCTGGGGAAGGCTTGATAAAAATCCTCACCAATTTGCATAGCTGAACACAGACCCAAACCCTTGGATCTTAAGAACAATGAAAAATCAATCAGGTTCTTAAAAGAAGAATTTTAATTAAAGAAAAAAGTAAAAGAATCACCTCTGTAAAATCAGGATGGTAAATACCTTACAGGGTAATCAGATACAAAACATAGAGAATCCCTCTAGGCAAAACCTTAAGTTACAAAAAGACAACAAAAACAGGAATATACATTCCATTCAGCACAGCTATTTTACCAGCCATTAAACAAAAGAAAATCTAACGCATTTCTAGCTAGATTGCTTACTAACTTTTTACAGGAGTTCTGAAGAGCATTCCTGATCTGTTCCCAGCAAAAACATCACACAGACAGACCCTTTGTTTCTTCCCCCCCCGAAAGTATCTTGTCTCCTCATTGGTCATTTTGGTCAGGTGCCAGTGAGGTTATCCTAGCTTCTTAACCCTTTACAGATGAAAGGGTTTTTCCTCTGGCCAGGAGGGATTTTATAGTTCTGTATACAGAAAGGTGGTTACCTTTCCCTTTATATTTATGACAGATGCTCATACCTGAGCTAGGCTAACCTGGGTGTTCAGACCCAGGTGCCAATCACTCAGGTTAACTATGCATGTAGATATAACCTAAGTGGAATGTGCAACAGCTTTCCCCTAAAATACATGTTCTTCAACTCACTGGGCCAACCTGATTGACTTCTCACATGAGTCCTACAGTGTTCCCCTTGGTATCAATGGAAATATGGGAATTAGACAATCAAGATTTGGTCCACTGTGTTCCACTGTTTTGACGACTGCAGGAAGACAAAGTTTTCTACTGATATGAACCCTTCTGGCTTTGCAGTGTTTGCCTCTAACAATTGGACAGCTGTAACTCCAAAATCAGGTAAAGGGAAAAGGAAAGAAATTCATGGTTTATGGCCAGGATCTAAACAAATTTTATTGGAAATATTTATGTTTGTAGGTTTGAGGAGTTTTTATAGTAAAGAGTTCTGAAAACTGCCATAAAATTTTGCCTTGGGGGTTATGATTACATTTGTATCTGTCCCAAACTTATATAAATAAAAAAGACAGTTTTTACTGTAGAAGCTTAAAAGGTTAGAGTGGTATTTGGTCTGTGACGAACCTTTTATAGGTATGATGTTGTAAGAATATTTTTTAAAATAGCAATAAAAATACAACTTTAAATTTCTTGATAAAGCAATTTTACTCTTGGTGATAAGAAAAAGATAATGTTAGAAATGTCGTTGCATCATTTCTGCTACACCACAGTCTAATGAATTTTTGCACATGCAAACTGCTCTAAACAGTAAGTAGCTTAGAGTCTTGTTCCGAAGAAATACGACTTCAAGAAAAACAACGAGGAGTCCGATGGCACCTTAAAGACGAACATTTATTTGGGCATAAGCTTTCTTGGGTAAATACCCCGCTTCTTCAAAAAGTGGGGTTTTTTACTCACAAAAGCTTCTGGCCAAATAAATCTGTTAGTCTTTAAGGTGCCACCAGACTCCTCATTGTTTTTGTGGATACAAACTAACACGGCTACCCCTCTGATACATGATTTCAAAGGAAACTTTGTGATCTTCTGAGATTTGATTAAGAGTCACATTTCTTGGCCACAGACCTTATCTTCTCGGTTTTTGATCTGGCTCCTGAACAACTTGTGTGTTATGTTAAGAGTAGTTGTATCATAGGGCCCAGATGCCCATATGATTGTACCTGATGATGGTCTGTAACCTTGTGGAGAGTACGAAGAGCCAGCAAGCAACATGGAGAGTGTTTCACAAACTGCATTCTAGGTAATAACATGAGAGAACCCCATTCTTGTAAAACTAAACTGTCTCTTTACTAAGAGAACTATGTACAGAGATGCTGTCATAGTAGCTAGCATTTTAGCCATGTATACACAGATGAACTTCCTGGATCCTCTTCCAAACTCTTCCTACCCTGCAACCTGCACTCCTTCCTCCAAGTTCCATGCAGGTTGTTACATCTTTCCATTGAACAATTTTTGTTGTTGTTGTGTCTTTTGTTCAAACATTTGATGACTTGCTGAGGCTAGAGTTTACCAGTACATAGCTGTAGCGAGGTAGTCACCCGCTCCGGCCTTAAAGGGCTTAAAACAGCCCAGGAGAGGGCTGTGGCTGGGAGCAAGCAGTTCCCAGGCTGACGGGGGCGGGGGCAGCTGTGGCCACTCCCCAATCAGGGTTCAGCTGGCCCTTTTAAGATGGCAATGGGCCAGGAGCAGACAGTGTCTCTGCTTTTAGAAGGAGAAGGGCCTGGCTGCTGGGGAGTATACCTGGGTATCTAAGGTGGAGCTGGGCTAGGGGAAGGCCAGAGGAGCTCTGGCCTGGAAACCTCCCAGGCTGCAGGCCTAGAGTAAGGCCAAAAAGAGTACTGGGGTTGCAGGGGGCAGCCCACGGGTAGGCAGAGGCAGCAGCTCCAAACCCCCCTTGCCTGTGATGATTGGCTTATTCGCTGCAGTCTGCCCCAGTGTGCGGGGGCTCAATCGTGACTGGCAGTAGCCAAAGATTGAGGTGAGGTGGGGATAGAGGGTGGAGGTTCCCAGGGGAGGGGAGACCCAGAGACTGTGGGGGTACTGCCAGGGGGCAGCACCCTGGGTAAAAGGAGCACCGAGGTCCGGGAGGGACAAGGGGGCCAGTGGCAAGTGGGACGCCGGCCTGCAGAGGGCGCTCCAGAGGCTGGAAGAGCTAATTTCCTGAGAGACTAGCAGGAGGCACTACAGGGGTGAGTCCCGCACCGTGACAAAAGTTCTTTGTAGGGATTTGGCCTTTAACCCCAGCCCATTGCATCCTATTAGGCCTCCAAGTGTACTGGTCTTTGAATCAGTCTCCCATTTCTTATTTACGTTCTCTCTTGTGACAAGGGATTTACTTTCACCCTATTGCTGCCTTCATTCTATTAGGTGGCATCTTGCTTGTCCTCTGTATTGATCGTATAAGTCGTTTCTTCTGACTCTTCTTCTGACAATTGAGGAGGTCAGGCATGTGCACCCCATGCTGAAGCTAGTGTCTTCGCTTCTATTTTGAGCAAGCTCGCTATAGTACACTAGTATGGGTACATCTACATGAGATGTAAATCACATCTGTGACTGCACTGCCAATGTACCTTCAAAACCTGGTCTGCTCTTTGCTCATCTCAGTCTAAAATTGCTGCTGATCAATGTTGCTGAGATTACAGTGCAGCTGGTTCTGCAATCCAGCTGGCAACCAATTGGTCCTTGATTTAATAGTATAGTTGCGAATATGGCAGTTGAATGGCTGGCAGCCGCCTTCTTGTGCAATGCAGGGACATTGGGATTCTTTGTATCCGCTGAAGTCATGCTGCATATATCCTACGCTTCAGTGGAAGTCTCTACATCCTCCATCACAGCATATACTGCTGCATTTTCCTTCCTGGGGTAGTTGCAGTGTTGGGACACATGGTGGTTCTCTTTCCCACACCCCTTGCACCATTGTCCATAGGCTGAGCATTTTTCCTGGTAACTTTTTTTGTTTTGCTTTCCACAGTCTATACACTGCTTGGATTCTTGCTCAGTCTGCCTGTCCCGGTCCTGCTTCCCCATTTCTTTTAGCTTCAGCCTGTGTACCTATTCTGCACGAGTAGTTGTCCTTGTTTTGATTCTTTCCCTGGACAGTTCAGCTGCCCTTCCTAGTTGGAAGCTTTTCTCTAGGATTAGATCAGTTTCTCCCAACAACTTCTCCTGAAAATTGGAATCGCACAAATGATCCTGCCCTTAATTAGGGAACCTTTTAATATCTCCAGACTTGCATGTGGGATGCCAGAGTTCTCAGCTCTGTAACAGAAATATCTATTCCATATTCTGCTTCTTGCTGACCGGTGAACAGGCATGCCTGCACACACACAGTATCTCTGTACAGTCTCATTCTGTCTGGAGTCACAGTACTTGTCCAACAGCTGTCCTAGTGTTTGGGGCATTATTCCTGGCAGCGGTCTCTCATTCTTCCTCTCTTTGCCCCCAATGAGATGGTACAAAGAGCTTTACCTTCATTTTTTCCATCTCTAGCCCTCACAATCAGCTCTGTGTACAGACTCAAATCTTGCGTCTATGCCTGCAGAAGGATTTTTGTCTCGAAGTGCAGCATTCCAAGTGGTCTGAGACCCTGTCTGCTGCCAGTTTGTTCTGTTTCCAGGTGATGTTTTGTTCTCTTGCTAATCACACACCCTTCCGTGCTATGGTCTTACTAAACCGACTACCTGCCAACACAGTGTCATGTACTGTGTGCTGCTGGGTAACATGAAACGATGCCATGCTTGTAAAACCAAACGAGCTCTTTATTAGGAGAAATAATTACAGATCTGCTACCACTGCAGCTAGCTTTCAAGCTATGTGCATGCAGACTGGCTTTCTGGTGCCTCCTCCAGACTCTTCCCTCCTAGTTCCATGCAGGTTGCTACAGCGGATTCATGCTGTATGGGAGCAATGCCTTAAACACTGGGCAATATTTTGCCCTCAATATTTATGCAAAGCTGCCATTGATGTGAATGAGTTTTTTGTGGGGGTTGAGGGTTTAACATGGGCCACATGCTTTCTTTTACGTGTATACAGGCATTCACCCCTAGCTTCTGAGCACTGAACAATAATAATGGCAGACAATAGGAGTTAAGGGGGCTCAGCAATTGGTGAGATTGTTCCGTGCTGACTAACAAAGAGCACAATGTGAGCTATAGTTTGGGTCACTATTAGCCATTCGCCTCTGCTCCTGAAATAAGATGAGATGTCTTTGGGGTAGGATAAGACCAGGGAATGTGGCTACTTTCTAGAGCGATGGCACAGTGGCAAAAATGGATGGGTGACACAGCGCTCTTTCCTTTCTGTCACGTTAGCTGGGATATCCAGCTGAATGAACCAGGTTCTGAACAATCAGAGGCCTTGATGGGTAGCCATTTTCTCCTGAATATAAATGGGTAAAGGCTGAAGACATTTTTTGCAAACATTTATTCTCCTTCCCTCATTTTGGCCACCTTGAGCTATTAGGAGTCCAGCATCCCTCACTGGTACAGTTGTTTTACTACAGCATCGTAGTAAAAAAAAGGAGATGAGAGATGATTTATCAACTTCCAGCAAGATTTGCAGTTAACCTCCAACATTATTTGCTCTTTAAATTATATACTAGAAAAATACTAGTCTAAATATACGAGAGTATCCTATAGGAGTAGTCAATTTTCGCTGCAGCATAAAGTATGTTACTAGAATGTCCTAGAATCATAGAATATCAGGGTTGGAAGGGACCTCAGGAGGTCACCAAGTCCAACTCCGCGCTTAAAGTGTCTTCCATCATTGCTATAAAAAATGTTTTGTTTTGTTTTTTTTTAAATAGTGACCATCAAAAAATGTGCAGGTACACTTTGAACCAAACCTGAAGTATCTATGACTGTATCTGTAAGTCGATACTACTCGATCTGAACCTATTTATGTCGTGGAAAGTAGCGTGGATGTAGTTTTCCCATGGAATTTCTTGTGTTTCCTGGATGAGATTTTCAGACGTGCACAGCACTGGTCTAAATCTGTTCCCATTCATTTTTAGTGGGAGCCTAGTTAGGCCAAATCTAACTGGCTTCAATGGGCACAATAGAACAATGCTGGGCACTTCTAACGTTTCCATCCTGCGGCTTTGGATGTATTGGAAGTACTTTGAGAAAAGAGTGTGCCAGTATTTCTAAACCTTTGCTTTCTGCTATGAGACCATCAATACATTATGAAATTAGCAAAAGGTTAGATCAATGATAATTGTAACAATGTAATCCTTTATCAGTCCAAATTTATCTACAGTAAGGTAACTGCCTCTCCTGAAGTAAATAAATATTTTGCATGCAGTTACTCTGTAAAACCGCTTTACAATACACTGTGAAATATGTAGATTTGTAAATGCTGTAAAACTTCAAAAGCTTAAAAATAAAAATACCTCTTAGTACCATAGTCAAGAAAGACAACAGTAAACTATCCAGACATATCTGAATGGGCACGTAAACTTTGCCAATAAACCGTGCTAAATGCTATGTGTATGAGACTTGGGATCAGAGGTCAGCAGGCTGTTGACTGGGTTCGTGGTGAAATCAGTTTAATGGCAGTTGGACTAGGTGCAAGCAATTAGAGTGAAAGCACAATGCCTCCAGTGCAATGGATGTTGTTCTGCCTTTGAGAAGGACTTTACTAAACAATATATACACTGCACAGAGGTCTCCAGGAACTAGTCAGGACCCAGACAGTAACAACTCCTATTGCCAAAGTCTATTTGGAAAGGGACAAAAGAAAGGCAAAGCAAAGAGAAAAATCAAGTAGTTCACCAGTAAAAACCTCCCTCATCCCCAGCCCTTTGTGAGACCTCAGAATAACTCACTAGTGGTCTTACTAGAACATTAAGCCCCTTTGTTTTCAATTTAAACCAATTTTTACTGAAAAATTCTCGGGTTTAAAAAAAAGTATTCATTTTTTTTCTGAATTTCACCCTACTTTTGTATCATTCAAATGTATATATTTGAAAAGAACTTGTTTCGTTAGCAAAACACCTATATCTCATGTAACGTATTGTATTACAAAAATACATTTGTCTGTGTGTATATGCAAAGCTGCCTGTTGAAGTCCGGCTATGTATTAGTCTAGATTAAGATACACACAGTAAACAAAACAGGCATGCTCGTGAGCTCTGAAGAGCATGTGCATCTGAATGTACTGATGAATCTCATGCCTACCACATACACATTTCAAGCTGTTAGCAGATAACGGTTTAAAAATTTGACTCTCTAAAATGAGAAGAAAATGAAAATCTGTATCAGAATACGGTTCAGAACACAAGGAAGTATTTGAAAGTTTAAAACAAAAACAGGAGAAAAGGATGACGAGTGTATGCACTGCAAATGGTGGGGCCCAATTATTAAATGTAAATATTTATAGGCTAATGGATCTAAGTCTACAACAATAAAAACTTTTTAATTTGAATAAATGGTTATTTGGGGATTAGAGATGTATTTTCTTAAACCCAGAGGTGGCATTGTGTTTTGAGTTCTGTTTTAGTTCTGCAGCAAACCACATTAATGAATGGAATTCAAAGCATTAATCTGAATACCTTCCCCCCACCATCTTTCCGCCCTCCAAAATAAACCCCGATATTTACCAAGAAAAATTATTAATAGTTTTTTGCTCTGATTTTCACCTGTTTGTGTTGTTGTGATAATAAACACTGATAAATTCCTGGGGAAAATTAAAAATAAAAGCTGAAATTGAAGGGCCCTATAGAACATGCGTGTATTCCTAGCAGTTTTGAGATCTGTACTTTCCTAAACAACTGCAGAGATTTAAGAGCTCAAACTCAAAAAGGAAGCTTACAAGAAGTGGAAATTTGGACAGATGACTAAGGAGGAGTATAGAAATATTGCTCGAGCATGCAAGGGTGTAATCAGGAGGGCCAAAGCACAATTGGAGTTGCAGCTAGCAAAGGATGTGAAGGGTAACAAGAAGGGTTTCTACAGGTATGTTAACAACAAGGAGGAGGTCAGGGGCAGTGTGGTACCCTTACTGAATGGGGGAGGCAACCTAGTGACATGATGTGGAAAAAGCTGAAGTACTCGATGTGTGTTGTTGGTTTTTTTTTGTTCCCCCCGCCTCCTCCGCCCGTCTTCATGACAAGGGCAGCTCCCAGACTGCTGCACTGGACAACACAGTATGGGGAGTAGGTGAGCAGCCCTCAGTGGTGAAAGAACAGGTTAAGGACTATTTAGAAAAGCTGGACAAGCACAAGTCCATGGGTCCGGATCTAATGCATCCAAGGGTGCTGAGGGAGTTGGCTAATGTGATTGCAGAGCCATTGGAAAAAGGCAAATATAGTGCCCATATTTAGAAAAGGGGAAAAAAGCAAACTCAGGGAACTACAGACCAGTCAGCCTCACTTCAGTCCCCGGCAAAATCATGGAGCAGGTCCTCAAGGAATCCGTTTTGAAGCACTTGGAGGAGAGGAAGGTGACCAGGAACAGTCAACATGGATTCACCAAGGGCAAGTCATGCCTGACCAACCTGATTGCCTTCTATGATGAGATAACTGGCTCTGTGAATATGGGGAGAGCGGTGGATGTGATATATCTTGACTTTAGCAAAGCTTTTGATACAGTCTCCCACAATATTCTTGCCAGCAAGTTAAAAAAGTATGGATTGGATGAATGGACTATAAGGTGGATAGAAAGCTGGCTAGATTGTCAGGCTCAACGGGTAACGATCAATGGCTTGATGTCTAGTTGGCAGCCAGTATCAAGCGGAATGCCCCAGGGGTCGGTCCTGGGGCCGGTTTTGTTCAACATCTTTATTAATGATCTGGATGATGGGATGAATTGCACCCTCAGCAAGTTCGCAGATGACACTAAGCTGGGGGGAGAGGTAGATATGATGGTGGGTAGGGACAGGGTCCAGAGTGAAAAATTGGAGGAGTGGGCCAAAAGAAATCTGATGAGGTTCAACAAGAACAAGTGCAGAGTTTTGCACTTAGGATGGAAGAATCCCATGCACTGCTACAGGCTGGGGACTGACTGGCTAAGCAGCAGTTCTGCAGAAAAGGACCTGGGGATAACAGTGGATGAGAAGCTGGATATGAGTCCACAGTGTGTCCTTGTTGCCAAGAAAGCCAATGGCATATTGGGCTATATTAGTAGGAGCATTGCTAGCAGGTTGAGGGGAAGTGATTATTTCCCTCTATTCCGCACTGGTGAGACCACACCTGGAGTATTGCGTCCAGTTTTGGTCTCCCCACTATAGGAGGGATGTGGACAAATTGGAGAGTCCAGCGGAGGGCAACAAAAATGATTAGGGGGCTGGGGCACATGACTTATGAGGAGAGGCTGAGGGAACTGGGGTTATTTAGTCGGTAGTGGAGAAGAGTGAGGGGGGGATTTGATAGCAGCCTTCAATTACCTGAAGGGGGGTTCCAAAGAGGATGAAGCTAGGCTGTTCTCAGTGGTGGCAGATGACAGAACAAGGAGCAATGGTCTCAAGTTGCAGTGGGGAGGTCTAGGTGGATATTAGGAAACACTATTTCACTAGGAGGGTGGTGAAGCACTGGAATGGGTTCCCTAGGGAGGTGGTGGAATCTCCATCCTTAGAGGCTTTTAAGGCCCAGCTTGACAAAGCCTTGGCTGGGATGATTTAGCTGGTGTTGGTCCTGCTTTGAGCAGGGGATTGGACTAGATGACCTCCTGAGGTCTCTTCCAACCCTAATATTCTATGAAAAGGATACAGCTGGCTGAGTGCTTCCACCATTGAGAATGCTCCTGATTTTGTCACATGATAGTTAAGGATTCATTTCATGTCCCGCTTCCTGGACACAAGTGATTGTGAGAGAATTTTAGGTTTTGTTTATATTAAAAAAAAATTAGCCCTTGGGGTTGAGGAGGAAAGCTTGAAAATATGACCTTACTGCATCCTAGAAGCTCAGAAATCAGTGGATCAATAAAACCAAACCCAAATTGATTTTATTTTAATCTCATGAGTAAGCCAATCTCTTGATGATTGGCGGGAGGGGAACTGACACATGCTTTTTGAACAGTTGGGTTGGCAGCACTGTTCTTCCTATCAACACACAGTCCTGCACAGAGATCTTATGCTGAAGTTCAGGCATTTATGTCCTGTACAAAGCAAAGTCCAGTGCCTGGGCTTTCCTTCCCTAGAGGATTCTCTGAACTTAGCTAATTAGCCAGTGCTTTCTGGGGATCCCCTCAAGCATTCCCCAAACCAGCCCCAATACAGATGCAGTTCAGTTGGGCCCCTGAGAATCAGATGCATCGCAGCAACAGCAGCTATTCCACTTCAGTTCTCCACAGGAATTAAAAAGATTCTTCTGGACTGAGTGATGAATCTTCTCCCTCAGCAGGCTGGGCAAAACTTCCAAGAACCGGAACAGGGTAATAGGATGAGGGCATAGCAGATGGTTTCTGCTGTGAAATCCTTCACAGACATTGACTTCTCATGCTAGGAGAGAGAATACTGCTGGAGGGGCAGCAGGGAGGGAGTATGGGGCTTGAAGCATCTGTCTCAGAACTCTGTCTCCCTTCCCACCAAAAACCTGTTTGCCTGTGTCCTTCATTCTATTTGCCGTCTCACTTACCTTTCCTCCTCTCCTACCCGGCATTGTTGAAAGCATAGGATCAACAGAATGCAAAAGGAAATATTTCCCTTTCAGGAACACTTTGTACAAGCACTGACTATGCCCTGTGTCTCATAGGAGTGAGGTGATTCCCCAGAGGGTGGGGCTCAATCAGGAGTAAAATTTATTTAACAAACATGGAACAGATTGTTTGTAAAGCAAACATTAGAACAGTTAGTTCACTTAGGAAAAAAATGCTGTCTATTTGCCTGGAACATCAGTTTGTGCTTCGATATATAACTTTCTAGACAAATATGATTAGAAGATTTTAGGTTCCACTAAAAGGTTACAGGAATCTTGTTTGTTGTATTTAGGATGGGAGAATAGTGTGTGTAGGTGGATGGGAGGAAGACAGGGACCAACTGGACAGATATTTTTTGTTTTGTCTACAATGTCTGGCACCATGGGATCCTGATCCATGGGTGGGTCTCCTGGGTCCTACCTCAATATAAATCATAAATAATAATAACAGTCATCACTGCATGAACATTTTCCAAAGAACACTGTTTTGACAGTGTTTATGCCTCTGTTTATTTTGTTTGTGACCGTTCATCTGAATGATGGGTTTTTTTGCTTGTAGAAGCGTCCATTTAAAAACAAATTTTAGATTTATAACCAATAATTGATTTTTGTGGTAATTACGCTCAGGAAATTACTCTGGTGAATTGTTGGTGACCGGAAAGTGGTAAAATGGAGACAAGTGGATTCAATTCATATATATGACAAAAACATTACGTAGTATATCGTAAGAGGAATCCAGAGCAGCTCTCCTTTCTACATTTGCTCTCCCTTCCTTTGTCTTTGTTATCAAATCCTCTCCGAACAAAACTCCACCCCAAGACGATGACAACAACAAAAACAAACCACCCCAACACTAATGTCCTCCTCCTTCTCTCCCCAAAACATAGGCACTAACACATTGTTTGCAAACCATCATTCTGTACTCTCTGCTTGTACGAGCTGGTTGGGAGTGCTCCATCAAAACAGGGGTTTTGATAGAAAATGCAATTTTCACAAAATTTGATATTTTCACCAGGAAAATTTCAATTTTGCTGAAATTTTTCGATATTCCATCTGTAACCAATGTATTCTTGTTTCGTTTTAGGTCAGTTTGATGTTAATCGGCGTCTGAATGGGCACACTGCCTCATGGGAGCTGTAGTTTTGGTACCTCATGCCCCAGTTCTCCTCGATGGTCCAGATTCCCGGCCTGGACCACATTTCCTATGATTCGCTATGGTTTCCCTTCTAGTTGTGGCATTATGAATCTCGTGACCATGATTCCTCTTGGGAAATGTTGTCCTACTGGGGAGCCAGCCTGTAGAGGAGAATGGGGGCATGAACTACAATTCCCATGAGGGAGCATGCAGCTCAGGATGAATCAAACTGAAACCCTTCCAAATAAAGTTTTTGTTGTTGTTTTTGAGTTTTCCATTCCATTAAAAATTTAGATGTTTTGACTTTTTTTGTCCTGATTTGGGACAAAAAAAAAAGTGTCGAAATATTGGCATTTCCTGTGGGATAGAAGTTCTGATTTTTCTACCCGTGGTCATTACATCCCTTCCTCCCACTCTTTTTCTGCCTTGTGTATTTAGAGAGTAAGGTCTTGGGGGGCAAGGACTGTTTATTGCTATAGGTTTGTACAACAGCGGTGCCACACGCTCCGTTATCCCCTATGCACTGCTGTGATACAAATAATAAACTCCCTAGCCAACTTGCACATTTGCTGGTTGTGTCCAGGATTAAGTGGTTTGTGGAGGAAATTATTAAAGAGATTCACCTTATGGCAAAATGCTAGCTTCCCAAAGAATCCCTGACTTGCTCCGGAAAAGGATCTGCATTTTAAGCAGAACAAATATTTTTTTCTTTTTTATAGTTAGCCGCTAGACTCCTTATTGCACGTTATTGGAAATGCGTGACCCTGCCCCCCTATGGAATAGTGGTATAGTAAAATAGGGACCATCTTTGCAATGGATAAGCTTCCACACCAATTGCGTACATGTGAGAAGCACCAAAAAGAGGATAGGTATTCAGGGATTTGGTCACCCTTTCTGGCATATTCAGAGGATAGAGGCCAGCAAGTAAGAATCTTTTGCCAGGTTCTTTGAATTTTAACCTACTCCTGAATAAGTCAGATATGACGTAGTGTGTGAACATTGTATTATAACTCTGCCTTAATACAAACGTTGTTTTTGTAAAAATACCCTCCCTAGCAAGGGCCCAGCATTCAGGCAATTAAAGTTCAGATTCAGCAAAGTACTTAAACACATGCTTAAGTCCCACTGATATCCAATTTAAGCATATATGTAAGTGCTTTGCTGTATAGGAATGAGATTACTCACATGCTTAAAGTTAGACGCATGCTTAAGTAGGGACTTTGCTGAATTGGGGCTTAGAAGATAGATAAAGGTAAGTTACAGGCACCATTTATGAACAGTGCTGCACACATACATGCAAACACAGCTACTTTAGCAATGTTGCATAAGAAAATTGCGAACAACAAAAAACTTGTTTTTATTACCTCAGGAGGAACCCAGGTATTATTGAATTTGGGGTGCACTTATATTGAATATTCTTGTACAAAAGAGCAAATGAGAGAGTTTTAAATGTCCTAAAATTTGGAAGACTTTCTACAATTGTCTTAGAATGCTTTCCACCTTCTCCCAGAACCCCCAATGATTTCTTTAGGAATTCCTCCTGTTTATAGAGTTAGGTAATCCAACCAGGAAACAACAATAATACATGCGATTTAGGTCAATCATACATGAACAGCAAATCAGGAGAAAAAAAAATACCATTCATGATCAATTGGTTGAAAATTATTCATGTAAAATTAATTGAATTACAAATAGCAAATCATTTAGTAAAGATCATACCAGTTTGCAGATCATTTGGGAGCTGAAAGAGAGCCTAAATTTGTCATATAAATTATTTGCTAAAAATTATCCACTTAAAGGTCCACCTAATTGTTTGGATATAAGATTTAGAGAGAAATCACAGCTGAGGACACCATATTTCATACCATACACAAGAAAGAGTTTAAAAAAATAAAAAAAACTTTAGTCATGGCATCCCCAGTTTTCTTGTTCTTCACTAGAGCTGGTCAGAACATTTGACAAAATGAAATATGGTTTCATGAAAGTCAAAATGTTTCGTGGAGATGGATCGGTTTCAACTGAGTTATCGCCAAGAAGGTTTTCTCGAGTCATTTCTGACCAAGCAAAGAGACCTCACCCAAATTGAAAATCTGAGCGTTTTGTTCTGAAAACAGCCATTTTGATAAAATTTCCATTGTTCAAAAACATTTGCAACCTTCCGATGTGGAACAAAAATATTGAAACCTTGAAAATGGTCACAAAACAGAATTGTCATCTTCTGGACAACTCCATTCTTTACCCTCAGTAATTCCCCCCCCCCTTCTCATATTTTTCCTCTACTTTTCCTAGTGAGCAATGAGACAAAAGAACAATTTACTTCCCAATCCTGTAAACGCTCATGCATGTGCGTAACACTACACACGTGAGTAATCCCATTAATTTAGTCCTCAGGAAAGATGCAGCATGTGGTCTTGTGCTGGCATCCTTCGAGTCGGGGATGGAACGTGCCTCCTTGAGCCATAATCCCGTACAAAGCACTCCCGTCCTTGTGGCAGTTCAGCACCATATCACCCCCTACTGACGGGGATAATTAAATCCTACAATCTATTTCTAAATTACCAGAGTAAAGGTAAAACAAATGAACAAAAACTTTACTAGTAAAACTTTACTAATAAATAGTCATTTCTGTATACTACTGTAAATATTCTGATCAATGTATTATACATATATTGACTGGCTCAGAGAACTATAGCAGCAAAATATTGCCCTGGGTAGAAAGAGTTCCTGAGATGGTGAAATATTGCTGGAAGGTGGAGGAAATATGCACAATCAAAGGAATCCTTGTTATCTGAGGCAGTTTTGCTGCTGCCTCTGGGGAGAGTCTGTATTTGTTTGTTGTCTTTAAAGAGTTTCTTTGGTTGCGATATACTTTCTGTGCTTGAGGTCTTCAGCATATAAATATATCTGCAGAGAAACTTTTACACACTGTGGTCTCTGTGGGTAAAATAGAGATGGGCCCTGAGCTGCAACATTCAGCCCTGGAGTGTGAATTTGAGCCTCACAAAGTTTGAGCGTAGCCCAGATCTGGAGTTTGGCTTTGAATCTTTATAAGATATCAAGGAGACTAGTCATGAAATGCACATGCGAGTTCAGACTCTGAATGGCAACATGGTCTGGCGTGTTTAGATCTGGTATTTTGGTTCTTGCCCAACTTTATTTACTAGAGACTTTGCCACAGAAAAACAGCTAACCTTAGAACCACGTTCCCGCCCCCACCTCATGTGAGTGGAGCTGTTTCAGGCGCCATAAGTCTCCTTACCCCAGTAGGAGATACAGAAGGAGGAAGTTGGTTGGTTCCTCTTATGGGAGAAACATGGAAGCTGTTCATGTTTATTGGCCTGTGTTTTCAGTGTCATTGATAGTTGTCAACTATGATGATTGGCTTCTTAGGCACAGCTCTACTTTTGGTCATGTGACTAAATTTTAACCAATTACACTGGATAAAAAAATCCAAGTGGTAATAAATGTAATGCAATGAACTGGGGTACGGGCGTGTGGCTCTCTGCCCTCCCCCATCTCCAGTTTTTCTACTGGATAGAAAAAGAACTACTCCATGTGTCATAGGCCCTATGCTGATAGCAGCTAGGCTAACAGATTCTCCTGTGGCTGAAGAGCTAGTGGCATGTGCTTTTGGAGCTTGAAGATCTATATTGTTCTTCCTGTCTGAGAAGTACCAAGTGGTCAACATGCACAGCATAGTGACAGTCATGAAGTTCAAGGGGGCACAGATTCGTAGTATATGTTCTTGGTTTACTACAAATTTTAAATAATGTCTGGCAGTTAAATCAACATAGATACAGCAAGCAGCTTAATTTAACTTTGTATAAAAACCAGAAAGCATTTGAAAACCTGCTGCCTGCACCACAAGACTTGCACGTATATTCTTAATAAAAGGCCACTGACTTTGGCTTTGTTACCAGTGCATAAGGGTCATTGCACTGCTGTTTAGGTTTCCCCTCATTAAACTGAGTAGCTGTCATTTATTTTGAACTGATTGCACAATGGCCAAAGCCAGGGAGCTGAAAGCAGATTGAATAAGTGGTATGCAAGAAAAAAGTCTAATTTTATGAGGTCTTATTTAGGACACAATTGATTAGTGTCATGGCTTATAAACAATCCAAAAGAATCATGATGATGACCTATCCACACAGCATATTTCATCCAGAAGGATCCCAAAGCACTTTCCAAGTTTTACATCGTAATCAGTTCATACAGTCACCTCCAGGAGTTCAAAGGGGTAATCTCTGGACAGTGTTCAGCAATACCAAACAACCGTTCAGAACAATAATTGTGGGAGAGGGAAAGACTAGCTTATAAAACTGAAAACATAGGAAGGATTTAAGGTAGACCGAATGTACTGTAATGACCTAATTGGAATTTGAGCAGAACACTGCAGATATAAAAATGGTGAAAACCTTTCATAATGCCTTGGCAAAGCTTTTGTAACTTGCCCGCTTTCCAGTTCCATTACAACCTCCAACACTTGGTCCAGGTTTGCCAATATGTTTGTAACAAGTTCTGTGGTATCTCAAGACCCAAATTATAAAGGAAAGAATCAGCCAGCCAGCCTCATTGGGACAGGAATGAACATTCTCACTTTTCCCCACTGGGGAAAACAAAACCAAACATGAAACTTTAGGTGTACTAACCTGCAGGGACCAAAAATAAATACACTGAGCCCTAGGTGAACTGAAGTTGCTTAGGACTTGTCTACACGGTGCGGTAGTGTGCACCAGCTGGAGTGTACATTCTAGCATGCACCACTAAATGTTCTTTATACTGTGCATTGATGACGTATTTGTTTGGAACAGTTAGTTTCCCAGGGTAATAATACACTTACTGTTCTGGGAAAAGTAGCACCGAACCTTGATTTCCCATTAAAGACTGTCTCCAACAGTAGAATACCCACTCAGATTGTAGAGCAGCATTTTATCCGAGCCAGAACTAAATCAGAATGCTATCTACTGAATCACCACCATCACTTCCTTCAGCGCTCTGGGTCGTTCCTCCTCCCCACCCCCCAAGTATCAGCACAGTTTGATGTTGCTTAGCATATGGTTGGTGATACGATCCTAGTTCAGGGCAGTATG
Organism: Eretmochelys imbricata; assembly: GCF_965152235.1. Lineage (NCBI taxonomy): Eukaryota > Metazoa > Chordata > Testudines > Cheloniidae > Eretmochelys > Eretmochelys imbricata. Next base: position 18,765,923 of record NC_135575.1, on the reverse strand, counting down.
ATCGCAGTAGTACAAGACAACTAGTGTGTAAGCTTCCTGGGACAGGGACTGTCTTTTTACTCTTGTTTGTTTAGCACCAGGCACAATGGCGTTTTGACCCTCATTTGAGGCCCTTTGATCCTCCTGTAAAACAACTGGTAAATAATATACTACAAATATTGTAAAAACTACATTAGGTGCACAGAACTACACACAATAATTCCAAGGGTGAAAAATAGGATCTTTTTGAAGCCTTTGAAATCAGAAGTCAATGTGTTGTCTGTAACTCTTCTGCTGTACTGGGGAGAACTGGACTCTGCATACCTTTGTGCAAGCTTATGCATAATAAAAACTGTGTGTATTTAAAATTAGCATACCATTGCTTACTGCTACTGCATGAATAAGGTTAAAATACATGCTAAGAAAGCACTATTCAATTTGGCATTTTCTCTAATGCTAATTATTTTTTAAAAGTGTATTTATTGCTCATGAAACATTCTGAATGGGCAGACTGAGAGACCAAAATACTGCATTTATCAGCCAGAATAAGCCTTGTACAGAGGGTTGCTGTGAAAGCTTCCTCAACCTCATGTGGCCCACAAAATATGCCTCAGCTCGATTCTGCAAGGACCACCCCTGCAAGAGGAGATGATGCATTGAGTCCCTGGCTTTTCTAGTGAAACTACCAACAAATCAGTGCCAATTGCGTTTGGACACCTGCCTATCAGAAACTTGGCCGAGACGCCAGCTTATTACATGCAGGCAACCAAACAGCCATCGAATGACAATAACTTTCAGTTTTTAATGTTTTATTTGTGTTGAAGTTGAAATTAATATTTTAACATTTTAAAATATTGGTTTCTACAATCGCCCGTGCAGTGGCTTATATCATGTCACCAGTAATCTCACTGATGTATACAGCTTGTCACCAGAATAGAGCTGGAAATCTGAATCCCATCCTGGTTCACAAGTGAGATCTTTCTTTCTATAAAAGATGGCTACAAAAATAAGTTTTGTTTCCCCTAAAACAAGCTTAAAGACAGATTTACCACCCCCACACCACCACCCCCCACTCCCAATTCAGCAACTTCTTTCTCTAGTGTTTTCCACTTTTCGGGCTCTGTCCGCCTGCCTCTGGTGAAATTAAATCTTGATTAATATACATAGTACATGTCCTTTGTGACTGTTACAGTTAAGAGAGGACACAGAGTCCTGAAAGGAATGCCTCTGAGGATTCCCCTAATGAAGTGACAGACATTAAGGATTCTACTGCTTGGATGGCCTTACAGATGCCTTTATAACCTCATCTCTAGATAGGATGTGGAGGTCTTGTTTTACCGTCTGACTCATCAACCATTTCTGAATGTCTGCTGTTAATTTGGAACACCTTAACCTCATCTGTTTTCTCCACACTCTGCCATTAGGCAGAGCATAACTTGGTCTTGAGACATCTGGAATTTGACAGCACATATGTCCTCTTCATATAAAACAATACATCTGTCCTGAAGGCAAGTTGTTCAATTGTTTCTAATAAATTGAGTAAAAAAATAATTAAGATATAATAACAAACCGTCATTTTCAGGCTCCCATAGGCTTCTCTGCTTGAATTTACCAGGTGTAAATCCCAAGCAAATCAGTGCATAACTCATAATCTAACGCTAATTCTGATACCCTTAACAGCTCTGAGAAGCCCTCACTTCACAAGTGGTCCCACTGACTTCAGTTGAATAAGGTACCCTTCAACCAGTGTAAAGGTATAAGAATCTAGCCTTAAGATAGATGTTTTAACTCAATTATATTTACTTACTGTAATTTATCATAAATTAGCAGAAAAAAAATTTTTTTTTACACAACTGGCCTTGCACAAGACATTTTCTGGACACTGAAATGGAGAAATGCAGTCTCAAAGTAGGAACATAGGACTTTACCAGATTGCATAAAACCAGCCATGTTTCTGGCCATTCCAAAGGAACTGCCTGTCCAAGAGCCAGAGGGAGCAATACTGGACTATCCCAGGGGGATTAGGCTAACAGAGAGACAACCCCCCTAAGTAGTATATGCTACACAACAGACCACCCCTGTCGTTTCATCTTGGAGTGATTTTTCTTTACAACCTCGTTAGAGACACCAAAATAGCACAGCGGTGCTGCGAGGACATAAAACTGAGCTGCAGTGATGACTCTACACATTGAAACGCCAGAAAAACCATTAGAATTTGTAACTCTCAAAGGGCCTGTACAACAAAAGGTAAAGTAACGAGTGACTCAGACATTATACAGCCCCATTGCACCTACACTGACCATCTCTTGGACTCTTCTTGTCTCTGATTTTCTCACAGAGGATATGCAGACAGCTGATGAAAGCTTCAGTGTGAATTTTTGCCAGCCTATCTCTCTTATTATTGCTACAGGTTGGCATCTCCAAAGAGCAAGGAGAAGGTGCCAAGCTTATTACTAACCAACTTCTATAATTTACAACCTGCACAACTGAGGGCTGAAAAACCCAGCAATTTTGCAGGGTAATTCTGGGAAGTAACCGTCATCACAGCACCAATTATTAAAGCCACTTGCACGCACTAAAGCTATAAAGATTAAAAATATAGCACAATTGTCATTAAATATGGATGAAATCATATAATATGTATTATATAGCGGTACAGCGGCCAGCCGCACGAGCACCAGCTCAACCCTAGAGAAGAGCCACAAACCCTAAGTCCCAAATCAGCATGCGTTTTGTCAAGCAGAGGAACAAGTTTGTCATGCAAAATAAACACAGATGTTCCGAGCATTGACTGTAGCTTTTAGGCAACTGGCTAGGACTAGAAAGTGCTTTAGGAAAATCTGCTGCTCAGTGAAAGCCTACAGCCTCCACACATACTGTACTTATACAGCTGCGGTTCAGGCTGTATGAGTCATTTAAAGGACATGGCCTGTTGTTGTTTTTAATTTTGTTTGCTGTTTATTGTAATTCTCCCTCCCCCCCCCAACACACACATGAACACACACACTCTCAATATTCTGTCTTGAAACCCGTTCAAATGGTTCCCTGAGCTCATGTGATTGGCATGCTTTAGTGACACACAAGCTCTCTTCAACACTGCTGGCTAAAGCTACTTCATGTTTTAGAAAGGCTAGATTTTATTAGCACCTCAGGCCTTGCTTTGCTTTTTTAATGTAGTTGTTTTCCTCTCTTTCCTCATTCGATTCTCTTGAGAAATGAATCCTTTTTCCTTGTGCGACACACATCCCCAACTTTCAATCTCCTTCACTACTGCATGTCATTCCCATAGTCTAGGCGTGCGTGCACACACACGGACATCTGCACTCCGAACCAGCCACTGCATTTTGCTCAGTTTACCTCAGGCTTTCTTGATGGTGATATCCCTTTCCTGGGAAGGGAATAGCTAGTGGTTCCTGATAGGGCTAACCTCCATCTTGCTCAAGATAGACAGTTACATTAGAGCTAGGAAAACCAAAGTAGAGTCCTCTCTTCTGAAGTACATTGTCCCCTAGGCTCCTGTAGCTTCAGTGGGCCCAGTGCAAGTCGCACATTTCTAGTGTGAGATTCAAGTCGTCTTTAACCCAGAGTGAGACAGAATGGTCCAGTGGCAGGGCACAAGCCAGAGACTTGGGGTCAATTCCCTGCTCTGTCAAAAACTTCCTGTGTGACCTTGGTTGAGTCACTTGGGCCCAGTTCCTCAACAGTAGTTAGTTGCCTAACTCTCATGACTTAAAAATTGGAGTTAGACCCCTATATACCTTTTTGAGGATCTGGGCCTCAGTCTCTCTCTGCCTCAGTTCCTCATCCATAAAATGGGGATAACAATATTTCTCTCAGGCGTGTTGTGAGGATAAATAAATTAAAGATTGTGAGGTCCTGAAATACTACAGTAATGGAGGCCAGATATGTATAGATAGCCTTCTGCAAAGAAGGATCATCAGATTCATTCCCCATCCTCCTCTGAAGTTATGTGGCAGCGTTCTCAGACCTTTCCTTCCCTAGTGAAAATTCAGACCTGTATCCCTGGGGTCTCCTCTCAATCTTCTTTCTGCAGAATTTGAAATGTTTAAATCTCAGATATTAGCACTAATTTTTTTGCAGTAGTTTGGATTACAGTTTTACTCTGTGATCTTTTTTGTACCAGTCTCCTCCTTTCCTTTCACCCGACCCAGATCAGCCATGTAATAGCAAGGAATCTGGAACATCTTTACACCTTGTTGCAAGGTCATTTTTGCATAAAATGGAGCTGGAAAAAACTTGGCAGCTATGAGTTAAAGCCGCAACTATCCCCACCCCCCATTCCAACAATTCACTCCCCTCCAAACTCTTCCTCCTTTGCAAAGATGAGCTTTGCAGTGTGCCCTGAAAGGCATCCGATTCTGGCTATTCCAGACCAACGGGTGGGAGGCAGATTCCAAAGAATTTTGCACTTTGGGTTGAAGCCCATAGTTCCATAAGATTCTTACAATGATCTAGTAATTTTGCCTGTGATTTATTTCCCCCATTTTAAAGTGGGGCTAATCAGACTTGGTAAATTTCCCAGGTGGGACTGGGTGTTTAATTAACATATGTGAAGCGCTTTGAAATCCTTGTAGAGAAGGAGGGTAAAGCAATCATTAGAGCTGGTCCAAAAACAGGGTGACATTTTTTTGTGAAAAATTCTTTCATTTTTTTAATTGACATTTGAAATTTTGAAGAAAATTGTCATACTTGACATGCTTAGGCCACCTCTAGTAATAAATTGTTAATTGTTGTTGTTATAGCTCAAAATATGCAATGCAGGACATTTCAAAACCACTAATGTTAAACAATACATTTTTGTTTCCAAATTAAGGGCTAGATTATGCAGCCCTGATGCAAGTAGTCCAATGGAAATAAATGGGACTACTCAGCTAAATTAATGATCACCTTCATGAGTAAGGATTTGCACAATTTAATCCTAAAAGTCAAATGACAAACCCCTTACTCCCATTGCTCGGTAGTTACTCACACAATCATCGCACTGAATTCAGTGTGCAGTGCCCAGTGGGAATAAGAGGTTCACAGCCTGGCTCCCATTCATCAAAGCACTTAAGCATATGCTTAATTTAAGGCATGTGAGTAGACTTATTGAAGTCAATGGGTCTACTCCCAAAGTTAATTATGTGCTTAAGTGCTTTGCTTGATCAGGGGGTCTGCATGATTACCCAGCAGTTATGCTTTAAGGATATCAGCAGGATTATTAAATTGGTGTCCATTCCCTGTTTGAATTCTAGCCTCCGTAGTTTGTTCACTCCCTGCTCCTGATTAGGGCCTCAGTTCAGCAAGGTCTTTCAGCAGGCATCTAACATCAGTGGGTTCATTCCTATAATTAAAGTTAGTGTTTAAATACCTTGCTGCACTGAGTTGGAGCCTATAAAAGTTAGGCCTGGTCTACACTTTAGAAGTTTTACTGGCATAACTGTGTCAGCAAGCGGTGTAAGTTTTTACCAACATAGTTATGCTTGAAAAAGTCCTAGTGTAGGTGCAATTACAGTGGTGTAAAGCACTTTATACCTGTGTGGCTTATTACATTTCATATTTCATCAGTATCCGCTATACTGCCATAAGCACTTTCCTATTGGTATAGCTGTGTCTGTACCGATGTGTGTGTGTCATGTGGGGTGGTGCTTTACTTATGGTGGCATAATTAAAGCAGAAACACTTTTAAGTGTAGTCAAGCATCACACTTATCCAAGAGCGGAACAGACATTACCACATGTCTTAAGGCATGTTTACACTGCGGCTGGAGATGTGGACTGCAGCATAGGCTGGAATACCCACACTAGCTTTAATCTAGCGTGCATGGCTAAAAATAGCAGTGAAGACACAGCAGCATGAACCCCAGCCTGGGCTAGGGACATGAGTACGAATCCAAGGTTCCAGGCAGACTTGTACAGCCCATGCTCCCACATCTTCATTGTTATATTTAGCTGGGCTAACTTGATTAAAGCTAGCATGCATATGCCAACCCAAGTTACAATCACGCCTCCAACAGCAGTGTAGGTATACCCTTACCTGACCAATCACCACTAAGGGCTTGTCTACATTACCCGGTGGATTGACCGGCTGCGATCAATCCAGCGGGGGTCGATTTATCGCGTCTATTCTAAATGCGATAAATCAACCGCTGAGCGCTCTACTGTCCACTCCAGTACTCCACCAGGGCAAGAGACACAGGCAGAGTCGACGGGAGAGCGTCAGCCGTTGACTTACCGCAGTGAGTAGATCTAAGTACGTTGACTTCAGCTACGTTATTCACGTAACTGAAGTTGCGTAACTTAGATCAGTTCCCTCCCCCTTGCCCCCGCCAGTGTAGACCAGGCCTAAGCAACACAGCTTGAATTTAACTATTGAGCCCTGAATACTTGAGGCAAACTGCTTGCTATCAATCAGAGGGGGGAACATACGCCAAAAAGTTTGTTTGGTAATTTCAGAAAACATATACATTCACAGAAAATGTAGCGTGCTTGCAGACTTGGGATGAACAGGGAAAGAGTCTAAATTTGTTGAGTAAATTACTTGCTGAAAATTATTCTCTCAGCTCTAGTTAACGGTAGTTAGCTTGAGACCATGGATAATTCATTACCCACAAATCTCTGCCTGGATGGGGCAACATAAGTAATTTGGAGTCCATAGGCCTAATTAGGTATCATTTAATGGACTGATGCTCATTCTGCTGCTGCACAATTCAAAAGCAATTTGTTTAAGTTGTGCGATCCAGTTGCAAGGTGAAGGAGATTTTAATATCTACTTTAATTGTGCAGAACATCAATGCAGTTGAGACTTCTGGAACTATGTGGAGGGAGTAGGTGAGGACTGAGCAGCAAATGTGATATGTAGCATGCCACATGCCACTCCACCATTAAAAGAGAAGTGTCTTCAAAACATTGAAAGTTCATAAAATGATTATTATTGATACTGCTCAACTAAATAAGGGGTCATTATTTGGGATGGCCAAAATCATCCGAATAATGTTAACTTTTGATTAATACGTAAGTGGAAATAAATCTCCCTTTTCAAGGTTCAGAAAATGTGTCCTCTGTACTTCCTGATTCTGGTCAGGACAGGATATGGATGAAGAAAAATACCGTGAGAACAGCTGTTCTCAATATATTTCTGACCCAACCAGAAGAATAAAAGCACCAAAAATTTCACAAAAGAGCCTGCTCTCATGCCATCTGTAGAGCCAAGATGTTCAAACTAGTTTGAATAAGGTTTAGATAAATTATCAGAACTGGATCTTCAAATCCTTTTGAATTTCGCTTACCACTCTAATTATTATTTGCTGGTCTTCTGGGGAAGCGGATTTTTTTTTTAATTGAAATTGTTGGATCATCACTGCAGTGCAGAATAACTAATGTGAGATTTGATATTCACATTTTGGAAAACTTCATGAGTAAATAAGGAAAAAAATGCTGCACAATTTAATACAAAAAAATCCAGACATTTTCTTCTGCGTCAGTTTGCAGTTCAGAAACATTGCTCTTCATGTCATTGTTGCAAAATGACCAGTTTTGCATCAAAACTGGGGAAAATTTGAATTTTTGTACCATTCAAAATTACAGCGTTTTGAGAACTAGGATGTTGTTGTTAATAGGATAGGCTCCAAGAAGCCAAGGAAATAAACGTTGCTAAGATGCTGTTTAGGTATTAAAAGCATGCATATATTGTATATGTCTGTTGTTATGCTTTTACAGTTTTTAGCCTTAAACAACATATTGTGGCCTAAATCAAAGAGACAATCCATGTTCTCACCAGTATAGGTGAATCAATTGAATGGCATGTTGCTGTTTTTATTCAAATGTGATGCTGTGGATCTCTGTGTGGAGGTGAAGATTGCAGACCGGCATCTAGAACATATCCTTCATATGTACACGTTTACTGACTAAGACAGAGCTAACTATCCATATTGTGAGCAAAACTGAGTCTGCTGTGGGAAAGGTTACACTCCTCTCACAGGGGAGTATGGGCCACGTCAGAGCTGTTCGTTTATTGACAGTGCAAACTCCATATTGGCGCAGGAATGGCCAACAAGATGATGGTAAAGGGAGTAAAGTGTAATTATCTACTAAACATCATCTTCCTTTACATCAAAGTCATGCTCCCATTGTGGATCCTGCGTGGCACGCAGCTGCATGCACAAGATGCCCTGAAAAGATGGCCCAGAGTCATCAGGGTGGACACACAAGAAGTTTTTCAGTAGTGACCATACAACGCCGTTTTCACTTCAAAAATTAGGTGTTTGTACATAATCTAGCACAAAGGGGCTCAACCTGCTTGGAATCTGGATGTGTAAATGCTAAATAATAAAATCATTTGTGTTACCATTGAAATTCACCTATTTGAGAAACAAGTTTGCTATGCTGACATTTGCATTTCTGGAAGACAGACAGCCACACACACTGCTGAACTGATGCTGTCTCAGTTCAGCCTGCTTCTACGTTCCTGGAGTATTTTTCGGAGTGCCCAGCTAGTGCAGAACATAAACTATGTTTGGTAGTTTGCTTGCAGAAAGCAATCCCCGTGGTTAGTTCGTGTAATGCTCTGATGCATGGCTACCTCTCCATGACAGCATACAAAATCCAGTCCCTTGTTCAAATCCTGCTCCTTGTTCTAAGAGTTGAGTTACACTTAGTTGTAAGTGATTTGTCAGTAAATGTCGGTAAACGTGGATTTCACCATACACCGACAAGCTGACAGAAAAATATTGCCATCTATAAGAACTGAAATGTGCATAGAGGCAAAGAAAGAAAAATGCTGCTTGAGAACTTATTAGTTTGTATATTTTGACATGTGATGTTGATAATTTGTGTTTTAGCGGTTATAAAGCTTTAATTTTTTGAAAAATGTCTACTATAATTAATTATATTCTGACCCACACCCACTTGCCATCCCTCCATAATTTCCCACAACTGTGAAAATTTAATTCAATAAAAAGATGCTTAAAAATTAACATCAACATTATCCATCTAAATTATCTATAAACAAAAAGCAAATTCTGGCAAGGCTACATATTGGGCCAGATCTTCAGGAGCTGTGCTAATTTACCCCAGCTGAGGATTTGGCCCACTCATTCGAGGATCAGAAATAATTCCATGTGATTTAGGTGAGCAATCACAACACAGCTTGAATTTTACAATCAATCTAGAGAATAAAAAGAACTTTCCAAAATGTGTTACATAAATCTGAATAGCAAGCAAATGTGAGGAAATCACAATCTGCTCACAGACATTCTGTGAGGGGGCAGGAGGGGAGACTGAAGCTGGGATTTTCAAAGGAGTTAAGGGACTTGGTGCCTGCATCCTGTTGAAATCCCATGGGAATTGGACGCTTAATTTTCTTAAGGGCCCTATGTTAGTTTAACATAATTTAACTCAAAGTAAATTATTCTCTAAACTTGGACTTATTCTTGCATACCATACTACAGAAAAACCCAGCTTGCAACAGCCAGACATTGCCTGTTCAATTAAGGCCTAATTAAGAGGGCCGATGGCAGGGGTGGACACTTTTTGGCCCGAGGGCCACATCTGGGTATGGAAATTGTAAGGTGGGCCATGAATGCTCAGAGAATTGGGGGCTGGGGTGCGAGAGGGGGCGAGGGCTCCGGCTGGGGATGCGGGCTCTGGGGTGGGGCCAGAAATGAGGAGTTCAGGCTGCAGGAGGCGGCTCCCAACTGGGGCAGGGGGTTCGGTGTTGCGGGGGAGGTGAGGGCTCCAGCTGGGGATACGAGCTCTGGGATGGGGCTGGGATCAGAGGTTAGGGGTGCAGGAGGGTGCTCTGGGTTGGGACCAAGCGGTTCGGAGGGGAGGAGGGGAATCGGGGATCACATTGGTAGATGTGCAGAGGGGCTCATTCACCTGCACATCTACCAATGTGATATATGTCATCATGTGCCAGCAATGCCCCTCTGCCATGTACATTGGCCAAACCGGACAGCCTCTATGCAAAAGAGTAAATGGACACAAATCTGACATCAGGAATCATAACATTCAAAAACCAGTAGGAGAACACTTCACCTTCTCTGGCCACTCAGTAATAGATTTAAAGGTGGCAATTTTGCAACAGAAAAGCTTCAAAAACAGACTCTAACGAGAAACTGCTGAACTTGAATTAATATGCAAACTAGATACCATTAACTTGGGTTTGAATAGAGACTGGGAGTGGCTGGGTCATTACACATATTGAATCCATTTCCTCGTGTTAAGTATCCTCACACCTTCTTGTCAAGTGTCTAGATGGGCCATCTTGGTTATCACTACAAATTTTTTTTTCTCCCGCTGATAATAGCTCATCTTAACTAATTAGCCTCTTACTCCACTTTTTCATGTTCTCTGTGTGTATGTATATATAATCTTCTTACTATATGTTCCATTCTATGCATCTGATGAAGTGAGCTGTAGCCCACGAAAGCTTATGCTCAAATAAATTGGTTAGTCTCTAAGGTGCCACAAGTACTCCTGTTCTTTTTGCAGATACAGACTAACACGGCTGCTACTCTGAAACCTGAGAAATTATATTTTATTACATACAAAAAGCTTTGTTAAAAGCCCAGTAAGGCTGCAGAATCAAACATTCAGAAGCTAGCCAATGGCAGAATGAAGGTTGCAATCTTAATTCAGCCCTCTTGTGCATCTGCAGTATGGTAGGTACAGTCTTCACTTGCATGATCACGTACTATTTTTGCCATAGGACGCCTGCCTCATTCGATGCACAGGCTGGATGGTGGGCACTGAATGAGCAGCTATTTACTATTTTTTCTCCTCGCTGGTCAATGTGTGACCCCCCCCCCCAGCTCTATTTATTGCACATGTGCAAACCCTGCTCTGAAGACAAACTCCATGGTGCTTATCACTACAGTATCTGTGTGCTTTCATTTATCTTCACAACACCCGTCTCAGGTGAAGGGGTGCTGTTATCCCTATTTTGTAGAAGAGGAACTGAGGGACAGAGAGAGCAAGGTAAACACAGACACTAATTCTGATTGGCTAGTTTGGGAAATAGCCTATTTCATTCAAAGCACAGCTCGCATTGACTTCAGTTGCAGCTGTGAGTGCTCAGCAAGTCAGGCCCCAGAGTTTTGAGTTGGGCACCCAGAAAGGGAAAAAACCACAATTAGCGGCCACCTGTGAAAAGTCTGATTTAAGTGTTTTCACTAGCATCGCACAGGATCTGTGTGACAGAGGCAGGGACAGAATTTAGTGTTCCAGGACAACGTTCAACTGCCTTAATCAACAGACCATCTTTGTTCTCCCGGTAGTCCCGTCTCATTCATGATGCACCTTTCGACTTCTGCAAGAAATGAGGCAGGGTTCCTATAGACAACAGCCTGCTTCACTACATAACCCTGTTTCACCCCTAGAGAAGGTCCAAACTCTGCACTGAGATGGAGGTCCTGTGGCAAAACAGTATGTGATCATGTCATGAATGACTATTATAATGCTTATGCACAAATAGGACCAAATTAAGGTTGGCAGCATTAATTTTGGCATTGCCTAACTTTTGAGTGCTTGACTTTGCAACCTTAATGTTCTTTCAACATAATTTTTTGGGTGTATTGTGGAATATAGATTAGTAACTTCTGTTAGAATAAGAAAAGGAGGACTTGTGGCACCTTAGAGACTGACAAATTTATTTGAGCATAAGCTTTCGTGAGCTATAGCTCACTTCATCCTTATGCTCAAATAAATTTGTTAGTCTCTAAGGTGCCACAAGTACTCCTTTTCTTTTTGCGAATACAGACTAACACGGCTGCTACTCTGAATTCTGTTAGAATAGACAGCAGTAGCTGAATGTAGCTTTCTTTATTAGGGTTAGTTTTATAACATGTTTTTATTTATTTGTAAAGAAAACCTTCCTATAAAAGCATTTTTTTTTCTGGGCTTGCTGAGTGGCTGATGCTTGTAGTAGTGAGGACTTATTCATTTAATATTTGGAATAAAGATTACTTCCAGCTCTCTAAAGGCAGGTTATAATCTTCTTCCCAATCAGCAGAATAGATTCATGTTGCCAAGCCTCAGGATTTTATCACAAATTTTGTGATGCGCTGTTTCTCAAACTTTCAGCTCTGGAAGTCAAACAACGATGTGAGAATCTCAGTTTTCATTTTAAAAAAAAGCTTCTAGCCCTTATGGTTGCAGAGAAAAGCTTTAAAAGGTGAACCCTAGTGGTTTAAGAACCAGCAGGCAAATAAAAAGGATTTAAAAATCATGATTTGAAAGCCCCTCTCATGATTTTTGCAGTGGCCTGGTTCATGATTTTTGAGCCCTTGTGGGGGGCAGTACAGAAGACAACTCATATAAGGTATACACCTGGATTAGTGCCACACCTTTTCTTGTTTGCAGCGTTCTTGTGGCCGCATCAGTCCCAGGATATTAGAGAGACAAGGTGGGTGACATATCTTTTATTGGACCAACTTCTGTCAGTAAAAGACACACACTTTTGAGCTATGCACAGCTCTTCTTCAGGTCACTGCAGAGAACTCTTCTTCATGATCTGAAGAAGAACTCTGCGTAGCTCAAAAACGTGCATCTTTTACTGACAGAAGTTGGTCCAATAAAAGATATTAGCTCACCCGCCTTGTCTCTCTAATATCCTTTCTTGTTATGTAATCAGGAAACAAGGACTCTGATAAACATTATGCAGTTCTGAAATCTCACATATAGCTTGATTATCCACTATTTGTGTAATAGAAAGATATTTGTCAATCTCAACATTTGCTTACATATCCTTAGTAAGCCCTATTGGGCAGATCTTCAGCTGTTGTACATCAGTTAAGTCCCTGGAGCTATGCTCATTTTCAGCAGCTCAGGATCTGGCCATAGATTTTTGTAACGGACAGTTAAAACCATAATCCTACAGATGTGCACTTTTTGCCTGCCACTAGTAATCACATTTGAGTGTTTTAAGATGGTCAACGAAAGGGGGGGAAATTCCTGCATTTTACATCACTGTATTTATACACTAGTGGTATATTTACTCCTACCATCAATTTGTTCTTGGTAGTAGGTAATACAAACTATGATAACTTAACATTGTCCATGCTCCGTTTCCTGGAATCTACCCTCACAAAAGCCAAGGCAATGCCGCTGTGTCTAGGAGGCATAATATAACTTCCATTTTCTCCAATCAAAGAGAATTGCAGCCAGTGATTTGGTTTCTATCCAGATTTCTACATACAGATAAAATGGGGTCATTTCCCATTCTTAGGAATTCAGTGCTTCTGCCCAGCTGCCGTAGCTGGACTCTCACCAGCACAGAGTGTACCGACAATGAAAATACTGTATCTGTATCTTTATCCTTGAAAAGAAACTGAAAAGGAAAAAATACAGCAAATACAATCTGAATAGCAATCCTCGTCGTCTTTCCTAGCATTGTCAAGCAGAGAAATCTGGAACCCACAGTGTTAACATCTATAAGCTGCTCCAACAAGGGAATATATACTGTTAAATCTTGGGAGTTATTTAAAATGCCAGTGAGTATAATAGCAGTGCTCTGAAATAACCATTTCATCTGCCTACATTACTCTAAAATTAATGAATAATGAAGCGATGCCCTTCACATTCTCTTCCCTTTCCATTCCAAGATATATTGATCAGATGACATTTATTTAAGTTTGGGATAATGTATTAATTTCAAGATAATTATTCAATATACTTTTGTCACTGTTGATATGCTTCAATGTCATCCAGGGGCCGAGGGATGAATAAACTGTTATCTGACATTGCTGGACAGGGTGCTAGAAATAAATGCAATTTTTCTCCTTGAGAAAAGTCTTAGGGGGGTTTTTTTGGAGCGGGAGGGGGGGAGAGAGGAGAAACGGGGAGAGTTTTATGGCAGAGTAGAGGCAGGCTAAGAGGATAAGGATAAAAAAATTGATGGTACTGTGGGACGAACTGCTCTTTCGTTGTCACTGGGGTCAGACTGATGATCAGCAAATCTGACAGAGCCCATCCTTAGTGGATGCCACTGCAATATTAACACTCATTTGGAGCAGATGTGGCTAAAAGCATGAAACATTGAACAAACAGCTGCCAGAGATCCAGTGCCATTGCAGGAGCACTTATGTTCTATTAATGGACTGCGTTTCTGAGGCCGGTAGGGCAACCCTTATTCCCCTCTGTTCTTTAGCAGATGGGTCAAGCAATGGCATTTCAGAGAGGCACGATCCCTTTGGTGGGATGTCACCATGTTGCTCAAAGAATACTAATGAAAAGGGCTCGCTGATCCGCTTACATCACAGCAACTACGACATTTCTTTAACCTCAAGTCATTTTATCAATGTAATTTTACTGCAGATTTATTTTTACACCCCCATGATACCAACTTTTTAAAAAAAATCTTTAGTCTTTGTGTTCCTTCGTATGTCATCTGTGGAAGCAGACTGCCATACGCAGACAGACGGGGTCAGATCCTAATGTCAGTTACCGGCGTCTAAAACAACTTGTATTGAGCCAAATGGAGTTATTCCAGGTTTACACTGGTGTACCAGAGCAAAACTTGTCCTATAGTGTGGGTAGGAAAGGCTTACAGGATGTAGAACTTGTCTGTAAGAGTAACCAATAAGAAAAAAAAAATCAAGGCATCAGTAAGTTGATGCATTCTGGTACCTGAATTCATAGGCTGCGTCCACATTTGCTCTCATCTCGCATCGACATACTTGCATTACTGCACTCTCGTTGAGCTAGCATGCTAAAAATAGTTGTGTAGCCATGGTAGCGAGGGAAGCAGCAGCATGGGCTAGCTGCCCCAAGTACAAACCTGCCTGGACCCTTAGATACATAATCAGGGTAGCTAGCGCATGCCGCTGAGAGTGGCTGCCCTTGCAACCATTTTTAGCATGCTAACTTGGTGAGAGCTAGTGCGGGTATGTCTAGGCAAGCTGGGAATCACACCTCCAGCTCTAAGTGTAGACATAGCCTATGAATTAAGTGGAGCGCTAAAACCCAACACAGAGACTGTGAATGTGTCTCTTGATTCAGAAGGAAAGTGGGCTGCATACCAAGAGCTCAGTGGACTTTCTTCAAAACAAAGAAGGCATGTGGGAAACATGCCCTTTTTAGATGCCGGGGAAGGACCAGAATAATACAGGAGTAGCATAGAAGAAATGTTCTCAACATGTAATTTCCTTGAGAGGAAAAAAAAATGCAAATCCAGGAATCGTGGCTCCCCAGTGGGGTGAGCATTGGAAAGAAAGTGGCTCCATACAAGCAAGGCAGATACTGTTTTCATTTAAGAAAAGAGAATGAGGGTGAACTGTGCATTAAAACACCACATCCGATTTGTAATTTCACTACTGTGTAGGGTGAAACTCACTCTGGGACAGAGGGCCTTTGACAAGAACCACATAAACCTTATTTGAGAAGGCCTTCTCCTAACTCCACTAGGACT
The DNA here is from genome assembly GCF_965152235.1 of Eretmochelys imbricata. Lineage (NCBI taxonomy): Eukaryota > Metazoa > Chordata > Testudines > Cheloniidae > Eretmochelys > Eretmochelys imbricata. The sequence goes on along the minus strand of NC_135575.1, from coordinate 18,750,536 downwards.
TCTGGGGTATGGGATGGCCACTACTGCCATCAGGGTTTTTGGATGACAGGTGGCAGGATTCACCTACTCCCTACAGTTCAAGGCAGTACGGAAATGGACAGGGGAGTTACTTCTTCTGCAGTGAGCTCATAATTCCGAGTATTGTCACCAGAGATGCCCCTGGGTTCCATGTGATCATATCCTACAGATGATGCTTCTGTTCCCTAGGGTGCTGAGTTTTCCGGGGGGTTGCTAGGGAATCCCTGAAGATGATAGGGCATCTGTGTCACCAACTCAATAGAACCAGCACTTGGCAGTGTGAAAAGGATTGTTTCTCTGCTCTTGCTGCCCTACTGGGAGAGGTGAGGGGACAAGCTACTCTAGTCTCCATCCCCAAAGACCTTGTATAGATTATGGACACAGGCCTGTACCAGGTGCCAAAAGACCACACTGAAGGCAAAGCAGCCAGCCGGCACACCTAGAAAACCCAGGGAAGGTGGAGGGCCCTGCCAGTCCCCAGGAAGATGGCATAGGTCCTTCCCTTTAGAGATCTAAGTTACAAGTGGTGGAACTTGTGTACTGGTGGGGGCAGGAGATGATGAGGATTGCTTGCAAGGGGCAAGAGTGGAGTTAAGTAAAGGCAGTCACTTAGGGGGACCATTCTGCAAGCCTGGTTTGAGGTTGGCGTAGTAAGTGGTAGATCCAGAATCCAGCCTGATTTTGCCCATGTTCTCAATTTTATGCGAACTTTCATATAGCCCTGTGTTCAATCACTACCTGTGGCATCCTTAACTTTTCATTTCTTTGATATGTTGAAGGCAAAAATATTGCTGAACCCTTAACATTTGCCAAAGTTAAAGTTTCGTTTGAAGTTCTAGGTCCTTACACAACCCCATGCACCTTGGCATAGATACATTCTGGACACAGAACTATCTGAACAGCCTGCATGTGGCCTTCTTTGCCTTGTTCTTCTACTTCTCATCCCACCAAAGCATATCCCTCACCCCAAATCATGCCCCTCCAGCAACGTCTGTAAGGATACAGGCCACAGTGGGCTACATTCTGGTCTTCCCTTAGAGCTGTTTTGTTCATTCCAGCAGTGCCAAGTTGTCAGAATACCAGCTTATCTGGCTACCGAGCATAAGAGGAATTGCTTAGAGGTTTCAGGCTGCAGTACAGGCTTTTTTTGCCATTCCCCTCCCAACCCTTGGCCCAAGAAATGGGGATATAACAGTGGACCCTCTGCTGTCTGACTGATCCCTAACTGGTGGGACTACCTCTTGGGGCTGAGGGCAGCAGGATGCCTATTAAGCTATTCAGAATGTATGCCAGGGCAAGATCTAGGGCTTGCAAAGGTTGTAAAAGACCAACTAGCTTCTTGAGCCCTTGTCCTGCAGCAAACACAGTTTGTCTGGACCAGAGAATCTGGCCTGATGTTGCATTTCCTGTTTTTAAATGCAAGGCACAGTTTTGCACTCATTTCAGTTGGAAGAATAGATTAAGCTGGAAAACCTGACATGTGACTAACAAGACTAATGAGAACTTTAAGGGAAGCTTTTTATGCAAAATAAAGAATGACTATACTTTGGATATAATAATAATGGTAATATTGTCTCCTGCCATCGCCAGCTCTCCTGGCTGCTGGCATTGCCAGCTTGCCTTTCCTAATTGCTGGCTCTGGCACCTGCTGGCTCCTCCACTCTCTTGCTCACATTCTCCTCTCTCCTGGCTCACCTCCTGGCTGTATCCTGGCTCCTCACCAGAGCAGCCAAGTTTCAGCTCAAGGCTGGGAAGAAATTCGGAGCTCATGACATTTCCAAGCCCAGCTTGTGGGAACTGATAGAGGGCAGGGTTCCTGGGTGCATGCACACGTGTGGCAGCAAACAGTGTGCTGGCACTAATAAACACTTCGTGCTGTAAAGTAAACACTACTGCAGACACAAGCGAAAATACACAAGGATCCACGATGCTGTTCTCAGAGTGCTGTGTCCATCACGCACCCAACCCAAGCTCCACTGGGCCTTCTGCACTGAAGAATCTTTCATGTGGCACGTGTAGAAATATTCAAGAATCCAACTAAAAAACCCTCTATAAAGGAAAAGCTAGCGTGATGAGGAGCATGAAGCACTGGGGGACTAAGCCAAAGCCCACTGTAGTCAATGGGTGTCTTTCCATTGACTTCAATGGACCTGGGTGAATCATGCTCATGATAAGCAAAAATGCCAAGAGATATATACAGTTGGAGTCTATGTTCACCCCCTACTGAAGTCAGTGGGATAGTGCATAGATCCCTGAGAGCTAAATTTAGCCTATAATCAGCAACACATTTCAAAAGTTCTGAATGTGAAATCATTTCCTGCCCAATTAATTTCTTGAAGTCAACGGGACTATGCACAATGCGTAAAGTTAAGCACGTGCATATGTCTTTGAAGGATGGGGGCTTTGGACTTGAACTCAGACCTGAGGCATCCCCACATCACAGCAGGCAGCAGAACTCAAGGGAGTTGAGTGGCTGTGAGTCCCCATAATAAAGGATGTGCTGTCCTAGAATTCCGCATTAGTATTCCACATGCTTTCTGTGCTCTAATGCTCTTTCCTTCCCTCATACTCGCAGTGCGATGCTCAATGAGGAGTAACAAGAAGAAAATAAGAAATGCTGTACATTTGCTAGCTAATTCCATGTAATTTGACCTCTGTGTCAACATTGGTGGTGGCACTGGATAACATTGTTTTTAAATATAGTATTTGTGACCTACTTGGAGCTGCTATGTAATGGTCTAAGAATACTGATATGTAACCTAGTTAGTGAGATTGATCATGTAACTTATATTGGGGTAAGGGAATGTTTATTGTACACCTATAATGCTTGAATTCAATGGGGCTGTGCCAAGGAGAAGATAATGGCTCCAAGATAAGAAACATCCCAGCATACACTTGAAAGACAATGGGAGGATTTATTGACTTTGAAGACCATATACGCTATCTCCAATGAAGGTGCAAGTCTTGTTTTACCAGGAAATCCCTCTCAGGCACCTAAATGCATTTCAATTCAGTGTGGGCCACAGCAGCTCAGCATGTCTGAGAATCATGCCGCTCATTTAGATGCCTAAATATGAATTTTAGGCAGCCAGGTTTGACATTTTTTGCTCCAGGAGTGGAATTTTCTAAAGCCCTTAAGTGAATTAGAAGAACAGGCCCTTTTGACTTTCAGTGTCACTTGTGCTCCCAAGACACTTCTGGGCTGGAAAAATCCCACACCAAATATTTTAGTTCAACTCTTAATACATAAGCATATGCTACTGTAGAGTCAGTTGTAGCCCTAAATAATACCCTAGAATGTGATCTAGCAATATTTCTTAGAAACATTTTTGTGCATTATGTTAAGGAGTTCCAAGCTGCTCTACATAATGCAGTCTTCAAATATCTTTCTCGCTGACAGGGGATAGAGCTAGATGTGCCTTGTAGCTTCTTTCCATCTCAAATTGTTAATTATCAATTTTGACGATGTAAGGAATGCCAAGCCCAAAAACCCATGGACAGGAAGGAGAATTCAATTTACTGTTCTATGCTAATTTATAAAATGCAATGGGAAAAGACAAGGATCACCACCACTCAGAGTTTTGGAGTCTTTTATGGAATGAGATGCTGATGATTCTACTCTTCATTCTGACAGGGAGGTAAAGAAAATTATTAATTTCTGATTTCCTGGGCAGACCGATGACAGACGCAGGAAAAGACAAGTTAAGTCCATTAATTTGGTCAGTGTGAACGGGAGCTGCCGGCAGTTTGATTTATAAAATGTGCTACTTGAAAGCTGACTATTAAGAATACACTTGAAAGGTGGAAGGAGCAGAACAGTGGGCAGATCTGATGATCAGGTAAATGAATTGAGGACAGTCGATAATGCCATTAAGGATGGTGGTGACACAGCATTATGCTGATGCGGACGCCGCAGGTGATATACTCTATAGGGCTGAGGCATCCTGCTGAGTGATATCACCATTGGCTTTGTATCACCACGACGCTTTCCCCTTCAAGTGGGTGCAGCTGTTGTTTCGGTCTCCTATTCCTTTGGTGGCTGTGCCTTATGCAAACACTAGCATGGAAAGGCGGTGCAAATGAAATCGGAGTTTGGCACATCTCAAAGTACTGCAAATGAACCCGAGCAACTGAGAGGACAGTCAGAGGATCGGTCAGTTGGCAAATCCCGGGGACAGCAAAGCCAGGTTTGATTTATTGTATGTGGTGGGTAAATCTGCATCGGCTTACGGCGCATTGTGTCAAACAGCATTGCCCCGAGTCATGCTTGTCTCAAAGGTCACCGTGTCTGCATTTGTCTTCGAACATCTCAGTAGCGAATATCTGATTTTGGAAGTGTGGCAGATGACTTATTTGCACACACACACACAAATATTTCAATTATAACTACAGATAGTCTGCTTACACTGGAAACTCGCATGCCACACGTCTCGAAAATTGATTCTCCTCTATAGTAATGGCAGGGATATTGTCTGCGTGATGACAGTGAGATAGGCAGAGGGGAAAAGGGAGATGGAAACTTATTTTCTGCCTTGTAGATACTGTATTCTGTGTAACTACTGTCACAGTTATGGGGCTAAAAGCACTGCAGATCCCTCCTGGTCTCTTTGACTGCACTCCTTCTAGATCTGAGGCCAAGTGGTATCCCCTTTCTTGGGATTCTCCCACTCTTAGAGTGGGCCCTGGGTTACAGCCCCTCCGTACCAATTGTGAGTAGCTCAGCAGGTCTCACTTATATTCAATACCTGCAGTTCTGTCCCTCTGGGCACAATGACAGTGCAACCAGTGACCAGGCAGCCTTCTCAAAGCAACGTATCATTTATTTAGGATGAAAGCACTTAAGAGAAACAGATCTTAAAACAATGAACAGACTGTATGCCCATTTATCTTAGCAGGTGGGTAATCATCTTCCACTTGGGGACCCTGATCGGTCCAACTTCCTATAGACTCCTCCACAGAGCCTCTCCTTGTGTCAGCTTGTCTGCCTGGACAGCCCCTGGCTCAGATTCGGTGACTCTCTCAGCATGACATGAGTGAGATGCCAGATGTAACCTCTTGGATAACATTACGCTTCCAGTCCCTTTTAAATCTCAAATCTCTAGCGCAGGACACAAACTGATGGGGAACATAGCTCCCTCCCCCCTAAAATGAAACTTTCTTTACAGCTAGATTGTCTCTAGGCAGTCCACGCAGGACAGTATGGGGGAGTAAGGCTACCCCTTACATGGCTACATTAGGGCGGCCCAGTTCAGCATGCTCCCTCACCGAGACTGAGGAGTAAGCTGAGCCACGGCTCCACCTTCTATTCCCCAGGCAACAAAGTTGGCCTGGTGTGAATGTGAAAGAAAGTTGCTCCTCTCCACCCATCAAAGTCACAATACTTCCCAGAGTTTCTCCTACGGTGGGGCAGTTTGCATGCTGCCTCTTACACAGTGTTGTGTTGGGTAGTCACCCCAATCTAGCCCTTTGTGACTATACACGAAGACAAAAGAACATTTTCATGTGTGACCTACTGGCTAGAGCACTGCATCGGGACTCAGGAGACCTGGGTTTTAGTCCTGGCTCTGCCCCGGCCTGCTGGGGGACCTTGGGAAAGTCACATCATTGCTGTGTGCCTCAGTTTCCCCATCTGTAAAAGGGAGGATAACGATGCCCCTTGCATAAAGCACTTTGATGTCTACTGATGAATAATGTTCAATAAGAGCTTGGTGTGATGACGATGATAAATGTTTACCTTTAGAATTGTGCATCTACTTAGATATTGTGGTAGTAAAAGAGTACAAAATATTTTAATGCAGCTACAGGATATCAATGCCATGATGCCAAAATCTGCCCTGGATTCCCTCCTCCTCGGTGCAGAATTCCAGAGGCAGCTGCTAACTCACATACAAACTTTTGATAACTTTAGCTCAACCAAGCAATTTTTTTTGTGCATTTCCCTTCACCATCTTATTAAAGAGTGAGAGGGAAAAAAGCTCAGCAAAAAGTGTTTCTCTTCTTTTCCCCAAAAAGTTCATCTTCACCCTTTATTTTAAAGGAAAAATCTGTGTGATCTAAGCAAGCTTAGTTTGATTGCATCTGACAGATTTAAAGTGCACCCCTTTCTCCTCAGGAGACTTTGATCCTTTCACTGACAGGGCTTGTAGCTGCAGAAAAATTACCTTGTCATATGCAACCTGGTGTTACAGGCTGGTATTGACAATGCAAAGTGTCGGTAACGGATGCACAGACCAACAGGGCTAAATAATTAATAAGAAGAGCATAAACTGCTCCTGCATTTCCCCCTCCAAGGTAGTTCCCTTTTGTACAGTGTGTTCCATAAGATGACATGGAGACAGAACATCCTCATCCCATGCTACCATAAGGACACCAGCTCTTATTAAAAGATACCAGCATCCAGTGGTTCTGGGAGAAAGGCTGCCATTGATCCAAGAAAGGGCATATTGAAGTTGTTATACAGAAATTTGCCTAGCTACAGTATTCACTGGATTTAGCACAAAAGAGATTTCTGAATTTCCACTTTGCACGAAGGCTAACTCAGATGGAACTCCTGATGTGAAAGGTCAATGACTGGTCTACTGAGCAATGGAACAGAATACATCTTGCCCTTCCCTGTATCACACATGGAGACACAAGAAAAAGACAGAAAATCCATCCTACTAGAGACAACACCTCCCGCTACTGCCATTGAGAGTGCTCCATCTAGAAAAGCTACTCAGCAGCTGAGAGACAGGGAAGGGCTGAATAACCTGATAAAGGCAGGAAATGAGAATACAAAGGCAACGTGGAACAAAGAGGAAGGGTGTCATACTTGCAGATTTATGGCCTGATCCAGCTCCCCTGGAAGTCAGTGAAAAGACCCAAAGTTCGATGAGAGCTAGATCAGACTCCTTTTTCGTGGAGAAACCCCTAGATTGTGCTAGAGGCGAGTGACATTCATCTGCTTCCCTTGGTTTCTCCTGCCTCATTTCAATTTTAAATTAGGAGCTAATTAGGAACTGTTATGGGATGAGGACCAGTGAATTATCGACATAAAAGAAAATGAAAAGGCAAGACATTTTGTAGGAGAAAGTGAATAGTTTCCAACTTCATTACATCCTATTTAGCACAACATATCTCTAGCTTTCCTAGTGAAAAAACATTTACTTTTCTGGGATTCTATGGCTCAGGTCAGGAATATTACATCTCTCTTTCCCCCCCCCCCACCCCGAGTATGTACATCTATAGTATACATCTATCTAGTGACCACCTCTGTGCCCATGACATACTGCCTGACCTGCATTTAACGGAGGTAGCTGAGCTAGATCCCTTCTCCACTAGATCCCCTTTTTTGGAACTTGCTTTTTACCTATTTCAGTAACAGTCTGTGCTTGTTAGCAGAACTAGTTGAAAAAGATTTTTTTCTGCTGAAAATTTCAGTTTTTTCGGGGAAATTTGAAGACCAACCAACTATGGCTCACACCCACCAAATTTTGGCTGAAACCCATAAAATTTCAGTTTGGAAATGCTGCAGCAACGCTTCATAGGAGTTGTAGTTCAGGGAATCATGTTCCCATTGTTCTCTAGGAAGGCCTGGATAAGCATCCCAGAGCTTGCCTGTTTACCTAAAGCTTATCTGAAGAGCTTTGGTCAAGCAGTTGGACTGTAAATCTCACAGGTATGGTCTCTGTCATTTGACTCCATGTTTGTAATACGAAGCCTACCCTCCGCACTCACTCCTGGCGGTGCTGGTGACGACATTATCCCACCTCACTACTCCGGTTTTGATGAGCTTTTGAAGCAGGAGTTCAGTCTATTGTCGCCTTCAAAGAAAAAAAGTAATACATTGCAGATCAAACAAAAATATCGAAGCCAAAGCAATTTGCATCTATCAACTATAATCAAGACCACTAGCATCACTGCTGTGGCGTTCTGGTCCTCACCTGCCCTGAAAGTTCAAAGGCTACAGCAATGAGCTATTATCATATTTCCCACAGACAGGGCAGGCAAATGAGTGAATATTTAAGCAGTGCCAAAACATCACAACGCACTTCCTCAGCTTCAGAATTGGATTTGGCAGTTCCTAAATTGTGTGCTGTTTCAGGCAGTACAGTTTACCGTCTGAAAAACCATCAGACCACCATTTCTATAGCAAATAGCTTAATAAATGTTCAGTTAAAAGATAATGTTCTAGTTCCCCATCATGATGAGGCAGTGCCTCCTGGTAGACAGAGATAACGTGTCCCACGTATATTTTGTTATTTTCCAAACAGGAGGCTGGGAAGAAACACCACTGCAAAAGCAATTGTTTTAAAAACAACAGCGGGGCTCAAAGCCTGAATTCCTTTATTTAGTCTGATCTAAAGGAAGACACCCATTGAGGTCAGTAGGATTTTGCATGAATAAAAGGTAAGTATGGAGTTCATGATCTGTCTCAGGTGAGTAAAAATAGGTTAAAAAAATTCTGTTTTAAATGAAAATTAGAGTGATGCTAATAAATAGTACTTGAATTTGTAACAGCAGCCACTCATCCATGGATACGAACTCACATCATATGATGCAGGGTACTAGCCTTTGTAATGCTAACTCCTATCCAGGGACTAGGGTTCACAGTATACTATTCAGCCACCTGATGTCTCTGTGTTATATGGAGTTTCCGGCAGGCTGTGGTTCCTGGTAATACTCCTGGGGGAATTCTGTGCCCCAGCGCATGAGCAGAATTTATGGCCCCTGCAGATTTCTATGCTTCCCTGCAGAAAATGACTTTCTGACAGGGAAGCGAATGGAAGCCACAAGAGCAGTCATGCAACCCTCCCCTACTGTATGTTTCAGGTGCCCAGGGCAGCCGGCAGAGAGGTAAATCACTGTGGGGTAAGGGGTGGGACTAGGGAAGACCCAGCTGGTGGCTCCTAACCTGTGATGGGCTCAGCTGCTAGTCCCAGCTGGGCTGGAGAGGACGGGACTTCCTCTTCCCCTGCACTGCATCCGGGCCCAGGTCAGACCCACCCCCAGATTTCTCCCCCAACTGCAGGAAGCTCTGCAAACAACCCCTCTGCTTCCTGCACTAATTGCTCCTCAGCTTCACGGGAAGGGATCCTTGTACAGGGAGATGCTCCCACATCCACCCAACCCTCATCTATCCAGACACCCTCCCGCACTCAGAACCCGACCCATGAGCCCCACTCCCCCTGTACCTCAACTATCCCAATAAGCCACCTAGATCCCCACCCCACTGAGCCCCACTCCCTGGGCATCTGGACCCCCCAATGAGGCCCCCACATCCAGATCCTGCTGCTGAGCCCCAACCACCTTCAGCTGGACCCCCCTGCAGAGTCCCATTACCATTGCACCCAGAACCCCCCTCCCCCAACAAGCCCCTGTGCATCCAGATGCCCCCTGCACCTGGACCCCCCACAGAGCTGCCCACACACAGAACCCTCTCAAGCCACATCTGGATCCCCCACCACACTAAGCCCCTGCACACTTGGATCCTGCCTGGCTGAGCCTGCCTGCTCACACCTGGTGCACCTGGCACGGAGCGGCAGGACCCTGGGTTTTTCTGAGGCAGGTCCGGTCATTGTGCTGTATCAGGGTTGGGTGCAGCCTCACTGCTGAGTCAATGTGCTAGGGGAACTGCACAGACATCTCCAACCTCTGTGTAGCCAGTGGCCTGTGCTCCCCAATGCCATGCTGTAGCCTCCACATTAATTTGTCAAATAAAATTTGCAGAAATTTAGCATACTGTGTGCAGAATTTTTAATTTTTTTGGGTGCAGAATGCCCTTGGGAGTATGGTAAACGAGAGAGACAAAGCTGAAACTCACGCTGTGTGGAAGCCTATTTGTCTGTCTGGTTGTAGCTGTTTCCTTTAACACCACCAATATAAGGACTTAGGTTTCAAATATGATGAAAGGGTCAAGCAATGATGATCAGTGTCTTACCAGCACTTGTGTGAATGTCACATTTATTAAACAGTTTACGCTGTGCTATCTAAGGTTGAAAACAATTTTGTCATTAAGTTTACAATAATAACACAACAAATCACATCCTCTAAGATTTGCTCTGGAAGGGATTAAATGAGTGGGAACCTTTCAAATCACCTTAAATATATTAGGACAAGAAAGAGTGGTATCACCTCCCTTCCCTCCCACCCTATAAAAGCCCCACTGTAGGAACTGTGGATTTAGAGTCCTGCAGTATTTGTGAGGGCAAGGCCAGATTAGAGGATTTTCACCAAAACTGGTCAGAACCATACATTTTGTCAAAATCCTGTTGTTTCATTGAAGCAGAAATGTTTTGCAGAGGCATTTCAGTTTTGATTCAGAGTTTTTCCAGAAAGGTTTTTTGTTCTGGGCTCAGAAAGAGAAGTTGGGGCACTGGCCTGAGATGTGGGCAACCCAGATTCAAGTTCCTTCTCTGCCTGATTCAGAGCAATCTGGGATGAAAAACTTTTCTCTGATCAGACACTTGAACCTGGGTCACCCGCGTGCCAGAACCCTAACTACCAGGCTGGAGAACACGTACAATTCTGTTTTCATGTAATGTTGCAAAGGTTTGGGTTTTCTTCTGATGAGGAATGAAGACCAATTTTGAGACCTCACAGGTTGCCATGAAATGGAATTGTCATCCTGCACTCAGCTCTAGTTTTCATGTCAATTGTTCAAAAGACTGTAAAGAAATGTTCATGATTAGGCATTGGTGAAGCTGGTGCAAAATGTTTCACGCTTTTCTCCCCATTTATTTTCGGTGTGTGTTCACAATCGTATGGATGCAAAAAGGCCAACTCATTTCTGGGCAGAGTCTCATCATGTCACGGGACAAGGAAGTAATGTGGGACTACACCTGGAATATTGAACTCAGTTCTGGGCACCCCATTATCAGAAAGAGGTGGTTAAAGTAATAGGTGTTCAGAGAAGACCTGTGAAACTAACTTGGAGGGCTGCAGGGGAATTGACTTAAGAGCTAAATACATTGTTCAGTTTCAAGTTGACAAAAGGGGGGCAACATGATAAGAGTCTAGACACAGTTGAAGGGTGTAAACACAAAGGACAGAGGGGAATTATTTACTGTCATACACTGAGATATAACTGGGAGTAATAGAAATTACCAAAGGGAAAATTAAGGTTGAATATCAATATAAATTCCCTGGCAACAATGACAGGTTTCAGAGTAGCAGCCGTGTTAGTCTGTATTCGCAAAAAGGAGTACTTGTGGCACCTTAGAGACTAACAAATGTATTTGAGCATAAGCTTTCGTGAGCTACAGCTCACTTCATCGGCTGCAACAATGGTGGCTGATGTTCAAAAATTGTGGTGGGGTAGCTGTAGGTATCATAATGTCTTCCACCCTACTTTCTCCTTCTTCCCCCATATCTGCATTTCCCAACTTCCCCCATCTTCCAAAGTATTTTACAGGACCAATAAATACTTTCCCTATAAATGCATGGTGAAATGTGCATGTCATTGGAATTTCTAGATAGAAAAGAAAGGCCAGTCCTTCAGCTAAAAAATTCCATTTTAAATACACCCAGAGTCTATTTTTCACTTCATGATGCTTAGAAATTAGGAGAAAATTATATTCACTTTGAAGTTTCCATCCAGCAGTTTGAACTTTCCCAAATGTTCTCCTCTGTTCTTCTGTTAAAACACCAAAGCTGGATAATTTTGTAGACATTTTCCTCCAAAATAGCAACTTCTTAAACATTCAGGTTCAAATTTTCAGAACTCTGCCTAAACTCACCCCCTCTCCCTCAAAAAAAAATTGTTCTATAACAACTAATTACAGTAAAAATAAATCTTTTTAAATGATCCACTATCGGCTCTACTTTGAATTGCAAGGATCCAATAGTAACAGATGGTACAGAGGATGATAAAGGGTGCTATTCACCCACTAGGGTTATGGCTGTTGGTAGAGTGATCGGACTTCAAAAAGCAAGAGAATGTGTTTGAGGTCACACTGTTTAACCCTGTATCATGAAGTTGACTTGACTTATCACATTTATGGTTGTTTTTTGAACATACATTAGAGAAATCCTTGGGGGGAAAATGGTAAAAAACCAGATGCCTGGTAATCCTATAATCAGGGCAGTGTGACCTGGCAGCCAGAGTCAGTAGTACTTGTGAGCTGTGTCACCACCATCCCAGGGTGAGCGGTGGCCAGGATAGGGGGACCCAAGCCCACCCTCTCTACCTGGGCCTAACCCAGGGCCTAACCCAGGGCCCTGTTGGTGGAGGGGTGGCCCTCCACCAGCTCGGCGGGGCTCCTACCAAAACACGCCAAGCCTGTCTACGGTCCTACTACCACTTCCCCACAACGTTTCCCTGGGTCACTTCCTACCCAATTCTCTGCAGTTTGCTATCTCCAGATCTCCAAGGTCTCTCCCCTCTCTGCAGCATCCTGAGCCCGTGTGTCAGGATCTGTCTTCATCCGTCCACATCCTGGAGTGCAGGCGGTCTTCTCCCAGGAATTAGCAGCACACCTCCTTCCTCACCAGCCGTCAGCCCAGTCTGAGCAGCTCTGCTGCCTTTTATAGCCTGTCTCCATCTGGAGCATGCCCAGCAGAGCCGAGGGGGTGGGGCCTCCTCAGCCCAGAGAGAAGGATGAACCCCTGCCGCACCAGTGCGGCACTGTTACACCCCGTCACAGAGCCCCATTGTGCTGGGTACTTTAAAAAACACAACAAAGAGAGACAATCCCTACCTGGAGAGACATACAGTCAAAAGACACAGAGAGATGAAGGGGAGGTGTTGAGGATCCTACAGTAAATATAAGCAGAGAAAACATGATGGTGTGATGTGAAGTAAAGGCTGCAAACTGATCCAGGCATGCTGACCCCCATGCCTAAACGTAACGTAATCCCATGAAACTGGCAAGATTAGGGCTTAATGTTTTATTGGCGTAAGTCTGGCATTACCTGCATAACTCACTGTTTTATTTAGAGATGGACTAGAGCAGGGAGCATGTGCGAGGCTGTAATCATACTGGAAAGAGCAGCCACTTGTGGGACCCCAAAGAGCCATGTGCTGGGCATGACCAGTCTAATGGGACTATGGTTGGGTCTCTGCATACTCAGATCAGCAAGGAAAACGATATCCTGCAGATATGCACGTATGCTGCAGTATTTTACAATATTTACTCCCGTGTCAGTTTCCAGACAGTATTGTCATATTTGGCAGAGCATGCGTTCCCCAAACTCTTGAGTTGTCACAATTATGACGTGCATGCACACACAGAGAGTATTGACAACAGCTGAAGACACCTTTCTCCCTTCACACTCAAGCATCGCAGTACCAGCCGAACACATTCATTTTCTTCAATCTTAAAAAAGATTCCTGTGATAAAAATGAAAAAAAACAATTTCAGCCTCAGTCCAATTCTGAGAGAAACTAGAAACCTCTGTTATCGAGAGGGAAATTTTCAAAAGTGCCTAAGGGATTTTAGGGAGTCAAGGTGGGTGAGGGAATCTCTTTTATTGGACCGACTTGTGTTGGTGAAAGAGACAAGCTTTTGAGATAACAGAGCTCTTCTTCGGGTTTGGAAAAGGTACTCAGAAACTTAAGATTTAAGACCAATGAAAGTCAATGGGAATTATGCTCCTAAATCCCTTACACTCTTGAAAATTTCCCCATTTATCTGTCTCACTCTCATTCTATCATATCTGTCTAGTCATTTATCATATTTCTAATATGCCTTTCAAGATGATATCTAGGTGCCATTTTTACATTAGACAGATCTCTCTCCCCATGTAAGCCAATTTCTCAAACTAACACAATAATCTTGCCAGGATATTATAGAATCCTAGAAGATTAGGGTTGGAAGAGGCCTCAGGAGGTCATCTAGTCCAATCCCCTGCTCAAAGCAGGGGATTCATCCACAGCGATTCATCCACTGCGATACCGACACCTGGTTTTATCAGGTAGCAGGAGTTTCACTGTAATGCTGTTCTCCTGTCCTCTTTAAAAACAGTTATATGAAATGTGTTCATAACTCCTGACTGATTCTGCTGACAGCAGAAAAGTTATTACTCCAAATGCAGCTGAGGCTGCTGATCTGACAATTGATCTTAAATGCAGCTACATCATTGGGCTGTTTCTACATTCTGTTAACAGAATGAGGCTGATTTGAATCCCTGCACTTGTAACTGTGCAGGATTTATTCTGATTACGGTCATTCCACTATTCAATGCAAAAACTAGGGATGGGCAAACAGGTTGCCATTAGAATGGAGTAAATAATTCACAACAAAACTACTGGAATAATTTAGCCTCTTTTTCCTTTTCCATGGATACACAGGGCAAAAAGATCCTCCTGACTTATGCATCTAAGTCCCTTTGACTTTCAACGAACATAAGTTTCTAAATTACACAGACGCTTTTGAAAATTTCACCCCTTATTTTCTGAACAATTTCTGAGCGTAATTATTCATCTGTAGCATGCACTCAGGGGGTGATGTGGTGCCATTTAAATCAATGGCAAAGCTGCCTTAATCGTCTTGTGCCTCAGTTTCCCATCTATAAAATCCTTCCTTTCTCCTACCATTTGTCTGTTCTATTTAGATTGTAAAATTCTTTGGGGGCAGGGACTGTGTCTCACTAGTGTACTTGCAAAGTCTGCAGTTTTGGGTGCTATTATATCAAATATAAAACCTTTAGATGCTACTATCATATCAAATAATCCTAATTAAATAATAGAACAGGTATAAAAGGGGTACTTAGTGGAAGCAAATTGGTAGAATTCTTTTGTGCTATCCAACCTAGGGATACAATAAAAAATAACCTGAATCTAGAATTCAAAGTGAACTTAAACCTGTTTTTGTTTGTTTAGGGCAAGGGTGCAGGTCGCAGGAGTGTCTGGTGAGGATGTTGTTAAGTCGGATTATGTTGGGGTATTTTCTTTCTGCCATTTTACATGTATCTGAACTTCCTGGTGTTTGACAGTAGCGGAAGTGCAAAGACTTATGAGATAAACATGAGAAACACAAGATAAATGTTGCGTTATTTTAGCAGCATTAAAGACCTGCTGGAAAAACTGACCTAAATAGGTTTGGAATCAGGCCCTCATTACTAGGAGACAGTCTAATTTTGCAGTTTTGCTGGCCCAACTTGCAAAAGAAAGGACAAAAGAGTAAGATTTTTCAATCCAATTTTGCAGCCCCAAAGGCCCAGCTTAACCAGTAAAGTTGGCTTATATGGTTAGTCAAACTGGATTTGCTGCACCTTTGTGTCACCAGCACGGCACGCAGCAGCTGGGAGCATACTGGTGAATCAGGCCCAAACCTCGGGGTACTTATCAGAATTGAAATGAACCTCTGAACCTTTGGAAGCTCCCTGACCGCTGGTAAAAAAGACTGTGAAATAAGAATTTCAGCAAGTAACTGACAGCTGAATTGTTACCTGTTGGATGGCAGAAGAAGCAGATGTCTTTTGCAAAAACAGGTGTACAGTTGCCCCAGAGACAACCGCTCGTCAGTTCCACTCTAACCAGTAGGTCAGTCATCTCATCTACCACCTGCCCTGACAAGGCACAAAAGGGCAACAGCAGAAAACAGATCAGATGGTGAAACTTGGGGAAATGCCAGTCTGAAAATGGGATACAACTACTGTACTAGATGAAGACTCTTATTTAATGGTATCAGAGAAGACAATAATGGTAAACAACAGTGATTTTTTTCACTTGCAAACCTTAGCTCCTTTGGGACCAGATTCTGATGTGCTTATTCAGTGAGTCACTGGCTGGGTTAAGACATAGGCACTACAGATGTCTACCTATGCCACCGGCTTCCAGAGGTGTGATTATATTAGATTCTCAGCTTTCATTAAAAAAAAAAAAAGTAAGTTTCTAGCCCGCATGGCTGCAAAGAAATGCTTGAAAACATGACCCAACTGCAACCAGTGCAGGGACTGTTGGGAGCTTAAAACAGTATCTCTGAGAGGGGTGACTTGTCTCATGCATCTCAGTAGGATATTCACTGCAAGACCCATTGCTTTGGCCTTACCAGCAGAGGACTGTGTGTGTCAGGAAATGTGTACAGCAGGCCCCAGACAGATACATCCTGACTGCTTGGCTAAGTACGGTCACCCCTGCCTTTCCAGGGGTGAAAGGGTGTGTCCTACAGCAGCTTCTAGTGGGGATAATGGGGCCCCTGCCTCTCTGAAAGTATAAGGGTAAGTTTATAGGAGTGGGTCCGTGGGAGGCCTGGTTTCACGCTGTACCTGCAGCCCTGGCTTGAATAGAACCTTACAGCTCAATTGGGATCAATTAGCAGGGTTGTAATACGTTTACTTACACCGGGTTAGACTGTCACAGCCCTTAATCCCGCAGGCCCCCTCATCACCCCAAATTGTGACTCCCGCTGTGGGACCTGGGAGACTAGGAGCTACTCACCCAGTATTCCTCCCTTTGAGTGTATGGAGGAGGTGGGGAGTTGGAGGATTCCACCCCTTCTCCCGCCACAGATGCAGGACAAGCAGCTCCACAGAAAGGGGTCAAATAATTTACATCCCCAGACTAGAGCAAAGGAGGAGTGGAGAAGAAACTGGGACTGTTGAGGGTCACAGTTCATTCTCTGATCTGCTCCTGGGCCAGAGCTGCCCCTTATGGGCTCAGAAACTCAACCTAGTCCAGTGAGGGCCACTTTACCTCATGAACTGTCCCTGATGGGCTACTTGCAGAGTAAGGTGCTACTCAGTATTAGTAAGAGTGTCAAGATTTCTCCCCTTTAAAAAAAAATTACACTTTAAACTTTGGGCTAGCTCTCTCTTTGGGACAGAGAAGCAAATTAGATGCTCAAATTAAAAAACAGGGTTGAAGCAGTACAAAAGGGAACTTTCTGACATCTTTATGTCTCTAAATGTACCACTTGGAGTAGTAAAAGGCATTTTGCTGGAGCACATTTAAAGTTGAGACACAGGAATATCTGGAACTGCTCCAGTGGGGGCAATAGAGGAGATATTTACTTGTACGCCAGGAGCATTGGTTTTAATTATTAGAGTGCCTAGATTATTCAATTATGCTTGCAAAAGACTTTAGTCAGTCGTTGCCGTTAAGATTCCCCCTCCAGAACAAAGAGCTGGGGCTTGCGTGGGCCGTTCTCTGGTATAAAGAGAAAATGTAGCTAAAAGAAGCAAAATGAGAGCTGCTTCCTGGGAGGATCCAGCAGAGATTGTCTATCTGTAGCTGTGTGTATTGTACCTGGACCACAGCATGGGGATGGCTTTTGCAGAACCTCCGATGAAGCTCTCTAGGGTAGCTTATGTGAATGACTGCTGGTCACTGAACAGCCACCTTGTTCTGTCCTGTACAAGAACTTGTATATTTTCTTCTTATGCTACCTGACTCTCCCTGTTGATCCAGTAAGTCATATTGTACTCTGGTGAGATGCAGAAGCCACAGCTGGAAGTTCCTTGGTATTGCTGCTGTTGCTAGTGGCATCACAACCACATGGGAACTGTGAAACGATTGCTCATAGCGTCTCCCGGCCTGTGACGGGGTGTGGCTCACCACCGGGGTGCCTCCTGATGGATGTCCCGGAGATCAGCTCTGCTAACCAGTGCACCCTCTTCTGGTGGTGTCCTGCCCGCCGTCACCTCCACTCCTAGGCTCATGTCACCCCAAGGACTGCAGTGTCCTCTTCAGGAGACAGCCCTCCAGCTGTGTCACACTCAGTTCTCCCTCCTTCCAGGGGAACGGCAGTCCAGCCACTTCCTCAGTGGCAATTTGCGGAAAGTGGGGGCAGAACCCAGGCCTGTCCACTACTCTGGGTCCCAACCCAGGGACCCTGTAGATGGCAGCCATGTGCTGCATCCCCTCCAACCCCACAGTCTACTTCCCTGGGCCACTTCCCCACTGCCCCAGCACCTTCCCCGGACCCCAGAATGCCGGCAGTGAGCCGGGAGCTCACCCTCACTCCCCTGATCCTGCCCAGCACTGCTCTGTCCAAGGTGCTAGCTGCCTTCTGCCTGCAAGGCAGCCTGTCCTCTCGCTCCCTAAGCTCCAGGGAGTGACCGACTTGCTCTGCCCTGCAGCTCTTCTTATATAGGCCTGGCCTGGCCCTGTTTGGCTGCTCCTCCCAGACCCTCTCCAATAGGCTGTCTCCTGCACAGCCTCCCTAGAGTCCTCTCCAATTAGCTGCCTGTTGCGCAGCCTCCTTAGGGTTCTATTAAGCCTTTATGGGCTAGTGTGGGGCAGTGGCCCCATCACACTGATCTTCTGCAAATCTTTGAGACATTTAGCACAACATCCAATCATGCAGACGTGTCTTAGTTGTGCCACTAGATCAACTTCCTGCTCAAGATAAACATCTCCTCTTACATTTTCAGGGCCCAAATCCTCAGCTGATGTAAATGGGTGAAATGCCATTGAGGCCAATCCAGCTAAGCCCCCTTGTGCCAGGTGAGGACTGGGCCCTCTATCATTACTGGAATTGGGGGTGAGTGATCACAGAACTTCCATAAACACGTCTCTCGCTATTTGGTGCAGAGGGTAGGAGGGGTGCAGCTCACTGAAACGTTTGTAATTGTCGGATTCTAGGACATTTAATGAACTAAAGGTCAAGCCACTCTAGCATTTCATCATAATCAGATACATGTGAACGCCGCAAAAATAATGACAGAGACATGTAATTTAGCTGTGCAAAAAAGACTGACTCTTATTTTCTTTCAGTGTCATCTTCTAATGAGAGTGAATATTACTTTAGTCTCTTTCAGCTAGATAGTTTCAAGGAAGAGTTCACCTTTACAGGTCTGTGTTTTGGAGACAAAGAAACTGGGATTTTTAGACCTATAAAATAAACTGGACTTTTTGATTGAATAACATCTGATAAAACTGCCTAAACAAAGAGACAGGGATCCTAAGGCCCTTTTGAAATTAATTTGGGTATGTTGCTGAGAGAATCTCGGTTACCCTTAGCAAAACTGGGAGCTGACCACTTTTCTTGAGCACCCCGCTTGTTCTTTATGGGTGGAATTTTCAAAAACAGTCTGTGTTAGCCTCGTCCCCATCTTTCAGTCCACTCAGAACGCCCTCTGTTAGGGGAGGGGTCAAGGAGGGTCTATACTAGCCTTTTGCCAATTGGGACATCCCAGCAATAAGGGAATCCACACCTGCTGCCTTAAGACAACTGCAATTTACCTTTGAGCTATTCAAGTTTTGCAGAGGAGAGTTAAGAAGGACCAAGGATTTGGCCCCAAATTCTGAAAATTAATCTCAACCTCTATATAAGCATATTATATGTATTAGGTTAAAACACAGCTCCTGAAACTGTGTACTGCACTGGTCTCAAATGAAAGAAGGAACAAAGGCATTTGTGTCCCTGAGAAATGAGTTCAGAACAAATGTTTTCAAAATATTCCCATAAATCTGGGATTGTTACAAACCAAGGCAGTTTTCCTGAGTAGTAAGTTTGTTTCATTTTTTGTAAGAAACTACCTGGCTGCCTTTAGGATCCTGAGGAGTTAGGGGACCAGTTTTCATGCTGCCCTGTCCAATTGAGGTTGTACAGCCTGACTTAAAAAGGAGATCTTTTCCCTGCCTGAGCTGGGGTGGGGTGAGCACGGAGAGGTGCCAGCCAGTCACGTTTGATTGTGATAAATAATCAGTTGTGCGCTCAGTGTGTGATGCTTGTTAAAATCCAAGCTTTGGAATAGCTCCCGAATCGCACTGCAACCACCTCCACCACCAATCTCTTTTGCATCTCATTGGCATTTGAGAACATTAATTGACTCATTATTCCAATTCATATTCAGGAAAGGAAGCTGATTAAGGAAGGCAGATGCAGAATCTCCAGACACATTTGTAGCTGTGTTGTTTGTCCCGGCAGTTTACTTGAGTTATTAGAATACTTAGGTAGCAATATCCAGGAGAACAGGGAACGTGTCCTGCTAAAGTGGGCCCCTTACAGAATTTGTCTTTTAACCCCATGATGGTACACCTTTGCCCTTGATTGAAAACCACCTCTGCATATGCACAAAATGATTCCATTGAAACACTCAGGATTAAATAAAACAGCTTCAGTTCATTGTGAAATTACTCTGGTGGAAAAGAGCTTTCTGGTATTTTTCTGTATGTTCAAGTTTAAGAGTTCTGATTTAAAAATGTAATTATAAATTAAGTTCTATAGACACCATCAAGATCACCATGGGCTGAATTCTGCCTTTTTATCCATGTGGACAGTTTCATTCCTGCCAGTAGATTAGCGTAGATAAAACAGAGGGCATACATTTTCCCCGCTATATTTTTGCTGGCATTGCTAACAGCGCTGGGTAAATATTGAGTGAAAATGAAGAACAGTAACAATTGGAGCTTGGGGAGTATCTGTAAATTCTGTGAGCTAGATTGTGCCAGGTCCTCCTATCAAAAGAGTGTCCCCTTCCTCTTGCACAGCCCTTGCAAATTGAACGTCTGCTCCCATAGTATGCATCCAAACGTAGCTGGGAGGGAGGGGATGAGGTTGGGGAATGGCTCTCTTTGCACTGGCCCTTTCGGGCCCAGCCTAAAGTAAGATGCAGCCTTCAGCATCTGCCTGAGGTATTGGCAAAATTCCAGTTTGGCTCACTATGTTCCACTTGCTGCCTTTTTTTGAATCACAGCGAAGTCAGTTGATGTTGATTGTGGCCTTTTTCCGATGGTATCTGGATCTCCATGAAGATTCTGAGGGCACGTTTTGCACTGCATTTGGAATGTCAAGTTTCAGGCTGTGATTCATTATGATTGGTGGGAGTAGAACGGTTGAAGTCACATGGTGTTTCTTCTGGTCCCTTGATTGGCTGAATATATCCAGATGCAGAGGGTCAGCAGAAGCCAGCTGGGCTGATTATCTCATAGGGTGTGGCTTCGTGACTCAGTGGAAAAAAAAACATAGGCTGAATATTTTTCAAAATTGGCCAGTGTTTCAGTTTTGGGGTACCCCAGGTGAGACACTGATTGTTGGCCCTAGCATCTCTGTTAATATTTCAAAGAGCCTCAGCCCTGGTTTTCTACAGCAGGGACTGATGGGGCCTAATTCTGCTACGGATCCCTGTTAGTCAACAACGTGGAGAAGCTCTGGGATGGTTCCTGGTGCATTATGGTGAGTAGGGATGCTCATTCCCCCTCTCCCTGATGACCAAACTAGATTAAGAGCAGTATCCCTGAGTCAGGAAGAACAGAGGGAGAGTTGTCTGTCTATCTGATGTCTGGTTGGAATATTTACATGGCAAGAAAGGCTGCTTTTAGGGTTGGGAGGAAAAAACACAAACATTTTAAAATGTGAGACAAATGAAACCACAGCAATATGGGTTTTTTAAAATTCTTTTTTGCCTCTTTTACCGCTGGACAAAACTGATGTGTGTTACAATGGACAGCCACAAATGACAGGGGTAAGGCCACTGATTTTATCTGCATGGTCACGTGCCTTTTTTATCTAAGTGTCTGGCGTTCCCTTTTCCCCCTTACAGTCCAGCATTACGACTGACCTGTACATCTTATGGCAAGTACTGTGGCAGGTCAGCGTATGAGATGCCTGCGTGGTGCTTGCCTATCCTGAGGCTAGATAGCCAGTTCTGTTAGCGTCTGATCTAATGCCTATCATAGGCAATAGAAAGACTCTAAGCGACTTCAGTGGACAGTTCAGTGAAACTTCCGTGAACTGGGCCCGCAGTGGCTTACTTTCCTGAACACTAGGGGGGAAAAAGATGTCTTTTCCTTTCCATCCATAGGCTCCTCAGCAAAGCTTCCACCAACCATTCCTTTTAGAAGAGTTATGCCAAAGCTGGATTGTTACAGTTTCACTAATGACATGGCTCTCGTCTACTACCTGTCTTTTATTTCATACAACCACAATGCTGATTAAACCTGGCCTGCATATTAAATGATTATCTTGTACACGTTGTGAATCGTGCATGAGGAGCACTTAGCTTACAGAGTTGAGTTGTGCATTCATTTTATCTTTTAAAACGAACATGACTTTCGTTGCCATCACTCTGCTCCTATGTTGTATCCTTTCCCCCCCAACCTGTGTCTGTCTTCTCTACTTATGTTGTAAGCTCTTGTGTTTGTACAGTGCCTAGCACAATGTGGCCTCATTTTCGGTCAGTCCCTAGGCATTAGTACAATCCTAATTATTCATGTCAATCAAGTACTTTGATGAAGCTTAGGTGACACACAAGCACACACAGAAGAAAGGCCATGTCTGAAAACTTGCAAGAGGAAATCTCTTTATTATACCAACCTCAGATGATTTCAGTGATGGCAGTAAATGCCAGATTCTAAGTCCATTGAAGCCAATGAAAGTCTTTACATTGAATTCAATAAGCTTTTGGCTGATATTACAGCATCTACTTAGATTAAACTTCTCTTGAAGTTTGATGGAAGTTGTACATGACTAAGGACAGAAGTATCGGCTCCTTATTGTCCTTCATTATTTTACAGTAGATGTTTCTTTTCAATGACAGCTTCACTTCCATTGCTGCCAGTTCCTTCACCTTCACAAGTACAAATAGCAACCTAAAAAAAGAAAAATATCCCTCACCAAAGAGCATTAGGATCAACTCAGCAGACTGCAATGGCTCCTTTGGTGCCATTATGATCTATCATATAAATACATAATTAAGGACTTTTTGAAATGCAAATTATACAAATATTGTGACAAATTTCCTCCACTGCCTTGGTGGGTCTTGTGCTTATTGGTGGATTTGCTCACCATGGAGCTTCACAACAGCCCTCAGTTTGGCCGTTTTCATGAACCCACAGTCCAGGTCAACTCCTCCTGTGTCTGACCAGGAGTTGGGAGGTTTGGGGGGAACCCGGACCCGCCCTCTACTCCGGGTTTCAGCCCAGGGCCCTGTGGAATGCAGCTGTCTAGAGTGCCTCCTGGAACAGCTGTGCAACAGCTACAACTCCCTGGGCTACTTCCCCATGGCCTCCTCCCAACACCTTCTTTATCCTCACCATAGGCTCTTCCTCCTGGTGTCTGATAATACTTGTACTCCTCAGTCCTCCAACTGTACACGTTCTCACTCTCAGCTCCTAGCGCCTCTTGCTCCCAGCTCCTTACATGCACACCACAAACTGAAGTGAGCTCCTTTTTAAACCTAGGTTCTCTGATTAGCCTGCCTTAATTGATTCTAGCAGCTTATTGATTGGCTGCAGGTGTTCTAATCAGCCTGTCTGTCTTAATTGTCTCCAGAAGGTTCCTGATTGTTCTGGAACCTTCCCTGTTACCTTACCTAGGGAAAAGGGACCTACTTAACCTGGGGCTAATATATCTGCCTTCTCCTCTAGCCATCTGGCCCGACCCTGTCACAGTATATATTAAGGGTCTTCTTCAAACGCAGATTACTGACCCAACGGAGCATAATGACTCCTTTGGGGCTGCTTGTAAATATATATTTAGATTTTGAAATGTGGAGAATTGACCCAATAGACTATTAGCTACTCCTGCAGAGCTATTTAAAGTGTCTTGTACAGACGCATATTTGGAGAGGGTTTTTTTTTTTAGACAAATATCATTAACCTCCAACTACTCAGCAGTGCAAAAAAATTTTTGCTGGGGAAATAGATTGCTGCAGTGTACTTGTATACCATCTGCTTTTAAATGAAATAATTTTGGCCATGGATATTTTTTCCTAAGTGAACAAATAGCAGCAATTCAGCATTGACTAATGGCCTAAAATGGCTACTTTACAAATACTTTGAGGGACTGGAGAAAGCTGAAGGAGGTGACCACTCTCAGGAGGCACTCCCCACTTTTCAAACCCAAATATCACAGATCGCAACAGAGAGCTACAGTCTGCGCAGGCAATCGACACAGCTCCATGATGAAAACATGGCACTGAGGGCCCAAGTGTCACAGCGCACCAAAGATAACCAGATGCTACGAGATGAGGCGGCCTGGCTGTAGGATGAAAACACTACACTATGGGTGTGCACTGTGGCTGTGTACCCAGACCAGGTCCTCCCAGTCGTACTTCCAGAATGTTTTAATGCTGCCTGCTGTTTCTGCTTTTCCTTGGTCCTACCCTACTGACTGGCAAAAGTAGGACTCATTATTAGGCTCCTGACAGGAGATGCACTGGAATGGGCCTCATCTCTACTCGAACAAGAAAGCCCAATGCTTTCAAAATTCCTCTTGGCATTTTCTGCCATATTTGACAATCTCTACCATGCCCACTTAGTAGACGTGGACTTGGACAAACTCAAGTAGGGGCCGGGACTGGTCTTTTCCTAGGCTGCCCACTTTCAGCGACTAGTCTCGGACACCAAGTGGACCCAAGCAGCCCAGCTTTACTAGTTCTAGTGGGGACTATGCAAGGAGATTAAGGATGAGCTAGCTCATGTGGAGGCCCTGACCAACCTAGATGCCTTCATTGATCTTATCATACAAATTGACAATAGGCTCAGCGAGCGATGTAAGGAAAGGAAGGGGTCCGTTCCACTAACCAATCAATCTCCCTGGTACCTGTCTCCGACCTGGACCCCACAATCTTGCAGCTGGTTAGCGCCCATGTGACTCCTGAGGAAAAAGAGCGTTGTTGCCACCATGAGCTGTTTTTCTACAGTGGAGGATCCAGCTGTGCTCTTGCCAACTGCCTATCCCAAGTCCTAGCACAATGCAGTTTGGGAAACAAGCACACCCAGGCCTAGTAGAAGGGGTTGGCCTGGGCAGACCAAGAGATAATGCCCCCCTACTCCTCACTGAGGCAAGGTGAGCGCTCCCTGCACCTTGAAGTCCAGGACTGCCTCCGTGTTCCAGGGCATGCTGGAGGATTCTGGAGCAGCAGACAATTTCATAGATGCCTACATGGTTCAAGCCCTGGGTATTCCAGTTCAACCAAAGACTGTCCCTGATCTAGTGGAAACTAAAGATGGCTCACTCCTATCATTAGGGCCAGTGACACATGAGACAGTGCTTCTGGAAGTTCTCATTCAGGACCCTCAGGAGGTCCCTCAGTTTGGAACGATCCACTCACAACACTTCCCTACAATCCTTGGCATTTCATGGCTTGAGGCTCATGAGCTGCACATCCTTTGGCATGAGCACCAGGTTAGCTTCTGCTCCCATTTCTGCTGGTAAGTCTGCTCATGCACACTATCTGATGAACCCCAGAACCAAGACATGTCCCCCGGGGTCCTGACCATCAGTCAGATGGGGCCACCATCAGAGTTGACTCCAACACTGCCCCCAACACTGTCCCCCAAGTACAGTGACTACAGTGGCATCTTCAAAAGGAAGCAGGCTGAAAGATGGAACCTTGAGCCTATGCATGGATTACCAAACCCTCAATCAGGTCACCATCAGGCACAGATGATACTTACTGGGGGAAGGTGGAAGGGCACAATCTAAAGGGGAGGAAACGTGACCGTCCAACGTGTTTCCTCTGCCCAGTGACCCTCCCCCACCTCCGCCCTGTACCCAACCTGGGGCCGCCATGCTCTTTCCACCCGCTATTACCTGTGGGGTGGGGGGCTCTGTCCTTCTCTCCCTGCACCTCCCACCAGCACAGCTGGGTGGGGAGCAGGATGCAACGCTTCTGCCTGAGAGAACCTTTCTGGGAGGCAGCAGCAGCCCCCTCCCTACCCAGGCTTCCCTGCCGGTGACAGCAGCCAAGCATATCAGGAGGGTGAGGTGGGGCTCTGGCTTGCTTGTCCCCTCTCCCCAGCAGCAGGGCCTGGGTGGGGTGCAGCCCCCTGCCACCCCAGCTGCATGTCTTTAGAGCCCAGGCCTGCAGAGCTGCCAGGCAGCAGACATCTCCATACTTCCACCCAGCGGCTGCTGCAACCAGCTTGTGGTCCGCTACCCACGACCCGCTGTGGACACAGAACATGGGAAGTTCTGACTCAAGGGGTCTGGCAGGAGAAGCCTCATGGCTCCTGATTGGCTCCCTGCCTTATAAAAACCCCAGTGGCAGTCCAGGAAATGTCCGGGTGACAGTGTGGATCTCCGGTAATTGTCAAGACTATTCCTGCTCCTGAATTCCTGGTTCTGACCTCAGCTTGATTTGGACTTCACCTCCTGATCTGGACCCTGAAACCTGATTCAGACTCTGACCCTTGGTATTGACCTTGGCCTGGAGCCTAACTATGAAACTTCTCTGCTTTGACCGTTGGTCCTGACTGCCCTTGTAGGTTCCTGACAATTAGGCCATGTGCCTATGCATAGTCAAGAGTTCCTACCCCCAAAAGTTTACATCTTACATGTATATCTATAATTCAATCTATATTTCACTGGTAATTGGATCATTTAGACCCCTGAAAGAGGCTTTCAGGCTTTGGCCTCTACACTTTTTAAAGGAGCGTCCCTCTCCTGAGCGGTAGTACTTGTCTGGGGCCTTGCAGGTGAGAGTCCCAGAGAAGGAGAAATCAGTGATGCAGAGTTTGAATATATTTTAAATGTAACTTCTTTGATTTACCCTAATCCTAGCACAGAGGTGGTCATAAACAGCACACAGGGCAACTTCTTCCAGGAATCTCAGCCCTACACCAATGCCCTGCTCCCAGGGAGCAAATTTGCCCCCAAAATTGACTTAATTCAGAGACCTAAGCAGAGAGAGAGAAATGCTCCTGCTCCTCTCACAGCTCTGTTGACATAGAAACTTGCATAACCAAAGCCAACAACATGCAAGCCTTCCCAAGACTGAACTTTTATTCACACGCTAAGAAAAAGAACTCGGAAAATATATGTAACAGCGCCATCTGGTAACACCTGCCATAATGCTAGGATACCGTTTCCAGGCCAGATTTTTAGCTGGTATAAATAAACATAGCTCAATAAGCTATGTCGATTTATACCAGCTGAGAAACTGGCTCATTAATGATCTGATAATCAGGAAACAACCTCAAGTAACTGCTACATGGTACTACAGTAGAATTAAATAACCCTGCCAACGAGTCCTTTCACTTCAAGAACCACATTAGAAACTACTGTTCTCTGACATTAATAGCAAACCACCAATTAAGATAAATAAATAAACAGGTAAAAAAAAGTTGTTGTTTCAAATTCTAGCCTTTCTGTATGGTCGGTTGAGAACCCCCTAGAAACAGGGGATTTGACTCACCTGTAAACTGATGCAGTTAAGATTTACACAGCCCTTATTAAACTGAAGAGACCTCTGGCTGAGTAGCATTCACCCATCGGAAGGGAGAGTTAACTGTTGAAATGACGATGACATTCCATCCTTGTCTGTATGGGCTAGACTGTGCAACTCACACTCCCATTGGTAAACACTTACTCATGCAAGTAGTCCCATTAATTGCAACAGGGTAACTTACATGAGTAAATGCTCCCCAATGGGAGTAAGGATGGCACAAGCTGGCCCTGAACTGGTACCATTGTCAAAAATAGAAAACTTCAAATGATTTTTTTAAAATCTGCAATATTTAATTTAAAATCACCTTTTAATTCACTTTTCTCTAAGATTATTGGGTTTCTGCAGGGACAATCAGATTTACCATCTTACAAAAGCAAAATACAAGTAAAATAAGATATAATGGGTGAGATCCTCAGATGATGATGATGACGATTGATGATGGGGGGGGGGGGGAAGGATAGCTCAGTGGTTTGAGCATTGGCCTGCTAAGCCCAGGGTTGTGAGTTCAATCCATTGAGGGGGCCATTGAGGGATCTGGGGAGTTGAGGATTAGTCCAGCTTTGAGCAAGGGGTTGGACTAAATGACCTCCTGAGGTCCCTTCCAACCTTGATATTCTATGATGTAAATCACTATACCCCATTGAGGTAAAACAAGTGGGACTACTCAAAGACTAAGGTGGCTACTCAGTATGAATAAGGGTATTGAAATCTGTTTCTAAATGGTGGGAAATATTTTCTGAAATCCACTGTTATTGTGAAAAACTCTATACTGCACAATTCACAATATGTTTTCCAGTTTCTTTGGTTTGAGGCGTTCAATATTCTTTATTTTTATGGTAATAATAGCATAAACCTCCCAAGTAACTTCCTCCTTCCCTTTATCTATGATATGCCGTGCATTTCCTATTTCTCCAGAAACGCATACGTTCCCACAGACTACGAAGAGCTGGTGACATTGAGTGTAATGGCATTGACGTTGTCCACATAATTACATTCAGCTGGCTAGGAATTTGCAGATCTTGTCTCAGTTTGTGAACTAAATTATTTGATGAAAACATCCACCAGATTTCAAATACTTGAGAGTTAAAAGGTCCATACTGAATTCCTCTTGCTTCAAATCAGCTTCCACAGAACCTCAGAGAAAAGGGGCTTTTTTCTTTTTAATTCAGCCATCAAGTGAAGAGAAATTTCCCCTGCTCTGTCTCCTCCTATGAAATATTTGAATGTATTTTGCAAAAAGGAAGATAAGGTTTAACTTGGAGCTCTGTTGAACTACATGGATGCCATGAGGTAGAATTAGCAAAGTCACCTGCCACTTTCTGGATAGAATAATTTAGGCTACCCCAGTGAACAAATTCCTGCACAGAAATAAAATGTGCCCTTCAGCATGCATTACCCACTATGTCATAGCCACTGATCTGAATGTGTTATAACAATTCATAATTCAGGCACACTTGGAAAGAGCCTCGTCCAAAGCTTAATGAAGTGAATGGAAGTCCGTCCATTAACTTCATTGGGCATTAGATTATCTAGTCCCAGGTTTATTGTCTACTCTGTTGGGAAGTACACTGGAATGAAACAGCACTACTGGGGGCCCACCAGTCACAATGCTAGGTTTGTTGGAGTGTGCAAAGTTCTCCAAAGTCAGGCGGAGCACAGTGGTGGAGTCTGCTTTCTTTTCATGAAAGCCTTTTGGGATAGGAAAGGGTTCATGGAGAGACGGGACGCAGGTTTTACTTTAAGGCATGGAGAGTAGAAAGACTCTGGAGAGAGAGAAAACTGGGAAGGAAAGAAGGGAGGGATAATGATAAAAAAAAGAAAGTAAGGATGGAACCTCAGCAGGTTCAGATAAACTTCAGATGGTATCTGGAAATTTGGAGTCAGAGTTTCAAAATAGCTCAGCACATTGCATGCCCACTTGGGGGGTCAGCTTTTTTGCCATGTCACAATGGGGGCTAAGCTCTTGTAAATCTGGCCCTGAGTTACTTTGACAATTTGGCTTGTGGGAGTTACCCATATCTGAAAGCTAAGGCCTATTGTGACGCTTATTGCTTTATCTCTGCTCCTGGATCAGGGTTACCCAGCATTTGATGTTAGAATACGAACCGCCTAGTAGGTGCATTGACAGCATGAGTTAATCAGGAAATAGTACTGGTTCACATCTCAGATATAGACTTCATAGTGTTTAGGGAGTGTAAATGCTGTTTTATTCTAAAATAGAAGTTGGCTTCCTAACAAACACATTCCAGTGAATATGATTATCTTTCAGGTCTGTTGTTTTACCAATAGTAACTAATAATAACAGACAGCCCTGCATGTGACATGGAGTGTTTGAGTCCTAGTACTCTTATTTACTTACTCATTTAATGATAACCATAATGTATTTGTTAAATGCTGCCGTGCGTTTCGTGCTATACAAGTCACAAGTACTGACAGTCCCATACAATCTTAGCCTTCATCCTCACACAGGGGAAATAAGATCCCCTCCTTATGCCCCTGTGTGGGCTACCTGGCCATTAAGCCTGGAGTGCACAGGAATAAGTGGGTGCTGCATTCTTGCCACACGGTACCCACTGTGGAGAAGGGGTGGGGGGCTAGAGGGCCTTAGTGTTTCCTTTCCAAACGTGTAGGTCATCAGGGCTGAGACAGTGCAGTATGAAGCAGTACTATTCCGCTGCTGGTTTAGGCCGTGGACAAGTTACTTCCCTCATGGAGGAAAAGGGGGGAAGCAGAGAGGGAATTGTGGCTCTCTGGCTCACTGACAAGCAAAGAAACAGGATTTCGCTTCAGTTCAAGACAAAGTTGCCACAGAACAGAGCTGGTTGATATTTTTGTAAATTTCAAAATTTCTGAAAACTTCAAAATTTGAAAGGGGGGGGGAGGCATATTTTTTCCCTAATTTCCCCCCTGTTTATTGTTCTCTCCTACTGCTGTAGCTTTAAGCCATTGTTGAAAAGGGTGGGAAATTTCAAAAAAATTCTCACAAAACTTTTCTCTTTTTTTAGAATCATAGAACCATAGGGTTAAAAAGGACCACAAGGGTCATCTAGTCTAACCCCCTGCCAAGATGTAGGCTTTGTTTGGTCTAAACCATCCAAGACAGGTGGCTATCCAGCCTCTTTTTGAAAACCTCCAGTGAAGGAGATTCCACAACTTCCCGAGGCAGTCTGTTCCATTGCCCTACTGTTCTTACAGTTAGGAATTTTTTCCTGAGATTTAATCTAAATCTGATACGACATACTTTGAACCCATTGTCTCTTGTCCTGCCCTCTGTGGTAAGCGAGAACAATTCTTCTCCATCTTTTTTTATGGCAGCCTTTCAAGTATTTGAAGACAGCTATCATGTCCTCCCATAATCTCCTCTGTTCCAAACTAAACATACCCAGTTCCTTCAGCCTTTGCTCCTATGGCTTGCATTCCATCCCTTTGATCATCTTTGTTGCCCACCTCTGGACCCTTTCCAGTTTCTTCACATCCTTTCCATACAGCGATGACCAAAATTGGACACAGTACCAGTTTTAACTTGTTTTAACGTATAAACACCTCATTGTCCAGCCACTTTTACCACAATTATTGGAACCAAGCAAAGCAAAAATGGCAAAGACATCATCAAACAAATAAAAATCTGGCTTCTGAGATTCCTCAGACTCTAGTGGGCAGTGGCTGTTTCAAATGTAGGGGCACAGTGTGATTAATAATACATAATGATAATTATGGAGAATAATGATCTGGTCCAATAATTGTGACCTAATTATAGTATTTAACAAAGATTTCTTATTTATCCAGAGCTTTTCAAGGATCCCAAAATATTTTACATGCCAATTTTGGAGTGCAGGGCAGCAGCCAAATTTCACACAGTGGGGTGAGGGAGGATAAGAGGAAAATTTGCCCAAGAACACTAAGACAAACTTCTTTTCCAGAAAGTGCTATGGGATCTTAATATCCTCACAGAGTGGAGAAGATCATACTCATGGAAGTGAATTGAAGGGGTCATACAGACTTCCATGGACTTTGGATTTCTCTTGGTTTTTAGGGTCTAATCTGAGTGTAGCTGTTGTATTTATTGGGAAACAAACAAGCTGGCAGCATTACCTGATCCTTTCTTCTCCCTTGGCATCTGGAGTGGTCACTCCTTTTTGAGTGTTCTTCCTAACGGTGACATCCGACACTGGTCTTAATTGCTGCTACTGATCACAACTGTCCAGGATCTAAGATTCTGGCTTTCTTTTCCTGAGAAGCTGGTGATATTAGTGTAAGTTTTCCCTTCTGTTTTTAATTTTTTGTCCATGACAGATTTCACAGCAGGAAACAGCTCTGTGGCATATGGCCACTAAATTACAGAAACTTCAGAAACTTCTGTCTATGAGTTAATTTTTAAAACTAAAAAAACAGTAACTGTTTAAAAAAGAAACTAAACTAGAAAACACAAAACAATTCCCAATATCTTCCCTTAACTACACTACTAAATCTTCTGAATCATAAAAAATACAAACATACTATTTACACCACCATCCTCCAGATCAGGAAAGGATATCTAATATATAATTTTGAGGGACCTCAAAGAGCAACTAAGTTTACCTGAACAACAGTAATGGGTGACTTCAACTGCTCACATATACATATTGGTCAAGTGTTGCAACTGGACAAGATCTAAAGATGAAATTTCTTGACATCTTAAAGGATTCCTTCTTGGAACAGCTAGCTCTAGAGTACACATGAGAAGAGGCTATTCTTGACTTAGTCTGTCAAGGTTCCTTTCCCACTCTGAACTCTAGGTACAGATGTGGGGACCTGCATGAAAGACCCCCTAAGCTTATTCTTACCAGCTTAGGTTAAAACTCCCCCAAGGTACAAACTATTTTATCTTTTGTCCCTGGACTTTATTGCTGCCACCACCACCAAGCGTCTAACAAATATAATAGGGAAAGAGCCCGCTTGGAAATGTCTTTCCCTCCAAAATCCCCCCAAGCCCTACACCCCCTTTCCTGGGGAAAGCTTGATAAAAATCCTCACCAATTTGCATAGGTGAACACAGACCCAAAACCTTGGATCTTAGGAACAATGAAAAAGCAATCAGGTTCTTAAAAAAAGAATTTTAATTAAAGAAAAGGTAAAAGAATCACTTCTGTAAAATCAGGATGGTAAATACCTTACAGTGTAATCAGATTCAAAACATAGAGAATCCCTCTAGGCAAAACCTTAAGTTACAAAAAGACACAAAAACAGGAATATACATTCCATTCAGCACAACTAATTTTATCAGCCATTTAAACAAAACAGAATCTAACGCATATCTAACTAGATTGCTTACTGACTTCTTACAGGTTTCAGAGTAACAGCCGTGTTAGTCTGTATTCGCAAAAAGAAAAGGAGTACTTGTGGCACCTTAGAGACTAACCAATTTATTTGAGCATGAGCTTTCGTGAGCTACAGAGCTGTAGCTCACGAAAGCTCATGCTCAGATAAATTGGTTAGTCTCTAAGGTGCCACAAGTACTCCTTGACTTCTTACAGGAGTTCTGACCTACATTCCTGCTCTGGTCCCGGCAAAAAAACCCACACAGACAGAGAGAACCCTTTGTTTCCCCCCCTCCAGCTTTGAAAGTATCTTGTCTCCTCATTGGTCATTTTGGTCAGGTGCCAGTGGGGTTGTCTTAGCTTCTTAACCCTTTACAGGTGAAAGGGTTTTTCCTCTGGCCAGGAGGGATTTAAAGGTGTTTACCCTTCCCTTTATATTTATGACATAGCCCTAAGGAATCCTGAGGTGAGAGGAAAGCTACTGACACAGAGCAGAAACTGGCTAAAAAGACCTAGAATAAAGAGGAGGAATAAATGGTCCGCTATCAGCATGGCAAAAGGCTAACCAGCAGACGCCACAGAGTACTATACTAGAATTAGGGTTATTACTGATCTGAAAAGGGGATGAATAATTAAATGGCATCATTTACAGAGGACATAACATTATATAGGCTAGTCAAGACTAGGAAAGACTATGAGGAAATTCATAGAGGCCTCAGAGAGTATTAACCTCCACAATCTAAAACCAACAAGAAAGGATCACATGGAAAACCATGTGAACTGAAACCATTGCATTTGGAACATCTTTGAGTCTGACTTTGTGCTGTTGGCCTTGATTCCTCCTGGGTGGGACTGCAGTAAATTCTACTAAAATCACATGGAATTACTTGTATCCTATACTGAGTCAGGCATGGATTATTAGAGCTGATAGGAGTGAATTATCAGTAGAGATGAGTCCAAATCCACACACTGCTGTTCTTTGCAGAGTCTGTGTTTCTAAGTCTGTGCTTGAGAGTCCTCACTGCATTGTAAACTTGAGTTTACAATTGCTGGACCAATATCTCACTGTCATGCTAAGGCATCCCTACTGCACTACACAGATCTTCTGATATCCGTCTGTGTCTTGACCTGTGTCCACACTGCAAAATGACAGGGCTTGGACCCAAATCTCAGTGGGACTTGGGCTATGACCCACCCCCACTGCAGGGTCCTAGGATTTAGATCCTGACTGCTTGCTGAGGACTGATTTGTGGGTGGAAGAAAAAGAAGTTTGGGATCAAACCTGAATCAGAGCCTGGGCATAGTGTGTGATGTAGACACACCCACAGATTACCACCTTCTTCTACAAGCAATCCTCCTGACTTCAGTAGGACCACTCGTGGAGTAAGGCTCTATTCAATGTAAATAGGGATATCAGAATCTGGCACTTAAGGGGTGGAAATGATTCAGTGTCTCAGACGGAGACAAGGAGAGAGGTTCACACAGATGGACTGATGAAAATGGACAAATGAACTCAACCCTGTAACAATAGTGAAGAGTCAAGGTGGGATGGAGATGAGTAGAGGAGATTGATGGGGAGAGCTCCGAGTTACTGCAGATAATTCTTTCCCGGGTGTCTGGTCTTAGCCACATGCTCAGGGTTTAACTGATCGCCATATTTAGGATCGGGAAGGAATTTTCCACGGGTCAGATTGGCAGACACCCTGGTCTTTTTTGCCTTCCTTTGCAGCGTGGGGCACAGGTCACTTGCAGGTTTAAACTAGTGTACATGGTTAATTCTCTCTAACTTGAAGTCTTTAACCCATGATCTGAGGACTTGAGTAACTCAGCCAGAGGTTTGGGGTCTAGTACAGGAGTGGGTGGGTGAGGTTCTGTGGCCTGCAATATGCAGGAGATCAGACTCTTCTGACCTTAAAGACTATGAGTAAATAAGTCTATGGAGAGTTTTGAAAAGTGTGAGAATAATTATCAACTGGATTCTGGGTTGGATAGGGAGATTGTGAAGGTGGTGGGGGTGGGGGTTAGTTACACAACCCTGCTTGCGGAAAAGAGAGAGTAGTCTGGCAGCAATATTCTCTTCTCTTCTGGTCTTCATACTATGTACATCACAGGGGCAGGACCGGCTCTAGGCACCAGCAAAGCAAGCACGTGCTTGGGGTGGCACATTTCCAGGGGCGGCATTCCAGCCATCCTTTTTTTTCCCTCAGCCCCGATCAGTCAACCAATGAGCCCCTGCATGGGGCAGGGTGGTGGGCTCAGTGTGGGAGTCCTGGCCCGAGGGTGGTCCCTGCCCTGGCCCCCGCCGCCAGGGAAGTGGAGCGATGTAGCTCCTCCCCCCCGCCAGCCCCTGCCGCACGTGTCACAAGTGGCAGAGGAGCCGGAGCTGAGCGTAGCGTAGCCTGGGATCGGGGCAGGACCTGCGGCTGGTAAGGGACCCGCTGCCCCAGGTGGCTCAGCGCTGAGCAGGTGCCCCTGGTCTGCCCCCCACCCCGCAGCTGACCCGCCCCCCAGCCGCTCTGTTGGTTACTGTCCCCTCTGCGGGAGTCCAGGTCTGAGATTGGGCTGGGTGCCCATGGGCGGGATGTACAGCCCTGAGCACCTCACTCCAAACACTGCTCTAGCATTATGCATTCTTTTAACATTACCAGTATCAGTGGCTTCTGTTGAGCGCAGTTTCTCAAAACTGAAATTACTAAAAAATTATTTGAGGTCCACCATGTCTCCAAATCGTTTGTCAGGACTAGCATTAATTTTCAATTGAAAGTACCATTGCTAAAAAATTAGATTTCACTGAATTATTCAAAGACTACACAAGTATAAAAACCAGAAAAATTCAGTTCATATAAATGCTTTTAATTTTTGAGAAACTGGGAACACCGGAAGACACTAACGTTTTTCATTACAGTGTATAGTTGAACCCAAATTGTTTGTATTTGTGATTTTGTTAAAATTAAATGAATACACTAGTAGGAGATTGTTTTATTTCACTAAATACAAATTCTCTGTTTTCATTTTTTTTTAAATTTTAAACAGACAAAACAAAACAAAACAAACATTGCAAAGTGCAAACGTGTAAGAGCCAAAAAAAGGCCGGGGCGGGGAGGCAAAAATTTTTTTGCTTGGGGCGGAAAAAAACCTAGAACCGGCCCTGCACAGGGATCCATGTTTCTGCACCCTCATAGGTTATGAGTAACTCCCATTGAAGGCAATGAGATTATTTGTATTCCATGGTGTGTGTGTAGACTGGGCCTGTGACATTCAGAGAGGAAGGAGTTAGGAGTTAGAGAGAACAGATGTAATATGAATGTTGAAACAGTTACAATGGCATGTGTGCCAATGGTATCACCCAGGGTATTCCCCTTCATAAAGGCCACCAGAGCTAGGCCTTAGCCATTCCATCCAATCAGCTGTACCCTAGCCACTGGGAGCTAAAGTAAAGGTGGGATTTTATCAAGTGCTGGACTGCAGTTGCTATTCTAGTGAGACACCAAGATACTGTATATCTGTAGCTTGCAAGGGGCTGCCCTGAGGGCCTGTGTGGCCATTCTGATTTAGCAATGGCAGCAATACGATGGCCTGGACCGTACAAATCCCCGTTTTCTTTTGTGCCGCTGGAGTTTCACACTGGGCACTTAGCGTATTTGTAGTTTGCATGTCTGCCGCACTACAGCGTGGCAGCCAGTGGTCATAGAGATGCCTGCAGCTCCTCTAGTGTGCCTCCCCCTGCAGGGATCTCAGAGGAGCAGGCAGAAGCCCAAGATCTTTAACATAAGAAATCAGAAAGAAGGACAGACCTTCCTTTTCATTTGGGTTTGGCAAACTATGCAGATAATGCATTAGCAACCTATGAAATAATGCTGCAATTTTGCACAGTTTGATAGAAAAACTGTCTAACGTATCTTTTAATGATTCTCTTCCAATAATCTTGGTGAATTAGGATACTGTAAACTGGGAAGATTAACACTGCTGTATAAACAGTCTGATTGGATCTGGCATGATCAAGGTTTCTTAGTGAGAAAATATACAGTTTCCTAATACAGCTGACAGAAAGCCACACTCAGACCTTTTCAAAGGCTTTCAGGAGTTATTACTGGAGATTAACTATGGCGTGAGCAAAAAGGTTTCAAGTCTTGTTTATAGTTAGCCCATGGCTCTAAATTAGCAACTTATCTCTTAAATGATCAGCAATTGAGTCATAGGCGCTAATGAGTGAAGCTTAGCCAGAAGGGATGAGAAAGAGAGCAGAAAAAACTCAGGCCAATACTTTGCAAAAAAGCAATATGAAAAATCTCAATAATTTCCAACGTCAAACTGTATTTTAATCAATGCCTCCTGAATAAGATGTAGAAGTCACACTGTGACTTTCCCAGCTGTAAAACTGGAAGTCTGGTTTCACATTTGCATGATTTTGAAGGTCAAATGCCTGCTATCCAAGTCTTACTGATCCATATGGACTAGAAATGCCACAATATGCAATCATCATGAAGGCAGATTGTCTCCTGTAAATCTGTCCTTTTTGTAACACATTCAAAATGTACCGTATTGGATGGATTATAAATCCATTCAGGAAATACATGTAACATTGTACTGAGTGTCTTTAGTTTATGAAATCCCATGTGTGTGCGTGTGCGTGTGTGTGAGAGTGAGAGAGACAGACAGAGACAGATGGCCCAGTCCTGCCCCCACTGAAATCAATGGGAGTTTTGCCATTGACTTCAATGGAAGGAGGCTTGGAAGCAGACAGAAGGAGAACAGGCATCACATTGGTAAAAACCTACCTACGTTTAGAAAGGAAAAAAACATTTGCATGTATAGAAAAAGCAATTTGGAACTGAGACTATTGTCTTTTTTTATGATTTGTACAGGGATGACTTTACAGAAAAAGGCCATTAAACTTTAGGAGGATTGAAAACCAATACAGATTTTAATAGGGCTGGAAAGCAATTCAATTCTATAGAAACTAGTGTAAAAACCTACAGAATTTAATAAAGAATGAGCTCCTTTCTGTAGGATATTTGAACCAGCCTGTAGAATTCTATAGCAGGGAATAAACTCTCTCCTACATTCTGTAAGAAACAAAGAGGTGGCTATTACATTTTCCATAAAAGAAGCACAGTGTTGATGCTTAACAAATAATACACTAGGACCAACTAGCGAACCCCTTATTCACACTTGCACAAGTGGTCCCAGCAACGTCAGGAAGGGAGGAGCACCGTTTGGCAGTTCCTAACAATGTACAGAAGCCTCCCCATCCCCTGAATTCCTCAGTGCAAAGGAAAATGAGGAAACTCAGTTCCAAGTGGAACTGATATGAAATGTTCTAGTTATAAAGAGGAATTCTGAGTGAAA
The DNA here is from genome assembly GCF_965152235.1 of Eretmochelys imbricata. Classification (NCBI taxonomy): domain Eukaryota; kingdom Metazoa; phylum Chordata; order Testudines; family Cheloniidae; genus Eretmochelys; species Eretmochelys imbricata. Next base: position 18,712,833 of record NC_135575.1, on the reverse strand, counting down.
CCTGTGTCTGTAGAATATTTTGCTATTTCTTTGGAGGGGGGAGCACAGAAGGTCTCCTCTTTCGCTTACAACAGGCAGCAGAGCAGAACAATTTGCTTTTTAGAGAAGCATTTTACATGTTGCCATACTTTTTTTTTTCAGCACATGTAATTGAAAAGAGACATATGGAGACCAGCATGCAGAGCCTAACAAATACTTCAGCGTGCCTTAAAAACGAATGCTAATCAATTTTTGAAACTTTTTGTTGTTGTCTTAAAACCAACTTCTCAACAACCTAAGGTGGTTTATTAGGGACAGATGGTGTAAAAATCCTTAATAATAATGCGAGGAAACACTCCCCCACCAAAATTTCCCCCTTCCTCTCGCTCCCTTTATCTGTCTCTCTTCCTATATCCCTACATCTTCCCCATCCCCACCCCCATATTCTTGATATACATTCAAAAGACTGAACTGTTTATGTACATCTGGGGAGGATAAATTAGCACATCTGGGTGTTCAAGAGTCAACATAATAAGCAGGTAGTACTATCAGGCTTTTTTCCCTTTCCTTTGCAGTATCAAGAAGAAGAAAAAATACAGGCTGATGAAAAATCTCCTTCTGCATGAAAGTGCTGCATGTTACCTGAAAACAAGGAAGGCACAAGATGAACAGACCTTTACAACAGAATGTGCATCTGCCAAGACAAAAATACCCGATGAGCTTCTGGTGCTGGCACAATGACAGTATAAGCAAGCTGTCTGTGCAATGATTTTGCAAATGATCCATTACAAGATTTGAGTTTGAATTCTGTACAGGCCATAGGGCCCCAAGGGCAACACACTTTATATACAGCTACCTAAGCATTCACCAGGGCTATCGGCTAAAAGAATTTCTTCCAAGCCTTTCTGTACAAATGCTTCACAACAGATTTGTGGGTTGTTTTTTTCCCCTCTCTTTTTTTCCCCCCACCCTGTTCAGTCACCTGGCGTTCACTAACCCACAAGCTGCTGTTTCCCTTTCCAAAGAAGCTCTGATGGGTGGAGGGCCAAGAAAAATTAGCCCAACTGATGAATGCAATCTCAACAGAAAATATGTTTTTTATCAGAGACCACATGTTGCAAACAGCAATTAAAAGAAAACTGGGAGATTTCATCAGATATAAGCCTGCGAAATGAGGAATCACATATCAGAAACCCGTCCGGACAAATGGATTATGCATGTGATTGCAGAGTCTACCAGGGAGTGAAAAGACACATGATCTGAGGGGGGAAATTCCAGCGTCACTGGCATGACTAATAAGGGGTAAGTGTTCACACTGCACGTAATCAAGTCAGCAGAATAGCATTGTGTGGCTACATGTGCATTTCTCTCAGTGGTTTCCATAACAAATTTGCTCTTTACAGGTTAAAAGATAGTTTGTCTAACTCCAGCACTGCAAACTCATAGTCCCATTTGTTCACTCATGTGTTATCCTTACGCAGATGCTGAAAGCAAGGAAACTACTTGTCGGATTTCTCAAGTGAGGCAGGTTTTGCGGGATCTGAAACTTCGCTGAGGATCTGAAAGTTGATCTTGCTTAATCTGGCTCATGCACTGTCACCAATAATAAAGACTGGGCAGTTGGAACTGAGCTGAAAAATTGTTGCTGGTGCACCAGGAAGAATTAGCAATATGTCACTGCCAGGGCTCCCTCCCCACTCTGAACTCGAGGGTACCGACGTGGGGACCCACATGAAAGACCCCCTAAACTTAATTCTACCAGCTTAGGTTAAAAACTTCCCCAAGGCACAAATCTCTATTTGTCCTTGGACTGAGGTATGCTGCCACCACCAAGTGATTTAACAAAGAACCAGGGAAAAGGACCACTTGGAGTTCCTCTTCCCCCAGCAATCCCCCCAAGCCCTTACACCCGCTTTCCTGGGGAGGCTTGAGAATAATATCCTAACCAATTGGTTACAAAATGATCAAAGACCCAACCCCTGGGTCTTTGAACAATGGAAAAATCAGTCAGGTTCTTAAAAGAAAGATTTTATTTTTTAAAAAAAGAAAGAAAGGTAAAAATCATCTCTGTAAAGTCAGGATGGAAAATACTTTACAGGGTATTCAGATTCAAAACACAGAGGATTCCCCTCTGGGCAAAACCTTAAAGTTACAGAAAATATGAATAAACCTCCCTCTAGCACAGGGAAAATTCAAGCAAAACAAAAGATAAACTAATCTGCCTTGCCTGGCTTACCTATATTGGTTGCAATATTGGAGACCCAAAACAAACCCTCTCCCTCCGCTCCAAGATTTGAAAGTATCTTTTGTCCCCATGGGTTCCTTTGGTCAGGTGCCAACCAGGTTATTTGAGCTTCTTAACCCCTTACAGGTAAGGAGGAATTTTAGGCTACCCTTATGGTTATGACAGTCACTCTTCAGTACCAGCCTTGTTTCTGACAGTACATTGAGCAAATCTGACTGACTAGGCACACAGGAAGTAAAATATTTCACAATAAAATGCCATTTATTACAGTCATCTCTCTGGTCACTAGAAGTTTGACTAACTACTTGTGTTCATGAAAACTGTGGCAAGCCACAAAAATGTAAACTTAATCCCAAATTTTGATAGTGACCTTTGATTTTGGATCTGGGCTGAAGCCCGTTCAGGGCAGGGATCATGTCTTTGTATGTATCTGTATGGCACATTTATAACACATTTCTGAGCGCTCAGGCTAGGGTTTTCTCCCTTTGGCTCCTTTGAAAATCTCAACATCAGATGGTGATGGTGATGATAATGAAGTGGAGCCATAAGAAGACAGCTATTTAATAAAGGATTTAGGGCCTGATTTTGGCCAACAATACACACACATGTAGTCCCACTGATCTCGGCAGGACAACTTGAGCACTAAGATACTCATTGCAAGCAAGCCTGGCAGAATCTGGGTCTGAGATGAGGATGGACTCTGAGCTATTAAGTCTTTCCCATCACTAACTACTATAATCCTCTAGCCCCCATGAGCACCTGTTATTTCACCAGCAGTAGATCAAATTGTATCCTTGCATAAGCCGTGCAACTCCATTGACTTAAATGGAATTTGACCACTTGTGTCAGTGGTGATTTGGCCCATTATCTCATGCACAGATAAAAAAAAAGTTCCTGACATAACATATTCTGGGCAGCTCATTAAAGAAAATGCAAGAAAGAAAGAATGAATGAGTGAATAAATAAAATAAGCCATTGATTTTAAAAGGCTAAATAGTAAGTGACGTGTGTTATGTACAGCAATGCTTCTGAATCTCCTGCTCTTGAAACGTAACAGACAATTATTGTACGTACTTGCAATTTCTGTAGCCATCTATTGCAAAGGGCATTTACATAGAGAAAAAGCTAGTTCTACAGTATCCTTTCATTTACTGCATATTGTTTCCACATGAGTACCTAGCTTTACTGAGCTTGTATTGGTGTATCATAAACACATTGGTTACATGAAAAGAAGAGTGGAAGTTCACAAGCTTTTGTGTGGTCTCACAAGTTACCATTTTCAGTGGCAACCCAGTGTGAAATCCTTAAGGTCTGCAGATAACCATTTTTAAAGTACCACAGTGACTTAGGAGCCTACGTCCCACTGAAAATCAACGGGATGGACTCTATGGGACTAAGCCATTTCTGGAGATTTTACCCTTCAAAGATCATTTCCACATGCCAGTGCTACATTTAAAGTATTGACCCTGTTGGGCCCTGGAATCCTAATCTGGTCAATCAGTGAGATATGCGATGCTCTGTTGCATACTGCCTGGCGGCTGACTAAATGCACCCATACATTTATCAATTCCCCCTGCCCCCACCCAAATTCTTTTACAAGACTGCAAGATATCGGCAAGAGTGGGTCAGCTCCTCTGTTTTGCAGAGGGGGTTTCTATTTCACATGGTCCCTTGTGGATATGTTCACCTTCTCCTAGCTCTGATTGCTTTCTCTAAATGCATCAACACTACTATAATACAGCAACACAAGCATAGCCAGCTTCTGTGGTTTTACAGAGTTCTTTGCAATTGTACAACTTCATATTTCAAACAATCCTTTAAACAATGGTTTGAGGAGAATAGAAAACATTCATTGGTCCCAATACTGTGCTCCAAGAGCCAGTCTTCCCCCGGGCTGGCTCCATCCAGGCTTAGCTGGCAAGGAGAATCTTGAAATGCTCCTGCTAGCACCTGTCTCGATTGTGAATAAACAGAGGACTTCAGTCTCCAGTGCTATCAGTCCCTTAACCTTGAAAAGCACAACATTTTTACACAGGAGGGAAAAAAAAGCCCACATCTCTGTCTTTTAGTCTTGCTGATCCATGACAATTACTGTCAAAAGCAATGATTTCAGTCCCTGTTAGTGGTATATGCTTTCAAAGACATGTGGCTAAAAACCTGTGCTATAAGCAAGTGAGGCACTCAAAGCCACGTTTATTCCCCTGTAACAATCACTTAATGTGACATTTGCATTTGGCCCATAAGCAGAGGAGTTCACCTGATGCAGGGTGGCCCAATTAATGCTAAAGACCTTGTCTCTTTGATCCCGAGATTTCATTGCATACCAATACAGCTCCCATTTCAGGGTATTACAGAGGAATCAATCACTTGTCCAAAGGGAACAGTGCACTGAGATTCACTGTCGGGAGAAAGGTAGCTTCTCTGCAGGCAGCACATCGGGCTTTGTCTGAAAGACTGGAACTGACAAAGAGCCAGTCTCTATTGGCCATCAATTACTTCTAGCAAAAATGGCAACCCACTTTCACCTAGAGGGTGACACTGGGCACCTAGCAGCCACAGCCGTTCTACAGGATCTAGGCTGCAAGCGAGGAGAGTAAATCATAATCCACCTGAGGTATGTTCCAAAGCCACTCTCAGAACCTTTTGCGGCAGCAAAGGCTCACGGGATTGCAACTCAAAATGAAGCCAGAAGAAGATTCCCTCCCCTGAGGAAAACAGGAGTGCTTTTTTGGGTAATTGCTTTATGCAGCATGAAAAAGCAAATGCTCCTTTTGTTTATCATTTTACAGCCAATATGCTGCAATCTCAGACATTTTTAAACCTTAGTGATAAACCCATAAAGACTAAGAAGAAAAGGAAGTTTAAAATTGCCCACACATCTTGGTAAAAACACCCATCTTAGAGATGTGTGTTGAAATCTACAGAGAAAAGAGCAGCGAATGGGAGACAAGATCATCTTCTTTCTCCTAATATGTAATTAGCTTCTGAGTACAGCATAAGCCTTATTTTGACAGCGAGTATTGTGCGAATAAATATTGTCAGCCAAACTTGGTTATTTGTCCCTGTTCAGATTTATAAATGTGGTGAGTAAAGGAATGTGGTAAATGTCATATATTTGGATTTCAGCAAAGCCTTTCAATTTATCTCCCCCAGACTTTTAAAAAAATTAATCCAAATTGGCATGGATAGGAATGCTGTCCTGTGGTTTGAAAACTGACTAAACAGCAGGTAAACAAAGGGTTACAATAAACAGCATTGGTTTCTGTTTGTGGGGAGGGAAGATATCTACTGGGTTACCTTCGTTAGGTTGGCTCTAATTTAACATCTTCATTACAGCGATCTGATTAAAAAGCAAGTTAATTACATCTGAAGAAGATCCTAAATGCGAGAGAGTTGTCCTTACCAGTAAGGCTAGAGAAACCAATACCTGGACAGTAAAAATAAAATGAGAAATAATGTTTTATTAATATAGTGCAGAAGTGTGTAGAAGCCCCAACTGGGTATGTCTACACTACAGCAGGGAGCATACAGCTGGGAGCAAGAATCCCAGCTGACAGACTCATCAGGTAGACAGACTCATGCTAGTGAGATTCCAGTAAGCATGCTAAAAATAGCAGTGCGGATGTTGCAGCTCCAGCGGAGGCTAGGGCTAGCCCCCGGAGGGGGCTCAGGTGGGCTTCAGAGCCTGAGCTGCCACACCAGTTGCAATGTCCACACTGCTATTTTTAGCATGCTAGCTCAAGCCCCACTAGCATGAGTCTGTCTGTCCAGGCTGGGAGGCTATCTCCCAGCTGTAGTGTAAAAGGGAGTCCCTGCCCCCAAAGAGCTTACCATCTACTTAGATAAGGCAGACAAAAGGTGAGAGAGAGAATTCTATTACCCCCATGTTTCAGATGGGAAACTGAGGCCCAGGGCAATTGTTCAACTAGGTATGTGTCTAGCTTTAAGCCTGTGAGTAGTCTCATTGACCTCAGTGATTACAGTTACGCAAGTGCTGAAGTACTTTGATGAATTGTGGCCTAAGTGAAATGCTCAGGGTCTCACAGGGAGTCAATGGCTGAACCAGGAATTGAACCCAAGCACCTTGAGAAACAATAATGTTGAAAGAAACCTAGGCGCGATACCGAAAAGCAAATCAGTCATGAGAGTGCCATGCAATATGGCTGCAGACAGACAGGGTCAACGTATGTTCAGTCTGCGAACGCAAAGGCATTATGTCATGGAGCAAGAAAATGTATACAGCTCATGAGGACTCTCACTTGGATCCCTGCATTCATTTCTTGGCCCCTCGCTAGCAGAGACTGACAAAATGGAGGGAGTTCAGAGATGAACAATAAATGGCAAAAATTTGGATTAAGTTATTTGCCTTGATTTTAAAAACTGTCAGAAGAGCAGTCCCAATCGGTATACTGTATGAGCAACGTGGGGGAGGGGGTGTGTGGAAATCTTGGGAGGAATCCTGGCTCCATTGAAGTCAATGGCAAAACTCCCATTGACATCCAGGATTTCACTCCTCCTTTTTGCATCTGCAGCGCTGTTCCTGTCAACGACATGCTGTGTGTGTGTGTACAGCCATGCATGGATTCCATCTGTACAGCATTGCGTGAAAAGAAGGGAAAAGACGATGAAGGGAAAAGTGAAGAGGTGACTTGATCACTGTCTTCATGTAACCACATTGGGAAGACATCTCTTATAGCAGAAGTTTCTTTAATCTAGCAGAAAAAGCAAAATAAGATCCAATGACTGGGAGCTGAAGCTAGACAAATTTAGACTAAAGATAAGGCCCAAATTTTTAACAGTGAGGTAAATTAACCACTGGAACAAGATCGGGCTGTAATGGATTCTCCTGAAGTCTTTAAATCAAGCCTGGATTCCTTTATAAAAGATATGCTGTAGTTCAAACAGAAGTTATGGGCTTGATGCACTGGATGAGGTTCTGTGGTTTGTGTTCTACTGGCGGTCAGACTAGAGGATCATAATGGTCCGTTCAAGCCTTAAAATCTATGGATCAATGAAAACTGGAAAGTGAAAATCAAATGGCAACACAACATAGTATCTTCTTGGTCATCTTCTTATACAGCTTTATATATTAAGCTTGTTACCACTGCATGATTCACGCAGAGAACTTTAATTTATTCCTTTAAGTGCTGGTGAAAGCCCTGAGAAGTATTCTTATATGCACCCAACAGGTACATCCTAGGCAGTAGGAGAACCACTGTGTCTACACCCTGGTGATGTCTAGGGCATGGAAAGTAGTTTGCTCTTCAGAGCACATTCAGTCCTTGATCCCTCTGCTGAGACAGCCAGCAATGTCAATTGCAATAGCATTTTTGTGATTTGAATGGCTATCAGCCTGTTAGGAGCTGAACTGAGACCACTAACTCATTTTTATAGGCCACCAAATAATTATCAGCTGGGTATGATTTTCAGTCACGAGCAATCTTGACTGCATTTGAACCCATGACCTAGATGTTGAAAGCTACACATTCAGTTAATTAACAATCCCTGGAGCCATCCCCCTATATATAAGCATAAACATCCAGGTTCCAGACCTTACCCTCCAGGATGCTTTTCTCAGAGACCACAGCATGAAAATTTACAGTCAATTTCATGCCTGCTGTGAGATTTCACAGCAGGTTATGGCACCACCAGCCATTATTTCCATTGAAGGCCATGCCATAGTATACTGTGAACTTTGCTTTCCATCTCACACTAATGGAAGTATGAATACTTGCTGTCACCTTCTCACTACCTTTAAGATTTACACCCCACTGACTGGTGGTGTGAAGCAACATGGCTGCAATGGCAGGCGAATTTCAAGGAGAAATAGCAAGTAAGTACTGTCTAAATCACGGGAGATGCCAAGAAGTGACACAGTATGGCCTGGTATGTGATTATCTGTGTAGAAGCTGTTGCCCTTTTCAACAGTATACAGGGCTCTGCAGTAGATAAGAGATTCTACAGACACCCAGGGGAAAGCCATGTGAGAGCAGATGTTACAAGGGATAAATATTTTTAGGGGAAAGGGCAAACTCAGAGAAACACAATGACCATTCATATAAAATTCTTCTTCAATCATGGAGCTGTACAAGATGCAATTTATATTGCGTAAAATGATACAAGGAACCATTTTCAAAACCAGGGCGGAAGCAACATTCTCAGGTTACTTCCTATGCACACTTCTGGAATGGCCTCAACTAAGGTCAATTTCATTTTCATGCTGAAATAGCAATTCTAATTTGGCTGGAATTTTTTGTTGTTGTTTTTGATTATGGCTTTGATTTTCCTAAGCCCAATTAAACAAGGAATTTAAAAACTATCTTTAAGATTAAATTGATGTTGATAGATTGCTATGAGAGTAGACTTGTGTTGTAGTCAATGATGTTTTGTGCTTGGATGGTAATTACTGTCAAAATGCAAAAGGTTAGTGAATAGGACCCATGGGGAATAGCAGGATGACACTCTATGCAAGACATCCTACTAATAGGCTGAGAGCAATCACTGTATGGTTTATGATCACAAAACTTAACCCTTTAGGTCTCAAACTGTGTGGAAACACACCCCCTGCTTTGGATATTTTCCATATTTTACAATGTGGTGTTATAAGACAGGCTTTGTATATTCCATTATACCACAGACATTGGATTTGCTGCAGAACTCATTCATTGCCACAGAATTGTGCCCTAGCAACTTAGCTTTGCTTTGTAACCCTTTTGGAAAGAATTCTTCTGAAGGACTGCATCTGTACTGAGGCAGAGTTGTCCACCTGGCTCCGCAGACATTTGAAAACATGTTCTAAGAAACCTGGAACTAAGTCAAGTCATATCGATGACTCCAGAACCTAATAATGAGCAATTAAATGTCATCCCTTTTAACTGTTTTGCTGCTGATCAGTTTAGCAGAAACATCCACTAATAGTCTTATTCCACAATCTCCAAGACATCTCAGTGGCCAATAGCATTACTTCAATTTGTAAAATGAGCCAGAAGTGACCGGAGAATTTCAAGTCAGAAAGACTAGCCACCAAATGCATGGAGCCTTTATTATTAAAGACAATTTGATTATTCTCTGAATCCATTGTAAGACTATTATGCACAGCAGGCCAGATCATCAGCTGGTATAAATCAGAGCAACTACAGTTAAATCAATGGAGCTATGCTGATTTACACCAGCTAAGGATATAGCCCAGATTTTTAGATGGCCACAAGACTGCTTCTAGCGTAAACATTCTCTTGAGTTCTCATTCATTCATTCATGGTGGCATTTAAGATACCTGTGCTATCTACAAACATTCTTGGGAACATGGACTCACTCATCTGATTTTGAAGAAGCCCCTGTTGAAGTCACTAGGACTGGTCACCCAGTTAAAATTGGGCTCATGCTTAAATACTTTTCTGATTCGGGGCCTAAAAGGGATAATGAATACCCGCAAATACCTTCAGTGGGTTATATTTTTAAGGACATTTGTGAATACTACTTGCCATATTTGCTCTGTTCTTCTTGAGAAACATGGTGAAATATGAGGAAGCTCACACTGATACTGTCCCATTCTCTGTCTGTTTAGCAGATAATTAGTGTGATTCAGAGCCTGATTCTCCTCAAATTCACACAGTGCAAAGCAGGTGTAACTCTGTTGAATTGCTCCTGTTTTATACCAGTGTAAATCAGAGGGGAATAAAATCCTCCATCTCTAGCTTTGTCAAACCAACATTTTTTACTGGTACTAAATTCAGTACAGTTAAGAGAGAAATTATGGTCCACTACACCACATCTTTAAAAGGTTTACAAACCTGATCTTTGGTCTACTATAACAGCCCATTTTGGCATCACCAATTTGATTCCAAACATCAGATTAATGCTTACTTTAGACATGATTAGTTTAGAAGAAAGTCTGTTTAAATCAATACAAACAAATTCATTTCCAGTGTTATATATGTTGAAGTTTCTAACTTCATAAAAACATCTTAGAACAGATTCTACCTCTCTGGCATTAAAAATGTGAATTGGGTCTTAGGAAAGAGTCGTCATGGCCATATTTCAGGAGAGCATTTAAGCCTGTTCTTAAATCCCACTGAAGCCAATAGGATTTAAGCATGTTTCAAGATAAGAATGTGCTTTGTGCTTTTGCTGAATAGGAATGTTTTGCTGAATCAAGGCTTATGCCATTGTATCATCATTCATTAGTTTTTGTGGCTATATGGGCATGGCAAGTTGACTCCTAGGCAGCCTAACTAAAGCATTGGCTACTCTCAAGCGCTATAATACATGGTTCAGGCATACTGCATTAAAAATGATACCCTAATGCCAAGAGTGCCAACTGCCTCTGATATACAATCAGTGCTTTGTCAGTCTCTGCAGACCCATTCCCACACAGCACAACCCCAATTATGATCTCATTCCGATTAACAGCACCTTGATGGCAATTTCATTACTCAGAAAGTAACAGTTATTAGTCTATTGTAACGTGTTGTGATTGTAATTCTAATGCTAATAGGAAGAAGTTTATCCTCACTTCATTTTCACTACAGTTAAAAACCTTATAACAATGTTCATAAATCAGGGCTTCAGATGTCATAAAAGCAGAGTTGCAGTTCACTGCTGTGGGGCTTCCCCCTCCCCCCATATTTTCGTATTAAATTTAGACTCTCTTTCTGAAAACTCCACTTAGAATCCACCTTTTAGCTTTAGATTATTATAATTTTGAGAGCAGGAAAAACCCCACTGTATATAATTTGCATGATTTAGGTGGATTCTGTTTTCAATGACATTAATAAACCAAATAGGAGACATGTTGATTGGAGCTCCTTTCCTTGTTCAGAATTAATATTTTTATTAATGATTCTTTGGGGATGCCCTACCTCCCACCATCACTCTATGCCCCGAGAATGATTACTGGGTTTTGTAAATAAAACACATTGCAAGTGTGGATTCAGTGGACTAATTAAAGACCCTGGTGTGAATAAATTAACTAAATTAAAAGACCCTATAGCAGACAGTTGAGCCCTGGTGAAATTCTCTGATTTCCCTCTTCTTTTTTGTCGGTTGATGGTCTACATTTTCACGTCTATTTTCAGATGAAGCTCTTTAGAAAGGGAGGGTTGTGGTTATGGCTCTAAACTGGGACTCAGGTGCTCTCGGTTCAATTCCTGGCTTTGTCACAAAGTGCCTGTATGCCCAGGGGTGAGTCACTTAATCTACCCTTGTCCTCCTCTGTACAATAGGGATGATGATGATGATGATACATTCTTCCAAATGCCGCCCTTGTGCATCTCTCCAGAACTCATCCTGGTTACTCACACTGAGCAATGGGAGCTGGATTTGGGTCAGATTCTGATACCTTACTCCACAAGTGGTTCCACTGAAGTCAATTGACTATTTATGGGGTAAGGTACCATACAACATGAGAGGGGGAAAGGTGGGGCCTGTATAAAGCCCCATTGCTGAGAGTAGAAAGGAGGCTGCCGAGAGAGAAACTGCAATCACTCTCAAGGTGAGGAAGGACTGCCTGGACAGTGGGTCCCGAGAGATTCTGATACATTGGAACGGGAGGACTACAGTGACCTGGCCAGAGGGTCAAGCCATGAAGTGGGAGCAGTTGAGTCCCAAGTGAGGGAGACAGGTAGAGTACTGGAGTGATCAACAGCAGGAGGGACATCAGACTGGCAGTGCTAATCCCCAGACGTAGCCAAAAGGAGCCACTCCAGTGGTGAACAGAGCACCCGGTGAGGCCTACCATGCCTTTGATAACCATTTGTCACTATCCAGCCCAGGAAAGGGATGAGCAAGCATTCCCACAACTACACTGCTGTATAAACTGTGGGCATTAACTCAGGCCAAGAGAAACAGAGATCGTCTCTGAAAATCTGGTCTTATTGCTGGAACAATGTACAAAATAGTGAAATCCTGGTCCCAGTGAAGTCAATGGCAGTTTGTCATTGATTTCAGTGCGGCCAGAATTTCACCCTGTACCTTTAGAAGCCTTTTTCAAGCTGGGAGGGATAATGATTGGTATACATTATTTACCTGTTGTTTACAGTACCTTACAGGGGAAGGCTATGCAATTCTGGATCCGCCCTTAATGTACATTTTTGTTGCTGATGAATTAAATTTCTGATGTGAAAAAAACAGGGACAAAGATTTCTCACAGAAGCTGACAAAATGTAGACGACCATGCTGAACCTCTTTGTAAGCATGTATAATTTCACTGAAGCCAATTAAGATGCACTTTCTGAATCTGGCCCATATTCTTTAGCACGCTGAACAACACATGTTCACATCAGCAGTGATAGCACTGAGGTAGAGACCTATTGTAGGGCGATCATGGTTCTCTCCCCGTCCATCGGGAGGGAGACCACACCCCCTCACTACCTCTATTTTATCTCATGTTGCCTCTGCCTTGATGTTTGTCTGCTATAATATCATGGCACCTGCAAACCCTGCTGTTGTTAAGGATCTGTGTGAGTGTTCACAACACACCCCTATCTGCAGAGCTTTATTGTTTGGGGTGGAGAGCTGGAACGCACACATGGTATCAGTTCACGGGAGATTTAGTGTGTGGGTTTTAATATTTCCACTATTGGTTTTTCAGATGTATTGTGGAATGCAAAGAAAAGATTGATAGCTTTATAACAACAAGAAACAAAATGTAATTGGAGTACACAGTTATGAATGAGAAACCAATCTATGGGCCAAATTCCAACCCGCTCAGTCATACTGCGCAGCCTAGGACTCCACAGTCACTGCTTTTGAAGTCAATGGGACCATTGTAGGGTAAGGTGCTGTTCAACACACAGAAAGATATCAGAATCTGGCCTTGTATGAAAAAGTTACTCAGGCCCCTGTTGAGCAAGCTACTTAAGCACATCCTCATCGTTTTCTCAGAGCAAAGCACCACAGAGTCGCAATGAACAGTAAGAACAGCACACGAGAGTTGTTGGCCAGCAATCTTCCTCCGCATGTCGCAGTCTTCAAACAGCCTCGAGAAGCACATCATACCACATCCCCTCCAGTCCTCCACATTGTCAAACCCCACTAGCTGTGGGTGTCCCATCCCCCCCCCACCCCCGCCGACACCAGGCACCAATCTTTGAAGCGGTTGCTTTGGTGATCTTTCTCTGCTCATCCAACCCACAGGTCCCTCAAACTCAAATGTTCTTCATCTGATTATCTTGATGATATCAGGTATCACTCTGGTGATGCTGTCAATTTGGGTAAATTACCTTCTCATCAGCCAGATGTGCAAAATATATCTAACAGGCAGTAACTGTTTGTAGCATTTCGGTCAGAAGGCAAAGAGCTTCTTGATGTCCTGTTTTCCTAGCATCCATGTCTCATACACACCTGGCAAGATGCTGAAGGTGAGACCGCATCTATTTCATTTTACACTCCAGGTTAATACCTTTGCTTCTCTAAACGTGGCTGAAAGTTGTTAGAGCAGCAGTGTGGAGTCCAACTCTATGTCAGATCTCTAAGTGATGTTTAACATCCCTTGTAATCACACTAGCCAGGTATTTGAAGTGCTCAACGTGCTCCAATGTCTCGTCAGATTTGGGTGGAAATATCTTCATCTTTCAAGAGTCACAGATTCACAGATATTTAGGTCAGAAGAGACCATTATGATCATCTAGTCCGATCTCCTGCACAACGCAGGCCACAGAATTTCACCCACCACTCCTGCAAAAAACCTAGATGTTACTGTTGTCTTTGTCTTCTCATGCGATATCTTTAGACCTAACGTCTCTGTTTCGACTGCTATGTCTAGCAACTTTTGCACCTCCTTTCACAATGATCCAATCTGTGCAAAACACAGATGACTAATTTTTCATCCACTTCAGAGATGTTACACTCCTAAAGGTTCCATCAGTGGCTTTTCTTAAGATTTCTTCAATATAACAGCTGAAGAGGGTCAGGGCTAGCAACAGAAACCCTGTTTGATACCTATCCTCAAGTCACACCAATGACTTTGCTCATGCCCTGCAAACACTGAAGCTATTGCACTTGCACAGAAATTTTGTATCAGCCTTATTAAATTTGCACCAACTCCAGCCAGCCGCAGATTTTCCCAAAGAGCTTTGTACCATATACTGTCGAATGCCTTGGCAAAATTCACATCATTCTCCAGCACTTTCCCGCATATCACATGCAGATTGAATATTTGCTCCACTGTGTCTCTTTTGGTTTGAACCCAGCTTGTAACTCAGTCAGAAAGTTCTCTATCTTGGGAAATTCTCTCTGGGATGATGCAAAGTAATATTTTGGTAGATTGTATCAATAGTGAGATTTTATGGTAATTTCCACAAACAACTGAGTCCCCCTTTTTATGAACAGGAACCACAGAGACTGTGTCCAAGTTCTGGGCCATCTCCCAAATCACACTGGCACTCTTATGGTGTGTCCAGTTGAGTCCCTCTCCACCACTTTTAATTTGTTCTGCTTGTATGTTATCCATTCCAGGGGCTTCTTTCTTTTTCAGTGTCCTCAGCATCTCTGATCATAGAAGGGAGCTCATCACAATAAGTCTCACATACATCTCCTCTGCTTCTCTCACTCCCATCTTAGAATTCATTTTACCTGTGTTATACCGGCAATCCCTACCCCAAGTGTTGGGTGAAACGGTATTTTTCCTGCCAGAGAAATCTTTGAAGAGCCTTGATGGTTTTGTTAGTCCTTCCTAGTGGCATTGGCCACAAAAGAATTCTGTATATCAAGGCGCAAGTGTTTGAGCCAATCTTCTTTTGTCACTTTAATCAGTGCATCTATTTCTCATGCCATACAGGAATATTGCTCTCTGGCAGTTTTGTCTGCCTTCCTTTGTGCTCTTTGCTTCCTTCGTTGATCACACAATTCAATAGTCTTCTCCAACATTTCTTCTTTAGGATCTGTTTCTCCAGGAGTCAATCCACAGTGTCTGCATTGCAGCAAGAGATGATATAGTCTATCTGATCTATGCTGCTTGTGCAGAGATCAGTAGTTTGCAGGTTTTGTTCAATCATCTTCTTGAATTCCACTTGTGTTTCACAGACTTTCAGTATGGACTCCGGCATGCCGGTCACTTCTTGCTTTGCAGTTTGATCTTTATCTTGGCTATTATAAAATTATGATTGGATTCTATGTCGACCTCCTTAGAGGATCAATTCCCCATCAAACCAGAGCACTGCCTCTTTGAAATCAAGACGAAGTCATTTTGATTCTGAATCCACAAATCCAGCAATGTCCAATTCCACCAACTTTACAGTTTGTGCTTGAACAAGGTATTCATTAGCACTAAGTCATTTCCAGTCAGAAATTGCATGAGTTGCAGTCCTCAGCTATTTGTCTTTCCATGCCCAAACCTCCTTACACAGCTGTGCCATTCTGGGTAACTCTCCGGACCGAGGCATTCCAGTCACCTTTTACAAGTACAATGTTTGTACAGTGAGTAGCGGCTTGCTCCTGCTCAATGTCACTGGAGAACTTCGCAACTTCTTCATCTTCACAGATACTAGTAGGGGGGTCTGGCAGGGAAAACAGTTACATTATGAAGAGGGCCTGCCAATCTGAGGGTCATCAACCTGCTGCTGACCAATTTGTAGGCCATCACATTGGGGCTGATCTGCTTCCTGATCAGAAGAGCTACCCCATGCTGTCTTATTTTGGCTGTCTTATTTTAGATCAGCGTGATTCCTTCTGCAGTAATCCTTTCCCAATCCATCTGGACTCACACAAACCAATCTCTTCCTGCTTCTACGATGAGAGATCATTTTGTATTAGCTTGAGGTCACCTGCTTTCATGGTACCAACATTCCAAGTGCCAATGGAAAACACTTGCTTTAGTAGTTTAATTTGCTTGGACTCTAGTCCCCCCTTCTCAAATGCACCACTGGAATTACCCAGAGCGAAAGCATCAATTCCCCTGAATGTGGCAGCTAATGTGTCACCTCGATGCTGAAGTGTCACCATGTCGTCATGATTGATTATGAATAATAATGCTGGTGGTGTTCATCTCCTCTCCAGCATCCACTGCCACTGACATCCGAGGATGATCATCTGCCTTGAGGGATGTGGCACGCTTGGTTGGCATTAGGAGTGTCTTCTAGGTGGCTGTGGACCAAAGCTAAAGAACCCTCCCCGCCCTGAGCAGCCTGGTTTCTTTTAAAGAGGGCCAAACAGCTGCCTTTCATGCCCCATTTTTGGTAGAAACACTGCCATTTCGTAAAGGCAAGTGATGGGGAGTTAGGAGCCAAAATCCCATTGGCAGCCAAAGTGCCTAAATCCATTTTGAAATGATATTTAGGTTCCTAAGTCAGTTAGGCGTTGCAACGCTGAGTACAGCAATGGCTTAATACTTTCAAAAGCTGAGCCCTAGTGCTTGTGGAAAATACTGTAGAGATGGAGCAGCTGTGATCTGAAGAACACTGGCATTCATTTCCTCTCCTCTTTGGATGAGGATGTGAAATTTTTAAGAGCATATGTTATTATGTTTGCTCAAAATTGATTGTAAAAAAAAAAAAACATCTTCACCAAAAATAAATCCAAGGAGGGGGGAGGGAAAGGAGATTTTTCACTCTACGATTTCTACTTTTCTTTTAACAGTGATTTCATTTTTAACAGCCTCTGCTCTACAGTGTGGGATTGCATCCCTGCTTTTCTTAATTCAGATTTTCTAACCAGAAAGAACAGAAGGCAATGTTATGCAATTTTAATACATAGGGATGGATGACGTCTGCAGACACATCCCTAAGTAAGGGGCAGTGGATACCCTGCACTATTCCAGAAGAAGATCTGGAGAGTAACCCCACGGAGACACAAATCTTCCACTGTTCTCCCATGGGCCTGGGGACAAATAATTTGTTAGTGGCTTATCACGGTACCATATTACCTATGCTGGCTGGTGCTTTCCGGGGGGGGAGGGGGTGTAGAACCTTGGTACCCCTCCACTTCCCCTTCTTCTCCCCCTTCCACTCTTGCTTGCACTGAGGGAGAGTAGCAGGTGCACAGAACCCACTTAGTCCTGCACACCCAAGCTGGGGCAAAAAGGGGGTTCTTACTCCCTCTTGCTCCCCTACAAGGGAGTGTAGTCCAAGTTACAATCTAGCCTTACTGTTTGCCATGCAGAGGAGGTGAGAGCTCCTGGCAGCTTCCTAGGGTTTTCATGGCAAAGTGATACAGTGTAGCATTAAAACCTCACTCACCTATGCTGTGTGATGTCTTTCCTCCATTCCCCCCCCGTAGTCACATCAGATACAACCAATGACTGAAAGCCCTTTTGCCTGCAGTGAGTGGTATCCATTTCCCACTCATTGCCCAGGGAGGAGGTAGAAGGGATTTTGCATGAAGTTCTCAGGCTTTCATCTACCTTTCTGAGCTTTCTGAGTTACCATCTGAATGGTAACTATTTAAGTCTGAATGGTGCCTTGCCACCAGGAGGATCCCTAAGCATTTTACATGCTGTCTGCAAACTGTGGGCCAGATTGTGCCTTTGAGGCACAAGCCCACGCTGGTGGTAGCGTGGAGCAGCTCTGCCTTACCCAGAACTCCAGGAGACATGGTGCCTCAGGCAGACAGAAATCCCCACCCCAGCTTTCCCCTGTGTGTCTGGCCAGCTCTGCTGATCTGTGAGAGTGGATGGGAGGCAGGGCCCTGTCCGCGTAGTGCAAGGAAGGAGTTCAGGGGAGCGCAGGGACTGCATGGTCCCTTGCTCGATATGTGGTGGGAGTTCAAAGGGGGAAGGCTTCTTGTATTCAGACAGACCTGTGCAGGCATCAGGCACGCTCTGGACCTCACCCAGCCCTCTAACACAGCTATCTTCGGGGTGGAACACCGTGGCTCTGGTAAGAGAACACAGCAACGCTACCTGTGTAGGATGCAAAGAATTCCGCAACTGATGGAAGCCAAACAGGGGAATTTCATTGGGCACAGTGTACTGGAATGTCCCAAACTGAAATCAGGACTTAAATGTGCAAATGGTGCCACGGACTCAGGACTGAGGTGGGCAGGACCTCAGCTTTGTGGTTTTTTCAAAAGACAACGTAACATTTGTGGTTGCATGGTATCTTAGCACCTCCTTAGATAATGGCACATCTACCCCCAGGAGAAGTGCCTTTCTGGGTCACGTCACAAACATTATTACATAGAACTAGACATAAGTGCCTGATTTAAATAGCAAAGTAACAATGGGAGAAGTGTTAATAGATGTGGCAGGTGTTAGGATGAAAGCTACTCTAGAGTTCCTTTTGTAATGGGTTTTTCTCTCTCATGCAAAGTTCCTATGAAACGTGTCAGCAGAAGGGGATGGGCAATGTGAGGGCATGGAGAAACGTGGTCTCTGGGGGAAGCCCCAAGTCCAAGTGCCAAAGCCTGGGGCTGATGTGCCAAGTCCCCCCAATCCTGCCCCCATCCCTTTCAGCAGCTTCCATTCCTGTCCAGTATAAAGTTACCATCCACATCTCCCTTCAATCCCCTGCTCCTCACCATCCCACACCTTCCAAAACAATGGGCCTAAAAAGTGCTACCATATCACACTGGTTCCACTTCTTCCTCACAAACATCTAGGGACTTTTCCTTCCCTTAGCTGGGCCTCTGGCTGTGAATTGCCTTTATCCATCTCCTCCTCCCCTAATTCACTGTGTTGTACATCTTTACTGAATGCCAGGAGGGAGACAACCTTGGTTCTTCTTTTGCTCTCTAAGTTAGAGCAGATATTTGGGAGACTTCACAAAAGCTCTAGCCACTGAAATGGCCAAGATTCCTGGCCCTTCCCATTCTGTGGGACAGGGGGTAGGGTGGGTTTACACAGGGAAATCCCATTTTCTCTCACCAGCTCTCAGGTGCTATGATGCTTTAGTCATCCCACCTTGGCTTATATGTCTTCAAGAGCATTCGGAAGCCATCCCACTACCATTTTATCAGGTTATCCCACAAGCTTTGCTTTGTGAAGATGCCAGATGATGAGGTTATATCTCCTCCTAGCTCCTTGGCCAATAAGAAACCCCTTATTTGCCCACGTATCTAATTTCTATTAGTTAAATTTGAATATCCACTTCTGGGATGCCCTCAGTGACGTGTTGCTTTAGCTGGACTGTCTCAAAATGAATTTTCTTCCACTGGCTAATAATGTAAGTCACTGGCATTCTGAACAGCCAGGTTACAAATAACAGGGGAGGAAATGCTTCCCCTGAAGCCATCTGGAAGGATGGGGAAATGGGTTTGCTCCTCCCACTGAAGCTGCTGACTGCTTCCAGATGTTCATCTTTTTATCTGACGCAAGCATCTGACCTTTCGGAAGTTTGATTCCCATCATTCACAGCAAGGTGGTGCAATGGCAACTGTTTCACCGTTCTGTACCTCTGCCCACACCGTGATCCCTTCAAAGGCACCCCTTAGGTCTCAGGTCTCCAGCCATCACATCTCTAGGGGCAGGGACTGGCATGACTCTCCCTCCAGACCAGATCTTTGGGGTTTCGGCCTCCTTGCAGTCTGCTGTAATTATCCCACCAGGCTGACTTTAGTCCAGCCCCTGCGGTTCTGCTCTCCCTCAGGGGCTACTGCTACTGATTATTGATACGATAATCTACGTGCTCATAGCACCAGGCACATATCATAGTCTTTGATGTTTCCATGCTTCCAAGATCTCACATCTGTCACAGCAACTGTATGTTGTGAAGCCGCCCAAAATAAATTTACAGCGTTTGAAATTTTCCATGAGCTGAGCCAGCATGGAGAACCCCTGGGAGGGGAGAATCAGGAGATCTAGGTTCAATTCCTGGCTCTGGGAGCAGAGTATGGTCAAGCAGTGAGATCAAGGCAACTGTGATGTAACAGTTAGTGTAGGAGTCAAGAGATCTGAGTCCTGTTCCTGGCTTTGCCACTGCATGACTCTGGAGCAAATAATTTCCCCTCGCTTCATTTTCCCTGATTGTAAAATGAGACTATTTATCAACTATTTAAGTACTTGAAGATCCTTGAAGGAAGTTGCTATTGATGCAATGTGGAATATTTGTGGCACAGGAAACATCTGATTGCCAAACTGAAGAGTCTCCTGCTCAGAGAATAGGGATTTCCTTTTAGGGCTTCCCCTTATCTTTGGATTGTCAAGGGCTTCCTCAAGCTCCTCTAACCACCCCTATTATACACACAAACACACACACACACACACACACACTTTCCTGCCAACAGACACCCTCTGCCCCATTCTTCCAGCTAACTTCCTTCCAGCATTTCCTGAGCTGGGCAATCCCAGGATTCGTAGAACAGGGGGAAATGGAGAGAGAGATGGAGCTTTGGAGTTAGGATAGCAAACTCATTTCTCATTCCATTAACATTATCCAAAGGCAACAGACAAGAGGGGAGGACTATGAGGTACCTCATTCAGACCCCAATTCAGAGAGGAACTCAAGCTCGTGACTAAATTTAAGCATGCGAGTAGTCCTATGGACTTCAGCTGCTCAGATGTTTAGTTATGCGCAAAGTAAAGAACCTTGTGGTGTGAGACTTTCCCTAGATTCCTCTTATTTGTTTATGCTTGTCACCTAGATCCCACGGTGATGACTGCATTAGAAATATAGAGGTAGTGGTAATGGTCATAATACTGAGCTCTTATCAAGCAGGTTTCACTAGGACTTCCCCTGCACACACTATCTAAGGGGTTTAATTCTAAAAGAAGTCATTCTATTGTCGTTTTTTCTCAAAAGCAAACATAACCATGCCCAGGGCAGTATATCCTTGCTTTCGTTGTCTGTCTTTTCCGGTGGTTCTCATTTTTCCAGGGAAATGGCAGTTCAGTACAGTTTGGTGATTTTATTTTTGTACAGCCAAAAAGCATAAATAGGCAACAATCCCAAAACTGAAAACACAACCACCATTTGTCTTCTTTATTAGTATTTTCTTTTCTAGACATATACCAACAATATTTTCCTGCGTTTAGAATCTAGAGCCACTGAGCTTTCAGTCTAATGATTACGTGGAGTCTATCATATTGATCTTCTGCCTGGCATGGCTGTGACAATACTGGATTCTACTCCAGTTAGAAAATCTTAACAGTGGTGGTGGACAAACCTCAAACCCTTAGGACCCAATCCTGAAAGGTTCTGAAGCCCAGATTCTCAAAGGTATTTCAATGGGAATTAGGCACCTAAAAAACTTTGGGCCTGATTGTCTGGGAATGTGCTGAGCATTCTTCGTTCCAACTGACTTCACATATATATGTATTCATTATTATTATTTATTTGTATCACAGTTATCTCTAGAGTCCCTGGCCAAGATTGGGGCCCCATTGCGGTAGCCACAAACACCTGCTGTGTTACATTCACGGGCCCAAATTGCTTACAGTCTAAATAGAAAAGACAGACAATGGGTGAGAGGGGAAATAGGCTCAGAGAGGGAAAGTAACTTGCTCAAGGTCATACAGTAGATCAGTGTCAGGGTCAGAAATAGCGTCAGGTCTCTAGTTGGGTGCGTGCACGCGCTCTCTCTCTCTCTCTCTCTCTCTCTCTCTCTTCTTGTCTGATAATTCTGGACAATAAATTCTAAAGAATTGAAAAGAGGTGGTTTGTGTTTGATTTTAGAGGTGGTTGGTGATAAGGCAGGAGATACCAAGAAGTCTTAAAGGGACTTCATTGGACTAGGTCTTGCTGGCCAGTTTGGAGTGGCATAGTGGGCTCAAGTAATTCAGGCGCTTCCTCTGCCAGGTTACTGCACAAGGGTTCTCAAAATTTTGTACTGGTGACCCCTTTCACACAGGAAGCCTCTGAGTGGTACCCCCCTTATAAATTAAACACACTTTTAAATATATTTAACACCATTGTAAATGCTGGAGGCGAAGCGGGTTTTGGGGTGGAGTCTGACAGCTCGCGACCTCCCCATGTCATAACCTGGTGATCCCCTCAGGGGGTCAGTTTGAGAACCCCCATGCAGGAGCATTGAGCTGGAGCATGAGGGCGCTATAGCAACAAGAGGCAAACACGGCTCATCCGGCCTAGCTGGCTGAGTCCTCTGCAGAGACTGGTGTGTTGATGCTCAGCAAGAGCTGGCAAATCCCCACTCATCAAAAATATTCACCCTTCAAAGCTCACAGAAATAAAATGGGGGCAAATACTACCCGTCTGAGTCGCAAGCTAGAATAAAAGCTACTTTTCATTTGCGTGCTCATGACCTGAACGGGACCCAAAACATTATTGATGAATAATGTGGTGTTTGCAGGGAGGTAGACTATGGGGGATAAAAGGGCAGGGAATGAACGAAGACTGAGGATTTCACTTGCCTCGCGAACAATTTGGCACAGCAGTCGTTTCCTCTCCCTTCCTGTAGTAAAGTTTAGTGTGGCACAGCAGACCGTGCTCAGACTCACCTGGCAGCTTGCTGAAAAGGACCAGCAGGAGTTCCCATGAAAAACTGAGGAGGTCTCATTCCTAAAGCAGGAAGGTGACGAGCTCGGCCGAGTGAAAAAGTGCAGCCTTTTTCTGAAGATGAATTTTCTAATTGCACGGACGCCACTCTTGGGGTGAGCTGCTGTTCCTGTCTAATTATTATCTACAGTAATAGAAGAGAAAGGGTTGGGCCTTCTAAACAGGAGTGTATTTGTTGAAAGGAAAAATAAAGGGCAGGTTCTTTTACATAAACCAGGCCTCAGAAGACAAAGAGAAAAATGTCAGACACTGTCCAACAAAGGATAAAAGTTATTCAGAAGACTTAGGATTGTGCGTGTACGGGTTGCGGGGGCGGGGTGGGGGTTTACAGTGCTGCACAGCACGGGGGGTTTGACATATCTGACAGCACAATCTCGTTGTCTTTTGCTTCCAGTCACGTGCAACAAATAGACAACAGGGGCCAGTGAACATGCACAGACTTTACCTCCCAACCCCTAGCTGACTTCAGTTAGTGCCATCATGCACTGCTCAGGGAGGGACTTTTAAGGTGTGCTCGTGATCAAGAAAGGTGACATCCCTGACTGTCCTAGCATTGTGTGTGTCAGTTCACAGGCCACGTACACCCAGGGCAGAGGCAGTGCCAAGCTTCATCCCATTGCCCAGCTCTGGGATGCACCCCTAGCTTAGAGGTCAAAGGGTTGTTCAGTTTACATTCCCATTAAATCCTTGATCTTTCCAGTGAAATTGACTATCAGTGCCGGATGATGGTTTTGTGATGAAGCCCTGGGCTCTCTGGGAGGTAGAATAAGAGGGCCAACCTACTTCTGATACCTCACTGAACATCCATGGGATGGTAGTGACTTTCAATCAACACTAAAGCTGAATAAAGCCAATTGATTTTAGCTTGCAGTGATTTGCACCATCTTGCATTTCATCTTAAGTTTTGTGTTACCATGAACCTGAAAACTCAAACCAAAACCCACCAGGTAACACTGAGTGTTGGCAGCACTAAGACGTTTTGCATGGTCTCCAGCTCAGTCCATAAATTACTCTTCAGCATGTCCTCTTTGGCCTCAGCAGAGAGGAAGCGGCTTCCCAGTTCCTCTGGTCCGCTGAAGACTGTTGGATTGTGAAGTCATGTCAGGCCCTCTTCTTCCTTGTAAAAATTCCTAAAATTCATTAGGATTGCTCAGTAACAAAAATGTGCTTCTTACCTATCACATCATTCACAAAAACCCAGCACTTAAAGGCAAGAAAATGAATAATTAAGGAAATCACAAATCTTATACTGCCCACCGAGTAAACAGAAGCATATTCTTCTTACAGAGTATTAAAAAATTAATATTTCATCACCTTAACTCTGACCCAAGGAGCATTATTTTTGTTATCTTGATTCCAGGTTCTAAATAATTTTTTTCAAGGGATATTGTTTAATGGAGATGATAGTTTACAATATGTATAATCTAACAGTAGGGGTTTTTTTGTAAAGTTGCTGCTTCTTACTCATAGACTCAAAGGTCAGAAGGGACCACCATGATCATCTAGACTGACCTCCTGCACATTGCAGGCCACAGAACCTCACCCACCTACTCCAGTGATAGACCCCTAACCTCTCGCTGAGTCACTGAAGTCCCCAAATCACGATTTAAAGATGTCAAGTTACAGAGAATTCACCATTTACACTAGTTTAAACCTGCAAGTGACCTGTGCCCCATGCTGCAGAGGAAGGTGAAACCCTGCCAGGGTCTCTGCCAATCTGACCCAGGGCAAAATTCCTTCCTGACCCCAAATATGGCCCTGAGCATGTGGGCAAGACCCACCAGCTAAACACCTGGGAAAGAATTCGCTGTAGTAACTCAGAGCCCTCCCCATCTAGTATCTCATCACCAGCAATTGGAGATATTTGCTGCTAGCAGTCGCAAAGAATACTGGTATATGTGCAGCTTGACAGCAAAGTGTGTACAATTTTTCATTTATGGTATTATTATACATACATGTGGACTTGTACTTAAGGCTCTTTAAACTAAGGTCTTGGCTACAATTTGTGTCTGTATAAGTAGCAGCCATCAGCTGCCCCAGCTATAAGACATGGTTTGCAGCTATAAGATATGGTCTGCAGCTTGGTGCCACTAAGGTTCAGCTTAGAGCTTCGGCCTGTGTTCACTAGTGGTTCATGCTGCTGGCTGACCATCCAGGACTGAAATCCCCAGTGTAGTAGCCTAGACAAGACCAAAGACCAAGATTCACAAACACGAGACTTACAACCTGTTTGAAAAAGATGGTTGTGCACATCAAATCTGTCTCTTTGACATCTACAGTAAGCTCTTACAAGATCAATAGCTTATGCCCTCAATGAACTCAGCGGCATTATAGGGCAAGAATTTTAGATAAAGGCTGCTAAGTTCTTACAAACTCTCTCCTATTCATTAGCCACAAACAGGCTTTCCTTCCCCCACCAAAAGTTTAACCTAGTTCCAGATGCAGCATGGAATTTTTTTCCAAACCCATATTTCTCTGTCTTTTTTCCCCTTTTTTCTAACTCCCCTGGAAGACTCCAGTTCCATACAGCACTTGCTAATGTTTAGTGACCTTCTGCACCAGTAGTTCCATCTGTTGAGCACTGAAATAGATTGCCCTATTCTTCGCTTGCGAAAATCAGCAAGACTGAGTGTCCTTTGTCCCATTTGCCCAACATTTGGGCAGCAAGAGACTGTGAAGGCAGCAGGTTTTAAGGGCATCCAAAGTGGCACCATCAGGAGCACCGGCATGAGCAAACAGTGCTGCAGCAGTTCGCCTGGCTTCTGCTATGAAGCCCGCTGGTAACCTCTTTGTTGCTGAGCATTGTGGAAAGTGTTTAGTCTGTGTTAGAGACTTGAGTGATTCTCATTATGTGGTCAAACATTCCGCCTGGCCTATGTTTAGGTGCTTTTTTATTTTCTCACACCTGCCCTGTTGCAGAAAACATCCAGTGATAGGAAAAGTGTCAATATAATTACAGCAGTCAGACTGTGGATGGAACCCTTTTGCAGGGTTCTGTAAGAACCAGGTTGTTTTATTTCCTCAAATGAATGTGGGACATGGAGAGGGTTTTTTCCTCCCAAAGTAACAAAGAAAGGCAATTTAAACCAGTGCAGTGATTTTTGCTGGTGCCTTATGTTATGTAGTCACTGAAGACTTCTTTCAAATGTCTATTAGAGCTAGATCTTCAGCTGGTGTAAATCAGCAAAGCTTCATTGACTTTAATTTACACCAGCTGAGGATTCAGCTGCCATGGTATCTAACTATAGGGATACTTTCACCTATCTTTAGACCTGCTGTTTTATCATCTCTCCAAAGTTTTTTTTTTTGTCCTGAGCCAGTCCCACCGAACACAATTGCAAAACATCATGCACACTTCTAATGCTACATGAATAATATTAACTGTTGGCATAATATTAAGGAAGTTGCTTTAGGCAGTGTGTAACTGATCACATTATGACCAAATCCTCCTTGCCTTAACCACAAGAGTTGACTTTGCAGGAATAAGGCAAGTGCAATTTGGTGGTTAGTCAAAATATATTGTTTTTGTTCTATTTATGCTGACTAAAAAAATCATATCCTCCAAATATAGCAAGAATAGAAGTGGAAAATGTGTCTCGACATCTGTCTCCAAATCTCCTCATTTTGAATTAAATCATAAACAGACAGGGCCAGATCAATTCCTGGAGTAACTCCACTGATTTTCAGTGGAGTTACGCCAAGATGAATTTGTCTGGTGGAGTTGATTTTATCCAGTGAAAAGACTATATGTACATAAATGCCATCTGAAATATCAAGAAACAATGGGGGAAAAACTTTTTTGCCATTTGAAAAGGAACTTTGCTATTATTTTTTAAAATTCCGTTTCCCCCCCACACACACACACACTTCTAGAAAACAAACATTACACCCCACACACACACTCGTGTGGCTTTAGTCAAGATAATATTGTGATGGTCTCACACTATTTGATCCTTGCCCTCAATATTCTGATTGCAGTAATTTGATTCATTCTGCTCTGGGAAAGCAGCTTTGTGTGAAAGGGACAGAGCATGAGGAAGGGTTCTCTCTTATCCTCTTTAGGTATTTTAGGTTAAATTAAAATGACTGTGTGCATCTGCATATGTTGTAGATTAGCATCCCTTCGCAAGCCCTAAAAGCATATTTTCTAATGACTTTGTTTTTTGGAGGGGGGGAAGCATTCATCAGGTAATGTTCCATTTGGGATGGGGTGGTGCATTCAGATCAAGATCAAGAAAACACTGACATGCAGCTTGGCTTTACTGCAATGTCTAATCAGCAGAGAGAAAAGGAGTACTTGTGGCACCTTAGAGACTAAAAATTTATTTGAGCATAAACTTTCATGAGCTACAGCTCACTTCATCGGATGCATAGAGTGGAAAATACAGTGGGGAGATTTATATACACAGAGAACATGAAACAATGGGTGTTACCATACACATGAAACAATGGGTGTTACCGTACACCCATTGTTTCATGTTCTCTGTGTATATAAATCTCCCCACTGTATTTTCCACTGCATGCATCTGATGAAGTGAGCTGTAGCTCACGAAAGCTTATGCTCAAATAAATTGGTTAGTCTCTAAGGTGCCACAAGTCCTCCTTTTCTTTTTGCGAATACAGACTAACACGTCTGCTACTCTGAAACTAATCAGTAGAGGGCTCCCTAGTCTATGCCAGGCATACATATACAGTACATTTTCTCTTTCTCTCTCTCTCACACACACACAGACACACACACACACACAGAGAATCCAGATTAATAAAGCTGTCACTTCTCATTCTTCTCAACTCAACCTTAATATCAGCTGATACTAAAACACAAGGGCTTAGAGAAATTAAAGCCCACTGAGCAGTACCGTTGGCATCCACTGGCAATATGTTAGGGATATTTCTTACCTGGAAATACAGTTTATACAGTGGATGTATGGCTACTGGGAAGCATTCATGGACAGAGGACTGTTCTATTGGGCTGAACTTCACCTGAGTAGGGAGAGAAATAGACTTCTAGGATGGAGGTGGGCACAACTGATCAAGAGAGCTTTAAACTAGGAATCTGGGGGAGATGGTTGGGAGATGTCCCAGTAATCTCCCTGCCGGATTTTAACATTGAGAGGGAAGAAAACAAAGTAAGAAAGGATACAGCCGTGGGCAGGAGAATGGACAAAAGGAGGAAGGGCAGTGTGGATACCAGTCTAATAGGTGATACTGGCAGTAGAATGTCTGTGCCTAATCGGGTAAAGAATGTGAGCGAGGCCAAACAGCAAAAATTAAGATGTTTGTACACTAATCCGAGGAGCCTTGGTAACAAAAAGGAGGAACTAGAGCTATTGGTGCAGGAAGTGAAACCAGATATTATAGGGATAACAGAAACATGGTGGAATAGTAGTCATGACTGGACTACAGCTATTGAAGGGTATGTGCTGTTTAGGAAAGACCGAAATAAAGGTAAAGATGGTGGAGTAGCATTGTATATCAATGAGGAGGTAGACTGTAAAGAAATAAGAAGTGATGGAATGGATAAGAAAGAGTCTGTCTGGGCAAAAATCACATTGGGGAAGAAAGCTACTAGAGCCTTCCCTGGGATAGTGCTTGGAGTGTGCTATAGACCGCCGGGATCTAATTTGGATAAGGATACAGACCTTTTTAATGTTTTCAGTGAAGTAAATACTAATGGGAATTGTATGATCATGGGAGACTTTAACTTCACAGATATAGACTGGAGGACAAGTGCTAGTAATAATAATAGGGCTCAGATTTTCCTAGATGCGATAGCTGATGGATTCCTTCACCAAGTAGTTGCTGAACCAACAAGAGGGGATGCCATTTTAGATTTGGTTTTGGTGAGTAGTGAGGACCTCATAGAAGAAATGGTTGCAGGGGACAACCTTGGTTCAAGCAATCATAAGCTAATTCAGTTCTAACTAAATGGAAGGATAAACAAAAATAGATCTGTGACTAGGGTTTTTGATTTCAAAAGGGCTAACTTTAAAAAATTAAGGGAATTAATTAGGGAAGTGGATTGGACTGGAGAACTTGTGGATCTAAAGGCGGAGGGGGCCTGGAATTACTTCAAGTCAAAGTTGCAGAAACTATCAGAAGCCTGCATCCCAAGAAAGGGGAAAAAAACTCGTAGGTAGGAGTTGTAGACCTAGCTGGATGAGCAAGCATCTCAGAGAGGTGATTAAGAAAAAGCAGAAAGCCTACAAGAAGTGGAAGATGGGAGGGATCAGCAAGGAAAGCTACCTTATTGAGGTCAGAACATGTCGGGATAAAGTGAGAAAGGCCAAAAGCATGCAGTGTTGGACCTCACAAAGGGAATTAAAACCAATAGTCAAAGGTTCTATAGCCATACAAATAAGAAGAAAACAAAGAAAGAAGAAGCGGGACTGCTAAACACTGAGGAGGTTAAGGATAATTTAGGCGTGGCCCAATATCTAAACAAATACTTTGCCTCAGTCTTTAATGAGGCTAATGGGGAGCTTAGGGACAATGGTAGGATGACAAATGGGAATGAGGATTTGGAGGTACATATTACCACATCCGAGGTAGAAGCCAAACTCGAACAGCTTAATGGGACTAAATCAGGGGGCCCAAATAATCTTCATCCAAGAATATTAAAGGAACTGGCACATGAAATTGCAAACCCATTAGCAAGAATTTTTAATACATCTGTAAACTCAGGGGTTGTACTGTATGACTGGAGAATTGCGAACATAGTTCCTATTTTTAAGAAAGGGGAAAAAAGGTGATCCGAGTAACTACAGGCCTGTTAATTTGACATCTGTAGTATGCAAGATTTTGGAAAAAAATTTGAAGGAGAAAGTAGTTAAGGACATTGAGGTCAATGGTAATTGGGACAAAATACAACATGGTTTTACAAAAGGTAGATCGTGCCAAACCAACCTGATCTCCTTCTTTGAGAAAGTAACAGATTTTTTAGACAAAGGAAATGCAGTGGATCTAATTTACCTTAATTTCAGTAAGGCATATGATATGGTTGCACACGGGGAATTATTAGCTAAATTGGAAAATATGAAAATTGAAAGGTGGATAAGAAACTGGTTAAAGGGGAGACTACAACGGGTCACACTGAAAGGTGAACTGTCAGGCTGGAAGGAGGTTACCGTGAAGTTCCTCAGGGATCGGTTTTGGGACCAATCTTATTTAATCTTTTTTATTAATGACCTTGGAACAAAAAGTGGGAATGTGCTAATAAAGTTTGCAGATGACACAAAGCTGGGAGGTATTGCCAATACAGAGAAGGACCGGGATATCCTACAGGAAGATCCGGAATTACCTTGTAAATTGGAGTAATAGTAATAGGAAGAAATTTAATAGTGAAAAGTGCAAGGTCATGCATTTAGGGATTAATAACAAGAATTTTTGTTATAAACTGGGGACGCATCACTTGGAAGTAACAGAGGAGGAGAAAGACCTCGGAGTATTGGTTGATCACAGGATGACTATGAGCCGCCAATGTGATATGACCATGAAAAAAGCTAATGCGGTCTTGGGATGCATCAGGCAAGGTATTTCCAGTAGAGATAAGGAGGTGTTAGTACCGTTATACAAGGCACTGGTGAGACCTCACCTGGAATATTGTGTGCAGTTCTGGTCTCCCATGTTTAAGAAGGATGAATTCAAACTGGAACAGATACAGAGAAGGGCTACTAGGATGATCCAAGGAATGGAAAACCTGTCTTATGAAAGGAGACTCAAAGAGCTTGGCTTGTTTAGCCTAACCAAAAGACTGCTGAGGGGAGATATGATTGCTCTCTATGAATATATCATGGGATAAATACCAGGAAGGGAGAGGAATTATTTAAGCTCAGTACCAATGTGGATACAAGAACAAATGGATATAAACTGGCCATCAGGAAGTTTAGACTTGAAATTAGACAAAGGTTTCTAACCATCAGAGGAGTGAAGTTCTGGAATAGCCTTCCAAGGGGAGAAGTGAAGGCAAAAGACATATCTGGCTTCAAGACTAATCTTGATAAGATTATGGAGGAGATGGTATGATGGGATAGACTAATTTTGGCAATTAATTGATCTTTGACTATTAGCAGTAAATATGCCCAATGGCCTGTGATGGGATGCTAGATAGGTTGGGATCTGAGTTATTACGGAGAATTCTTCCCTGGGTGTCTGGCTGGTGAGTCTTGCCCACATGCTCAGGGTTTAGCTGATCGCCATATTTGGGGTTGGGAAGGAATTTTCCTCCAGGGCAGATTGGCAGAAGCCCTGGGTTTTTTTCTCCTGCCTCTGCAGCGTGGGGCACGGGTCACTTGCTGGAGGATTCTCTGCACCTTGAAGTCTTTAAACCACGATTTGAGGACTTCAATAGCTCAGACATAGGTCAGGGGTTTGTTACAGGAGTGGGTGGGTGAGATTCTTTGGCCTGCGTTGTGCAGGAGGTCAGACTAGACGATCATAATGGTCCCTTCTGACCTTAAAGTCAATGAGTCTATGAGTTTCCTTCATGATTGCTTTCTTCCCCCCTTTGTACAGCTGCATTCAGCAGGTTTTGGATTTGTTCTTGTGTATGGTACACTTGGAATATTTGCACATCTCTATTCATCCCCCCTCTACAGCTTCTCTTACAGGACAACTATTATCTTGCAACTAGCAATGGATTTAATGGAAAAAGGATACAGGGCCTCATCCAAACCCTATTGAGGTCAATTGCATTGAGCTTTGCAGCAGGCCCTATGAGATGGTAGGAAAACAGAAGAACAGTAAAGCCCATTCCCCTAATCCTTACCAGTGGGTCTGAGCAACTTTTAATTGTACAAGTGTAAGCAGTGTCAGGATGAGCTCCACCCTGACATCTGGTGGTGAGGTGTGGCAAGTTGTGGAAAAGAACTTCAGGGGCCGATGTCATTTGCATAGGCACACCCACCACGCCTAGAATGAGACCATAGCTGCTCAAATGGTCACTTTGGCTGCTGTGGGATCCCCAGCGTCTCTGTTATTGGGGCAGGAAGAATAAATTGTTATTACCCTGATTATGGGAACTGTGCTTGGAACTGTACGTGGCCTTTTGTTATGATGGAGGGATTCACCATCAACTAAGTAGCACTCGCTAGGCAAGGGTCATGGGTTCCAAAACTGTGTGAATAGAGAGAGGCTGGGGATAAGTATTAATACTTGGTGGCATGGGCCCCTTGGTGAGGGCCTTACATGCTAATTGCACTTCCTCCTCTCTCCACTGTGGAATATCAGAGCTAATTTTGATTTCATTAGAAGTCTAGTTATAGGCTGCTGAGCTCACTTTGGGCTGACAGTGCACCAGCACTGGGGCTCCCCTACTACAAGCTGAATTCACCTAAGAGCTGAAATCACTGAGTGTTGTGTTAAGTAGTGGGGGAGCCTGAAGATATATTGTGGA
The DNA here is from genome assembly GCF_965152235.1 of Eretmochelys imbricata. Lineage (NCBI taxonomy): Eukaryota > Metazoa > Chordata > Testudines > Cheloniidae > Eretmochelys > Eretmochelys imbricata. The sequence continues at coordinate 18,680,834 of NC_135575.1, read as the reverse complement.
GCAGTTTGCGGCACGGCTGGTGAAGCAGTTCAACGCGGAGCAGTGTGTGGATGGCAGGAGCTGCTTGTGGGTCGTGGAGCTGAGCGAAGGAGTTCGTGGGGCAGCTGGTGGAGCGGAGCGCAGCGGAGCGAAGGAGTTTGTGGGGCGGCTGGCGGAGCGGAGCGCCGCTATGGAGCTATGGGGCGGTCAGCTTCAGATCATGTAAGGTGCCTCTTACCCCCGTCCCATTTCCACCCAGGTTGGGAGGTAAAGCTCCGCAGATAAACTTTCGAACTCTGGGGCTGCCCTGACCAGGGACAGAGACTTTTGGGGCATTGGACTTTTGGGACTTTGGGTGATTTGGGGTTGCTGGACTCAAGAACCAAAGGGAAAAGGGCATGCCCCAATTTGCCTGGGGTGGGTTTTTTTTGCTCATGGGTTGTGTTATGAATCCTGTTGGTGGTGTTTCCCCAACATAATGCCACATTGTTTCTCTCTGTTATTAAAAGGCTTTTGCTACACTCAGGCTATGTGCTTGCGAGAGGGGAAGTATTGCCTCTTGGAGGCGCCCAGCGGGGGTGGTATATATTTGTCCCAGGTCACTGGGTGGGGGCTCGAGCCGGTTTGCATTGTGTTACTGGAATGGATCCCCTAGATATTGAACCCGGCCCTTGTTGCTGCCAACTCTGACGGGCAGAAGGGTTACATTTTTGGGGGCTCGTCCGGGATAGCCTGGGTCAGTACCCCTCGCAAGCACCTGTTGAGTGATCCACTACATTGGGAAACAATTTATATTTTTTTTTGTTTTGTTTGTGCTTATATTTTGAGGAAATTACTGTTTGTATAATGGCTAATATGTCAGGTTTGTTGGGCCCTGGCTCAGCAGCTTCTAGCTCAGGGGCTGCAGCCTCGGCTGATGATTGGACAAAAGCTCTGGGGCAAATATTGGAAAAGGTTGTGCTGCCCCATGCTGAGTCAGACTCTTGTCGTAAGTTAAGATTATTTGCTGGGGAGGAGGAGTTTGAACCCTGGTTAGAGCATACCACTGAAATGCTGCAAGAGTGGGCCGTACCAGATGCAGAAAAGCGAAGATGCCTTATAGAGAGCCTTGGCGGCCCAGCATTAGATGTGATTCGCACCCTGAAGCTCATTGACCCTGGGGTCAGTGTGAAGGACTGCCTAGAGGCCCTTGAACACAACTTTGGGAGCGTAGAGGGCCCTGAAGACAGCTACTATAAGTTCCTTAATTCCCGACAACAAAAGGGCGAGAAGGCTTCAGCCTACATACAGAGACTGGAGAGACTGCTTCAGAGAGCTGTCATGAGGGGAGCAGTGACTGCTGAGCAGATGGATCAGACCAGACTGGCTCAAGTTGTAAGAGGAACTCAGTATCAGAACCCGATTCTACTTCATCTCCAGCTAAGAGAACGACGGGAACATCCCCCAAGTTACTCCCAGCTGATAAAAGAGGTCCGAGTGGAGGAAGAAAGGCAGGCTGCCAGTGAGTTTTGGGAAGCCCAAACATCGGAGCCAGGCAGCACAACACCACTGCAAACGGCCAGTGTACTGATGGTGAGCACCAGAGAGGAACTTGCCCAACAAATGCAGGTCCTGACGGAACGGATAGCTGAGCTGCAAAGTACCGTTGACCGAGTTAAGACTTCCAGGAATAAGAAGCCTCAAACTGTGGCGATTGAGAAGCCCGCACTTAGAGCCACCATCCCCCCCAGGCGAAGGGGAAAAGGTCAATTCTTCTGCTACCGATGTGGTCAGGATGGACACAGTGCTGCCAAGTGCCGTAATGAAGAAAACCCCTCCTTAGTGTATGGAAAGCTGAGGATCAGTTGGGAGAGATCCGGTAGCTGCCAGAGGGTCTGGGGACGGGGACCCCCCAGGTCTGCAGGATTTGAAGATTCCCCCAGAAAAGACTGTCCAGCTGGGATCCCTGCAGGACTGATAGGGCCTCGAGCAGAGGTCACGGTGAGGATTGAAGGGGTGGAGTGTAAAGCAGTGCTTGACACTGGATCTCAAGTGACTATTATATTTCAGTCATTCTACCAACAGATGCTTAGGCACCTGCCTATACAGCCACTGACTGGCCTTGGCCTGTGTGGCCTCAGCATGGATGAATACCCCTATCAAGGGTATGTCATAGTGCACCTGGAATTCCCAGAGGAGGTTGCTGGGGTAAGAGAAGAGGTAGACACAGCTGCCTTAATATGCCCTGACCCTAAAGGGACTTCTGATGTGTCTGTGCTGATAGGGACCAACTCCAGTCTCTTCAAGGTACTCGCGGATTACTGCAGAAGGCGGGCTGGGGACCAGTACCTGAATACCCTGATGATCCACACGCTTTGTGCTGAAGCCTATAGGAAAATTGAGAGCGCTAAAAGGGACACATCTGAGCTACCGCTTGGGGCACTGAAGTACGCGGGCACAACCCCCTTAGTAGTGCCTGCAAGGACGGAGCGAGAAGTGCTGGTCATGAGCACCTGTCTGAAAGGCAGTAAAGGGACGTTAGCAATGATAGAGCAGCCGATGGGAGGAGAGCTCCCTGAAGGAGTGTTGGTCCCCAGTGGAGTCATAACCCTACCTGCTGAAGCCCAGGAAAGGGTGACTATACTGATTGCTAATGAAACGAGTCGTGATGTTGTTGTGAAGCAAGGACAAAAGATAGCAGACCTCTTTGAGCCTGAGTCGATTGTAAAACCCCAGTGTGAAACTCAAGTTCCGACAATAGACCCAGCAAAGTTTGACTTTGGAGATTCACCAGTGTCCGAGGACTGGAAAGATCGCCTGAGGAAGAAACTTTGTGAAAGATCCAAGGTGTTCTCACTGCATGAGTGGGATGTGGGATGTGCAAAAGGAGTAGAGCACAATATCAGACTACATGACTCTCGACCTTTCAGGGAGAGATCTAGGAAGATTGCTCTCTCTGAGATGGAAGATGTGCGACATCATCTTCAGGAGCTGGCTGCGAATGGCATCATTACAGAGTCCCGTAGCCCATACGCCTCACCCATTGTGGTAGTCCGCAAAAAGAATGGGAAAATCCGGATGTGTATTGACTACCGCACCCTAAACAGCCGTACTGTGGTCGACCAGTACACTATGCCTCGAGTGCAAGATGCCTTAGACTGTTTGCTGGGAAGCCAGTGGTTCTCTGTGTTGGATCTTCGAAGTGGATACTACCAGATCCCTCTGGGAGAAGAAGATAAGGAGAAGACAGCCTTCATCTGCCCATTAGGGTTTTATCAGTTCGAACGCATGCCCCAAGGGATTTCTGGAGCACCTGCCACCTTTCAACGTCTCATGGAGAAAGTTGTGGGAGACATGAATTTACTGCAAGTGTTAGTTTATTTGGATGACCTGATTGTGTTTGGAAGAACCTTAGAGGAGCATGAAGAAAGACTTCTTAAAGTGCTTGATAGGTTGGAGGATTATGGTCTGAAGCTTTCAATTGACAAATGCCAGTTCTGCAGAACCTCAGTGAAGTATGTGGGTCACATTGTGTCCCAAGAAGGTGTGAGTACTGATCCTGATAAAATAGAAGCACTCACTACATGGCCACGTCCAAGTAACTACAGAGAACTCAAGACCTTTCTTGGATTTAGTGGCTACTACCGCAGATTTGTGAAAAACTATGCTACGATTGTAAAGCCTCTGAATGATCTTACCAGGGGACATCAGTCCAGCAAGAACAAATCTAAGTCCAAGAATAAGGGGAGGTCCCCAAAGCCTCCTGTGCAGAGACACAATGGCCCCTTTGCACCATTTGGGCCACGGTGGGATGAGAGATGTGAAAGGGCTTTTCGAGAAATCATTACTTGCCTAACTCATGCTCCAGTCCTAGTTTTTGCTGACCCAAGCAAACCATTTATCCTGCATACTGATGCCAGTTTGGAGGGTCTGGGAGCAGTCCTGTACCAGGAAGTGGAAGGCAAATGTAAACCTGTAGCCTTTGCCAGCCGAGGATTGTCTGATAGTGAAACTCGCTATCCCACCCACAAGCTGGAATTTTTGGCCTTGAAATGGGCCATCACTGAGAAATTTCGAGACTACTTGTATGGTGCTCAGTTCCAGGTGTGGACAGACAACAATCCACTGACTTATGTGTTAACAAGTGCTAAGCTGGATGCTACAGGGCAGAGATGGGTGGCTGCCTTGGCTAGCTATGAGTTCAGCATTCAGTACCGATCAGGGAGAAGCAATGTAGATGCAGATGCATTGTCCAGGCGTCCGCAGGCTCCAGAAGTTGCTGTGATACCCACAGATGGAGTGAGAGCTATTTGCAGTGTGAGTCGCCGAGAGCCAGAGGCCCGTGAAGGCTTTCAGGGATGTGTTGCAGAAGCTTTGGGCCTGCCCCCTGAATGCATGCCTTCTGCTTCAGTGAACTATATTGCATTAGACCAATCTCCTTTGCCCATGCTCAATGCGGCTGACTGGCAAGAAGCCCAGCGGCAAGATATTGACATTCGTGATACACTACTTGCCAAAAGGGAGGGGCGAAGCCCAGCTGCGGTTGTCCCACCTAACCCGGAGGGTAAACTACTATTGAGAGAATGGACCAAACTAAAACTGATTCAGGGAGTGCTACACCGAATGACCACTGACCCTTTACAAAAACAACGAGCACAACTAGTACTGCCAAAAAAGTACAGAGCCCTGGCCATGAGGGCCCTGCATGATGACTTTGGGCATTTAGGGATGGAGAGGACCCTGGAACTTATTCGTAGTAGGTTCTATTGGCCCCGAATGGCTGAAGATGTTCGCAGGAAATGTGAGACTTGCGCTCGATGTGTTCAAAGGAAAACTCTGCCCACGAGGGCTGCATATCTCAAGAACATCACCAGCAACAAACCTTTGGAGTTGGTATGCATTGATTTCTTGTCTGTAGAGGTAGACAAGAGGAATGTTGGAAACATTCTAGTAGTGACTGACCATTTTACACGGTATGCACAAGCATATCCCACACGTGATCAGAGGGCCACCACCGTTGCTCGAGTATTGTGGGACAAATATTTCTCAGTCTATGGATTCCCGGCTCGGATACACTCTGATCAGGGGCGGGATTTTGAGAGTCACCTTCTGAAGGAGGTGCTGAAGATAGCAGGAATTAAAAAGTCTAGGACAACGCCTTATCACCCCCAAGGTGATCCTCAGCCAGAGAGGTTCAATCAAACCCTATTAGATATGTTGGGAACTTTGCGACCAGAGCAGAAGGCAACCTGGAGCCAGCATGTCGCATTTCTGGTGCATGCCTACAATGCCACAAAGAACGATGCTACGGGAGTCACCCCATATCTCTTGATGTTTGGGCGAGAACCAAGATTACCCATAGACTTGTGCTTTGGTGTATCAGAGGATGGAGATAGCTATGAAACTCATCAGCAATATGTATCCCGACTAAGAGAAAAGCTGCGGGATGCTTATCGCTTAGCTACCGCTGCGGCTCGGAAGAACGCAGACCGCAACAAACATCGATATGATGCTAGAGTGCGTTCGCAGGAGCTCCAGCCGGGGGACAGAGTCCTGCTGCGAAATTTGGGTATTGCTGGCAAACACAAGATAGCTGACAGATGGAAGGCAATACCTTACCTGGTGATGGAAAAGCTGGGAGATCTGCCGGTCTACAAGATCAAACCTGAAGACGGTCCAGGGCAAATAAAGACGGTGCATAGAAACCTTTTGCTCCCTGTGGGGGAATTGGTAAGCACCCCTTATGAGATGGGCCACGGCAGGGCCGCCGGGCAGAACAGAGGTGCTAGACCAAAGCCGCCATCCAACACAGACAGTGGGCCCCCTGCAGCTAACTTACCCCTATTCTGCACATCTGAGAGTGAGTCTGAGGAGGAAGACACAACCCTGGTGTATCCTGGGATGGAGACAAGATTTCAGTCTCGATCAGCTGAACCAAACGAGAGTTTTCCCTCTTCCGCCCTAAACCCAATGGCGGAACTATTTAGGTCCCTTTCTGATACCCCGGTGCTGCTGATGAGACCCCCCTGTGATGACACACACAGGTTACTGGACAATGGGGACAGACAGGTAGAGGATGTCCTGGGCACCTTGGACCCTCCAGCGTTAGAACTAGGAGTGCAGGGGCCTACGCCAGTAGCCGAGGGACCCTCCAGGGAAGCCTCTCCACCCGTCACTCAAGAGGATGTTCCCCCTACCTCGGCAACAGAGATTCTCAATAGACGAGACAGGGTGATAAGACCAGTGAAATGGTTAACTTATGATGCACCTGGGGTGACTAGTGAGGAGCCAATACATTTAGCACACAGGCTTGTGGAAGCTAAAGTGGGCTTCCTGAGGCCCTTTGGAGGAAACCAATGAGTTGGTATAAAGGGAGTGTGATTTGTCGGGACGACAAAGTCTCGGCTGGGGGGAGGATGTAAGCAGTGTCAGGATGAGCTCCACCCTGACATCTGGTGGTGAGGTGTGGCAAGTTGTGGAAAAGAACTTCAGGGGCCGATGTCATTTGCATAGGCACACCCACCACGCCTAGAATGAGACCATAGCTGCTCAAATGGTCACTTTGGCTGCTGTGGGATCCCCAGCGTCTCTGTTATTGGGGCAGGAAGAATAAATTGTTATTACCCTGATTATGGGAACTGTGCTTGGAACTGTACGTGGCCTTTTGTTATGATGGAGGGATTCACCATCAACGAAGTAGCACTCGCTAGGCAAGGGTCATGGGTTCCAAAACTGTGTGAATAGAGAGAGGCTGGGGATAAGTATTAATACTTGGTGGCATGGGCCCCTTGGTGAGGGCCTTACATGCTAATTGCACTTCCTCCTCTCTCCACTGTGGAATATCAGAGCTAATTTTGATTTCATTAGAAGTCTAGTTATAGGCTGCTGAGCTCACTTTGGGCTGACAGTGCACCAGCACTGGGGCTCCCCTACTACAAGCTGAATTCACCTAAGAGCTGAAATCACTGAGTGTTGTGTTAAGTAGTGGGGGAGCCTGAAGATATATTGTGGAGCAGTTTGCGGCACGGCTGGTGAAGCAGTTCAACGCGGAGCAGTGTGTGGATGGCAGGAGCTGCTTGTGGGTCGTGGAGCTGAGCGAAGGAGTTCGTGGGGCAGCTGGTGGAGCGGAGCGCAGCGGAGCGAAGGAGTTTGTGGGGCGGCTGGCGGAGCGGAGCGCCGCTATGGAGCTATGGGGCGGTCAGCTTCAGATCATGTAAGGTGGTTCTTCAGAGAACTCAAGACCTTTCTTGGATTTAGTGGCTACTACCGCAGATTTGTGAAAAACTATGCTACGATTGTAAAGCCTCTGAATGATCTTACCAGGGGACATCAGTCCAGCAAGAACAAATCTAAGTCCAAGAATAAGGGGAGGTCCCCAAAGCCTCCTGTGCAGAGACACAATGGCCCCTTTGCACCATTTGGGCCACGGTGGGATGAGAGATGTGAAAGGGCTTTTCGAGAAATCATTACTTGCCTAACTCATGCTCCAGTCCTAGTTTTTGCTGACCCAAGCAAACCATTTATCCTGCATACTGATGCCAGTTTGGAGGGTCTGGGAGCAGTCCTGTACCAGGAAGTGGAAGGCAAATGTAAACCTGTAGCCTTTGCCAGCCGAGGATTGTCTGATAGTGAAACTCGCTATCCCACCCACAAGCTGGAATTTTTGGCCTTGAAATGGGCCATCACTGAGAAATTTCGAGACTACTTGTATGGTGCTCAGTTCCAGGTGTGGACAGACAACAATCCACTGACTTATGTGTTAACAAGTGCTAAGCTGGATGCTACAGGGCAGAGATGGGTGGCTGCCTTGGCTAGCTATGAGTTCAGCATTCAGTACCGATCAGGGAGAAGCAATGTAGATGCAGATGCATTGTCCAGGCGTCCGCAGGCTCCAGAAGTTGCTGTGATACCCACAGATGGAGTGAGAGCTATTTGCAGTGTGAGTCGCCGAGAGCCAGAGGCCCGTGAAGGCTTTCAGGGATGTGTTGCAGAAGCTTTGGGCCTGCCCCCTGAATGCATGCCTTCTGCTTCAGTGAACTATATTGCATTAGACCAATCTCCTTTGCCCATGCTCAATGCGGCTGACTGGCAAGAAGCCCAGCGGCAAGATATTGACATTCGTGATACACTACTTGCCAAAAGGGAGGGGCGAAGCCCAGCTGCGGTTGTCCCACCTAACCCGGAGGGTAAACTACTATTGAGAGAATGGACCAAACTAAAACTGATTCAGGGAGTGCTACACCGAATGACCACTGACCCTTTACAAAAACAACGAGCACAACTAGTACTGCCAAAAAAGTACAGAGCCCTGGCCATGAGGGCCCTGCATGATGACTTTGGGCATTTAGGGATGGAGAGGACCCTGGAACTTATTCGTAGTAGGTTCTATTGGCCCCGAATGGCTGAAGATGTTCGCAGGAAATGTGAGACTTGCGCTCGATGTGTTCAAAGGAAAACTCTGCCCACGAGGGCTGCATATCTCAAGAACATCACCAGCAACAAACCTTTGGAGTTGGTATGCATTGATTTCTTGTCTGTAGAGGTAGACAAGAGGAATGTTGGAAACATTCTAGTAGTGACTGACCATTTTACACGGTATGCACAAGCATATCCCACACGTGATCAGAGGGCCACCACCGTTGCTCGAGTATTGTGGGACAAATATTTCTCAGTCTATGGATTCCCGGCTCGGATACACTCTGATCAGGGGCGGGATTTTGAGAGTCACCTTCTGAAGGAGGTGCTGAAGATAGCAGGAATTAAAAAGTCTAGGACAACGCCTTATCACCCCCAAGGTGATCCTCAGCCAGAGAGGTTCAATCAAACCCTATTAGATATGTTGGGAACTTTGCGACCAGAGCAGAAGGCAACCTGGAGCCAGCATGTCGCATTTCTGGTGCATGCCTACAATGCCACAAAGAACGATGCTACGGGAGTCACCCCATATCTCTTGATGTTTGGGCGAGAACCAAGATTACCCATAGACTTGTGCTTTGGTGTATCAGAGGATGGAGATAGCTACGAAACTCATCAGCAATATGTATCCCGACTAAGAGAAAAGCTGCGGGATGCTTATCGCTTAGCTACCGCTGCGGCTCGGAAGAACGCAGACCGCAACAAACATCGATATGATGCTAGAGTGCGTTCGCAGGAGCTCCAGCCGGGGGACAGAGTCCTGCTGCGAAATTTGGGTATTGCTGGCAAACACAAGATAGCTGACAGATGGAAGGCAATACCTTACCTGGTGATGGAAAAGCTGGGAGATCTGCCGGTCTACAAGATCAAACCTGAAGACGGTCCAGGGCAAATAAAGACGGTGCATAGAAACCTTTTGCTCCCTGTGGGGGAATTGGTAAGCACCCCTTATGAGATGGGCCACGGCAGGGCCGCCGGGCAGAACAGAGGTGCTAGACCAAAGCCGCCATCCAACACAGACAGTGGGCCCCCTGCAGCTAACTTACCCCTATTCTGCACATCTGAGAGTGAGTCTGAGGAGGAAGACACAACCCTGGTGTATCCTGGGATGGAGACAAGATTTCAGTCTCGATCAGCTGAACCAAACGAGAGTTTTCCCTCTTCCGCCCTAAACCCAATGGCGGAACTATTTAGGTCCCTTTCTGATACCCCGGTGCTGCTGATGAGACCCCCCTGTGATGACACACACAGGTTACTGGACTCAAGAACCACCTTACATGACCTTACCTTCTCAAGAACCAAAGGGAAAAGGGCATGCCCCAATTTGCCTGGGGTGGGTTTTTTTTGCTCATGGGTTGTGTTATGAATCCTGTTGGTGGTGTTTCCCCAACATAATGCCACATTGTTTCTCTCTGTTATTAAAAGGCTTTTGCTACACTCAGGCTATGTGCTTGCGAGAGGGGAAGTATTGCCTCTTGGAGGCGCCCAGCGGGGGTGGTATATATTTGTCCCAGGTCACTGGGTGGGGGCTCGAGCCGGTTTGCATTGTGTTATTGGAATGGATCCCCTAGATATTGAACCCGGCCCTTGTTGCTGCCAACTCTGACGGGCAGAAGGGTTACACAAGGGTGGGTGGGAGAGTAGGGGCAGAAGAAACACAGCCACTAGGAAGCAACAGTTTTTGACCAATGCTTTTCCTAGCAGCATTGCTCTTGGGTTGGCCCTGCAGGACATAATATATCTGAATATCATGTGTGTACTGGTTTAAGCAGGGTCAGGTAGTCAAAATAAATGACTTGTTCATTGCATTTACCCCAGAAGAGCACTGTTGTCTGAGCACAGAACTTGCAGCTAGGAACTTTAATCCCATCTTTGACACAAACCCTCTCTGTGGCCTTGGGCATGTCACTTAACCTCTCTGACTCACTTTCCCCTGTCAAATAAATATGTTCCACAGAGATAATATGGGCGGCCTGCTTCATGGGGATGTCACAAAGTTACATTCAGCTAATGCTTGCAATGTATTTTTAAAGAAAAGCTACTGAAAGCCTTGCTTCTATTCCCATTTGTGCCACCTACTCACTATTGGTCTGATCCAAAGCCCACTGGAAGTCAACAGAAAGACTCCCACTGATGTCAAAGGACTTTGGATTAGCCTCTATAGGTATGTCTACCCTGCAATTAGACACCCGCAACTGGCCTGTGTCAGCTGCCTCAGGCTAAGGGGGTTTGGGCTGTGGGGCTGTTTCGTTGCTGTGAAGACTTCCGGGCTTGGGCTGGAGCTCAGGTTCTAGGACTCTCTGAGGTGGGAGGGACCCAGAGCTCAGGCTGCAGCCTGAGCCCAGAAGTCTCCACTGCAATGAAACCGCCCCAAAGCACGAACCCAAGTCAGCTGGCATGGGCCAGCTCCAGGTTTTTATTTGCAGTGTAGACATGTCCCCTGCTGTAAAACCGGGGGTAAGGATACTTTTACCTAAAAGAGGCACTGTGAACCTTAAGAAGCCTAATCAATTCATATTTGTACAGTACTCCTGCCTTGTGTGGGAGACAAGCACCCCCACACTTCAGAGTTATCACCCTAAATGCTGCATACAGGTTAGGCTGGACAGAGTCCTTATTCTGTAAACATTTATTGCCTAGCTAAGATATTATAGGGTTTAAAAATCTGTCACAGTGAATTTTCCTTTAAACCCCGTTGCTCCTGGTGCCTCTGAGCACCACCACCTCCAAGAATTCCCCGTCCATGAGCATCACCAATGCCTCCATGAGGCAGGCCCGATGGTAGCCACTAACATGGGTCAAGTCGGAGACAGAGAGAAACGGAGCTGTGACAGATGTGCCAGGGCCAGGCCATTAGCACTGGGGGATTTGGTCCTACTCAAGCAGCAGAGACACTCCAAACTGGATTCAGCCTAGGCTCCATACACCATCTCTGGGATCCCGTTTCGTAAATGGCCACTCGACAAGATCCGAGCGGAGTCTGCGGCAAGGCCAGAGAAGGTGACCCATGGGAACGTGCTGAGGCTTGCCACTTTGAGCCCGAGCCAGGAAACAAGGTGGGGAGGGGAGATCCTAGTCCTAGTAGCCAGGAGGCAGAGCCAGAAGGAGTCACTGGGTTGCCACTAGTTGGGTGGATGAGACTTGGGGGATCTCCACCCTGATTCTGGCCCTGAAGCAGGGGAAGAGCAGAGGACACAGGAAGGAGGGCAGCTGAATCACAGAATCTCAGGGTTGGAAGGGACCTCAGAAGGTCATCTAGTCCAAACCCCTGCTCAAAGCAGGACCAATCCCCAGTTTTTGCCCTAGATCCCTAAATGGCCCCCTCTGGGATTGAACTCAGAACCCTGGGTTTAACAGGCCAGTGCTCAAACCACTGAGTTATCCCTCCACTGAGTCAGATCCCGAGGCATGGGAGGTGCAGGGCAGGTAGGAGGCAGCGAAGTCTGAGCATGAATTAGAGGGGAAAAGAGCCAGGAGCCCCCCGATGTTCTCAAAGGCCAAACTGGGGGGACTCCCCTACCTGAATGAGCCACCAATGTGGAGGGTGGCCAAGCCACAGGGCAGGCCTGCTACCTGGGGAACAGGTGTGTTCACGTGGTGGCAGGTGTGGAGTCGGCGAGAGCACTCCTTCCCCATTTCTCCCCTCCCCGCCAGCCTACACAAAGCGGATTGGCTGCAGGGGAGAGCCAACCAAAGACACAGAATTACCTCTGACCCCTGAGGGTTTGAGCAAATGAGCAGACAGGGGCGGGATAAGAGCGCAGCCTGGGAAACTGGAAAAGAAAAAAAGAAGAAGCAAGAGGGCGGGGACCCGGGAGCTGGGGCAGAGAGGGAGCTGCTGGGAGGAGAGGCGACTGCTGGCAAAAGGGGACTCATGGAAACCCTCAGCCTGGAGCTGGCTGGACAGCTGAGACTATGTAACTGACACAGCATCCTGATCTCACCCCACATGCCAGCATCAGCCCAGAGCACACAGACAGGTTGGAGTGACAGGATCGCACTGGTCTGGGGCAGAGAGTCTGTGGGTGTCTGTTGGGGGTGGAGGGAGAGTGGTTTTGCTGTGTGCTATGCCAGGGACAAGGGAGTTTGAGTAACCCCAGCTAGAGATCCTGAGCTGAGTCTGCTCCTGGCTTTGCCTGCTTTAGATAAAAGTGTTGTTCTCTTGTTCAGTGTGGTGCTTGTTCCAGGGGCTAACTCTGGCTCCCCCCCCGAGGAGGGAGGGTTGATCTTTGTGCTGAGGCACAAGATGGGGACTTGGGAGCCCTTCTCCATCCCAGGGAACCCCCATCTGACACTCTGCTCTTCTCAAGACCCCCAACCCATTTCTTTGTCTGGCTGGTGCCCACAAGGTGGGCCACAGGCAGGAAATTAGCTCAATCAACAGGGCACTTGCTTTGCGTGCAATGCTTAGTGACCTTGCTGTCCACGTGCTCCAGTTGCTGGGGTGAGGACTCTTGTCCGCTCCCTGCGAGGTGGTCGGCCTGTTTCCTTTCTCATTTTGGCCTCTCTGCCCAAAGCAGTCAGATAAAAGAGCAAAAGCTAGCCTCCCTCAGCCGGTGGTCACTGAGGGAATTCAACCCACTATCTTGGCATTATTAGCAACAACCTCTAATCAGCTGACCTAGGCAGCCCACGCGAAGCGTCTCTCTCTCATGAGTATTGGGTCTACAAGGTGTTCCCCTGTTGCAAGTTCAAATGTAAAAAGTATGACAAAGTTCACAAATTACCATAACTGTGAAAAATAGGAGTGTCATAAATATAAAGGGAAGGGTAACCACCTTTCTGTATACATTGCTATAAAATCCCTCCTGGCCAGAGGCAAAATCCTTTCACCTGTACAGGGTTAAGAAGCTAAGGTAGCCTCACTGGCACCTTACCCAAAATGACCAATAAGGGGACAAGATACTGTCAAATCTGGAGCAGGGGAAAAAGGTTTTTGTCTGTCTGTCTGTGTCATACCTTTGCCGGGGACAGATGAAGAAAGTAAGTAATTCAACTCCTATAAAGTTAGTAAGTAATCTAGCTAGAAAATGCGTTAGGTTTTTCTTTGTTTTGGCTTGTAGATTCGCTGTGCTGGAGGGAACATGTATTCCTGGTTTTGTGTCTTTTTGTAACTTAAGGTTTTGCCTAGAGGGATTCTCTATGTTTTGAATCTGATTACCCTGTAAGGTATTTACCATCCTGATTTTACAGAGGTGATTCTTTTACCTTTTCTTTAAATAAAATTCTTCTTTTAAGAATTTGATTGATTTTTCATTGTTCTTAAGATCCCAGGGTTTGGGTCTGTGTTCACCTGTACCAATTGGTGAGGATATTATTATCAAGCCTTCCCCAGAAAAAGGGGTTTAGGGCTTGTGGGGAATATTTTGGGGGAATAGGACTCCAAGTGGTCCTTTCCCTGTTCTTTGTCTAAAACACTTGGTGGTGGCAGCGTTTTACCTAATCCAAGGGCAAAGACTTTGTGCCTTGGGGAGGTTTTTAAGATGGTAGAAATAAGCTTAGGGGGTCTTTCATGAGGGTCCCCACATCTGTACCCTAGAGTGCAGAGTGGGGAAGGAACCCTCGACAAGGAGTTGTAATTTTGGCAAGGCAGCCATTTTGAATTTTTTATTTATTTTTTATGGGGTGCACTAGGGCTGTTTGTGTGGGTATGTGTTTTCACATTGAGAGCCATTTAAAAAGTTTTAAGGTTAGAAGGAAAATAGGCTTTTCACACATTTAGGGCCATTTTCATTAAAATCTAGCCACTTCTGTGTGACTGAATGGGGTTAATAATACAGTGCACAATTCCCTATGAAAAAAAAATTCTGTATGTGCAATTGGCTACCGGTGGGTAGAATCCTGTGCCTGTGTGTCTGCATCCTAGGGAAGGATACTTTGACCCTGTGAGAATTAGGTAAAAATGGGTAGAAGAAAATAAAGCTGATTTAGAGTGCCCATGGAACAGTTCTTCTGCTGCTCCTTGATGGCTGACCTGGGTGCTCCAACCTTGGTATGGGGGGCTGCCTTTGACCAGTAGGCAGATTGGGTCCAGGAATGCCCCAGCCTCACCCCCTTGGAGGCTGACTATTAAGCCTCTCCTCTACTTTTGGGTGCCAACTATTAAGCCTGCCTCTGTGGCTTCTGCTGGGGAGCATGATTCCCTCTCGGATACATTTAGGTGGACATCTTGGTCAGAAAGAAATTGGGCCATCAGGTCAACCCATCGGGTACAATGGAGCAACCTGGTGGCCTTGTGACTTAGGCCCATTCTCCTACAAGTGGGGGAGTCAGCTGCCAAGGCTTTCCCTGCCCCCCTCCAACCCAGGTCCAAGAACCTCTCAGTCACCAGGTCGAGGAAAGGAGGTGACCAGACCTTCCTTCCATAAGGGTTGCCCTGCCCACCTCTGCCTCTGGTCTGGTCCTGGACCCAAAGTCCCTCTCGGCCACCAGGTCAACCCAGAACCCCAGAGAGGGACAGAAAGGAGGTGGATGGCCCCTCCTCCTGTCAGGGTCACTCTGCCCACCTCTGGCAGCTGGACCCTCCAGCGAGGGTCATCCTGCCAAGCTCTTCCAGGGAGACTGAGGAGGGAAGAACCCTGCACCAGGTGGCGAGTTTCCCATCCTGCCAGATGTCCCCCTTTGGTGAAGCTGTTGGGAAAAGAGACAAAGTCTTATATCAGAGGCTGACTTTACACAGATCACAGTGAGGTAGCTGCTCTGCTACACATGAAACCCTGACCCATAAGCCGCTCATCTATGAGACCATGAACATGCAGTCCACTGTGAGTCAGAGGTGGCTCCCTTCTGTTCACACTCCAGTCCCTCCATGAATGGCTCTCCATACCACGACCTAACCTATCCCCTGGAGTGTGTGGCCAGCCCTCCAGAGCCAACCAAGGCTCCACAGCATTCAGTCATAATCCCGCAGATGGGAGCTTCACCCCATTGGCACCTCATCCAAGCACATATACCAAATGTTTGAACCTGCAGTTCCCCTATGACTGAACAGGATTGCTATTGCAACCACACATCATCAGCAGGGTAAAATGAACCTGTCTCGCAACAACTGAAACCCAGCTCACGTTCCCTATTAGTGGGTGAACCAGCCAATGCTTGGTGAATTCTGCATCACAGTGATAGGAAGAGCCGACATTGAAGTATCAAAAAGCAACATGACTATGAACACTTGGCCTCCACAAGCCAGTTATCCTTGTGGTAACTTTTCTGATACTCCTGTTTAAAACCCAAAAAAGTTTTAGATGACAAGGTATATGGCTATTTATAGAACCCCTATGGGTTTCTTTTCTGGGTTATTTGGGGGGTATTGACCCTACCATGTCCATCCATCATATAATTCTAGAATCATTTTGATCACCATGAGATTCCCAGGAAAAAGTGTGGGGTCGATAGGTCAGAGAAGAGAGAGTAGGGAGGAAAAAAGATACTGCATGAGGGAAAAGACCCCATGGAACAGCTATCGTCAGAACTTTCTAAAGCCAGCACCACAAGGCATTCACCGACCTGTTTCAAGGACTGGTGACTCTAATCCCAGCCCTCTAATCCAGATTCAGCTAGCTCTCTGTACACCAGCGTCACTCTCAGGTATAGTATGTATGTGTAGTCTTCCTTAGCAACCATTCAAAGCAAGCCACTACTGGGTCAGACCAAAAGATGTGACTCACCCAGTTGGGTGAACAAGTCCATGCAATACTGAAAATGTCGGCTCAAGCCTCACCGCATCACCTCCAACTTCACTGCGGGCAGTCTTGGGGACTGCACTGAGGAGTGGCTCTGCTCTTTTGGAGTCCACCATCCCAACTTCACATGGCCAGTTCTTAGTGCCTGAGACAGTGAATCCCAAGACTTCAGACTGTCCCAGAGTGGACAAAGAGATGGCATAGAAGTTCTACGTGAGAAGCCCCAGCATTCTCAACACATGTTTCTCAGGGGGCGGGGGGCATCATCCCCAAAGGCATGCTGAGGAACCACCACCATGGCCTTACCCTCTCCCAGGGATCTGGGTCTTGCCTCTTTTCCTGGCATGCCTGGGAGGCAGAAATGACAGAGGCTACCTCAAAACCAACTTCTGTGCACCATCCCAGCCCCAGCTTGCATTGAATGTCCCCCCACACAGTCAATCACCTGCCCATCCCAGTCCCATCCTTCCCCAAGTACTCACGCATGCCAAAGCAGCATGGAGTTGGGGAGGATGGTCTTGCTGACAGGGATGGACAGACAGCTGGGAGGGCAACAGTGGCTCAGACAGCAGCTCAGGTACACACATGGCGGAAGACACAAAGGTTACATGTTGATGGATCAGCGCTGATGGAAGAAATCCCCTCCAACAGCCTCAGACTCTTTTTCCCCAGCCACATGGAGGGAATGGAGCAAGCATGGATGGAGGCTGCCCAGCCCTCTGCATGCACAAGACCTCACCATCAGACTCCCATCCTGCACATGGAGAAGCATCCAAGACTGTTGGTATGGCTCCGCCACAGCTGCTCTGCTGTGGGGGCCTGAGCCAGCACATGCAACCCTATTCATGAGCCTTTTGCAGGTTTACCTATAGAAACCTGGTTACAACTTTTACTTCTTCTAGATAGTCTAGTTTGACCATCTTCTCGGCACTCCACCAGGGCTGTGACCAGGGTGGTGTGTACAAATGGCAGGTTCTTAATCAACACAAGCTTATGACCCGCACTTACTGGAAATTTGTCATTCATCGGGAACGATTGCACTCCCTGTTCCCCATCATGAATGGAGTTCAACAGGTTACCTCCACCTGTCAGCATAGGGCAGGTATCACACTGGCATCACAGACCTGTTATTGCTCAATCTCAGTTGGCCAAATGCCACTTGTCCCTCTGAGAAGTTAGGTGCTGACCTCTCTGGGGTTGCATAGCTTGTTAGCATTCCAGAGTCTTGTTCGATGTCAAAATTAACCAGACATATCACTCCACCTACTACAAACAGCCATGCACCATCACCCACAAAATCAAGGAAGAGCTATCAGTCTGTCAATCCTTTCTGTGTCCAGGCCAGGTGAGGTTACCCATGTTGAGTCAAATTAACCTCCAATCTCCACTCTTGGTAGTGCCCTTCCTTCCGTTCCTTTAAGTTTCAGCTTTGCAATCATACCCCACTTGGAACTCAAAGACTTTGGTTTCCCTTAAGCTGCCCGGCAGGTCATGCTGGATCACTAGTCAGCATCGTTTATGGTCAGAACTATGATAGTATCTGATCAAAAGTTGATAGGCCAAACATTTGAATGCATTGACATTGCCACAAGGAAATGCAATGGGCCTGAGGTTATCTAGAGACACCAAAGCGGCCGGGCAAGCCCAGGTAGGTTTTGGTCTGATAAATGCATGCATCCCTGGAGGTCAGCGCTCATCAGCATGTATTAGTGCTAGAATTACCACAGTTATCCCAGTAATGGTTGAAGTGACCAAAAGGAACCATAACTGATTTAATGAGCCAGTCGTGGTTTCACTGTACCAGCCATATGTACTTAGACATGCCTGCCTTAATCTCTGAGACAAGCGTATGCTGCAGGCAGGATCAACCAGGAGGGAGAGCAGGGGCCCCATGTAGGGACAAGGGCACACCTGGCAGGCCCTGCCAGCATTCGTGGAGGAAGGAGTCTGCAGTGCAGCAAATGGGCCGACGGGGATGGCAATCCCACTGGATCAGTCTGAATTACACCAGGATAGAACAGTGGAGGAGACAGTGGGCCATCAAGACTCCCTTTTCCCAGTGCCCCAGGTCACAGCAGGAAAGGATGGTGGAAGAGAAGGTGGGCCATCAAAACCCTCTTCTCCCTTTTTTCCTCAGAGGCCCTTCGAGACAACATGGTGACATGGCTTGGGTCCCATATAGCTTAGATGAACTTACTATAATATAGGTGCACTGGAAAAGGGTACTCAGAAAGTAGTTATCAGTGGTTCATATTTGAGCTGTAAGGGTATATTGAGTGGGGTCCCACAGGAATCTGTCCTGGGTCCAATTCTATTCAATAGTTTCATAAATTATTTGGATAATGGCATAGAGAGTGCACCTACAAAGTTTGCCGACAATACCTAGCTGGGAGGGGTTGCAAGCACTTTGGAGTAAATGCAAAGTACTCCACTTAGGAAGGAATACTCAATTTCAGAACTACAGAATGGGAAATGGCTACCTAGGCAGGAGTACGGCAGAGTATCTGGGAGTTATATTGGATCACAAACTACATAGGAGTCAACAATGTAACATTGTTGCAAAAAAAAAAGCTAACATAATCCTGAGATGTATTAGGAGGATTGTTGTAAGCAAGACATGAGAAGTAATTCTTCCGCTCTACTCAGCACTGATAAGACCTCAACTGGAGTATTATGTCCAGTTCTGGGCATTGTACTTTGTGAAAGATGTAGACAAACTGGAGAAAGTCCAGAGAAGAGCAAGAAAAATTATTAATGGTCTAGGAAACATGACCTATGAGTAAAGATTGCAAATATTGGATTTGTTTACTCTGGAGAAGAGAAGACTGAGGGGGGACATGATAACAGTTTTCAAGTATGTAAAGGGTTGTTATAAAGAGGAGGGTGATAAATTGTTCTCTTTAACCACTGAGGACAGGACAAGAACTAATGGACTTAAATCGCAGCAAGGGAGAATTAGGTTGGGCATTAGGAAAAACTTTTTAACAGTAAGGTTAGTTAAGCACTGGAACAAATTACCTAGGGAAGTTGTAGAATCTCTGGTTGTGGAATTGGAGGTTTTTAAGAACAGGTTAGACAAACACCTGTCAGGGTTGATCTAGACAATACTTAGTCCTGCTTCAGTGCAGGGGACTGGACTAAATGTCCTACTGAGGTCCCTTCCAGTCCTACATTTGTATGATTCTATAATTACGTGGTGGCTCAGTTTCTTACATGTGGTCTGATTTATCGACCAGTCCAATAGCTGTAATATCACTATGCATAACAAATCAGAGATCTATGGCCCTGCTTAGGACATTTGTGACTGGAGTTGGTGTATTTATTGCCTGTTGATGTCCATTGTTTATTTTGTTGCTTATAGATGTAGCCTGCAATGTAAAAGAGTGTACCATTTTATACTTGGCTGACTTGTTCACTGCCTTGCTAGTTATTAATTCTGTGCTGAATCCCAGCATTTACACTGTGCCCAGCAAGGAAATGTGGTAGGTTTTCTTGTCTAATGAAGACCAGCATGGCCAGAATTTTGCCTATTCATCTCAATGCAGATTACAGTAGAAGTCAGTCTATGGCTTTTTAGGCTACAATTACATTTTTCCCAACGTTTATGCACTTAAATCATAGGAAAAAGCATTAACCACCTTTTTAACTTTGATTATCTATTTATCACATAACTTGTTTTGGTTTGGGTTTTAATCCTGCAAGAGAACTGGCTCATGAATGTGTAAGATATAAAAATAATACAAAACTAAGGGTGCAACAGTCCCCATCCTCCTATGCCCTTAAACAAAAGTTCCTCCTTACTTAGGGGGAGAGACCAATGGACTTTTGAAATATTAGCCCTAAACTATTGGTTAAAAGCATTGTGCCACATTTGTATAGAAGAGGATAGGTAATTTAAACAGGCCTGTTGATTAAAGATGAAAGTGCCTAAAAGTCTCTTGAATCAAGCAGTCAAGTGGGTCATGAAGAGAAAGAATATAGATGAAGTTGTGGGACCTGAAGAAACATATATACCGTTGACACAAGGGGTTTTTGAAACATGTCATAACAGCAGGACAGCAGGGCTGGCTGCTGGTGAATGCAATCACAAGAACAATGTGGAGAAGAAACACTCGACCAGACCGCTGGTTCAAGTTTTGTTTGAGACTCCAGACCCCAGCCAGGAGACTCCAAATGATTCAAACGGAGGGTTGTACAGAGACAGGTCACAGGTATGTTGCATGTAAGAATGTTTAGGGGCTTGGAGGGGATCTGGCCATGGTAGTTTGATTGTATGGACTCAATCCAAAAGGCTTTAGCCAGAGTCAATATTTTTAAAGCTGTGAGCTGAAGGGGTCTCTTGACACACAAAGTAAAAGGTTTTAAAAGCACATTATAAAAAAGTACAAAGATACCTTACAGCTTGTCACATTCTGGTATGCAATCTAGACCAGTGAAGAGCTGTGTCACCTCTTATTCTGTCACCCCAAGTGCTCCACAATGCCTCCCTCCTGTGACTCTGCCTGGGACTCCCACAAAGGCATGTGCTCTAAAGCTATATTTTGGGCAGCTCTGGTCCATGGCTTTGGATCCTGGATCCTGCCTGGTCTCCACCAGCCTTGGTTAACAATTGGTAGGTGATTCCTCACTCTCCCCAGCCCTGAATTTTCCCAAAACAATGTGTTCTGAAATGTCCTGAGCCCTGTCCTGGAACAATCAGAGGAATATTAAGGTCCATTGCTCCTTTAAAGAGTCAATATTCAACAGTTTGTTACTTTAACTGGCGTTATCAAACAGTTCACTTTAAACACAGCACTGGATGGGTTGAGATTAAAAATAAAACAAGTTTATTTAATTAGAGAGAGATTTTAAGTGAGTACAAGTATAAGGATTAATGTCAGAAATGGTTAAAAGAGAAAGAAGGATAAAACTCTTTCTAGTAACTAAAACTTAACAAGCTAAGCTTGGTTCATGGTAAAATTCTAACCACGTTTCCATCAAGATGACTGACCAAACTCCTGGGTCAGGATCTATCCCCCAAGTCAAAGGGTTGGTTCCTTTGTCTTCCTAGGTGAAAGATAGTTCACTTGGGGCTTCCTGGCCCCTCTCTTTTATAGTCTTATGATGTGATGTGAACTGTACGATCAGAGAAATGAGTGGTAATTTGTGCTTTGGGGATGTTTTAAATATTCTCATCACATTGGGACACCCACTGCAGTGCCTCCATTTAACCCAGGAACATTTAGCTCAATAGAGCTGGTGGGCCAAGTGACAGAGGCAGAGGTCGCAGACAGAGTGTGAGGTGAAATAATCAAACTGACAGAAGGAACAGAGTTGGTGTCAGAAATGTGGAGGCCAGAGTGGCCCATTGTGACCCTCTCGTCTGGCCTCTTGCATTACCCAGGTGATGGTTTCACCCAGTGCCCGTAACTTGTGGCGGGGCTACACCCTGTAGTCTGGAAAGAGCCAGTCCTGAGGGAAAGCCGGGAAGTGGTAGAGAATCCGTGGCATCCCTCGTTCCTGCAGCAGGCTGGTGCAGCTTGCTCTGGCATGGGATTGGCAGAGTCCTTCTGGGTCCACGTGCCAGAAAACACCCTGCCCTGCCCCTAGGTGCGAAGTTCCCGATGCTGGGTTTTCTACGTCAGGAATATTCTGCTCCCAGATGAGGCCCCGAAGTTGATAAACATTGAGTTGTCCATTGTAATCCTGAAGTTCCAGCCCACCCCTCACGAAGTGTATTGACTGCATCAGGCCTGAAAATCAGGCTTTGCTCTTGTGCTGGTTCTGTCTGGTTCCCCAGGCTGAGCAGCAGGGAGAATTCACCAGCGTTGGCTTCAGGCAAACTCCCCAGAGAACCTGTTGTTCAGTCTGAGAGCCAGTCTGCTGGGTGGGGCCAGCAGAGTGGGATGAGATCAGAGGGGTTCCCAGCAAAGGCCTATACCAATGGACAAACCTGGACCCTTCAAGGTGGAGAGTGGGTCCCTCTCATGCAGGAGTGGCACTATCCTCACCTGGGGAAGCCAGGGCTCTAGCTCCAGAGCCAGGGATCCACTGCCACGCCCTGGCAGAGATGGGGAGCAGAGTATTGGTACTGGGCAAAGTCATTCAGGAAACCAGTGGCAGAGGGGACAGTAAGCCCATCTCCATGAATGCCAGGCCCCACCAGTAACCTCCAGCTCACCTTCCTTCTCACATTGCCCACTATGTTCTCCAAGGGTGGGCCCGGGGGCCTGGAGCCCAACTCCTCCATGCCTGCCTGGAGCCACCTAACCCAGAGAGTTCCACTTCCAGGGAAAGGGCAGACTGGGGGTGACTCGGATGGACTGGAAGTTTCCCAAAGGTTACAGGGGGAGGGGCAGCAGGCTCCAAGCTTAGGGCAGCATTGGAATGTCTATAAGAAGCCCGTGGTCCAGCATCGGACTTAGCACAGGACTCTGGGGCAAAAAGCTAAACAATAAAACTAAATACCTGCCTAAAGTGTGTGGGAGGTAACATGACTTGGCTTCTACTTTGGTTCCCCATCTGGGCTCCGGCATTCCCGTGGAAAAACGAGCTGGTAGCAGATCGTACCCTCCTGGGCTGGGGCTAGAGAGGGCTCTGAAGGCAAATTTGCATTGGGACTCACCTACAGAATTTGTCATCCCTCTGCTGTGAGAATCCCTCTGACACACAGACAAATGGGGACAGAAGAAGCGGTCTGATGGAGTCATCTGGCTCGGCCTGACCTCAGCTGTTACCCATTCAGATCCAGGAACAGTGTTAAGGCATCTGTTGGTTGCTTCTAAAGCACAGGGATGCTCTGGGACTGAGCGTACATGCCAAAAGACAGCCAGGGGAGGTCACTGGAAGACCTCTCCCAGCCAGATGTAGCAGCAGAGAACACATCTGGATAAACGAGGTGGTACAGAAAAGGGAAGTGAACCTGGGACTGTCCAGGCAGCTGTAGCCCAGGTGGGAGTCAGGGCTGGGACTGGGAGCAAGGAAGGGTTCACCTGAGGAGGTGACATCAGTGAGGAGGAAACTATCTTGCACGTTAGCCAGAGGCAGCGATAGTCCCACCTCAAGTAAACATGGTCAGAGAGGCCCTCTCACATGGATCATGGCTCTGGGGAAGAACAGTCTGCTTAGAAGTAGTGTAGTGCATAGAAGGGCAGAGCCGGTGCAGGTCATTGCATGTGTGAGGACTAGACTGATCAGGAGACAAGGAGGGCTGGGATAGGCTGGGAGAGTGCGCGCTGAGTGGCTAATATAGAGATGTGACCTGCTGAGGTCATAGCAGGGAGCAGAGCATGTAACCCATGGGGGAGCAACCAGTAGCTGAGCAGGCTGAACAGAAAGTGAGTGGCAAATGGATGGAGGGAGTTTTCTACAGGGAGACTTAGCAGGAAGGGAAAGGCTGCAAGGAGTACAAGACCGGCCCCTGACATCCCCTCCAGCACCTGAAAATCGGCTGCAACCCACCCTCAGAGATTTGCTGCCTGTCAATTGGACACGTGACTCCAAATAAGCCCTTCACAAATAAAGCTGGGGGAAGGATGACTTGCTCAATTTGCTGGCAATTTTTGCAAACTAAAAACAGGTTTGCTTGGGTAGGCAAAACAAAGTAATGCGTATGAATGTGTTGGTGAATCAAAAAACGAAACAACTTTCACTCAAATGGAAACAAAATATTTTGCTTTGATGTTTCCAAACAATATAATTGCTGTGTGTTGGATCACTGGACAAGGCTGAGGAAATGAGACATGAATTCACCAATAGTTTCAGGTTGAACAAAACAGCATTTTCAATAAATAAACTACTCAGCAAAAATGTGTTTTGCTTATTTGCACTCATGAAACCAAGGCACCCATTTCCCCAGTAATTGGCACTATGGATCCTGTTCTCCAGCGGAAGGTTGTCAGGAGACGCGGAAGGAGAAACAGCTGCTTGCTCCTTCTTTTTAGAAGGTGTTAATGGCACCACACTGTAACCAGATGACCGAGCTGGCCCACAAGAAGGACAAAGTAGTTGAGAGCAGCCAAAGAACACTCTCTCCCATTCCCTGCCAGGTACCTGGTCCCCCTCTTTTTTCTGGTTTTTGGCCTCACTGTCCATAACAGAGAGGCAAAAGAGCAGTGGCCAATTCCTATAAATGAGTTGCAAGTCTCAGGCTTCATCTCGCTACGTTAGTGTGTCTAACACAAGCCTCTGACCAGCTGAGCAAGGCTGACCACAAAGATTAGCCCTCCACTGCCCCTTTTGGGAAGTGGCAACGTGCATCACAGTGACTTTCAGAGTCTAGCATGATCTGCGCAGATGGGAAGAGTCCCGGCGCAAATGGATTAACACTAGTGCTAGAGTGCCCGCTTTGTGTGCAGGCATTTAGGGTCAAAAAGGGTCAGAGGAGCTGAATATACAGGCAATTGGGGTCATGAAGGGGGTCAATGCGGGTAGGAATAAAGTCACAGAGGTCATATGAGGACAAGTATCAGAAGGCTGTGATTAATGTGATGTCATGGGAGGGTCACAAAAGAAATATTTGGAACAAATGAGGTCATCTAGGGTCACAGAAGCTGAGTTTCCAAGCAATTGGGGTCATGAAGAGGTCAATGAGGGTAGGAATGAAGTCACTGAGGTCATATGCGGACAAGTAGCATATGGCTCTGATTAATGTGGGGTCATGCAGGGTCACTAAAGAAGAATTTGGAACAAATGAGGTCATCTAGGGTCACAGAAGCTGAATTTCCAAGTAATTGGGGTCATGAAGAGGTCAATGAAGGTAGGAATGAAGTCAGCGAGGTCATATGAGGACAAGTATCAGAAGGCGCTGATTAATGTGATGTCATGGGGGGGTCACCAAAAAAATATTTGGAACAAATGAGGTCATCTAGGGTCACAGAACCTGAGTTTCCAAGCAATTGGGGTCATGAAGAGGTCAATGAGGGTAGGAAGGAAGTCAGTGAGGTCATATGAGGACAAGTAGCATATGGCTCTGATTAATGTGGGGTCATGCAGGGTCACTAAAGAAGTATTTGTAAGAAATAAGGTCATCTAGGGTCACAGAAGCTGAATTTCCAAGTAATTGGGGTCATGAAGAGGTCAATGAGAGTAGGAAGGAAGTCAGTGAGGTCATATGAGGACAAGTAGCATATGGCTCTGATTAATGTGGGGTCATGCAGGGTCACCAAAGAAATATTTGTAAGAAATTAGGTCATCTAGGGTCACAGAAGCTGAGTTTCCAAGCAATTGGGGTGATGAAGAGGTCAATGCAGGTAGGAATGAAGTCAGCGAGGTTATATGAGGATAAGTAGCAGAAGGGTCTGTTTCATTAGGGGCTTATTCAGGGTCCTGAAAGAAATATTTGGAAGAAATCAGGTCATCTCAGGTCACAGAAACTGAGTTTCCAAGCAATTGGGGTCATGAAGGGGTCAATGAGGGTAGGAATGGAGTCAGTGAGGTCATATGAGGACAAGTAACATAAGGCTCTGATTCATGTGGGGTCAGCAGAATAATATTTGGAGTAAATGAGGTCATCTAGGGTCACAGAATCTGAGTTTCCAAGCAATTGGGGTCATGAAGGGATCAATGAGGGTAGGAATGAAGTCAGCGAGGTCATATGAGGACAAGTATCAGAAGGCGCTGATTAATGTGATGTCATGGGAGGGTCACAAAAGAAATATTTGGAACAAATGAGGTCATCTAGGGTCACAGAAGCTGAGTTTCCAAGCAATTGGGGTCATGAAGAGGTCAATGAGGGTAGGAAGGAAGTCAGTGAGGTCATATGAGGACAAGTAGCAGAAGGCTGTGATTCATGTGGGGTCATGCGGGGTCACCAAAGAAATATTTGGGAACATGAGGTCATCTCCAGTCACAGACACTCATTTTCCAAGCAATTGGGGTCATGAAAAGGTGAATAGGAGCAGGAATGAGGTGAGAGAAGTCATGTGAGGATGAATAGCATAAGGCTCTGATGAATGTGGGGTCATGTGGGGCCACCAAGAAATATTGGGAGTAAATGAGGTCATCTAGGGTCACAGA
Organism: Eretmochelys imbricata; assembly: GCF_965152235.1. Classification (NCBI taxonomy): domain Eukaryota; kingdom Metazoa; phylum Chordata; order Testudines; family Cheloniidae; genus Eretmochelys; species Eretmochelys imbricata. Next base: position 18,654,786 of record NC_135575.1, on the reverse strand, counting down.
ATCTGAGTTTCCAAGCAATTGGGGTCATGAAGGGATCAATGAGAGTAGGAATGAAGTCACTGAGGTCATATGCGGACAAGTAGCATATGGCTCTGATTAATGTGGGGTCATGCAGGGTCACTAAAGAAGAATTTGGAACAAATGAGGTCATCTAGGGTCACAGAAGCTGAATTTCCAAGTAATTGGGGTCATGAAGAGGTCAATGAAGGTAGGAATGAAGTCAGCGAGGTCATATGAGGACAAGTATCAGAAGGCGCTGATTAATGTGATGTCATGGGGGGGTCACCAAAAAAATATTTGGAACAAATGAGGTCATCTAGGGTCACAGAACCTGAGTTTCCAAGCAATTGGGGTCATGAACACGTCAATGAGGGTAGGAAGGAAGTCAGTGAGGTCATATGAGGACAAGTAGCAGAAGGCTGTGATTCATGTGGGGTCATGCGGCGTCACCAAAGAAATATTTGGAACAAAAGAGGTCAACTAGGGTCACAGAAACTGAATGTCCAAGCGATTAGGGTCATGAAGAGGTCAATGAGGGTAGGAATGGAGTCAGTGAGGTCTTATGAGGACAAGTAGCAGAGGGCTCTGATTAATGTGGGGTCATGCGAGGTCACCAAGAAATATTTGGAATAAATAAGGTCATCTGGGGTCACAGAAACTGAGTTTCCAAGCGATTAGAGTCAGAAAGAGTTCAATGAGGATAGGAATCTAATCAGTGAGGTCATATGAGGACAAGTAGCCAATGGCAAATATTAATGTGAGGTCATGTTGGGTCACCAACGAAATATTTGGGACAAAAGAGGTCATCTAGGGTCACAGAAAATGAGTTTCCAAGCAATTGGGGTCATGAAGAGGTCAATGAGAGTAGGAAGGAAGTCAGTGAGGTCATATGAGGACAAGTAGCATATGGCTCTGATTAATGTGGGGTCATGCAGGGTCACTAAAGAAGTATTTGGAACAAAAGAGGTCATCTAGAGTCACAGAAAATGAGTTTCCAAGCAATTGGGGTCATGAAGAGGTCAATGAGAGTAGGAAGGAAGTCAGTGAGGTCATATGAGGACAAGTAGCATATGGCTCTGATTAATGTGGGGTCATGCAGGGTCACTAAAGAAGTATTTGGAACAAAAGAGGTCATCTAGGGTCACAGAAAATGAGTTTCCAAGCAATTGGGGTCATGAAGAGGTCAATGAGAGTAGGAAGGAAGTCAGTGAGGTCATATGAGGACAAGTAGCATATGGCTCTGATTAATGTGGGGTCATGCAGGGTCACTAAAGAAGTATTTGGAACAAATGAGGTCATCTAGGGTCACAGAAGCTGAATTTCCAAGTTATTGGGGTTATCAAGAGGTCAATGAAGGTAGGAATGAAGTCAGCGAGGTCATATGAGGACAAGTAGCAGAAGGCTCTGATTAATGTGGGGTCATGCAGGGTCACCAAAGAAATATTTGTAAGAAATTAGGTCATCTAGGGTCACAGAAGCTGAGTTTCCAAGCAATTGGGGTGATGAAGAGGTCAATGAAGGTAGGAATGAAGTCAGCGAGGTCATATGAGGATAAGTAGCAGAAGGGTCTGTTTCATTAGGGGCTTATTCAGGGTCATGAAAGAAATATTTGGAAGAAATCAGGTCATCTCAGGTCACAGAAACTGAGTTTCCAAGCAATTGGGGTCATGAAAGGGTCAATGAGGGTAGGAATGGAGTCAGTGAGGTCATATGAGGACAAGTAACATAAGGCTCTGATTCATGTGGGGTCAGCAGAATAATATTTGGAGTAAATGAGGTCATCTAGGGTCACAGAAGCTGAGTGTCAAAGAAATTGGGGTCTTGAAGGGATGACTGAGTGTAGGAATGAAGTCAGTGAGGTCATATGAGGACAAGTATCAGAAGGCGCTGATTAATGTGATGTCATGGGGGGGTCACAAAAGAAATATTTGGAACAAATGAGGTCATCTAGGGTCACAGAACCTGAGTTTCCAAGCAATTGGGGTCATGAAGTGTTCAATGAGGGTAGGAAGGAAGTCAGTGAGGTCATATGAGGACAACTAGCGCAAGGCGCTGATTCATGTGGGATGATGCGGGGTCACCAAAGAAATATTTGGGAACATGAGGTCATCTCCAGTCACAGACACTCATTTTCCAAGCAATTGGGGTCATGAAAAGGTGAATAGGAGCAGGAATGAGGTGAGAGAAGTCATGTGAGGATGAATAGCATAAGGCTCTGATGAATGTGCGGTCATGTGGGGCCACCAAGAAATATTGGGAGTAAATGAGGTCATCTAGGGTCACAGAATCTGAGTTTCCAAGCAATTGGGGTCATGAAGGGATGACTGAGTGTAGGAATGAAGTCACTGAGGTCATATGAGGACAAGTAGCATATGGCTCTGATTAATGTGGGGTCATGCGGGGACACCAAAGAAATATTTGGAACAAAAGAGGTCATCTAGGGTCACAGAAAATGAGTTTCCAAGCAATTGGGGTCATGAAGAGGTCAATGAGGGTAGGAAGGAAGTCAGTGAGGTCATATGAGGACAAGTAGCAGAAGGCTGTGATTCATGTGGGGTCATGCGGGGTCACCAAAGAAATATTTGGAACAAAAGAGGTCATCTAGGGTCACAGAAAATGAGTTTCCAAGCAATTGGGGTCATGAAGAGGTCAATGAGGGTAGGAAGGAAGTCAGTGAGGTCATATGAGGACAAGTAGCAGAAGGCTGTGATTCATGTGGCGTCATGCGGGGTCACCAAAGAAATATTTGGAACAAAAGGGGTCAACTAGGGTCACAGAAACTGAATTTCCAAGCGATTAGGGTCATGAAGATGTCAATGAGGGTAGGAATGGAGTCAGTGAGGTCATATGAGGACAAGTAGCAGAGGGCTCTGATTAATGTGGGGTCATGCGAGGTCACCATGAAATATTTGGAATAAATAAGGTCATCTGGGGTCACAGAAACTGAGTTTCCAAGCGATTAGAGTCACAAAGAGTTCAATGAGGATAGGAATCTAATCAGTGAGGTCATATGAGGACAATTAGCCAAAGGCAAATATTAATGTGAGGTCATTTTGGGTCACCAAAGAAATATTTGGAACAAAAGAGGTCATCTAGGGTCACAGAAAATGAGTTTCCAAGCAATTGGGGTCATGAAGAGGTCAATGAGGGTAGGAAGGAAGTCAGTGAGGTCATATGAGGACAAGTAGCAGAAGGCTGTGATTCATGTGGCGTCATGCGGGGTCACCAAAGAAATATTTGGAACAAAAGGGGTCAACTAGGGTCACAGAAACTGAATTTCCAAGCGATTAGGGTCATGAAGAGGTCAATGAGGGTAGGAATGGAGTCAGTGAGGTCATATGAGGACAAGTAGCAGAGGGGTCTGATTAATGTGGGGTCATGCGAGGTCACCAAGAAATATTTGGAATAAATAAGGTCATCTGGGGTTACAGGAGCTGAGTTTCCAAGTAATTGGGGTCATGAAGAGGTCAATGAAGGTAGGAATGAAGTCAGCGAGGTCATATGAGGATAAGTAGCAGAAGGGTCTGTTTCATTAGGGGCTTATTCAGGGTCATGAAAGAAATATTTGGAAGAAATCAGGTCATCTCAGGTCACAGAAACTGAGTTTCCAAGCAATTGGGGTCATGAAGGGGTCAATGAGGGTAGGAATGGAGTCAGTGAGGTCATATGAGGACAAGTAACATAAGGCTCTGATTCATGTGGGGTCAGCAGAATAATATTTGGAGTAAATGAGGTCATCTAGGGTCACAGAATCTGAGTGTCAAAGAAATTGGGGTCATGAAGGGATGACTGAGTGTAGGAATGAAGTCAGTGAGGTCATATGAGGACAAGTATCAGAAGGCACTGATTAATGTGATGTCATGGGGGGTTCACAAAAGAAATATTTGGAACAAATGAGGTCATCTAGGGTCACAGAACCTGAGTTTCCAAGCAATTGGGGTCATGAAGAGGTCAATGAGGGTAGGAAGGAAGTCAGTGAGGTCATATGAGGACAAGTAGCAGAAGGCTGTGATTCATGTGGGGTCATGCGGGGTCACCAAAGAAATATTTGGAACAAAAGAGGTCATCTAGGGTCACAGAAACTGAATTTCCAAACGATTAGGGTCATGAAGAGGTCAATGAGGGTAGGAATGGAGTCAGTGAGGTCATATGAGGACAAGTAGCAGAGGGCTCTGATTAATGTGGGGTCATGCGAGGTCACCATGAAATATTTGGAATAAATAAGGTCATCTGGGGTCACAGAAACTGAGTTTCCAAGCGATTAGAGTCACAAAGAGTTCAATGAGGATAGGAATCTAATCAGTGAGGTCATATGAGGACAATTAGCCAAAGGCAAATATTAATGTGAGGTCATTTTGGGTCACCAAAGAAATATTTGGAACAAAAGAGGTCATCTAGGGTCACAGAAAATGAGTTTCCAAGCAATTGGGGTCATGAAGAGGTCAATGAGGGTAGGAATGGAGTCAGTGAGGTCATATGAGGACAAGTAACATAAGGCTCTGATTCATGCGGAGTCAGCAGAATAATATTTCGAGTAAATGAGGTCATCTCGGGTCACAGAAGCTGAGTGTCAAAGAAATTGGGGTCATGAAGGGATGACTGAGTGTAGGAATGAAGTCAGTGAGGTCATATGAGGATAAGTAGCATATGGCTCTGATTAATGTTGGGTCATGCAGGGTCACTAAAGAAGTATTTGGAACAAATGAGGTCATCTAGGGTCACAGAAGCTGAATTTCCAAGTAATTGGGGTCATGAAGAGGTCAATGAAGGTAGGAAGGAAGTCAGTGAGGTCATATGAGGACAAGTAGCAGAAGGCTGTGATTAATGTGATGTCATGGGGGGGGTCACCAAAGAAATAGTTGGAACAAATGAGGTCATCTAGGGTCACAGAACCTGAGTTTCCAAGCAATTGGGGTCATGAAGAGGTCAATGAGGGTAGGAAGGAAGTCAGTGAGGTCATATGAGGACAAGTAGCAGAAGGCTGTGATTAATGTGATGTCCTGGGGGGGGTCACCAAAGAAATAGTTGGAACAAATGAGGTCATCTAGGATCACAGAACCTGAGTTTCCAAGCAATTGGGGTCATGAAGAGGTCAATGAGGGTAGGAAGGAAGTCAGTGAGGTCATATGAGGACAAGTAGCAGAAGGCTGTGATTCATGTGGGGTCATGCGGGGTCACCAAATAAATATTTGGAACAAAAGAGGTCAACTAGGGTCACAGAAACTGAATGTCCAAGCGATTAGGGTCATGAAGAGGTCAATGAGGGTAGGAATCTAATCAGTGAGGTCATATGAGGACAAGTAGCCAAAGGCAAATATTAATGTGAGGTCATGTTGGGTCACCAAAGAAATATTTGGAACAAAAGAGGTCATCTAGGGTCACAGAAAATGAGTTTCCAAGCAATTGGGGTCATGAAGAGGTCAATGAGAGTAGGAAGGAAGTCAGTGAGGTCATATGAGGACAAGTAGCATATGGCTCTGATTAATGTGGGGTCATGCAGGGTCACTAAAGAAGTATTTGGAACAAATGAGGTCATCTAGGGTCACAGAAGCTGAATTTCCAAGTAATTGGGGTCATGAAGAGGTCAATGAAGGTAGGAATGAAGTCAGCGAGGTCATATGAGGACAAGTAGCAGAAGGCTCTGATTAATGTGGGGTCATGCAGGGTCACTAAAGAAGTATTTGGAACAAATGAGGTCATCTAGGGTCACAGAAGCTGAATTTCCAAGTTATTGGGGTTATCAAGAGGTCAATGAAGGTAGGAATGAAGTCAGCGAGGTCATATGAGGACAAGTAGCAGAAGGCTCTGATTAATGTGGGGTCATGCAGGGTCACCAAAGAAATATTTGTAAGAAATTAGGTCATCTAGGGTCACAGAAGCTGAGTTTCCAAGCAATTGGGGTGATGAAGAGGTCAATGAAGGTAGGAATGAAGTCAGCGAGGTCATATGAGGATAAGTAGCAGAAGGGTCTGTTTCATTAGGGGCTTATTCAGGGTCATGAAAGAAATATTTGGAAGAAATCAGGTCATCTCAGGTCACAGAAACTGAGTTTCCAAGCAATTGGGGTCATGAAAGGGTCAATGAGGGTAGGAATGGAGTCAGTGAGGTCATATGAGGACAAGTAACATAAGGCTCTGATTCATGTGGGGTCAGCAGAATAATATTTGGAGTAAATGAGGTCATCTAGGGTCACAGAAGCTGAGTGTCAAAGAAATTGGGGTCATGAAGGGATGACTGAGTGTAGGAATGAAGTCAGTGAGGTCATATGAGGACAAGTATCAGAAGGCGCTGATTAATGTGATGTCATGGGGGGGTCACAAAAGAAATATTTGGAACAAATGAGGTCATCTAGGGTCACAGAACCTGAGTTTCCAAGCAATTGGGGTCATGAAGTGTTCAATGAGGGTAGGAAGGAAGTCAGTGAGGTCATATGAGGACAACTAGCGCAAGGCGCTGATTCATGTGGGATGATGCGGGGTCACCAAAGAAATATTTGGGAACATGAGGTCATCTCCAGTCACAGACACTCATTTTCCAAGCAATTGGGGTCATGAAAAGGTGAATAGGAGCAGGAATGAGGTGAGAGAAGTCATGTGAGGATGAATAGCATAAGGCTCTGATGAATGTGGGGTCATGTGGGGCCACCAAGAAATATTGGGAGTAAATGAGGTCATCTAGGGTCACAGAATCTGAGTTTCCAAGCAATTGGGGTCATGAAGGGATGACTGAGTGTAGGAATGAAGTCACTGAGGTCATATGAGGACAAGTAGCATATGGCTCTGATTAATGTGGGGTCATGCGGGGACACCAAAGAAATATTTGGAACAAAAGAGGTCATCTAGGGTCACAGAAAATGAGTTTCCAAGCAATTGGGGTCATGAAGAGGTCAATGAGGGTAGGAAGGAAGTCAGTGAGGTCATATGAGGACAAGTAGCAGAAGGCTGTGATTCATGTGGGGTCATGCGGGGTCACCAAAGAAATATTTGGAACAAAAGAGGTCATCTAGGGTCACAGAAACTGAATTTCCAAACGATTAGGGTCATGAAGAGGTCAATGAGGGTAGGAATGGAGTCAGTGAGGTCATATGAGGACAAGTAGCAGAGGGCTCTGATTAATGTGGGGTCATGCGAGGTCACCATGAAATATTTGGAATAAATAAGGTCATCTGGGGTCACAGAAACTGAGTTTCCAAGCGATTAGAGTCACAAAGAGTTCAATGAGGATAGGAATCTAATCAGTGAGGTCATATGAGGACAATTAGCCAAAGGCAAATATTAATGTGAGGTCATTTTGGGTCACCAAAGAAATATTTGGAACAAAAGAGGTCATCTAGGGTCACAGAAAATGAGTTTCCAAGCAATTGGGGTCATGAAGAGGTCAATGAGGGTAGGAATGGAGTCAGTGAGGTCATATGAGGACAAGTAGCAGAGGGCTCTGATTAATGTGGGGTCATGCGAGGTCACCATGAAATATTTGGAATAAATAAGGTCATCTGGGGTCACAGAAACTGAGTTTCCAAGCGATTAGAGTCACAAAGAGTTCAATGAGGATAGGAATCTAATCAGTGAGGTCATATGAGGACAATTAGCCAAAGGCAAATATTAATGTGAGGTCATTTTGGGTCACCAAAGAAATATTTGGAACAAAAGAGGTCATCTAGGGTCACAGAAAATGAGTTTCCAAGCAATTGGGGTCATGAAGAGGTCAATGAGGGTAGGAATGGAGTCAGTGAGGTCATATGAGGACAAGTAACATAAGGCTCTGATTCATGCGGAGTCAGCAGAATAATATTTCGAGTAAATGAGGTCATCTCGGGTCACAGAAGCTGAGTGTCAAAGAAATTGGGGTCATGAAGGGATGACTGAGTGTAGGAATGAAGTCAGTGAGGTCATATGAGGATAAGTAGCATATGGCTCTGATTAATGTTGGGTCATGCAGGGTCACTAAAGAAGTATTTGGAACAAATGAGGTCATCTAGGGTCACAGAAGCTGAATTTCCAAGTAATTGGGGTCATGAAGAGGTCAATGAAGGTAGGAAGGAAGTCAGTGAGGTCATATGAGGACAAGTAGCAGAAGGCTGTGATTAATGTGATGTCATGGGGGGGGTCACCAAAGAAATAGTTGGAACAAATGAGGTCATCTAGGGTCACAGAACCTGAGTTTCCAAGCAATTGGGGTCATGAAGAGGTCAATGAGGGTAGGAAGGAAGTCAGTGAGGTCATATGAGGACAAGTAGCAGAAGGCTGTGATGTCATGTGGGGGGTCACCAAAGAAATATTTGGAACAAATGAGGTCATCTAGGGTCACAGAACCTGAGTTTCCAAGCAATTGGGGTCATGAAGAGGTCAATGAGGGTAGGAAGGAAGTCAGTGAGGTCATATGAGGACAAGTAGCAGAAGGCTGTGATTCATGTGGGGTCATGCGGGGTCACCAAATAAATATTTGGAACAAAAGAGGTCAACTAGGGTCACAGAAACTGAATGTCCAAGCGATTAGGGTCATGAAGAGGTCAATGAGGGTAGGAATCTAATCAGTGAGGTCATATGAGGACAAGTAGCCAAAGGCAAATATTAATGTGAGGTCATGTTGGGTCACCAAAGAAATATTTGGAACAAAAGAGGTCATCTAGGGTCACAGAAAATGAGTTTCCAAGTAATTGGGGTCATGAAGAGGTCAATGAAGGTAGGAATGAAGTCAGCGAGGTCATATGAGGACAAGTAGCAGAAGGCTCTGATTAATGTGGGGGTCATGCAGGGTCACTAAAGAAGTATTTGGAACAAATGAGGTCATCTAGGGTCACAGAAAATGAGTTTCCAAGCAATTGGGGTCATGAAGAGGTCAATGAGAGTAGGAAGGAAGTCAGTGAGGTCATATGAGGACAAGTAGCATATGGCTCTGATTAATGTGGGGTCATGCAGGGTCACTAAAGAAGTATTTGGAACAAATGAGGTCATCTAGGGTCACAGAAGCTGAATTTCCAAGTAATTGGGGTCATGAAGAGGTCAATGAAGGTAGGAATGAAGTCAGCGAGGTCATATGAGGACAAGTAGCAGAAGGCTCTGATTAATGTGGGGTCATGCAGGGTCACCAAAGAAATATTTGTAAGAAATTAGGTCATCTAGGGTCACAGAAGCTGAGTTTCCAAGCAATTGGGGTGATGAAGAGGTCAATAGGGGCAGGCATGAAGTGAGAGTGGTGAAGTGAGAGGTCATATGAGGACACGTAGCAGAAAGCTCTGATTCATGTGGGGTCATGCAGGGTCATCAAAGAAATATTTGGAAGAAATGAGGTCATCTAGGGTCACAGAAGCTGAATTTCCAAGCAATTGAGGTCATGAAGAGGTCAATGAAGGTAGGAATGACGTCCGCGAGGTCATATGAGCACAAGTAGCAGAAGGCTCTGATTCATGGGGGGTGATGCGGGGTCACCAAAGAAATATTTGGAAGAAATGAGGTCATCTAGGGTCACAGAAGCTGAATTTCCAGGTAGTTGGGTTATGAACGGGTCAATGAGGTCAGGGAGGTCATATGAATAGAAGGATTATGTGGCTCTATTTGAAGCAGGGGTGGGTCACATCAGGTCATCCAAGGATCTTTTGTATCACTGGGGGTCATCTAGAGTCACTGAAACTAAGCATAGAAACAACTGGGGTAATGAAGGGGTTAGTGAGGGCTAGTGATTTAATGTGGGGGTTATGCAGGGTCTTTGAGGAATAATTTGGAGGCAATTGGGGTCACATTGGGTCCTAGTGGCTAAACTTACAGGTATCTGGGTATTGTGACGTTATCAGTGATGGTGACACTGGAAGATGTCAAGTCACACAGTCATCAGTGAGGGCTTGGCTGGAGTTAATGGTGGTCTCCCAGAGCTCACAGGCGATTATTTTGGAGGCAGCGGGTGTTATCAGTTGGGTCAGTGAGTGTCACGCCGGTGACAGTGGCGTGACACAGGGTGCATTTGGAGTCAATGTGTCACACAGGGACCAGTGTGGCTGGGTACAAGGCAGTGAGGTCACGTGGGGTGATGGCGAGCAAGGCTGGAGGTCGTGGGGGGGTCACCTGGGCATCAGGAAGGTAAGTGAGCGTGAAGGACACGGGGTTTATTCAGGGGTCGCAAGCACCACGCTTTAACCAACCGAGCTAGCAGGGCCACAAGCCGCGCACCTCCCACAGCTTTGGTAAAGCAGGTAGAGGCCAACACAGGGTTATTCGCCAGCAGAAAATAGCTCATTGTTGGCTGCCTCCCTCTTTTTTGGTCTGTCTCTCACTGAGCAGCAGCAGAAGAGCAGGAGCGACAATCTGAGGACTGCACCAAGGTTGCACAGGGAGCCAAACTCACAACCTTGGCGTTGTTAGCAGCACAGTCTAAGCACTGAGCCAGCCCCTGATTGAGGACTAGCTAGTCTCCCTCGCTTCTTCTTTCCACAGCAGATCCCCAGAAGCTACACAAAGGCAGCCCCTATTCTTGGTGTCATTAGCACCATGCACACACCAGCCAACAAGACCCGGGCATCCCCCAGCCCTTTCAGAAACGGGGAACAGGCCATGATGGGAGTCTCGCAGCCCCTAGCACAGCAGCGGGGGCAGCAGAGATGGTACATAGCAGGGAACCCACGTGGTGAGGGAAGGGAAGATGTTGCAGGACACAGAAAGCACTGGGTGTTGGGAGCACCGGTAACACGACTGGTCAGCCTGTAACCAATTCACTCCAACATCTCTCAAACGTGGCATAGCTCTGCCACTCCACATGGGTATTTTAAGCCAGGCAGAGATCCCCATGGCAGATTGCTGGCAAGAGGGGTTTTAACCACACATGCTGCTCAAACTCCAAGTCAAGTACTTTGGCGTCCAGGCAGTTCTGCCCCTCTCAGTGCATGGGGGGTGGGGGAGCTTCATCTCCCATCCCACACTGGTATGAACGTGATGGCACTGCCAATATTGAGGGACCGTGCCTGGCAGAAACTCCTTACTCCAGTTCATTTGGAAACACCTGCTCAGTGGAATGCTCCATGCTGGGGTTCAGGGAGGCACAAAGAATCGGTGCTTGAAAAATAGGGAACGTCAGGGAGCAGCCAAGCCTCCCAGGGTAGCTCTCTGTGCGCCGTTAGTACCCGCAGGCTCCAGGTACCAACACAGCTGGCACCTTATAACCACCCCTGTCTCTCTTTGAACCGGTGTCACAAGGCAGCAGGCAGACCCCACAGCCACAACAGGTGCCCGAAATGTGCTGTGCTCGTGTTGCTATTCGCTTTCTCGCTCTAAGTAATTGAAAACTTTAGCAGCTCTCGGATGCTTTCCGTTATGATGTATCCTTCAAACTGTGGAAAGGACTGGATGGCTAGGGTTTGGCAATGGAGTTACAGAGCCTTCTCGAGGGGAATGGTTCACACCCAACCCAAATCTCATAACCAAAAGGTCACAGCCCCTGATGGCAGTATGGGGGTCTTAAGCCAGTTCCCTTTGAACAAGTGACCATATCTCCAAACCACTCTACCATGAGCTCAAATCAGCTGCCTTGTGGGTCTCTGCAGAGACATTGGCAGGCCAGGTGCTAGACCATACCGAGGTCCCCCTGTCTCACCTGGACACTGACAGATATATAGCTGGAATGTGTCTGGCTCACTTGTGGGTTAATAGTGAAGAAATAGGCATAAGAATGTGTTCCAAATCTATTGAATGGCTGTGAGCTGTGACATGTTTTGGAGAGCACAGTCTCATCCCCGCCTCCCCCCACATTTAGACTCAATCAGTTTTGCCTTTATTCAATACAATTTCAGACAGAATTATCACCACTTGTAGTGTCTGGCACATACATTCATGCCAGACAAGTAATAACAGACAAGACAGAACAGATAAATGGGCTCAAGTTACTGCATTCCAGGGGACCAAGAAGTCCATCCTTCCTCCATGACATTCGTCACCTCCTCTGCGCTCCTGCTCTGCTCTTTTAGTCTTGTTCTTCAGTTTCTGATCCAATGTTTCTCCAGTTTGGGGGCGGGAGGGGGGCATTTTACATGTATTCTTACACATTTTTACATTCTCCACTACCTAATTTTTCTCCCATCAGCAATCAACACACTAGCCATTGAATTTTATATAACCTATACGTTACAAATCTAATGTCCACAGTTCTCCTGCTGAACTTCCAGTTTTGGGGGCCTTTTGCCCTGGGGCATCCTGTTTTTATGTTTTGCAGGAAAAAGGAAGATTTTGTTTTTCCATTACATATTCATATCTTTTACTTACATCTTCTAACATGACACATTAGTTATCCTGCCAAAGCATTTTAAACAAATCAGCCAGTTATATCAAAAAGAAATTAACAAAAATATACTCATGCCAGGCAAAACCTGGGCCTGCCTGTTACCTTATCTCTACTTACTCAATATCCCTATTTACAATTCATTACAAATATAGCTAACAAAGCTGTCAAATCTTATCTTTAACAATCATTTCAATGTTATAGATCAGTCTGTGTATATTACCCTCCCCCTTAGTCTATTAAGAAGGGAATTTTAGAGAGCACACTAGGATTCTTTAATGTTAACATCTCTTATTTTCTGCAAACACAAATTTGTCAGGGAATTTTTTATTTTACTCAAAGTCCAAAAAAATTTGTACAGCAAATCTTATCAGTGCTTTTCCTGTTACAAAATTTTAGGTGCTCTGGGTTTTTTATGCCTTGGTTTATAGTTACTTTTAATGGTACCCCAACAATGCATTAATCTTACTTGTAATATCTGTGTCCCGTATTGTTACATAGTATTTGAGTGGGTGTATTGTGAGCCTCTGCAACTGTATAAATCATCACACAGGAGAGGGACGTTAATTAGTGTGAGGAATTGCTCTTCTACACAAATTATTATGCCCCTCCCCAAGAGGAGACCCTTCAATACCAGATGGGTTAGGATTGGATCTTACAACTGGAAACTCCCTATATCTGGATTGGAAAGGACTAAAGACTCTTGTTGTTCTGCTCTCCTCCCTGTGAAGATGACTCATGCAAGTGGACTCCTCCCATCAGATGAGGTTGCAGCTCAGAGCACATGGAAGGAGGGGGATAAATCCGCAAACCAAAGGAACTAAGCATCTCTATGCTGCTTGGACTCGGGGTGTGTGTGTTTCTATCATAAACTGCTTAGCTGGGGTTAGCCCTAGAGTACAAGTGAGTTTACTGACTATAGAAGCCTATAATACCTTTTGAAACCTACGACTAACTCATTTGTGTGTCTATGTTTGCTTGCTTTAACCTTGTAAATAGAGCTCTAATTTCCTTTTCCTTAGTAAATCTTCATATAGGATTGGCTACAAGCTTTGTCTTTGGTGCAAAACTTTGACTATTTATGTTTGCAGAGGGAATATCTTGCAAGGGGAAACCCCCAGATCAAAAGCTGAGAGCTTTGCTCTTAAGTTTAATTAGGTGGAAAAGGAAGATGATGAGATGGAGCTGGATCCAAAAGGTGAGAACCATCCTGTCCCAAACCCTGCAGAAGTGACCACCGCAATGGAACTGATCCAATTGCAGCACCTGGGAGCTAAGGAAGAATGCAACCACCAGAGACTGATGGTGGAATTGTGGATCAGGGACACCGGAGCATCCCAGGCCCATCAGAGATGCATGGAACAAACAGCAACAGTTAACGCCAACGAAGAAGCTCAGGAGAGGCCCACAGGAGGCTGATGGAAGCTCCAGCAATGCAGCTCAAAATACTGGAGCAGCAAAAGGGGCTTCTCATCCAATGTGTATACTCTCCCCACACACACACACACAACACGAGGGAGTGGGAGAAAGTCTGTCCAATTTATAAAGTGACTGTAGAGAAGAGAACTTGTCCATCTTTCAGACACGATGTAGGATGCGCAATATTCCAGAGGATAAACAGAGTCAGATTAACTGGGAAAGCGAGACAAGTTTTTAGTGATATGGAAGAGGGTGATGCTGAGGTGTACAAGAAATTTAAAGAAAATGTATTGAAAAGATTTAAGCTTACCCCTATCAAGTGAAGTATAGAAACCTCAGAATGTTTGACAGTGTCACTCATGTTTAATATGTACATCAACGTGTAATTTTATGAGAAAATGGGGGAGGGGGATAGGGGCTGAAGGTGATTATAGAAAACTGTTTGATCTGACGGCCCAGGAGCAATCGTTATGGCGAGTTACACATGAAGTAAAGGCAGTCATCTGTGCCAAATAAACACGCACAGTTTTAGAGGCTGCAGAAATTGCTGATGAACATGTAGAATCAAGGGCCCATGGGGGGCACAAACCCCAGGGGAAGGGAAATCCCCATGTCAGCAAGTTAAACGGGAAGAGGGGATTGGAAATAAACCTAAACCTCAACTTGGACAAAAAACCCCAAGGAAGCCCAGTGTTTAAAACCTCATCAAAAGGGAAAGCAATTAGTCTGCCATCACTGTGGGGCTCCTGGCCATATAAAACTTGAATTGTCTGAGGCTTAAAGAAACCCCCAAGACCACACCCTACCTTCCCCTGTGAGTACCACCACCATTTCTCCATAGGCAGTGGCGGGGCTGGAAGAAATCCTTGTGAACTAGATTAGGACTGAGCCCTGGGAGGGTAGTGAAGAATTTATTAAAAATGCTAAGGTAATCAGCATAGCTTGTAAGGGCTGGAGGGATACTGTGTCCCAAGTCACTTGGGTCAGGGAAAGTTTGGTAAGGGAGGAAGATAGAATTCCTGGTAAACCTTCAGTCCATTGGCTGTGGCCAAATTGCCTGTCACTGTACCGTTGGCCAACGTCTACCTTGAGTATGAGAATTTTAAAGGAGTTCTTGATGTCGGTATTAAAAATCTACTTCCCAATGATGGTTTAACTGGTAAGGATATATTAGCCATGCCTAAGCAGATTAATAGCATAACTTGCTGCCAGAAGGAGTCTGGCTCTGCCTCGCTTGGCTTGTCTGTGCATGGCAAGGAGGGCTGCAGGGGAGGGAAAAGCCTTCAGTCCTTTGTCAGCTGAATGGAAAAGTTTGTCCCTAGAGGAAGGGTTTGAAGATTACATTGCTTTACCTGAGTCTGCTCTGAACTTGAGTGAGACTCAAAAGGAATTTGTGGAGGCACCAGCGGCTGATCCTCCTCTGAACAAGGAGAGGAATGCAGCTCCCAGCTGGGAAAGGAAATGGTAAGTTTTTTTCTTGAAAGAGGCTTACTGTGTAGGGAGGCTCCCACAGGGAAAAGGGAAATGCCCTGGTGAGTTTGCAAGCATAGGCCAGAGTTGCTGCAAGTAGGTCATGACTGTCCCTTTGCTGGACATTTACGAGTGGAGGGAACCTGAGATAGTGTCACACTGAATTTTGATTGGCCTCACATGTTCGAGACAGGAAAAGATGACTGTAAGGACTGTGTTTTATGTCAAAGCATAAGGGGTTAAAGGGACCCTGCCAGTCACCTTTGCAGCCTTTGTTCATCACCAAGGAAGTGTTTGCCAGAGTGTCTGTGGATATTGTGGGACCTCTACTCAGACCTTCCAGAAATGAAAAGAAATACATCCGGGTTATGGTGGATTCTGCCACCAGATACGCCGAAGCCACCGCTCTATCTAACATAGAAGCTGAAAACATGGCCACCACCCTAATTTCCATTTTTTAGCAGGGTAGGTTTTCCCAGAGAAATCTTGTCAGACCATGGTGCAAATTTCTATCTGTAGTATTCAAGAAGTTATGGGAATTGTGCGGAGTGAGACATGTAAAATGATGATGCCTCCTATCACCCAGAGACCAAAGGTCTGGTGGAAAGATTCAATGGACCGCTGACCTCTATGCTGAGGATGTATGTTCCCCAGTGAGAGAATTACCGGGATGTGTTATTCCCTTATCTATTATTCGCTTACAGGAATGTAGCCCAAGAGTCTACAGGGTTTGCCCTCTTTGATCTCCTTTACGGGAGACAGATGAGGAGACCCCTGGATTTCATTTGAGGCTCAGGGGAGGGTAATACAGAAGAGCCAGGACAGTATGTGTGTGTGTGTGTATGTCACTCATTTTAAAGAAGATTTCGAGGCTGTGATGGACTTCATGCATCAGAGCCTTGAAAAGAGTCAGAAGTTTCAGAAAACACGGTATGACAGGCATGCTGGAGAAAGATTTTTTGATACAGGTGACTCGGTGCTTGTGTTGATTCTAGTGAGGAAAAACAAGATGCCAGACTTTGGGGGGAGATCCTTCCGAGGTGATAGGGAGAGGATGGAGCGCGGGACTAATGGACTTCTGGTGAGGTCCTCCATTTACAAAGTGAGCTGCCAAGTGCTGGCTTTTGTTTCAGCTTCCAGGCACTGGGGTTGGGCTGAGATTCCAGAGAAAGGAATTGCCCTTCATGCTGTTTGACCATTTCATTCCAGGACTGCTATGTGTGCGTCAACAGACCAAGATGAGCTTAGAAAAGACCCAGACTCCACACCACTGAGTTCTCTTCCACTGGAGGCGTTTTTGTAATTGTTTTCCAGAAATTGCCCTCCCCACCACCACATATTTCCAAGCCTTTAACTGAGAACATTTTTAAATTGGAGAAACTAGAGCAGGTAAAATCCTCCCTGTGGGATTCATTTACAGACTGATCAAAACGGATTGGTGGATCCACAACTTCACCCTCACGTTCCCCTTCCCTCTCTGCTCCGGTCACCATGGCACATGGCTAGAGCAGGGAGAAAGCACGGCTGAACCGTAGTCAGGGAGGGATGTGTCAGTTTCACGAACAGGCCCCCCAAGCTATCTGAAAGCTGGCTACAGCAGAGCTTGTTCCTCGGGCTGGGAAGGCAGTGCTCTGTGCCACCCAAAATACTTATAGAAACTGAGAACCTTCCTGTCCCATGCTGGAGCCCACCAGCCCCCTCTCCCGCTCCTGCCACAGCTCATTAATCAGTGCCTCCGGAGTCCAGGGCAGGGGGGCGTGGCCTCGACTGGAAGAGGCGTGGCCTCAACCGGAAGAGGCGGGACCTTTAAATACCCGGGCCCTTTAAATCAAGATTTAAAGGTCCCAGGGCTCCAGCTGTGGCTGGGAGCCCCCAGGCCTTTAAATCACCCCCAGAGCTACCAGCTGCAGAGACAGCTGGGAGTCTCAGGGCTCAGGGGCGATTTAAAGGGCCCTGGGCTCTGACCGCCACGGAGCTCCGGGCCCTTTAAATCACAGCCGGAGCCCTGCCGCCGCTACCCCAGGGCTCCAGCAGCGGGGCTCAGGAGGCGCTTTAAAGGGCCTGGGGCCCTTTAAAGCACCAGCCTGGGGAAGCAGGTCCGGTCTGACATGGCGTCCCGGCTCTTGCTGGTACGCCATACCGCACTGTACTGGCTTACTTTCACCTCTGCTGATACCCCCACTCTGGTGTCACAGCACTGATGCATGATTTAACCAGCTGTGAGCAGAGAGTTGGGCCCACGACTTGCCAGAGGCTCTGTTGTATTTCCTGGACGCCTAGCACGGGTGCGTTCAGGCATCGCTGTGCAGTGCTCTGCTACAGGCCAAGCCAGAGCGCCCCCCCAGAGTGGTCATTGGCGAGGGGCTGTACTTAGTGGGACAGCTAGTGGCACCTGAATGCTGTAGACAGGATCGCGGTTATACTGGGCAGGTCAGCTAAGTGACCCACCAGTGACCTGAGGAGCTCCAGGGCACGGTTGCCATACTCTAACCCACCACCCAGTGTAGCCTGTGCCTGCCCCTTGCAGCCAGGCTCACTACCACCCGGGCCTGAAGGAAAGCAGATGAATGAGGACACTGCACAAGGCTTGTGGGCTGCTGCGGGTACAGTAGCTCTGAGTAAAGTGACTGGCAGGGGTGCTTAGATACAGGATACGGCACATATCATTGTAGTAAGCACCTATAGAAACACTCTGAAAAGCTCTTCCTCCGCACATGCTGATTTGTCTCCACTGACTGGATTCTATTTAATATTATAACGATAATAGCTCATACACAGTGCTTTCCATCAGTAGATCTCATAGTGCTTTGCAAAGGAGCTCAGTGTTATTGTTCCCATTCTACAGATGGGGGAACTGAGGCACAGAGTGGTGCAGTGAGTTGCCCAAGGTCACCCAGCAGGCTAGTGGCGGTGGTGGAATAGGATTCCCAAATCTAAGTCCTGTGCTCTATCCATTAGATCACACTGCCATCTCTTGGGCCATGGCAGATGCACAGAACACATACGCTATGGAGTTCCTGTCTCGCTGACTCCTGCCCCTAGTGCTGTTGCTTTATGTGCACGATTGAGTTAAAAGTTAGCAGGCGGGACCTGGGGAAATTGCCAGGCAGAAGCTTGACAGCAAAGCAGACAGAGCAGGGAGGGCTAATGCTATTTTCCTGATTTTTTTATAAAGTGGAAGACGGAAGTGACTGTTTCTGTGATACTTTCCTATTAGCACATGAGCTTCCTTGTAAAGTAACCACCACCAGTGAGCATGGTGATTTTCCCATATTGCAATTTGTTGCCATTTAGGCTGCCCCTTCTGGCGGCTGGGAACAACTACGCTTTATTGCACAAGAAATGTTCTTAGCCTCAGTGAACTGATGAAAGAGTTGGCTCTGATTCTGGGACAGGCCCCTTCCCAGCTGAGAATTCCTCTGGCGCACGATTTCTCTCGGGGGTTGAGGCTGGAATATCAGTGTGAGGTTCTGCAGGGAATAGATCCTGGGCCTGAGGGACAGATGGCCCATCTACAGAATTTCCTGACAGCCATGGTAGAGCCATATGCATGATCACATTGACCCTGTGGAGATAAACACCACAGGAAGAATCAGGGTGGAAGGCCACACTGACCACTTCCCTCGAGGTCCCTGATTGGCCTAGGTGCCCTATTTAAGCCCAAGAGAAGTTGCAGGAAGTGTTCACCTAGCTGCATAGGCTCCCTAGCCAGTGGTAGCGACTAACCTGCCCCTAGACTCACTCCTGGATTTCAACCCTGACTCGGACCCCCGGCTCTCCTCCTTGAATCCTGACTCTGAACCTGACACCCTGGCTTCGGGGCTTGGACTCTGCCTCCCGCTTCGATTTCTGGTAAGTTTTGGGTCCTGAATTTGTCTTCTGAAAGAAAGAAAGGAGACACGGAAGTCAGAAGTTAGAGCTAAATAAGAAAAGAGACAAGGACTGACAATACTGAAGACCCACACTGAAGTCCATAAGTGACCTCTACCCAGCTTCTGTTGCTTCCTCCATATCTTTCAGATTAAGTGGGTCTAACCATACCAGACGGCACAGGGTTTCTTGGAAATACAGCATCCTGCCTACTAGGGAGACAGCTAAAACACTCAGATTATTTTTTAAAGCTATGCTACCTGTCATCCTGCAGGTGAAAAGGTAAGTCCTCTAGCTCCCTACATCAGCTGCAACACATCCCTCCTACCTCTGCTGGCTTTCCGGCTTCTGATCTGTGATTGGCTACAGCACTAGCTCCACAGTAGACTTTGTCCATGAACCTGTCAACTTCTGCACAAAAGCCACAAGTGAAGGCAAAGTTGGTCACAAGAACCCAAAGCTAGAAATGTCAGTGGGGGTAGGAGCCCTGATGATTGGTGGCAGGACAGAGGCCAAGGGAGGAGAGAGAAGATGGAAGCAAAATACTGGAGTAAAAGGAGGCCCAATATAAGCTATCGAAAAACAAAGAAAAAAGACAAAGAATTCCTGGCTGCCAGGCTACCAGTTAGAGACCTGCTAACATTCCTAGCACCAAATCACTGGGATTTTCCTGTAAGGGATGAGAGGAGGAGGATTGAAAAACCTTGCTCTAGAAGTTCATGGAGGATAGGTCCATCAATGGCTATTAGCCCCTATCCTGCTGCTAATGGATGTTACTATTGGTTTTAACCTTTGAGTAACATGGAGGTTTCCACTGCCTAACCACAGGGCAATCATCTGTTCATCAGTTCACATCAAAATTACGCCTCCAATCATGGATGAAAAAAATCGATCCTGGAGCAGCCCTGGGTATAGTGCTGATCAAACTCACTGGAGAAAAGGAGATTATAAATAGCCCTAATGCTCAATCAGTTTGATTTTTCTAGACTGTTTTTGTGCATTTCCTTTTGTGCTTATTAAAAACAATCCCACTGCAGCAAAACTAGAATAAAGACCAATTTAGTGGTGGCCAGTAAGTAGGTGTTGATTTTGTTTTTTACTTGTGAATAAATGATTACTGGAAAATCAGTTGAAAACATTTCATTTTGCTTTACAATTATTATACTTGAATGAAACATAAAATATGGCCTCAGTCCTGCGAGGATGTCACTCATTTTAATCCCCAAATTCTCTTTTTCCATGCAAATTTGGTGTTTCTTGAGTGTTATTTTTGAAAATTGTTTACATCAGAAATAAAGAAACATAAGAATATGATCATAGGCAGTTATTTCAATGAAAGAAAGGAATCCCACAGCATTTTGTGCTTCCTACATATTCAATTATTGTGCGTCCTTCATTTTGGGTCTTTGTCACACATTTCATCCCATATTTGGGCCTTTGCAGGCTGACAAATCTGTTGCTAACAACATTCTGTGCTCATTGATCTAATTACAGGATTGTGACCTATATCAGTGCAGCAGTATTCATTGCACACCATCCCAGCAAAAATAAGCCATCATTTCTTCTTAAATAGAAAAATGGGTGTATGAACTTGAAGTTGTATCAACTATGTGACCTTTATGCTGTATGCTGCTCTGCAGAATGTTCAGTAAACATATACTAGCATACCTACCCTCACTAGATGGAAATGGAAGAATTATTGATAATAATGCAGAAGAAGCAGAAGTGTTCAATAAATATTTCTGTTCTGTATTTGGGGAGTAAACAGATTATATAGTTTCATCATACATACTATCCTTAGACTTCTGTAAGGTGTTTGACTTGATACTGCACAAAATTTTGATTAAAAAACTAGAATGATATAAAATTATGATGGCACACACTAAATGGAGGAAAAACTGGCTGATAAGTCTAAAAATGTAACTAAACAGGGAATCATCTTTGAGTGGGGCTGTTTTGAGTGGAGTCCCTCATGGATCCGTTCTTGGTCCTATGCTATTTAACGTATTTATCAATGCCATGGAAGAAAATATAAAATCATCATTGATGAAGTTGAAGATCACACCAAAATTGGCAGAGTAGTAAATAATGAAGAGGGCAGGTCACTAATTCAGAGCCATTTAGATCGCTTCGCAATCTGGGTGCAAGCAAACAATGTATTTTAATACAGTTAAATGAAAATGTATACATCTGGGAACAAAGAATGTAGGCCATATTTAAAGGATGGGGAAATCTATCCTGGGAAACAGTGACTCTGAAAAAGATTTGGGGGTCATGGAGGATAATCAGCTGAATATGAGCTCCGAGTGTGACGTTGTGGCCAAAAGAACAAATGCGATCCTGGGATGCACAAACACGGGAATTTGGGTAGGAATAAAGAGCTATTTTACTTCTGTATTTGGCACTTGTGCAACCACTGCTGGAATAGCGTGTCCCATTCTGGCTTTCATATTTTCTCTTTTCTGTTTTTCCCTCACTTTCTCCGCCGAGACCTTCTCAATGTCAAAATAGAAAGGGGCGGGAAAGGGTAGGGGAAACGATGGTGAAAAAAGGAAGACCAGGATACCAAAAATGAAAAACAAAATAATTTGATAATAAAAATTTCCTACCAAACTTTTTGATAAATATTTCAAATACATAAAAATGGTTCCTTTTCCCAAACTGTGGAATAAAAGTTACTTTGTAATTTTGTGCACATTTTCTCATTGTCACCCAGCTCTGCTGTTCGAATATCAAAGCCTAGATTCAGCAAACTGTACCTGCAAAAACCATTCTCCTCATGTTGTTGGGTACAATATGCACAATCCCTCTGCTCTCCAAATTGGTTCACCTTGTCAGCTCACAGAGGGCTCCATCTGAGAAGATGCTTACTCTCCGAGAGAGGAATAGGTAACGCTTTAATATTAAGGTCCCAGGCCTGCAGGGATTTACATAGGTTGATAAAAAGGAGAGCTAGTTAAAAGATTCAGATTTTGAAATTTTCTGAAAGAAGTGGACACGTTTTTCATGATTATTTACATATTCATTCTGTGAAAAATGTTCCAGTATTTCAACAAGACCTAGTCGTAAGTTTACCCTAATGTTTACCCATTGAAGTCAAGAATGGGTCTTTAATATCAAAGTGTTACCACGTCTACTTTTGAATGTGCTCAGAGATTCGCAATAGGTAGACAGAAGTATTAAATTTATGGATCGAGTTCATACTGAAGTCAGTGGAAAGATTCCCACTAACTTGACTGGGACTTGGAATGGGTCCCAAATCTGCTAAATGGTCTGTCACTGATTTGAGTGAGATTACTCCCTAGAGTTGGTCAGGGATTTTGACGCTAATGTGTTTTTTGTTGAAAAAATGCCATTCCATCAAAAGTGAAAGGAAAGGGTTGATTCCAATGAACTTCCCCTTTTAACAAAAAATTGAAAACAAAGTTTTGGAATTCGCAAAACATCCCACTTCAACTCTTTCTACAGTAAAACAGCTCCATTTTCAGTTCAAAAGTACTTTTCTTTTAAAATGTAAGTTAATTTATAGTAAAAATATTTTAATAAAAAGTCACTAAAAAGATCAGAATAAAAATGAAACGTTTTGATTATCCCAACCAAAAAAGAAAATCTGGATTTTTGGTTGATGAACATTTTCAAAATTTTGACTTTTTGCCCTGATTTGGGATGGGAAAACTCTTTGAAATCTCAAAAAATTCTCATGGGATGCCCAGCTCAGCTACTCATGTGAGTCAAGTTCACTGGTATTTGCAAGACCATGCCCAATAACTTCTAGGGAGATGGAATCATAGAATATCAGGGTTAGAAGGGACCTCAGGAGGTCATCTAGTCCAACCCCCTGCTCAAAGCAGGGCCAATCCCCAACTAAATCATCCCAGCCAGGGCTTTGTCAAGCCTGAACTTAAAAACCTCAAAGGAAGGAGATTCCACCACCTCCCTAGGTAACGCATTCCAGTGTTTCACCACCCTCCTAGTGAAAAAGTTTTTCCCAATATCCAACCTAAACTTCCCCCACTGCAACTTGAGACCATTACTCCTTGTTCTGTCATCTGCTACCACTAAGAACAGTCTAGATCCATCCTCTTTGGAACCCCTTTTCAGGTAGTTGAAAGCAGCTATCAAATCCCCCCTCATTCTTCTCTTCTGCAGACTAAACAATCCCAGTTCCCTCAGCCTCCCCTCATAAGTCACGTGTTCCAGCCCCCTAATCATTTTTGTTGCCTTCCGCTGAACGCTTTCCAATTTTTCCACATCCTTCTTGTAGTGTGGGGCCCAAAACTGGACACAGTACTCCAGATGAGGCCTCATCAATGTCAAATAGATGGGAACGATCACGTCCCTCGATCTGCTGGCAATGCCCCTACTTATACAGCCCAAAATGCCGTTAGCCTTCTTGGCAACAAGGGCACACTGTTGACTCATATCTAGCTTCTCGTCCACTGTAACCCCTAGGTCCTTCTCTGCAGAACTGCTGCCTAGCCACTTGGTCCCTAGTCTGTAGTGGTGCATGGGATTCTTCATCCTAAGTGCAGGACTCTGCACTTGTCCTTGTTGAACCTCATCAGATTTCTTTTGGCCCAATCCTCTAATTTGTCTAGGTCCCTCTGTATCCTATCCCTACCCTCCAGCGTATCTACCACTCCTCCCAGTTTAGTGTCATCTGCAAACTTGCTGAGGGTGCAGTCCACGCCATCCTCCAGATCATTAATGAAGATATTGAACAAAACCGGCTCCAGGACGGACCCTTGGGGCACTCTGCTTGATACCGGCTGCCAACTAGACATGGAGCCATTGATCACTACCCGTTGAGCCCGAGAATCTAGCCAGCTTTCTATTCACCTTATAGTCCATTCATTCAGCCCATACTTCTTTAATTTGCTGGCAAGAATACTATGGGAAACCGTATCAAAAGCTTTGCTAAAGTCAAGGAATAACATGTCCACTGCTTTTTCGTCATTCACAGAGCCAGTTATCTCATCATAGAAGGCAATTAGGTTAGCCAGGCATGACTTGCCCTTGGTGAATCCATGCTGACTGTTCCTGATCACTTTCCCCTCCTCCAATTTTGAAGCACTTAATTCCCTGAGGACCTGCTCCATGATTTTTCCAGGGACTGAGGTGAGGCTGACTGGCCTGTAGTTCCCCGAATCCTCCTCCTTCCCTTTTTTAAGGGATGGGCACTACATTAACCTTCTTCTAGTCATCCGGGACCTCCCCCGATCGCCATGAGTTTTCAAAGATAATGGCTAAGGGCTCTGCAATCACATCCGCCAACTCCTTTAGCACTCTCGGATGCAGCGCATCCGGCCCCATGGGCTTGTGCTCGTCCTGCTTTTCTAAATAGTCCCGAACCACTTCTTTCTCCAAAGAGGGCTGGTAAGCTCCTTCCCATGCTGTACTGCCCAGTGCAGTAGTCTGGGAGCTGACCTGTTTCATGAAGACAGAGGCAAAAAAAGCATTGAGTACATTAGCTTTTTCCACATCCTCTGTCACTAGGTTTCCTCCATCACTCAGTAAGGGGCCCACACTTTCTTTGACTTTCTTCTTGTTGCTAACATACCTGAAGAAACCCTTCTTGTTACTCTTAACATCTCTTGCTAGCTGCAACTCCAAGTGTGATTTGGCCTTCCTGATTTCACTCCTGCATGCCTGAGCAATATTTTTATACTCCTCCCTTGTCATTTGTCCAATTTTCCACTTCTTGTAAGCTTCCTTTTTGTGTTTAAGATCAGCAAGGATTTTACTGTTAAGCCAATCTGGTCACCTGCCATATTTATTATTTCTACACATCGGAACGATTTGTTCCTGTAACCTCAATAAGGATTCTTTAAAATACAGCCACCTCTCCTGGACTGCTTTCCCCCCTCATGTTATTCTCCCAGGGGATCCTGCCCATCAGTTCCCTGAGGGAGTCAAAGTCTGCTTTTCTAAAGTCCAGGGTCTGTATTCTGCTGCTCTTCTTTCTTCCTTGTGTCAGGATCCTGAACTCTATCCTCTCATGGTCACTGCCTCCCAGGTTCCCATCCACTTTTGCTTCCCCTACTAATTCTTTCTGGTTTGTGAGCAGTAGGTCAAGAAGAGCTCTGCCCTTCGTTGGTTCCTCCAGCACTTGCACCAGGAAATTGTCCCCTACACTTTCCAGAAACTTCTTGGATTGTCTGTGCACTGCTGTATTGCTCTCCCAGCTGAGATCAGGGTGATTGAAGTCTCCCATGAGAACCAGGGCCTGCGATCTAGTAACTTCTGTTAGTTGCCAGAAGAAAGCCTCATCCACCTCAACCTCCTGGTCTGGTAGTCTACAGCAGACTCCCACTACGACATCACCCTTGTTGTTCACACTTCTAAACTTAATCCAGAAACTCTCAGGTTTTTCTGCAGTTTCATACCGGAGCTCTGAGCAGTCATACTGCTCTCTTACATACAATGCAACTCCCTCACCTTTTCTGCCTTGCATGTCCTTCCTGAACAGTTTATATCCATCCATGACAGTACTCCAATCATGTGAGTTATCCCACCAAGTCTCTGTTATTCCAATCACATCATAATTTCTTGACTGTGCCAGGACTTCCAGTTCTCTCTGGTTGTTTCCCAGGCTTCTTGCATTTGTGCGTAGGCACTTAAGATAACTCGCTGATCGTCCCGCTTCCTCAGTACAAGGCAGGAGCCCTCCCCTCTTGCGCTTTCTCGCTCAGGCTTCCTCCCGGTATCCCACTTCCCCACTTACCTCAGGGCTTTGGTCTCTTTCCCCCAGTGAACCAAAGTTTAAAACCCTCCTCACTAGGTTAGCCAGCCTGCTGGCGAAGATGCTGTTCCCTCTCTTCATTAGGTGGAGCCCATCTCTGCCTAGCACTCCTCCTCCTTGGAACACCATCCCATGGTCAAAGAATCCAAAGCCTTCTCTCCGACACCACCTGCGTAGCCATTTGTTGACTTCCACGATTTGACGGTCTCTACCCAGGCCTTTTCCTTCCACGGGGAGGATGGACGAGAACACCACTTGCACCTCAAACCCCTTTATCCTTCTTCCCAGAGCCACATAGTCTGCAGTGATCCATTCAAGGCCATTGGCAGTATCATTGGCGCCCACGTGGAGAAGTAGGAAGGGGTAGCGATCTGAGGGCTTGATGAGTCTTGGCAGTCTCTCCGTCACATTGTGAATCCTAGCTCCTGGCAAGCAGCAGACTTCTCGGTTTTCCTGGTCGGGGCGGCAGACAGATGACTCAGTCTCCCTGAGCGGGGAGTCCCGACCACCACCACTCGCCTCCTTCTCTCGGGAGCGGTGGTCGTGGAACTCCCTTCCCTAAGACAGTGTATCTCATGCCTTCCAATCGGCGGAGTGTCCTTCTGCTCCTTCCCTCAGATGTATCATCTAGTCCACTCTCCGCATTAGTACCTGTGGAGAGAACATGAAAACGGTTGCTTACCTGTATCTGTATTGCTAGTACAAGGATGCTCCCCTTTCTTCTTCTGGAGGTCACATGCTGCCAAATTTCTTCACCATCCTTCTGTCCCTGCAGTGCAGCCTGCTCTGAATCTTCAGAACGTTGTGCCCGTAGAAGCATATCCTGACGTCTGTCCAGGAAATCTTCAGTTTCTCTTATGCAACGCAGGGTCGATCCTTGTTTCTCCAGACCTTGAATCTTCTCTTCCAATATGGAGACCAGCTTGCACTTTGTACAGACAAAGTCGCTTCTGTCCTGTGGAAGAAAGACAAATATGGCACATCCTGCACAGTTAACAACAGCTGAACGCTCACCATCCATATTACCTTCCTTCTAAGAGCTTCCTCAGGTGTTGTAGTAACTACTCAGAGAAGCCTGCAAGATGAAAGCCTCAGTGGGCTCTCCCCAGGAGAACTCCCAGGCAAACTCCCTCTGTTAGCCTTTCCGCTGTTCGCCATCTGTTCCAGGAGCTGTTCTTTTCAGGTAATAAAGATAAGCCTGAGGTGTCCAAAGGGGAAATGTTAGAACATATGAATACTTTAAACAGCAGTATGTTACCAAGACTGACGGTAATCAGCCAAGAGTTCTGAAGGAACTTAAGAATGAAGTGGCTGAGCTGCTGACAAAGAATATACAATTTATCATTAAAATTAGCTACTATACAAGAGAACTGGAGGGCAGCCAATGTTATAGCTATCTCTTAAATAGGACTAGGGGTGATCCCGGGAATTGAAGGCCAATGAGTCTTTCGCTTCAGTACCTGATAAACTGGTTGAAAGTAATGAACAAAAATAGGTTTATAAAACACATTCATTAGCATTACATGATCAGGACAACCCAATGTGGCCTCTGTCACTGTCCTTTGATCATTTCCTTCCCAAGGGAAACTGTCCCTCTCTGATCTACTAGAATTAGTTGAGAGAATTCGGACAATTAGTGGCTAAAAAAGAAGAAAGAAAGAAAAAAGCCAAGATGGTCACAAATGGGTGCTCTGAGTGATTACTTGACTTACCACTGGTGCCTCAAGGTTAGCTTCTAAGGCTGAGATTTTCAAAGGTGCCTAGGTGGCTTAGGAGCATACCTCTCATTGACTTTCAGTGGGACTTAAACTCTTAAATTAGGTGCTTTCAAAAATCCCACTCTCTGGTCCATAGTTAGGGACCTAAATAAGTGGCCTAATTTTGACAGGCACTGAGCACCCAGCTGACATGAATACATGCTAAGGATGTTCAGCAGTTCTCAGGAACCGGTGAATATTGTCTATGTCCCAAGGGAACTGATCCAAAGAATTCTGAGGTTAGTGGAAAGGCTCCCATTGACTTCAATAAGAAGTTTTTGATCATCCCCCAGAATGCACCATCCATTTAGGTGCTTGATTCTGCCACTGTTAAAGTCAATGGTAATCTTCCCATGGTCTTCAATAGGAGCAGGATTAGGGCCTAAAACGAAGAGACCAGCTATGCTTACTGAAAGAAGAGGAACTCTGTTGGACCTGCACTCTGAGCTGCTTTGATTTTTCTTTTTCATTCTCTCCTTATTGAGGTCAGAACAGAGACTTTTTTCACCCGCAAGAACTTCAGATACAAGTGTCCAAGCTTCACACGGGGAACGACTGTATCACCGCAGGCACGATAAGGTTGCGGTTCCTTTTACTTCCCTTGCCACCTCCAGGAAGGCCGGAGCCTGTCAGCCCCCACCCAGCCAGGCACAGAACCATGCTAAAATCTGTTGTTCTGGTGGTAGGGGGCGCCAACTCCACCCCATAACTAGACTACTTGTGCGGGAGCCCCTGTCAACATCGCCCCACCAGCAGCAGGCTGGGATGGCAGCAGCACAGGTTCCCACACCCGTACAAAGTCTGCTTCTGGCGGGATTGTTCGTGGAGCACCATCATTCAGAGACAAGATGAATATGGCAGTTCACACCTCTGGGAGCTATTGTTGCAGGCCATCTGCAGACTCAACCAATCACCAGTTACACTTAAGTGACGTTTTCAAGCTTTTCTTCACAACCACAAGGGCTAGAAACATTGTTCTTCCGTGAAAGTTGAGATTCTGATCTCATTATTGACTATAATATTGACTATAAAATAAATGGGTTAGTCTCTAAGGTGCCACAAGTCCTCCTTTTCTTTTTGCGAATACAGACTAACACGGCTGCTACTCTGAAACCTGTCATTATCGACTATGAGCTGGAGCACTAGGCACAATGCTATAATGCCAATGTCATACTTCTGCCATATTTCCTTGCCCATGGGTCCATTACCCCAGACCCTTTTCCCCTCCCCACCATCCCTCCAACTTCCCTTTATTACTATTCCTCACTCTCACCCCAAACCCCCTGACTGTTGAAGAGAGCAGGAAGGGTGAGGGTTTACTTACAGTTGAGGAATTAAGACAGTAGATGCAGACTGAAGGTTGATTAGCCCATCACTCTCCATTTCCTGATTGCTGAGTGCATCCACGCTCTGGTTTAAGGTTACATTAGCATATTTTTTTGCTTGGAATTTGCCTGAAAAGAGAAAAGGAAGAAGAATGAGCATTTGAAGCTAGAGATTTAGACCAGAGCTCTTCCTTAATCTCAAATACGGTGTCCCAGATTCTTGGTTTTTCCAAGCTGTGCTCAGCACAATTCAAGAGGTAGGAGCTACAAAGGTGGCTTAAAACATTAGACCTAGCTGGCTGGGCATAAGACTAGTCCCCGAAACAAAATGGAGTTGCCTTAGGACACTTCTTTTTTATGCTGGCTGCTCTCTCCAGTAAAGGTCATTCCAGCAACCAGGAGTTGCCAAAGGGCAGGGTTGCGGCCACACCTCCTTTCCCTGTGCCATGCCGGAGAAGCTGGGATGAGGGTTGTGTAGGACCCCCTCTACTGGCCCTCCCACCTTTCCGAGAGCAGCACAAAGAAATTGGAGTGAGTGCCAGGATCTGGCCCAATGTTTCCTACCAATGTGACCATTTGGGGCTAGATCCTCAATGGTGTAAATTGGTGTAACTCTGCTGACCCCAATGGAGCTAAGCCAACTGACACCAGCTGTGTATCTGGCCCACTTCCTTTTATGCAGTATTTTCCATTTTCATTTCTCTTTGCCTTTTCACTGTTCAGGGCCCAATGCACTCTCTGATTTCCAGAATACTTCAGCCAGCGTTTGTCCTGCATTGGGACTGCAAGATTAGGGGTTGAACATTTAATGAAGTGATGTGATGTAGCAAAGGCACAAAAAATCCAGGCATTGTAAGAGAGGAGGGGGAAATGCTATAAACCATAATGTAATGCAGATGAGAAGCACAAATAACCTGCTCAAAATATAACCATTTTATAATTGTTTTAAATTTAATTTACTAACTTCTACCAGAGGAGCCCTGCTAAATTCACAGTAGCCCTTTGCCCTTGAAGGAGAATACCCAAGGAGAGCAAATCATCAGAGAGAAAGGAAGGGGTGGGAAAACTATTTCCCGAGTTCACCGTTAATATTACTTTCCTGTTGTGTGTATTTTTAGGGACAAGACAGAACCAGTGGAACTAAGGTAGAGTGAAATAACGGAATGCAACGCTGTTTGGAAAAACTGCATTTTACTCACTGGACATCCATCACTGATAAATGTTGCTCTCTTGCAATTCCCAAATGCACTGACACCAGACCCGCTAGCCAACCTGCAAATGTCCTCACAGTCTTGTAGTCCAGTAAATGGGGCAAATGCAGTTAACAGCAGCAGAGAAATGCTTCCTATTTGATTTTATTAACTGATTGACATGAATTAATGCATTAGGATATTTGATTGTGTCATAAAATGTGTATCTGAACATCATGATTCAATTTAATGTACCCATTACTGCTTGATGTGCCATTATATTAGACTAAATTAAAAGAATTTTATGGAAAAAAAATTACAATTAAAGACTCAAAATTGATTCCATTCATAACTTAGAAGAAGATATTCACTTCTATTAATATTTTGAATAATGACAATAAAAGTACTAGAAAACAACACAGTCTATTTGGAAGTGGACAAAGAAAAGAATGTCAGATAAACAAAAACAATGCAAGCTAAAGTTAGGATTCTTCAGAATATCATTTATGCTCAGGTTAAGAGACATGGGAACAAATAAGCGATACACCTACAGCAGTTGCTATTAAAAGGTGAGTGTTTGGCAAGAGCTCCAATGCAACACAACACAGCGGTTTCTAAGAAACAATGGTCTCCCTGCTGTGTAAATATTGGTCATTGTTTATTTTTTTCCTGTGGTGTGCACTGTGGTAGTTTCTGTTCTAACTAGTAGATGACAGCCAAAATTTTCAAAATGAGTCCTAAAAGTTATGTTCCATATTTAGCACCTAAATAGGTGGCCCATTTTCAAAAGCATGCAGCACTCAGCAAACTCCCACAGAAGTCAATGGGAGTTGCTGAGCACCAACCAATTTTGAAAATCAGCCCACTTTTATTCAGGTGCCACGAGGAAGGACCACTGATAACACAATTACTACTAGCAGCCAGACGTGGGATAACTTTATTGTTGGAAAAGGACAGATTCCCCCATATTAGTGGCCTGGAGAAATAAATCATGGGAAAACTTTCAATGGAAAAAATGACAGACAGCCTTATATCAGGATCAAATGGATTTTATAATATCTGGTTGTAATTTTGGAACTGGAACAAAATAAATATATAGAAAATGATAAGACGTTGTCCAAACACAGACTGGTACTTTAAAGGTAACAAACAGAAGTTAAAATTTGTTTATAGTTAATTGCATGGAAATTTCATTTATGTTAACAATAACAACATAAAAAGTTTTTTAAACAAACAAATAAAAAGATTTCAGAGGCTCTCTTTAGACATCTATTGTTGAAAATCTTAGCACACATTTTTATTAGTTTACTGGATTTCTTTTGCTTTGATATGTAACCCTTGCGCCACATACCCTGGGCAGCAAAAAGGGCCAAGTTCTAATGTCGAAGAGTTCCTTCTGAAAACGTAACAAACACTGGCTCGAGCCCTCTCCCAGAAACCTGGAAAACTATTAATCACCCTGTGCACCCTTGATAGGCAATACTTCCACCTTGCAAACATGGAGTCCATTGTACAAGTAAACAAAGTTTACTGGTGGAAAACGGGGCACAAAATAAAGCTGAGAAAGCCAGCAATCAACACTATCTATTAGATAAGACTGCTTCTCCCCAGAGTGTCTTAGCTTTAACCTCAGCCCTCCTCTCACAGCTGTGAGTGGCTAATGAGTAGGGTGACCAGATGTTGTTTTTAAAGGGACAGTCCCGTTTTGGGGGATTTTTTCTTATATAGGTGCCTATTATCTCCCATCC
This sequence comes from Eretmochelys imbricata, assembly GCF_965152235.1. Classification (NCBI taxonomy): domain Eukaryota; kingdom Metazoa; phylum Chordata; order Testudines; family Cheloniidae; genus Eretmochelys; species Eretmochelys imbricata. The sequence continues at coordinate 18,623,004 of NC_135575.1, read as the reverse complement.
CCTGTCTCGTTTTTTTCATAGTTGCTATCTGGTCACCCTACTAATGAGGCACTGCAGTGGGATATCAGCCGTTTCCCTCCTCCTCCGCACCCCACTCACAGTTTGCTGTCCAAGGTTGGTGGAATCCAAAATTAAGGCATATCCATTTCCATCCCCTAAGGGAAGGGATTACAGCTTCGGTGCTCACTAGGGAGGGCCTCACTGGAGTCCCACAATGAGGCTACTGGTCTCTGCAGCTTCAGCCCAAACTACCTCAGTGCCATTGCCTGCCTCAGCTCTGACCATCACCTCTAGACTGTCCACTGCCTTGAAGCCACCTTAACTCTGTTCTGAGTCTTCAGAAAAGGATCAACGGCAGGTAGGACCACCAGGGAGGCACTCTCAGCAGAACATAAGAATCCCTTTACTCTCTTTTCAGTGATGCCCAGATTCTCTTACCCAACTGTGCCAGACTGCAGTTTTGGTCAGGGTGACCCCTCACCCCAGGCACACTTGGTGCAGTCCTCTTGTGCTTTCTTTCCCAACTGGGATAATAGTGAGGTATTCCCTTCAATCTCAAAACTTAACTGTATTTTAACCAAAATGCCCAAACATTTAAACGTAACTGAAATGCAAATGAGGCCACGTGCATTCAGTCATTTCCCCTCACCCACCAACTGATGCCAGCAGAGACCTCCCTCCCCTCTGCTCATCTCCCTGCTCTCAACGGGTGTCAAAAGTGAGCTCCCTACTTTCTAGGGCTTCAGGCCACAAGGCTTACAGATATTCTAAAAAATATAAAATATGTTCAACTGAGTCTGTTAAAAGGTGCTGTTACAGGTCGGAGAGTACAGAGATAGTCATTTACACCAAAAGAAGTGGGATCCCACGTCACTTCAAATTTCCTTCATGAAGAATTGTGTGTCCCCCTCTCACAAATTGTGGACTTTTTTCCACACATCATGTGCCAAGTGGAAAGTACCCACATAACGTGTGTGTTCAAGTACCCACATAACATACAGTATCTACCCAGTTGTAACATAGTTGTTATCTCACTCAAATAATATTTGAAAACCAGTCTGACTCTGAGAATGGAGAATTGAAGTCCCCATGGAAATATGTCTGGGAATATTCTCTTCAGGGCTACCTCCCTGATAGAGAGAAAATTCAAGGAGAAGAGAGGCAAGATATCACATAGGCCTATCACACTTGCTCACATTTCATCTGCCACAAGATATGCGCTGACCTTGAGTTGACCTCACAGTTTACAGAATAAAAGGAACAGATACATCAGTGAAATCTGCAACATTTTACTGGTATAAGAACAGATGGAAAGGCAGGCAGGCATGCAGCTCCATCACCTGCTCTAAAAATACAAGTTGAACTACATTGATTAGCAGAGTACTTTTAAGCAATGGTACACATTCCTTGCTATCATTTACTTCCGCATATGAAGTCTACAATGCAAAGCATAGGAGGTACAATAGGTTAATGCACTAGCCCAGTGGTTCTCAAACTGGGGATTTTGACCCAGATCGTGTAAGTGGGTCATTGGATGCTGCAGTCTTCACTGAAACATGTTAAAAATCTACCCATCCAGCCAGGATGCACCTTGACAGCCGGTGGATCATGCTATCCTTCTTTTCTAGTATTTGCTGACCTGGCACAGGCATCTGGAAAGGTAAAGCAGTGCCATGTCCCTGCACAGAAATGCTGTACCTTTGATGCCCACTGTGAGTGAAATTGACCCAGACCACACCATCTTACTTCGTCAATTTCACTCACAACAGGAAGTGTGGGTAAAACTCTTCAGTGCAGAAGCCTGGCACTATTCTATGAACCTGAAAGAAGGGAAAAGAGCTCAGAGCCTGCACACTGAGAATAAAGGGAGAGAGAATTAGGAAGGAAGACAGAAGCAAACACACAAAGAGGGAGAAATTGACAGAGGAACACACAGACAAAGAAATGTACAGGAGCATACAAAGAAGCGAGTGAGGGAGAGAGAGAACACAAAGGAAGAAAGAGTGAAATTTCCAGGATTCCTACTCCCAAACATTTCTCCAACTCACTATGTTAAACATATTGAACAAATAATTTTGGTAGCCAACCTCAAAAATTTGGTAGCCCAGTAGTACAGAAACAATACAGCAAACCAAAATCAGGTGAAAATTGAATGATGTAGGAGTTCTGTCAAAAAAAATAATCATAGATGATCATATAATTAAAGACTATATTATAATGCATATGCATAGGGGGCCCAAATTAAGGTTTCACAGGCAACCGTAATTCTGGTATTTCTTGATTTTTGAGTGCTTGAATAGGCAACATTCTTTTAACATAGGGGGTTTTTTTGTATCTAGTTTCCTAGGTTTGTAAACAAGCAAACTGAAAAGACAGCAATTCCATCATATGGGATCATATTGACAACCACATGGTTCAGCAGCAGGGTTGGAACTAGAGCTGTGTAAATAACTGAGTTCTCAGTTCACAGCCAGTTCTCAAAAATTGAAGAAAAATTCATTTTGGGTTGAACTGAAACAAAAATGTTTTGAATTTTTCAGCAAACTGAAAAGCTGGGGGGAAAAAATCAACTCAAATGTACAGACTCCAGGAGATGACGCTGCGTGGAAGGGCTGGGGGTGGGACAGCCGTGCCGGAGGAGTTGCCGGCGCAGGGCCACCCACCAGCCCCACATTCTGCCCCTTACAGTCCTCCAGGACCTAAAAATGGTGTTGGGTGATTAGCCAAATTCACTCAAGTTGTAACACCTGCAGGGAGGTACCACCTCCCGGGAAGACTTGCATATATTGGTTCAAATTGGACCAGCAGAAAGAGAAATGGACTTTGGGATAAACTGCCTGTGTTTAAACTGACTCAGGGCCTTGTTTCTGATCCAGCAAACAGACAGGACCTTCTGACCAAAGGGAGGGCCCCAATCTGTCGGGAAGGATTCGAAAGTCTGACACCAGCCAGAGCCTTTGTGGAGTTGGGATGATCTCTGGTGAGCTTATTAGCAGGTGGGTTCTTCTGTTGTTTTAATGTTTTCACCTTAAGAATAGAAAGGGCTGCATCGTACCTTGTAACTGTGGGCAATTCTGCTGTTTATCGCCACTATGGAAGGCAGGCAAAGCAGGCATGGTCAGGCAGTCTGACTTGCTGAGGAATTCACACTGTCGCCAGGGATGTGTGCAGCCCGGTCAGGAGGGAGAGAGATCTTCAGACATATTAAAAGGTTTTAATTGTTATTCAAAAAAAAAAAACAGGGGGAAATAGAAATTTATTAACACTTGATGATGAAAAGGCTTTTGACAGGGTAATTATCCTTTTTAATTTTCAGTTTTAGGAAAAATAGATTTCCCAATAGAATACATTTACTGTAGAGGTGGCCAGGAAAAAAATATTTAGATTTTTTTCCCCTCACTGAAAAATCAAATTTCCAATGAAACATTTTGTCAAAATCTCAACATTGAGAAAATGTTGACCCACTCTAGGACAATAGATTAAGCCTATCTATCTTGGGGTTTCTATGATCATGTAAAACCAACAGCAATGGCCCAGACTCTCAAAAAGTATTTAGGCTCTTAACTTCCTTTGTAATCAATTGAGACAAGGCGGGTGAGGTAACATCTTTTATGGACCAATTTCTGATAAAAGATATTATTTCCCCCACCTTGTCTCTCTAATATCTTGGAACCAGCATGGCTACCACACCATTGCACATTTGAAATCAATGGAAATTAGGAGCCTAAATACTTGAGGATCTGCACCTAAGTCTCCAGTGGACTTCAAGAAGTCTCTGGCACTTCTGCCTTTTTGAAGTGAAAACTTTGCTTGGGGTAGGGCTTTGGGGATGGATACATGGTAGGAATTAATTTTATGCATTGCTTTGGTTTTGGTTGGGTTCATGGGTGAAAAAGTGCCAGTGTTGGGTGTCATTCTTACGGTGGAAAGGCTTTTTTTGAAGAGGAATCCATGAATGACAAGGCTGAAGCTCATGTTAGACTTAATGGCTAAGATTTTCAAAGGTAGCTAAGGGATTTGGATGCACAATTAATTAAAATTAATGGGGACGGGACACCCAAATCCCTTAGGCACCTTTGAAGATCACAGCTAGTGGCTATACCTCAAAGCTTTGGGATTGATTTTGAAGAATTTTAAATCTGGAATAAAACTAGGGAACATCCTACATACAACCTCCTTTTATGAAGATGATGTTTTATTCTAGATTTAAAATTCTTCAAAATTAATCCCAAAGCCATTCACAAGAATAAAGGAATGAGACTCAATTTCTGGCTACATGATAAATGACAAGAAACAGAAGCTATGATGCTAAGAAGCTGGAAACCAAAAGGGATTCAAATATCGAGGAGTGCAAATGTGTCAGGTACCCTAAAATCTTTTAAAATTGCCTCAAATGTTGTGCTCCTCCAAGGCTCTACAATATTTCAAACTTTTTTTCTGGAGTCCATGACTTTCGTACTTTAGCTCTTCTTATGATCATTAGCGTATAATATTTTTATTAGAATACCACACAGAGGCCCCAGTAAAGATAGTGAATCTTGCCCATATGCTCAGGGTTTAGCTGATCGCCATATTTGGGGTCGGGAAGGAATTTTCCTCCAGGACAGATTGGAAGAGGCCCTGGAGGTTTTTTGCCTTCCTCTGTAGCATGGGGCACGGGTCACTTGCTGGAGGATTCTCTGCTCCTTGAAGTCTTTAAACCACAATCTGAGGACTTCAATAGCTCAGACATAGATGAGGTTTTGCGCAGGAGTGTGTGGGTGAGATTCTGTGGCCTGCGTTGTGCAGGAGGTTGGACTAGATGATCATAATGGTCCCTTCTGACCTTAGTATCTATGAATCTATGTATGAAAACAAAGTACTTATCCAGAAGAATTTACAAACTAAATAGACATATACAATAATGTAAACATTTGTGGGAGCAGAGAGTAGGCGGCCAGAGGGAGAAGGTTTAAAATCAAATGCATAGTCTTTGTATGTACTCATATAGTTTACATTAAAAATCTTGGCCAAGATTTTCAAAAGTCACTAATGATTTGGGGTGCCTCAATTTCCAGGGTGCCCAATTTCTGATAAACTTTTAAAGGGTCTGATTTTCAGTGGGTTTGTGCTCAGCACTTTCTGAAACTCAGACTCCTTCAAAGTGTACCAGGTTGGGCACCCAAAATCACTAGCTAATTTTGAAAATATCGTCCGCTATTGTTATAGAAAGGTGAAGTGCCAACTAGCATCATCTGACCTTCAATCCAGCATCAGAAGTTGTTTAATTTCTTACAGGCATCACAGCAGAGGTGATATTTGCAGCAGGAGACAACAGTGGTCTTATGGAATGTCCTCTTGAAGGGATGCCAAAAAGTAAATAGTTGAAGAAAAAAAAAGGTACAAAGTATGTCGGATTTTTAATTATATGTCTCTTTCCCCAACAAACAAGTGCAATTAAAGTTAATCATTTCTATTACATTACACAATGCCTCCATTACTAATGGAATCAAGAAGGCATGAAAGAAAAGCGCATTAATACATAAACACTCACTTTTCATATCAGATGAGTATTTTGTACTCTAAACACACTCAGATATAGTAGTGCTTAATTATGCATCACCAGCGTTACTACATAACTATGTCAAATGCCTTTAGAGAGACAGAGAAACTGACTTAAAACACTCCACATCCCTGTGGATACTCATTTCCCCTTATGTACTGAAAGCATCCAGAAGATCCTCCAGCATTAGTCTTTGACAGTTGTCACCTCTGTATACTTATGAATAAACCAGTGCATCTCTCAAGCTTCCACTGAGCCCAACTGTAGCACAGCACATCAGAGCTACAGGAGTTTCAGTATGTCGCGCAAATGACGAACAGTGGGAACCACAGAAAAGATCAGAGTGTTGTATAATTTATACGGCACAGTACAATGTAGTGCAATGTTTGGAATCTCAGATGCACAGTACAGGGTCAAATTCTGATCTCCCTTCCACTGGTGTCCATCCAGAGTAGCCCCACTGTAGCCTAAGGATTTACTCATGATTTACACCAGATACAAATGAAAGCAGAATCTGGCCCACTCTTTTTGATCTCATATTGAAACCATGTTTCTCAACAGTAAGGTTTTCAAATGACATATTCATTACTCTTTCATCCACTATTATATAATAAATATTATGGGCTAGATTGTGACTTTAAGCATAGCACTAAGCTAGGGTCACTATATGAGCGGCACCTCTCCTGGATTATCCCCAGAAGAATAGTGGCTCAGATACACCCCAGTGTCAGATTCTTCCTATGCTTCCCCATTTCTTGGAGTGAGGGGACAGGGCAGGAAATTGGAGCACCCCTATATGGAGCAATTGCTATTGTGGGGTCTGCCTGCACACCCTCTGTGTTCAGAAGGCTCTGGACTAGCCAAGGGCTGATCAGCAGAAGAGATCAGCATACAGCAGGCTCTAGTTTCTATGTTAGGTAATGTCTGAATAAAGAAAGAATATAATTGTTAAATACAAGCTCTCCATGTCCTAATAAGAACAATGCAACCCCTCTGCCAGCTCGTTTGCAGAAACGGAGTCAAAGAGCCATCTACTCCCTGCCCCTTAAACAGCATGTCTCAGGATTCGGCCTGCTGTGAAAATATCTGAAATATGGATGAATATTTGAAAATGACAAAATTTTGTACTGATTCCAAGGTAGGGGTGGGATTAGTGGCTGTGTGCAAGTATGTGATAGAGAGAGAGAGAGCAAAAAAAAAAAAATCATAAAAACTGGCAGTAATTTCAACAGAAATTCAGTAAACTTTTAACTTCACTATTTTCATACTACTTATGTGAATTTCACAACTTTTATAAGATTCTACAAAATATGGACTCTGCACACTTCTGGTGTAAATCCATGCACAAAGGAGATGGGCTGGATCTAAAAATATTCCTGGCCAACACTTCATAGCATGTCCCCAAAGCACAGTGCAACCTGAGCTGTTGCATCAGATGTAGCACGGGGGCGGGGGTGTCTCTTTAAAAGGCGTGGAGGACGTGACAGAACAGGCTCTCACAGAGAACATGGACACTCAGAAAGTTGGTTTGCAATAAAGCAATATATGTCTATTGTGATAGACCCAGGCCGGTTGGGTACAACAGAGTAGCCTTATTGGGATCCAGAAAAGTCCGCCCACTGCTAAGGGATCCCCCCCTCAGCCTAAGGGGTGGTCCACAGGACCTGGAAAACCAAGTAATTACAGGGGACAACTAATGAACAACAGGGACGGGAGTGCGGTCAAAGGGTCAAATGAAGGGAACCGGACGGGGACACCAAGCAGAGAACCCCGGACAGCGCTCACCGCTCCTCAAAGGCGTCAAGAGAGTCAGTGGACGCCGCCCAGAGGAACTCCGCCCGGAGGCGTGAACGGACAGAGGATCGGAAATAGGCCCCGCAGTCGCAGGAGACTCCATCGGCCAACCTCCTCATCCTGGTTTTATAGATGGCCACTTTAGCCACGGCCAGGAGGAGGTTGACCAGGAGGTCCCGCGACTTAGTGGGGCCACGGACAGGGAGTGCATAGATAAGAAGGTGAGGAGAAAAGTGCAACCAAAACCTTAATAAAATATTCGTGAGGAGCCGGAATAGGGGCTGCAACCTGGCGCACTCCAAATAGATGTGCGCCAGGGTTTCCCTCACACCGCAAAAGGGCCAGGTGTCCGGGATTGGGGTGAACCGCGCCAAGTACATGCCCGTGCTCCCCATGAAGAAGCCGTACAACAGAGTAGCAGAAGGCAGATATGCTGGCCACTGGATTAGCAGTTTTCTGTTCCCTGACTGACCAGAACAGGGGCTGCTCCAGGCTAATGAGAACACCTGACTCCAATTAACCTGCAAAGAGTCAGGTGAGGCCATTAAGTTAATGTGAACACCTAACTCTAATTAAGGCCCTTTTGATACTATAAAAGGGCTCACTCCAGTCACCCTGAGGAGAGCCAGAGTGGCTGCAGGGCTGAGTAATGAAGACACCCTCAAGCCGATAAGGGAGCTTTAAGGTAAGGGTGAAGAAGAGAGAAGCGGGAGAGCTGTGGGGAAGTGGCCCAGGGAAATGTAGCAACTCTGGCAGTGAAAGGTCGGCTGCCAAGAGCTGCTGCCATTAGGGTCCCTGGGCCAGAACCCGGAGTAGAGGGCGGGCCTGGGTTCCCCCCAACCTGCCACTACAGAAACACCTCCTGGGAAGGAAAGATGGGCCCCTGTCAGGACAGGAGGCTAAACTGTTTGGGAATAAGCCTGTAGGGACAACAGAGACTGTTGGAGTTCTCTCACCAACCTCCTTGCTGGCTTGTGATGAAAAGGGCTCATAGACTGTAACCCTGGCCCTAGAGAGAGAAGGGCTATGTGGAGGGTCGCAGTGAGCCTCTGAGGCTAGCATAAACCGCCTGGAAGTGTGGGACCCATGGGGACAAGGTTGGCGCTTGTATTTGTATTAAAATTCTTTGAGCCCTAGGGAGAGATGAAAAGGCAGGACCCAAACAGCAGAATATGTACTGCAGGATTGGTGTCTCCTTCTAAATGACCTTAAATAATGGAGATCTGGGTGTTTTTACCTTAGGAAAATGTGTTGGTAGAATTACCTTGGGTCTAAGAGGCAGCAATGCTTAAGACTCCATTTTAAGTCTTGTGGAAGGGGACTGACTGGTCAGAAGCTACGAAGGGTGGAGCTACGGGACTAAAACCTGCCCCAGGTTTTTATTTCTTATGGAGCTGCTTCTCCAGTTTTGTGCATTAATGTTTCGTCTGGGATGTTAAATTTAAAAAAAAAAATCCTTACTTTTCTGTACTTTTAATGGACTCCTGACTTTCTGATTTTTTTTCCCCTTTGCTGCTCTATTACAAGTCTGTGCCCACAGAGGACATTACAAAGCAGCTGTATACATCTCCTGTAACACTGACTAACACCTGTGAATTGCTTTTGTGGCAGGTCTGTGACAGTGTAATCTTTACCTTTGTGGAGAGGTTTTTACAGCTGGCATGGTGGGCATCCCTATTTCACCACAACTCCAGCTCTATTGCCATGGAAACATCCATGAACAGGCAATGCACGGCTAAGGTTTCTTCAGCTGGCATTTTAAAATAGCCTTTCCCCTATTTGCTGATAGGGCACTGGTCCCAGTGCCAACCATAGAAGCCTTAGTAGAACTTCCCCATGCAACTTTGTAGTCTTATGGAGTCTTCTGAAAAATCTATGTATATACATGCAAAGAGAGAGAGAGAACCTTGATCTCACACACACGAGGAAGAAAGGTCCAGTGATTAAGGCAGCAAACTTTAGTGGTTTAAATCCCTGATCCAAAAGACTTCCTGAGTGACCTCAGGCAAATTAGTCAGTTTCTCTGTGCCTCATTTGCCATCTGTAAAAGAGGGATAATAGTGTTTCTCTGTCTTACCGAGGTGTTGTGAGAATAAATACATTCAAGATTGTGAGGCACTCAGATGGGATGGAGGCCATGTAGGTACCTGAGATGTGTGTATCCATATCTATCAATCTTTCTTTAAAATCTATACAAAATACACCGTGTTTTTGTGTGCGGAGAATGGTCGAAAATTGGACAAAAGCTAACTGTTGCAGTGTATGTAAAAGGCTTGTTTAAAAAAAAAGCACCAGGGCCCCTAGTCTATTAAAAGCCCAGTAGCAGAGTATTTACAAAGGGCAGTCTTACAAAGCCCAGTGACATGTTATAAAGTTTCCAGAATCTGCATAATCCAAATAATTACTTTATATACGTTTTTGTGTTTGACTCTCTGCCAAAACAGACAATTAACAGTGGTGTCTTGGTTGCATTAAAAGCAAAAGGCAGATAAAGCAGAGGACACTCATATTCAGCAGGAACAGCTTTAACAGCTTTTACTGCAATAACGAATCATCTTCAAAAATATCTTTAAAAAGTAAATAATTGGCACAGAGAAAATGCATTTTTTTAATTTCAGAGAAGGTGGCTCAAGCCAATTAGCCTGAGCAGCTCAACATTACCAGTGCTGTTTGAAATGTTTTTAGTTAAGGAAGGTCAGTACTTGAAAAAGTGAAAAACTGACAAAATGTTCTCTTGTAACCAGCTCTTATAATTATTATTGCCCCGGGGCAGAACTCTGGATATGTTTACTAAAATATTTTCAATATGGTTCAGACTGGCTTTCCAATAATCAAATTAGGAAGAGACAAAAAATAAAAAAATACATTTATTGAAAAAACAATCCGAAAAACACTTTGAATTCCTTTCTAAGGGGGTGCCTTTAGTCAGAAAGACTTACCATTTCCTTCTGTCCTCACAACTCTGTGGGACATCTGTCTTCCCATGATTACCCCAAGTCATTTCCACCAGTCTACGCTGCAGCAGGCCTGAGGATGATCCTTGCCAGCTCAAACCCCACCCTGCAAAATTCCTCTTCAACAAGACAGTAACCTCCACCAAGCAGGCTGACAAGGCGACAAATCACCCATAAACAGCCCTGAAAATGAACATGGCGCCAGGCTCTATGGCCTCCACTGAGACCCTGCATCATCACCCTTTGAACTTAATCAAAGAAGAGAGGGGAAGTCCTGCAGGCAAGATGTTTTCTGAGGTTATTTTGGGAAAATCAGGCATCCCAGAGAAAGGAAATAGGACTAAAACAATGGGAGTCTCAAATTAGCAGTTGTCATCCAAACATCAAAACAATGATAGAAATGGATTGAGTCAAAAATCCACTGCTCCATGCTTGAATTTTGTCTCAGTTTAATGAGCATCCGACTGATTGATTGGGTAATTAATTAAAAAGACAGGAAGTCCATATCTTTAGACTTGAGATGGAACTGGACACAAACTGCAGGTCTGAACACCCTGGGAGCTTTTCAGGAAGTCAATAACACCTGAATCTAGATCCAGTTTTGGTATCTTGCCCACAAATCTATAATGCTACAAACCAAATTCTTTAGCCATACAAATTGCTCGACACGCAAACCCCCTTGTACAGCACACAATATTAATCTAAATTGTCAACATTAAATGGAAGACCAGTAGCCTTCTGGATGAAATGACAATAGCACCACTTGTCTGGATGTCTCTATGTACAGAGAGTAATCTGGATAAAACAGAATCTGATTGGGTCAAAATCACTTTGGGGAAGAAAGCCAGCAGAAGTCTCACTGGGATAGTGCTTGAGGTCTGCTACAGACTCCTCAGGATTCCATTTGGATATGGATAGAGATCTCTATATTTTTAATGAAATAAATACTACTGGGAATTTTGAGATGATGGGAGATGTTAATTTCCCAGATACAAACTGGACAGAAGTGCTGCTAACAGTGGTAGGGCCCAGAATTCGTGGATGCGATAGCGGACAGATTTCTTCACCAAATAGTCACCAAACCAACAAGAGGCGATGCCATTTTAGATTTCATAGAAGACAGCCTTTGTTCGAGCGATCATGAGGGAATTCAATTTAAACGAAATGGAAAGATAAACAAAAGTACATCTGCAACTAGGGTCCTTGATTTCGAAAGGGCAAACTTTAAAAAAAAATAAGGCAATTAGTTAAGGAAGTGGACTGGACTGAAGAACTCAAGGATCTGAACGTGGAGGAGGCTTTGAATTAGCTTCTACAACTTTGACTTAAAGTATCTGAAACCTGCATCCCAAAGAAGGGGTCAGAGGGGGAGGGAGGGAATGTAGGGCAGGGTTGCAGACCAAACTGGATGAACAAGCATCTCAAACTGCTTATTAAGAGAAAGCAGAAAGCCTACAAAGAATGGAAGATGGGATGGATCAACAAGAAAAGCTACCCCTTGGCAGTCAGAAAGCATAGGGGAAAAGTGAGAACTGCCAAAAGCCAAGCAGACTTGGACCTTGCAAAGGAAATTAAAACCAATAGTAAAAGGTTCTAAAGCCATATAAATAAAAAGAAAACAAGGAATAAAGAAGTGGGACCATGAAGCATTGAGGATGGGGTGGAGATTAAAGATAATCGAGGCATGGCCCAACATCTCAAATAATACTTTGCCTCAGTTTTTAATAAGAGTAATGAGGATCTTAGGGGTAGTGGCAGAGTGGCTAATGGAAACCAGGATATGGAAGTAGAAATTACCACATCTGAGGTGAAAGTCAAACTCAACCAGCTTAATGGTAGCAAATCAAGGGACCCAAATAATCTCCATCCAAGACTACATAAGGAACTGGCACATGAAATTGCAAGTCCAACAGCAGGGATTTTTAATTAATTTGTAAACTCGGGGATCATACCCTATGACTTGAGAATTGCTAATATAGTACCTATTTTTAAGAAAGGGAAAAAATAATCTAGAAAACTACAAGCCTGTTAGTTTGACCTCAATTGTATGTAAGGTCTTGGAACAAATTTTGAAAGAGAAAGTAGTTAAGGATATAGAGGTATATAGTAGCTGGAATAAAATACAACATGGTTTTACAAGGGGAAGATCATGCCAGACCAACCTGATCTCATTCTCTGAGACTTTTTTAGACTAAGAAAATGCAGCAGATCTAATCTACCTGGATTTCAGTAAGGCATTCGATACATGTGAAATTATTAAATTGGAGAAGATAAGAAACTGGTTAAAGGGGAGACAACAATAAGTCATGTTGAAAGGTGAACTGTCAGGCTGAAGGGAGGTTACTAGTGGAGTTCCTAAGAATGGTCCCAAGACGGATCCCTTATTTAACATTTTTGTTAATGACCTTGGCTCAAAAAGTGGGAATATGCTAATAAAATTTGCAGATGACACAAAGCTGGGAGGTACTGCCCATACAGAAGAGGACCAGAATATCATACAAAAAGATCTAGAGGACTTTGAAAACTAGAGTAATAGAAATGAGATGAAATTTAATATTGAAAAAGTGTAAGATCATACACTTAGGGATTAACAACTTGAATTTTTGCTACAACCTGGGGACTTATCAGTTCGAAGTGACAGAGGAGAAGAAGCAACAGAGGGAAAGAAAGGGTGTATTGGTTGATCACAGGATGACTGAGCCGCCAATGTGATGCATCCATGAAAGGCTGATTCAATCCTAGGATGTATCAGGTGAGGTATTTCCAGTAGAGGTAGGAAAGTGTTATTGCCATTATACAAGGCATTGCTGAGATCTCATCTGGAATACTGTTTAATTCCGGTCTCCCATGTTTAAGAAAGATGAATTCAAACTGGAAGAGGTGCAGAGAAGGGCTATTAGGATGATCCGAGGAATGGAAAACCTACCTAATGATACAATACTCAAGTAGCTTGGCTTTTTTTGCATTAAACAAACACTATGGGGAGATAGGATTTCTCTCTATAAATACCAGGAAGGGAGAGGAGTTAAGTGCCAATGTTGATCCAAGAACAAATAGATATAAACTGGCCATCAACAAGTTTAGGCTTGTAATTAGATTAAGCTTGCTAACCATCGGAGGAGTGAAATTCCGGAACAGCCTTCCAAAGGGAGCCGTGGGGGCAAAAAACCTAACTGGCTTCAAAACACAACTTGATAAGTTTATGGAGGGGATGGAGGACATGGGCCACAAGCCATTGTAGGCAATCTGTGACTGCTAGTAACAAATATCCCCAAATGGACAGAAGGGGCACTAGATGGGGAGGGCTCTGAGTTACTGCAGATAATTCTTTCCAGGTGTCTGGCTGTTGGGTCTTGCTCACATGCTCAGGGTCTAACTGATCACCATATTTGGGTTCAGGAAGGAATTTTCCCTCAGGTCAGATTGACAGACACATGGTTTTCACCTTCCTCTGCAGCATGGGGCAAGTCTCATTTGCTCGTTTAAACTGGAATAAATGGTGGATTCTGTGTAACTTGAAGTCTTTAAATCATGATTTGAGGACCCCAGTAACTCAGCCAGAAGAGTGGATGGGCAAGGTTCTGTGGCCTGTGACGTGCAGGAAGTCAGACTAGATGCTCAATGAGGTTCCTTTCTGGCCTTAAAGTTTATGAGCAATTCCTGCTAAGGACCAAAATTATGCCCTGATTGGGTCAGAGGCTTTACATGAAAGCAGAGCAATAGACGAACACATATTAAACCCCCCGAAAAGCTGAGCAAGTTGCATGTGTGTAATGATTTTTCCTTTTGATATTACTAAACTGGTAAGCTTGCCTATTGAAGGCATAACAGATCATTTGCTAACTTACTTAAAAGATGTATTTGTTCAGCAGTGGGATTCTCCAGCAAAAATTGAGTTGTATGCATTGCAGATGGTGCTTCTGACATAGGTATATAAAAGCAGGAGCTTCAATAGTCTTGATCCAGAAGCGGCTGGATTCTTGCCACCTGGACCTCTAGCTACTGGAGACGTCAAAAAGAGATGGATGGTATAAGCCATATTGGAATTGTCTTAGCTAAATGACATGCTGTGATGGATGGTATAAGCCATACTGGAATTGTCTTAGCTAAATGACATGCTGTCTATGGTTCTTCTCAAAAAGAAATGCTGCATCCAAACTCAAAATGTCCCTAATGCCAAACTGGAAGGATTCTGTGAACATCTTCCTGTTCAACTGGAAGTTACATGCTGGCCCCAATCCAGAAAAGTGCTCAAGTACACACACAGCTTTAAGCACCTGGAGTCAGTCCCACTGTATTCAAGGGACTAGTTGCATGCTTTGAGTTAAATATCTACTTAAGTCTTTGGTAGATTGGCATCTAACAACATTTTACTCAGAGATGAAAATAAAGACAAGAGAGGGCAGGCTGTGTAATGCCCAGGAAAGGGTTAATCTGCCCAGTTTTCAGAGTTATTCTAAGGAGAGAGTCATGCCCTTAGGAAGTGATCAGTCAATGGGAATTTGTTTTGGTCATGTAGCCCTGCTAACTTATCTTTCATTTTTGAGTATGTTGTCACTTTGTAGCCTGCTGGAAAGTTCCAGGAAGGGAGTTCTGTGGAATCAGATTGAATACTCTCCCCCCAGCATGTACATTTCAGTTTAGCTCTTGTTTAAGCTCATTTGTTATTTTCTAAATTGCCTTTGGGCTCTTAATTACTATCACTGCGAACACAACACAGACAATGTTGATAGCTCCGAAGCAATGACTCACTGAGAATTATCTGTTTACAGTGTAGGTGTAGTGCATACTGCTTTCTCACAGCCAGCCAAAACAGAGAGACAACTCCAAAAAGCCCAGTGGCTGGATTAGCCATTCCAGACCTGTTCAACCAATCCGCAGCTCCTTAACCCAGAGGCTGGGTCAGGAACATCGGGGTTACCTGTGAAAAGGGAGCAGGGCTTTGTCCAGGAGAGGAGGGGATGAATTTCACCATTAGAGAAGAGTTATTTAATCTAAGTGAGACTAAGCTCTACAAGTGCTTCATAGCGGTCATCGAAAAACTACACACATATTAGACAACAGTTTTACCAGAGTATGGATACGGATGCTCTCCTCCTCTCACATATGGAGGGAAATAAACTGCCACTGAAATAGGGCCAGGAACACGAAGCAGAAAACAGTGTATCCATTCTGTATTTCTCTTTCTCCCCCCTCCCCGACCATGCTGATACCCTCCCTGTGAATTCCACATACTTGGGGCTCCATGGGTTGTGAGTATGCTGGGGTATGGTTGGATTGTGAAGGAGACAGGGAGCCGCTACTCCATGTTGCCTGCTTCTATAAGCATCCAGGGGATTTCTGATCAGCAATTTGCAGAGGAGTTAACACTGTTAGAAGCCACATCTAATCCCCTCATCTACTCCAGAAAGGGTTTTGCACAGCTACCCAGCTAGTCAGGCTCCTAAGGACCTGAGTGAGATGAACCTCGTACAATGTTTGCAGTAGATTTTCCACTCCTGGGATTTTTTCTGTAAGAGGAAAGCATGCTTCAAAATTTACCACTTGACACTATTCTAGGGGTTTCAGACTCCCAATAGCCTTTGACCTACAGGCTGTCATCGGACCTCCTTTCCCATTAAAGGGATTTTCCTTCTTTCTCAAGCTAACTACAAAAACAAGAAATGAAATAGCAAAGAATCGGCAATACTTGTTATAGTCCTGCCCAGACCTTGGACAGTCCTTTTAGGCTCCCTTGATCCTGACTGAAACCCAATCTCCTAGCTAGTCTCTTTTTGATGTGCACCTGAATAACTCCTCTGAAGATGAAGGACATAGGTATTAATCCAGAAAGGCCTATGACTCATTGTCTAGTCATCCTTCTTCTTCTTGACACTGACACACAGGGCCACGTTCACCCCCAATGGATGCAACTAACCTGACTTAAACGAAGCTGTACCCATACCAGCAGTGAATGTGGCGTGGTGTCCTAAAGTTGCCCTAGCTGCACACAGCTGATGAAAGTGGACTGTCCCATGCATTGTAATAAGCAAACGGAAGGTGCTTTCAGCTCAGATGCAAAGCCTGCCTTTAGTGATATGCTCTCTCTAACTCAGTCTTTCAGAAAGCCTTTCTTTAGCAGTGTCAAGGTTCCTCCCCCACTCTGAACGCTAAGGTACAAATGTAGGGACCTGCATGCAAACCTCCTAAGCTTATCTTTACCAGCTTAGGTCAAAAAGTTCCCCAAGGTACAAAATATTCCACCCTTTGTCCTTGGATTGGCCGCTACCACCACCAAACAAATACTGGTTACTGGGGAAGAGCTGTTTGGAAACGTCTTTCCCCCCTAAATACTTCCCAAAACCTTGCACCCCACTTCCTGGACAAGGTTTGGTAAAAAGCCTCACCAATTTGCCTAGGTGACTACAGACCCAGACCCTTGGATCTTAAGAACAATGAACAATCCTCCCAACACTTGCACCCCCCCTTTCCTGGGAAATGTCGGATAAAAAAACCTCACCAATTTGCATAGGTGACCACAGACCCAAACCCTTGGATCTGAGAACAATGGAAAAGCATTCAGTTTTCTTACAAGAAGACTTTTAATAGAAATAGGAGTAAATAGAAGTAAAGAAATCCCCTCTGTAAAATCAGGATAGTAGATACCTTACTGGGTAATTAGATTAAAAACATAGAGGATCCCTCCAGGCAAAACCTTAAGTTACAAAAAAGATACACAGACAGAAATAGTTATTCTATTCAGCACAATTCTTTTCTCAGCCATTTAAAGAAATCATAATCTAACACGTACCTAGCTAGATTACTTACTAAAAGTTCTAAGATTCCATTCCTGGTCTATCCCCTGCAAAGGCAGCATAAAGACAGACCCACAGACCCTTTGTTTCTCTCCCTCCTCCCAGCTTTTGAAAGTATCTTGTCTCCTCATTGGTCATTTTGGTCAGGTGCCAGCGAGGTTACCTTTAGCTTCTTAACCCTTTACAGGTGAGAGGATTTTTCCTCTGGCCAGGAGGGATTTTAAAGGGGTTTACCCTTCCCTTTATATTTATGACAAGCAGTCTCTCCTCGTTCTGTCTTCCGTCAAACTTCAGTGTCTGAGCCCCTCCTGTATGGCTCCCTACGTGCATTTGACCATGCTTTAGGACTCCCACATGGGATGCAACCCAGCCTACGAAATGAGTTTTGAAGTGATCCTAACGGCATTTAGTATCCAAGCTTTAACCACTCCAAACCTTTCACCAGCACTCCTAACGCAGATTTGCAATTCTCTCTGTGAAAAGGAAAGCAAGTTGTGTCAATGATTCTTTGCCAGCTTGCCCTTGTTGTTCTTGTGCATTCAGTAGCATAGAAAGTCTATTAATTCCATCAAAATACATGGATTACTCCCATACTACACCTCACAGATGGATAGTATGAAACCATTTGAAACTCACTGTTCTTGTTTCACAGCCACAAAAGGCAAAGGTCAACCACTATAATTCAGGTTGTGAAGCTGCAGCCAGAAGCATCACCTTTCATTGGCTGCTCTGAAATAAGGAAAAATAAAGTCCTTCCAGAAACAACAGTGCCTCCCGCTCAGTCATCCTATGTCTGACTATGTAATTCACTTTGACTTAGAAAACAAATTGGGATATGTTTACTGCCCCTGATTTAGGATGCTTGTTGTTAATTGAAAGAACTGCAGATGAAATTGCTTTTCAAATCCAAACTAATATCCACAAAGTCTTTGGGTAAGGATGAAAGGGGTTAAAAACCAAGGGTGATGTCATGGTAAGGATCTACTACAGACCACCTAACCAGGAAGAAGAGATGGATGGGGCTTTTTTTAAACAACTAAAAAAATCATCCAAAACACAGGACTTGGTGGTGATGGGACTTCAGCTACCCAGACATCTGTTGGAAAAACAACACAGCAGGGCACAGATTATCCAACAAGATATTGGAATGTATTGGAGACAATTTTTTATTTCAGAAGCTGGAGAAAGCTACTCGGGGGAGGCTATTCTAGATTTGATTTTTGACAAATAGGGAAGAACTGGTTGAGAATTTGAAAGTGGAAGGCAACTTAGGTGAAAGTGATCATGGAATGGTAGAGTACATGATTCTAAGGAATGGTAGGAGGGAAACCAGCACAATAAAGATAACAGATTTCAAGAAGGCAGACTTTAGCAAACTGAGGGAGTTAGTAGGTAAGATCCCATGAGAAGTAAGTCTAGAGGAAAAACAATTCAGGAAAGTTCGCAGTTTTTCAAAGAGATCTAATTAAGGGCACAAGAGCAAACTATCCCACTGCATGGGAGAGAGAAGTAGTATGGCAAGAGACCACCCTGGCTTAACCAGGAGCTCTTCAATTATCTGAAACTCAAAAAAAGAGTCCTACAACAGGTGGAAACTAGATCAAATTACAAAGGAAGAATATAAACAAATAACACAAGTATGTAGGGACAAAATTAGAAAGACCAGGGCACAAAACTAGATTTTAACTAGCTGGAAACATAAAAGGTAACAAGAAAACATTCTACATATACATTAGAAGCAAGAGGAAGACCAAGGACAGGGTAGACACATTACTCAATGAGGGGGGGAAAACAGAAAATTTGGAAATGGCAGAAGTGCTAAATTACTATTTTGTTTCAGTTTTCACTAAAAAGGTTAGTAGCAATTGGACGTCTAACCTAGTGAATTCCAGTGAAAATGAGGAGATCAGAGGCTAAAATAGGGAAAGAACAAGTTAAAAATTACTTAGACAAGTTATATGTCTTCAAGTCACCAGGGCCTGATGAAATACTTTCCAGAATACTCAAGGAGATGAGTGAAGAGATATCGAAGCCATTAGAGATTACCTTTGAAAAGTCATGGAAGATGGGAGAGAAATTCCAGGGGACGGGAAGAGGGCAAATGTAGTGCCAAACTATAAAAAGTGAAATAAAGACAACCCAGAACAGTCAGCTTAACTTCAGTACCCAGAAAGATAATGGAGCAAATAATTAAGCAATCAATTTGCAAACACCTCAAAGATAATAAGGTGATAAGTAACCGCCAGCAGGGATTTGTCAAAAACAAATCATGTCAAATCAACCCAATAGCTTTCTTTGACAGGTTAACAAGCTTTGTGGATAGGGGGGAAGTGGTAGATGTGGTATATCTTGACTTTAGTAAGGCTTTTGATAATGTCTTGCATAACCTTCTCATAGACAAACTAGGGAAATACAATCTAGATCAGTGGTTCCCAAACTTTAACAGCCCGCGAACCCTTTTCACTAAGTTGTGAAATCTCATGAACCCCCTCCTCAAAATGAATATTTCCAGGAATTTAAGTTTAAATTTCCTCAGTGTGATGGATGCACTTGCTTTGCTCTGCACAGCTCTTGGAAGTCCGGAACCACTGGAGAAAGATAGTCTCAAGTCTGGTTTGGCATCAGGTCTGTTTCTGTATCTGGTTTTCAGATATACATACGAGGAAAATGCTTTCTCACATAAGTATGTTGTTGAAAATGGTAACAAAACTGTAGCAGCTTTTTCTACCAGAAGGGGGTACTCGTTTCTTAAACTCAGCCAAAAGTTGATCAATGACAGATTTCTGAAACTCCTTTTCAGTTCGTAATCACAGGAGATCTCAATCAATTTCTTTTTCCTCAGTGTTCCATATCTGTGTTGAGGAAGTTGTATCATCAAAAGGGTTGCAAATCCAGTCATTATCACCTGACATAGCTGGAAAGTATTCTCTGAAAATTGTGCAAAGTCCTTTTAGGTGTGCAATTATATTGGTTTTAGTACACTGATCCAACTGAAGTTTATGTGCTGCCAGGAAGTCATGAAGATTACTGAAACACTCAGTTTGATTGTTTTCCAAACAACTTTCCCAGAACTGCAACTTCTTTATCATGGATTCAACTCGCTCTTGCACATTGAAAACTGTTATACTGAGGCCTTGAAGAGATAAATTTAGGTAATTAATTCTTGAGAAAATATCTGCTAAATAAGCTAGGCTCTGAAGCCAGACATTATTTTCCATACAGCTGGCAAGGTGGAAAGGGTGGCTGTTGGAAAAAAAAATTAGGATTTCCATTCTAAGCTCAAACAAGCGCACAAGGATTTTGCCTTGTGAGAGCCAGCTAACGTCAGTATGGGTCAACAGACAACTGTGTATACTACCCATTTCTTCACAAAGTATGTGAAATATTCTGGAATTTGTTGGCTGCGATTTTATGAAATTCACCATTTTCACTGCATTGTCCAACACTTCCTTCAGTCCCTCAGGCATACGTTTTGTTGCGAGGGCTGGATGCTGCAATGAGTCCAAGAGACTTTTGATGCAACCTTTTTTGTTCGAGCTACAAATCCAGTATACTTCCCCATCATTGATGTGACCCCATCAGTGCAAATGCCTAGGCAATGAAACCAATCTATTTCCTTTTCTTGAAAATATGCATTAGTCAGATTGAAGATATCTTCTCCAGTTGTACGTTCTCCCGATGGTCGGCAAAACAACAAGTCTTCTTCAACCAGACCTTCATTCACATAACGTACAAACAGTAACAGAATAGCTAGATTAGCTACATCGGTTGATTCATCCAACTGTATAGCATAATATGGACTGTTTTTCACTCTATGTACAATTGTGGTCTCTACATTACTTGACATGTCATTAATTCTTCATGACAACGTATTATTGGACAAAGGTACCATGTCAATCCTTTTTGCAGCCTTTTCTCCGAGCATGCAATGAACTACGTTTTTTATACATGGACCAATCAAGCTCTCTGCTATGGTATGGGCTTCTGATACTTTTGCTACTCAGTAGCTCAGGCAGTATGACACTTCAAGTGCATTTTCATTATCAATAGTTGCTTTGGATATAAAACTGGTAATGTCACTTTTCCTCTCAGCTAATTTTCGCTTGAAAAAATCAACAGGATTGTTGAGTTGTGCAGGACGCCTAGTTTCTAAATGGCTCCGAAGTAGAGAAGGTTTGAGGCTGCTGTTTGCTAGATCATCACCAAAAATCTCACACAGTGGTTTTGGACGTTCTTGATTACCAATGCATGTAAAGCCATATTTTATATAATCATCATATTTTCTTTTCTTTGTAAGTGACTTTCCAGGACCATCATGATCATTAGACTTAGATTTTCCACAGTGTGGACTTGAGGAAACACTAGCTGATTCTTGCATCTTTACACTTTCCTTTTTCAGCCACTTACCCATTGAACTTGCATACAAAAGTTCTCATAAAAAATGACAGAGACAGCTAACAACCAACAAACTAGAAAATGAGAAGATTCACTCAAGTGTCACTGAAGCAAAACAGCACTCCAGAGAGAATGACAATTACTGACACACCTTAACACTGCTACACTGGCTACAACGTGATTCTGGCTGGTTTGGCTCGCAAACAGCTTTTCTTCCACCATGAGGTCCGCCCCTATGAGGGTACCCTGCAAGGGACAAGTTAGCTTGGACCACCCCCACATACAGCGCTGCCCCTGCTACTCTGCCCTCGATGCCAACTTTCCCTGTCTGACAAGGACAGGGGTCCGAGCTGCCACCTGTGCAGCTGGGGTGTCAGCTGCTGCCCTGCCCACTACAGGGCTCAGGCTACTGGCCCCATGCTGGGGTCTGGGCTGCTGGCTCCGCATTCCATGGGGCTCCTGCTGCTGGACCCCGTTGACCGCCCTTGTCAACTGAGCTCCACTGAGCTTTGGCTGCAGGTCCCGCTGACTGCCAGGGATCAGGCTGCTGGCCCCAACTGCCCGGCCGCACTCTCCCTGGGGTTCGGACTGCTGGCTCCCCACTGACGGGGCAGGGCTTGGGCTGCCAGTCCCAACTGCCCCGCCCCGCTCTCCCTGGGGCTCGAGCTGTCTGCCCTGCAACCAGGTCCCATCTGGTGCCTCCAATGCCCGGGATCCTCCGGCCGCCATTAGTGAAATTTTTCCGGCCAACTCTCTAATGTTCTGCGAACCTCAGTTTGGGAACCACTGATCTAGATGGAGCTATTATAAGATGGATGCATAACTGGTTGGAAAACTATTCCCAGAGTAGTTATCAGTGGTTCACACTCAAGCTGCAAGAACATCGAATGGAGTCCCACAGGGATCAGTTCTGGGTCTGGTTCTGTTCAATATCTTCATCAATGATTTAGATAATGGCATAGGGAGTATACTTACAAAAGTTTGCAGATGACAGCAATGAGGGAGGGGTTGCAAGTGCTTTGGAGGATAGGATTAAAATTCTGGACAAACTGAAGTAAATAAGTCTGGACAAACTGAAGTAAATAAGATAAAATTCAATATAGAAAAATACAGAGTACTCCACTTAGGAAGGAGCAATCCACTGCACACATACAAAATGGGAAATGACTGCCTAGGACGGAGTACTGCAGAAAGGTCATAGAAGACCAGATAATTTCATCATGAGCTCAGCTTTGGCTGCACCATACAAATTTGAAATCACGTTCATTTAATTGTATGGCCAATGCAACAGAAATTAAGGCAGAAGAGAATTGAGGGAGTTTCTTGAATATATATAACTGCTGAAAGTTGTGATTAGTGAATGGACTCAAAGAACAAAAGAAAATTGGAAAGGTATCAAACTAGTACAGAGAGAGAAATTAGTATCTTAATATTGTATTTCTCTATAATTCTTGTTCATAATAAAAAGAAGGGGAGATTTTCAAAGGCACAGAAGGGAGTTTGGTGCCTAACTCCCATTGAACGTTGTTGGGAATTGGTCACCTAATTCTCATTTGTGCCTTTAAAAATCTCACTCAAAGTAGACATGGTAGACAACTTTATTATGTATACAGTACATAATTTAGAACACACAAGCTTTGGGGTAAAAGAGCACAACTTTCCAGGTGTATTATTTATTTAGAGCCTAAAACATTCAAGACACAATACAAAGCATGCAGAAAACATGACCCCAGTCCCAGAGATCTTACAATCTAAAGACGAGACAAAACAGGCAGATACAAGACACAGATATAAGAAACAAATGGACCAGTAGGAGGAAATGAGACCAAAAGGTATTAGGAAGTATTGCATGCATGCAGATTGAGAACAATATTGTGTTAGGAAAGGCTGTCTAATCTATCATCCATCTATCTGTCCATCACACATCTATCCACCTGTCTACCATTCACCTATCCATCTGTCTTGCTGTCCATCCATTTTTACATCCATCTCTCTCTCTCTAAAGTTTTTTGTTATTTTTAGTATGCCAATGACCTACATATCAAAGAGCTTTCTTGCCAGGATGCTTCCTTGGTTTTTCCAAGCTCCTAAAGTTGCTTTACTTTAAGTAGATGGATCTTCAAAACAAACCAAAGTGAAGCTACTAACCAACCCTCCATAGCAACTGTACATGGGATATGCATACTCTAATTTATCTCAATGTTTCAGCATCCATTTGTGTTACCACCATAAGCATCTACTAAGACGCTGACTAAATGCTGTATGTGTCATTATTTACATACGCAGATTACAACATCATGGTCTCATCAGTTCAGCTATTGTGTCTTGTTAACTTAACCAAATTTCAAACTCCATAAGGAACAGCATTTTCCCCAGAAGTTATTAAAGGGTAGATTTCGTTTAATTAAACTCATTTGCATGACTAAATTAGATCTAATTACTCCCATTCATTTCACTAATACCTCTCTTTGATTGGAGAAAGGCAACTTCAATAATTGCTTAAAATAGGACTCACTGGGTCTTCGCACTGGTTCACACTACAAAAAGCAGACTACGATTTAAGTAAGAGATATTGGGACAACTACTGAGATACTATAGAAGATGGGCAACTTTTTAACCTTGGAATTTTTAGTGTTTGTGTCTGGTGCCACATTGGCAGCCCAAGAGACAAAAGGATTCATCATATCTATCTAGAGAGCAGTTGCAACAGGAGTAATGGCAGTGCAAAATTTTCCCCACAAATCTCTCCAATGTTCCTCACTGCCAACCAAGAGGGGCCTTTGGAAGTCAAATGCCAAGTTGGGGGCGGGGGGGTAATCTGAAATTTTAATAAAATTTTGACATTAAAATAAAAGAATTGGGAATATTTCTCTTAAAATGTTCATGAATTTTCTCATCTATTTGTCAACCAGTTTTAGAGCTCTTTGCCATCATTTTGAATGGCAAGAACTTCAAATTTAAAAATTTCATAAAAGGGGGACATTTTTTTAAAAAAGGAAAAGTTTCCCTATTTCTTACTGGCTCTAATTCTAACAGCATGTGGATAAAAATCAACTCTTTTTCTCCTTCTGTACTGACACTGCCCTAGTCATCACCAAAACAACACAATGCCTGACTTGGAACAACTCCAGAGATGTACAGAGAACAGCCTTTTGGACCAAGCTCAACCCAGGAATGACAGAAGTGGTGCTGGTAGGAAAGGGAAACACATTATGCAACTTGCCATTATGGTAGCATAACCAAAAATCTAGGTCACCACACCACAGATCATCCAGGCTGTGGGAATCCTCTTAGATTTCTTATTACTCTTGGGCATGCAGATTGCCAGTGGGGAGAAATGGCTTCTTTCACATTTCCCTGGCCAAGAGACTTGGACCATTTCTCTCAAATGAAGACTTAGCCATGCTGTCATCACCTCCAGGTTGAACTATGGTCACTCACTCTACTTGGGATAGGACAAACAGCTGCAAAACAGGTGGAAGCTTCTAGACCATAGAGCAGTAGCCACACTGCCAAACCCAAATGTTGTTAGGCCCTATATATATATATATATATAAAATGACCTAAGGCCCAATATATTAATATATATACATAAAATGATTGGGCCTAAAAGTCATACTTTTGATTTTTAGAGGGCTTGAACACTTAGGTTTGGCATTATGGCGCACTCTCTCTATGTATGTATTTTTATATATATATATATATATACACACACACACGCGCGCGCCTTCTGGTTTTGGAACCTTTTGGTTGCACTTTGGCCTTGTCATCAAGCTTTTCTCCAGAACTGTGAGGGCTAGAAATTTACATTCTTTTAAAAATGAAAACTGTGATTTTCCCCTAATTGCAAGGCTTTATGAAAATATTCAGTTGCCAATTAAGTTGCCAATACTGCAGTAGCACCAAAGGGTGCCAGCGGAGAAAAGCATCCCATTTTGCAAGGCCCTATACAAAACATACAGCAAGAGACAGTCCCTGCCCAAAAAAGTGTTTGCAATCTAAATAGCAAAACAGAGTGAAGGGAAACCTTACTATCCCTATTTTACATAGACTTTAAAACAATCTACTCTCTATATACTATATATGAAAATCACTTCTAATAAAATAAACCTGTGTGATGGAACACTGCACACCAGAACACAGCAACAGGAAATTCCAACCATCCTGATAGGACTGCAAATCCCTGGAAAGGGAGACTGCCAGTTTAAGTTTACCAAAACCATGCATACCCAATCTGATGATGATTGTACACTATCAATATTACCTAGCACCTGATCTCCACCCAAGACCAGGGCCCCATTGTGTTAGGCCCAGTACATACATAGAATAAGAGCGAGACCCTGCCTTGATGAGTTTATAATCTCCAAATAGACAAAACAGATCTAGGATGATTTTTTTTTAAGAGGAGGAGGAGGGAGATTAAGTGACCTGCCAAACATCACATAGGAAATCTGTGACAGACCTAGGAACTGAATCTAGAACTCCTGGATCCCAGTCCATTGGAGTAACCACAATACCTTCGTTCCTCACATCCTTATCAAAATTATACCCAACCATAACGTTCTACTTTATTTTGATAGAACCTATATTACATATGACTAAAACATCAGTGCTCAACACTAGTGCCTACTGCATCATCTTAAGCCTGATCAGTATGAAATATGGTTATTTTAAGATGCTCCATGTAAAAGTAGGTATGATACATTCTACAGTCTTTGTGACCTTCATGCATCACATGAAACAAATTGGATCTAATGGCTCATTCACATGAAAGAATCTCACTAGTTTTTGTTCAAATATACTTAGTAGCTGAACTTAACCATGTTTCTAGCAGAAGGTTATCATCCATTTTAAGATATTCTGGGTTAGATGGAGGTGAAATCATTTGATTTATTTCAATAAACCAATCACAAAGCTCTCTATTGCTTAGTGAGAGTTCCATTCATTAGAGCTCATTCTTCTGCTCCCTGTCTCAACACGTAAATAGTATTTTCTGAACCACGCATGATATGTGACCTAGTTATCAATTTAATAATTTGTCATGAAAAAGTAACTGACTCTTATTAACGGAGATGCAAGAAAATAGAATCAGAACGAAACATCCTTTTTCTTTAGATCTAGTAGCAATACAGATGTTTGAAAAACTGGTTACAAAAATTTCGGCCAGTTTTTTTTTTTTAATTCATAATTTTTCTAAATTTTGAAATGGCATCAAACTATTTCAACAATCAAAAAATTCTCACCAATGCTATAGATGGTTAACCCTCACTCCTCCCCACAACAACTGGTGAAAATTGTGTTGCTTTTTTCATTAAAATTCAAAGTTTCGTTGAAACATTTCATCAAAATGTAACAGAAAATAGCTACATACTAACATTTCAGATGTTAATTCATAGTGAATCTCCAAGCAAGAGTAAATTCTCCAAAGATACTGTTAAGTAGTTTCATCGCACTGCAATCTAACTCATGTTAGAATGAATGGAACAGTTTAGAATTACATGGTACATGCCCACTTGTACATACGGGACTGGACCCAAAGCCCACTGAGGTAAATAAAAGGACTTCAACTCAATTCAGTATGCTTCAGAGCAAGCCTATGGCCAAACAAGGTAGCATGCTGTATTCACACTTGCATTTTTTGCAAGCATTTTAGAGCTTTGCCAAACTTGTGGGCTTTATTTGCAGGAGTTTGTGCAAAGAAAAAGTTAGTTTCCATTCACTGAGGACTGCAACCCTCTAGACTTCATTTTGAATTTCATGTTTCCAAAGCAGACAAAGGGATTTCACAAAACAGGGTGACTGGGCAACAAAATGGCAAATGAAATTCATGTTGATAAAGGCAAAGTAATGCACATTGGAAAACATAATCCCAACTATACATTTAAAATGATGGGGTCTAAATTGGCTGTTACCACTCAAGAAAGAGATCTTGGCGTCACTGTGGATAGTACTTTGAAAACATCCACTCAATATGCAGGGGCAGTCAAAAAAGCGAACAGAATGTTGGGAATCGTTAAGAAAGGGATAGATAATAAGACAGAAAATATCATAATGTCTCTATATAACTCCATGGTATGCCCACATCTTGAATACTGCATGCAGATGTCGCCACCCCATCTCACAAAAGCTATATTGGAATTGGAAAAGGTTCAGGAAAAGGCAATAAAAATGATTAGGGGTATGGAACTGCTTCTGTATGAGGAGAGATTAATAAATCTGTTTCACAGTTGATTCTGGAACTAAACTGAAATCCCAGATTCAGTGCAATGTTCAAATCCAGATTAGAACTGTGCAGCTGGTCTGTAGTTACCATCAGCGTTTTTATCAACAATATGGAGCACAAAATTATTGGGGGCTTTATGCTTTTCATTGTGAGGAAGCATATTTAATGCCCAGCGGAGATGGACACTCTGTTATGCTAGGTGCTATAAAGACAGACCCTATGTTGCATTGTAATCTAGATGAGACAAAGGGTAGAAGGGGAAACAGACACAGAGAGGTGAGGTCACACAACAGGTCAGTGGCAGACTCAGGAAAAGAGCTCAGATGTCATCACCCCTAGGTCCCCAAATCTTCTTCAGAGTCACTTCTTCCAAGGATAGTCACCTACCATGTAAGTGTGACCTATATTCCGTGTTCTCAGATGTATGCATTTACATTTCGGCATATTGTTTTCTTGTGCCCAGTTTACCAAGCAGTCTAAATCACTCTTAATCGGTGACCTGTCCTCTTCATTATTTACTACTCCCCCAATTTTTGTGTCATCTGCAAAATTTATCAGTGATGATTTTATGTTTTCTTTCAGGTGATTGATAAAATTGTTCAACAATGTGGGCCCAAAAACCGATCCCCGCGGGACCCAACTGGAACCACACACAATGACGATTCCCTGTTTATAGTTACATTTTGAGACCTATCAGTTACCCAGTTTTTAATCCATTTAATGTGTACCATGATAACTTTTTTGTAGCTTCTGTTTAACATCTTCCAGAGATACTAGTAAAATGGAAAGAGTGTTATCTTGAGACTATATTTTTCCCTCCAAATACAGAACAGAAATATTTATAGAACACTTCTGCCTTTTCTGCATTATTATTCATAATTCTATCATTTTCATCTACTAATGGATCAATGCCATTGTCAGGATTATTTTTGTTGCTAAAGTATTTTAAAAACTCCTAATTGTCTTTAACTCTGCTGGCCATAGATTTCTGCTTATGTCCCTTGGCTTTCCTTATCAATTTTCTACAATTCCTAACTTCTGATTTGTATTCATTACTATTAATTTACCCTTGTTGGGTATTTTATATATATATATATATATATATATATATATATATATACACATACATACATACACACATATTTACAGCTGCCTTCACTTCCCTCTAAACCAGGTTGGCTTTTGAAGGGCCTTCTTCCTCAGTTGTGGGATTGTGGCTTTTTCATCATCTAGTAAAGTGTTCTTCGATTATCATTCACATTCTTCTGATTAAATTCTTTCTTGAAGGTGATTTGGCTCATAATTGTTTTTAGCTTTGAGAAATTGGCCCTCGGAAAACACCAAGTGTGTATATATTAGTGGTCTGAACTTCATTCTGCTTACACGTTATAAATGTGATCAGTCATGATCACTCATATCTAAGTTACCATTCATTTTTAGTTCTGTGATCAGTTCCTCTTTATCTGTTTGGACAAGGCATAATTTAGGATTCCCCCATGTTGGCTGCACCACTTTTTTAGTGGGGAGAAATTGTCATCTATAGTTTTGAGAAATCCCAAGGATGTTTTAGTACTGGTAGCATGAGACCTCCAGTATGTGTCAAATTGAAGTTCCCCATGATCACACAGTTTTTTCCCCACAACACATTTTAGATAGGCGTGTAAGGAGGGATCCCATTCCCCAGTGTGATCTGGCTGTCTGCTACAGACCACAACTAGTATCCCATTTTGTGCTTTATTTGTTAGGAGATTGGTCCATAAGCATTCAAGATAATTTTTCTTCCAAGTTATCAGTGACTTGGGAACGAATGATGCCATTTTTGATGTAGAATGCCACTCCCTGTCTCCTTTTGCCCAGCTGATCCTTCCTAAATAGGGTATAACCATTGATTTTAACATTCCAATCATGTGAATCGTCCCACTGGGGAGTTGCAGCAATACCAACTAGATTGAATTTATGCTCATAAATGAGCAATTCCATTTGTCTTGTTTGTTGTTCTGGTTCCTACCATTGGCATATAGCAATTCAAAAATTTCTCCTCTTCATGTCCTTTGGTTTCTTGATTAATTTTGCTCTCAAACTACAGGCCTGTCAGCCTCACCTCAGTCCCTGGAAAAATCATGGAGCAGATCCTCAAGGAATCAATTTTGAAACACTTAGAGGAGAGGAAAGTGATCAGGAACAGTCAGCATGGATTCACCAAGGGCAAGTCATGCCCGGCTAACCTAATTGCCTTCTATGATGAGATAACTGACTCTGTGAATGACAAAAAAGCAGAGGACGTGTTATTCCTTGACTTTAGCAAAGCTTTTGATATGGTTTCCCATGGTATTCTTGCTAGCAAGTTAAAGAAGTGTGGGCTGAATGAATGGACTATAAGGTGGATAGAAAGCTGGCTAGATCGTCAGGCTCAACGGGTAGTGATCAATGGCTCCAGGTCTAGTTGGCAGCTGGTATCAAGTGGAGTTCCCCAAGGGTCGGTCTTGGGGCCGGTTTTGTTCAATATCTTCATTAATGATCGGGAGGATGGCGTGGACTGCACCCTCAGCAAGTTTGCAGATGACACTAAACTGGGAGGAGTGGTAGATACGCTGGAGGGTAGAGATAGGATACAGAAGGACCTAGACAAATTAGAGGATTGGGCCAAAAGAAATCTGATGAGGTTCAACAAGGACAAGTGCAGAGTCCTGCACTTAAGACTGAAGAATCCCATGCACCGCTACAGACTAGGGAACGTGTGGCTAGGCAGCAGTTCTGCAGAAAAGGACCTAGGGGTTACAGTGGACAAGAAGCTGGATATGAGTCAACAGTGTGCCCTTGTTGCCAAGAAGGCTAACGGCATTTTGGGCTGTATAAGTAGGGGCATTGCCAGCAGATCGAGGGACGTGATCGTTCCCCTCTATTCAGCATTGTTGAGACCTCATCTGGAGTATTGTGTCCAGTTTTGGGCCCCACACTACGAGAAGGATATGGAAAAATTGGGAAGTGTCCAATGGAGGGCAACAAAAATGATTAGGAGGCTGGAGCACATGACTTATGAGGAGAGGCTGAGGGAACTGGGATTATTTAGTCTGCAGAAGAGAAGAATGAGGGGGGATTTAATAGCTGCTTTCAACTACCTGAAAGGGGGTTCCAAAGAGGATGGATCTAGACTGTTCTCAGCGGTAGCAGATGACAGAACAAGGAGTAATGGTCTCAAGTTGCAGTGGGGGGAGGTTTAGGCCAGATATTTGGAAAAACTTTTTCACTAGGAGGGTGGTGAAGCACTGGAATGTGTTACCTAGGGAGGTGGTGGATTCTCCTTCCTTTGAGGTTTTTAAGGTCAGGCTTGACAAAGCCCTGGCTGGGATGATTTAGTTGGGGATTGGTCCTGCTTTGTGCAGGGGACTAGATGACCTCCTGAGGTCCCTTCCAACCCTGATATTCTATGATCTGTGAGACAGCCCCCATTATTGTCAAAATGAACCATCATCAATGGATCCTTGCCAGTCAGCTTCAGAAGCCTAACCAATCGTAGAATGATGTCTTCATGCCTTGACTTCAGGAAGGCTGTTGTCCACCTGTCCCTTGCAAAACATTCTTTCGGTTCTTCTGAGTACTGCCTCTCCAACAGGCATCAGCTGTCTTCCTTGGATGGTTGGAGAACTCTTTGCAGGTAAACTTGATTTTCTTACAGGTTGGGCCAAGCTGCCATCCACACGTATTGTGCATCTCTCTCTGTTCCCTTGGACCTGCTGGATCTTGAGAGGTACCTTCCATAGTTTCCACATTGAGGATCTGGTATCAATATGAAACTTCTAGCTGCATGGAATTCCTCCTGCTTCTCTTCTCTCTGGTGGCCACAGACTGTCCATCCTCATCTGTCTCAAACCAGGTAGACTGCTGCTGTAACATCTTGCTCTGCCAGCTGGGTGTTCTCTCTAAGTTCCTCGCTCACTGATTCCTTTGTGAACAGCTCTGTTTCTCCTTGAACCTGAGGATAAGGGCCTATATATGCTACCGGACACACATTTGCTTAAGTCTGATCTGACTACTGCTGAAGTCATTGTTGAAACACATAGGGTGCAGGAGAGCTTCCTCTGTTCTACCTTTTATACAAAATAATTTCAACTTCCAACTCATTCAGGTTTCCCTGACTTTTCATAACCACAGTAAGGGTTCAGTGTGTGCAATCAGTTATGGTTTGAGTCTGTTCTAACGTTAGGCAAACTAATTCATCCAGCCCTATCAGAAAATCTGAGTGAGCATCTGATAGCTTGAACACCAGAACTGAAATGTTTTATTTGTTTTATTCCAAGTAAATTATTTGGCTTTGTCTGTCAAGAGACACCTGGATTACCTATTTTTAGATGTAATTTCTATTATCTACTCTCAAGAGCCAGACTCAGGGATAGGTAAAGGGAGGAGGATTGATATGAAATTCACGTAAATGTCTATACGGGATTGGAGTGAGTCTTGAAAACTTCGATCTAATCATGCCCTTAATTATGAAATGCTTTTTCTGTTGAGAAAAAAAGTGCCGTTTAAAATGTTTGATAATCTGACAAGGCCATAAGGCTTAATGGAATCAATGATTACACACAGATGGATGATTAACTCCCAAGGTTTAATGTTAAAAAAAAAAAAAACTTTGCTGGATTTCTACTTGATGGAATTACACTGCCCATATGGAAAAGAACTATACCCTGAATATACCCAGAATGATGGAACAGGTGGTAGAATCTGGGCAGGACTACTTGGAATGCACAAAAGCATTCGGAACTTGTAACTGCCAGGAAAAAAAATAAGTCTTTCAAACGGTTTAACTTTTCATATATGAGAATTCTAAATGGCAAAAATTAGTCAAATAATCCCCACAGCCATTTGTTTTAAGGTACAATGTGAGCATATTGGGTTCTGAGATATATATATTTGAAATATATATTTGGAAATGCTGCACGTCCATATAAACAGTCAACATTAAAAAACCCTGACACCTCTGACTGAATGTTATTATGGTCACAAAATCAAGCACTTGAAAGGTAGGAAATGGGAGAACTAAGGTTACTCAGGCAACTTTAGTTCTCCTTCTTTGTGAATGCGCATTCCAATACAATCTATCCAAGGGTTGTAGACTGTTGCCCATTACCACAGTATCTCAGCACCTTTCACATAAAACCAATAGCAGGATCTCTAGTGGGGTCATGCTTTAATCATATCTCCTTTTTTTTCCAACAGAGTTTGCATTAGCTCATCCAAGTAGCTATTCAACTATTGAAAGGTCATTCACAAGGGAAAGGTCAGTCTTTCTCCATTACTGTAGGGCAACATACTTCATTTTACTGTGGCGTCACATAAGTTATAGGACCTTCCAATATATCTGAGAAGAATCCCACCCTGAAAAGCAATACAACAAATTCTGCTCTCAGGTATAACCCATGATGTCCCATGGGTCGCCATGGCTATAATGGAGGATAGAATTTATCCCATAGTCTGAAGTATGATCATTGCTGCCATTGTATGAAAGGCGATACATCCCCAAAACGTTATTTGAATAGCACTGGGTAATATTAATCCTGATTCCGTACATATAAACACCTGTGAATATCATCAGTGAGATGACGGTTGAAAAGATGCACCATATTTCAGACCATTCAGCTTAACAGCAAGGTAGCTACAGTGAGCCTGAAAATGGCTTTTTTATGGACAGTCATGCCTCTTGCATTATTGTTCTATTATCCTTTTGACTGCAGGGATTGGCTGGGCTGTTGTTCTTTTGTTTTTTTCCTGCACAGGCTGGTCTATTAAGGTTTTATTTTGGAGCCAGTCTGTAGCTCTCACCCGGTGACTGCAATAAGGAAAGAAGGATAATCTTGTAACTAAACTACAGGACTGGTACTTAGAAGACCTGCATTCTATTCCTGGCTTTGCCACAAGACTTTGTGTGTGACCTCAGGCAAACCACTTAATCTCTCCGTGGCTCTGTATCCTTAACTGAAAAAAGAGAAAGTGTCCACACAGTGAGTTATACCGATATAACTATAGCACTTTAAATTCACACCCTATCTCATACTAGTATAACTTCCTTGTGTGGACATTCAAAGTCAATAGAATTTAGGCTCTTAAGGCCAGATTTTCAAAGGTATTTAGGTGTCTAACGTTGCAGATAGACACCTAATGGGATTTTCAAAAGTACCTAGCTCTTGGTGCTTAGGTGATTTTGAAAATCTCCTTAGGCACCTATCTGCACCATTAGACACCTAAAAACCTTTGAAACTCTGCCCTTAAGTGCCTAAATCACTTTTGAAAATGGGACACAGGTTTTGAAAATTTTACCCTAGAATTAGATCGTTAATCCAGGATCCATCAAACCTTTGTTCACCCTCTAGACAGCTTCTCTGAATGCGTGTGTGTGTGTGTGTGTGTGTCTCACACACAGGCAGATTTCAGATCCCACAACTCCAAGCACCCACCTACAACACATTTCCCTGGGGTTATGTTGTAACTAGAGATGAGGCCAAGCCATACATTTAGGATTTGGATCCTGATCCAATATTTCCCAAAGTTTGAGAGCTGTTGGACCCTGGGTTTTGATTTAATCTGTAGTTGCGGCATGACCTGAAAGACTGAATTTTCTCCTCTCTTGGTCCTGTGTCAGCAATTAGCTGTGTTACCAGCTGTTCAGTGAAGGCCCAATTCAAAGATCATTGAAGTCAATGGGAATCCTTCCATTAGTTTCCATGGGCTTTGAACTGGGCCCTTTACTCACGAATGCGAGCTGTCCACTTACTGCAGGGCTTGGCTCCCGCTTTTACTTTCCAGTGTGAACACTCCAAAGAGACTAGCCACAAATGACCACTCAATATTTCTGTATAATTTATTCATGTAATTCAGTAACCAAGGAAACAGAAGGGACTTTCTCTAATATATAGTGTTTGCTCTTGAGGTTTTGAATCCACTCATATATAGAGAACATTTAAAGCCCAATTATGTCTTAAGAGGCAACATGGTCCAGTAGCCAGGACATTGGACTGGGATTCAGGAGACCCGAGTTCTATTACCAGCTCTGCCACTGAACTGTTGTGTGACCTTGGGCAAGTCACTTGATGCTCAAATAAATTTGTTAATCTCTAAGGTGCCACAAGTACTCCTGTTCTTTTTGACAACTCTGTGCTTCTTTTTTCCCCTCCCACCTTTTGTCTTTAGAGTACACGCTCTTCAGGGCAGGAACTTTCTCTGATTACGTGTTGGTATGGTGCCTCACAGTGGGGGTCCCAGTGCATACCTCAGAAGAATTTGGTTCAAAGACAAAATTGCTAGTGCACTTCCATTATCTGAATTGGAAGAGCAGTTACTTCTAGGTTTTACTATATTCCCTTCCTAGTAATATTAGTGAGTTTAGTACTTCATACCAGCTCTCCCCTTTAATCTGGATTTACTTATGGCAGCCTGGGCTGTAAAGCAGTACCCTTGGAGATAATTCCCAATGATATCCTGGTGGCATAATGTCAGGCTAGATCCTCAGCTACTGTGAAACAGTTGATTTTTATTGACTTCAGTGCAGCTATCCCCGTTTCTGCTACCTGATGATCTGACCCTAAGGGTGAAGTCATGGCCTTAGTGATGCCAATGACACATCTCCCAGTGACTTCACTAGGGCCAGTGTTTCCACCTCAGTTTTTCATGTGTGAGGATTTTAGGCCTGTTCAGTCCTGGACTTTTGTTTCCTGCATTAATGTTCCCCCTCATTGCTTTGCTCTGCAAGCAAAGTATACATGGGCTAGGTTCCCAGCCGGGGTAAATCACCATAGCTCTGTTGAATTCAGTGGAGCTATGCTAATCTACACCAGCTGAAAATGTGGCTCATGTTTCCAGTCAAAACTGCCTTCCTGTTTCTTTTTGAATACTCGACAAGACTGACCGCAGCCTACAACAGTCCCTTTCTCTCGTTCTCTACTCCCTCTGTTAAACTGGCACTGACCTTCACGACACCTGTCATAAAAACCTTCTCCTCTGCAGCTCCTGTAACCACTTTCCTGTGTCGCTCTGCCTCACTGATACACCATCTCTTTCATAGAGTATAAGGCCAGAAGGGACCATCACGATCATCTAGTCTGACCTCCTGCACATCGCAGGCCACAGAACCTCACCCACCCACTCCTGTAATAGACCTCTAGCCTCTGGCTGAGTTACTGAAATCCTCAAATCATGTTTTAAAGAGAGAATCCATCATTTACACTAGTTTAAACCTGCAAGTGACCCATGCCCCATGCTGCAGAAGAGGGTCAAAGCCCCCCTGCCCCCTCGGTTCTCTGCCAGTCTGACCTGAGGGAAAATTCCTTCCCAACCCCAAATCAGTTAGACCCTGAGCATGTGGGCAAGACCCACCAGCCAGATTCCTGGGAAAGAATTCCCTGTAGTAACTCAGAGCCATCCCCATGTAGTGTCCCATCACCAGCCATCGGAGATATTTTCTGCTAGCAGTCTCAGATTGGCTACATACAATTATACCACTCCCTCCATAAACTTATCATGCTCAGTCTTGAAGACAAGTAGGTCTTTTCTCCCCACTACTTCCCCTGGAAGGCTGTTCCAGAACATCTCTCCTCTGATGGTTGGAGAGCTTCATCTAATTTCAAGCCTAAACTTGTTGGTGGCCAGTTTATATCTTTCCATAGCTTATCTAAAAATATATCACCACACCACTGCCCTTTATCAGTCTCTCTTCCCATATATGTTAAAAAAAATCTTAACTTTGTAACTATCTAACTTCATTGTTGTTATTATTATTTGTACTGCAACTACACCTAGAGGGACCAGCTGAGACTCGAGCTGTACACACATATAATAAGAGACAGCCCTGGCCCGAAAGGAAACTTACAATCTAAATAGATAAGACAGACAAATGGTGTGAGGAAGGGACTATTATCCCTATTTTACAGCTGGAGAAGTGAGACTGAGGGAACTTGAGTACCTTTGCCGGTGTCACACATGGGTAGCAGAGCTGGGAATAGAAGTTGGATCTCCAGGCCTTTACCTAGTGCCTTTACCACAAGGCCAGCCTTCCTTTAATGTGCAAAGCACTTCGGGATGCAGTCTGTTCCACTGCATTGTTTTCAGTTAAGTTACACAGCAAAGGAGAGACGGACTTTCAGATGGCAGCTAGGAGCACCTAGAACTCTGTGGATTCTCTCCCACCCATTTCATTAGTACTGCTTAACACTGACACAAAGCTATTAGTTTCTGCTCATTGGGCCCCTTGGGGCTAAATGGTACCATTTAGGTACAGCGTGAAGTAAGGGGCACTTCCCCAGGGGGAGTACCAGGAGGCTGTGCGTGTCAGAGGGTACAATTGCTCTTGGAGCAATTCTGTTGCACTGAGAGAAGGGAATAGTTTCTGTTACCCTTTGATGGAATGCAGAATATCCACCCCTGTATGGTCAGCCAGCTCCACTAGCAGGGGAGGGGGGAGAGGGAACCACCATAGCTCCGCCTACTCCTCATGCTTCCCCACCATCTCCCTTCCACTTGGGGTTGGGAGCTTTGGCCACTCAACTCCTGCCCCAAGCTCCCAAAGCTGTGATCCATGTAGCATAATGTGGCCACCAAAAAGTGTAGGGAGCAAGGGGTCCTTTCTCCTTCTCAGTTCCTGGTACAGCTGCCTAGGCCACAGTATCTCCAGCATATTTTCCACTCTGTTGAAGTTAATGATGCTAAGGGGGTGATAAGATCAAACATAGCGCAACTCCAGGCAGTCACTCTCAGATGCTTTCTGCCCAACTCGCACATTTGACATACAATACCAGCCAGTTTAGTTATTTTACCTGGGACCTAGAGACAGGATGGGTATTACAAAGATAAGCAATGCTGAAAATATACCACAGGGAAAAACAAACAACAGCTTAAGAAGAAGAGATGCATCTTAAAGCACCTTGAGATGTAAAAACACAAAATAAAGACTATTAGAAGGAATGAGTCATTTGTTTTTCAATATTCAGCAATTTGGATGGCAATAACTGGCAGTGGAATTACTACACAATGTCATCCTTATGGAACATAGGGTACTTTCAAATTACATTTGTACTTCCTCAGTGCTGCCATTAAGATGACTTATTTGTTTCTGATTAATTAGACTTCCGCTTCTTTCTTTTTGGCATTACATTTTCCTCCTGTTCAGTCTATCTGGACAGTCTAGGTCTGTGTTGGCACAGATCAGTCTCTGTAATTCTGGATCAGAAATCTGTGGCTTTGATGAACCTGGCTTCTGGTTCCTGTCAATCTGTATTGCAAAGTATCACGAGACACATACACACAATGAGAAATATCTGCAAAAAAAGGCAGCCGTGACAAGGTTGGCTTTTTGGAATTACACATGGGTGCCAGCTAAAGGTCCTCACAGCTTGTCTGCCATAGCTCTTTAAGCGATGACAAACATTTGTCTCCTTGCTCATTTGAGGGCTTCGCAACTGGTGAGCCTTCGATTGCTGAGGGGAAAGGAAGAGGGCCCTATCCTCAACTGGTGTTGTTCTGCTGAAGTCAATGAAGCTACACCAATTTACATCACATGAGGATCTGGCCCCCAGTAACTTTAGCAAATATTTGCATGACTGCTAAATATACAGAGCTTGATTCAACTCTTACTCATGATTCATACTGATGTCCATAACATCATTAAAGTCAATGGAGTTACAGCAGTGCAAGGAAGAAGAGAGGTCAAATAGTACATTACATACCCCTTTGTAAAATTACACTATGTATAGAATGTTTTCTGGATACAACATACAGGCTGTCCAACATGCAGATGGAGGAGCCAGCTTATATTTAACAAAGGAGCATTATTTAAGATCATATGTCAAATGTTATTATACATTGTGTACACAATCATACTAACATTATTTATTATATTTAGGATATTACATTATGCTGTGTGTATAAATGGATGGATAGATAGTGTATGCATCAGTCCATATACTACAGCTCATTGAAATAAAATCCAAACTTTGATAGTTTCAAATCACATTTTTGTGGAAATGTGGAGTTTTGATAAAAAGGGGGACAAATCACAACATCTTTGTGATTTTCTTTACGTTTTCTAACCATATTTTAGAGTAGATCAAAATGTTAGTTAAATTTCTTGAATTAAATATTTTAATTTATTATTTTAAATTGGGGGAGGGAGGATGGGGAGAAAGAAAGTGTAACACTTTCATCCCCTCCCTCCCACACACACACTTTTGACCAGCTCTTGTAAGACACAGAGGGAGAGAAAAAGCCAGTCTATATATGGATTGGGTGTTATGGAGAAGGTTCCATTGGTAAGAGTCTGCAGTGTCCATGACTAAGTTACACAGGGCACCTCACGTGAGTGCCAACACAACCTTTATATCACACATACTGGTGTGCATTTTGTTCATGCCACATATTTTACAGAAATCTTCTTTAGGAATATTTAAAGAGTTTTAACAATTCGTATAATTCAAATATTTGGTACCCCTCCATTTATATTATTCCTTCCCCAAAAGAATGATTATTCTGTTTCAGTAACCTCAAAAAATGATCTAAAATATCTTTTCTAGACATAAAATCATGCAATGCTTTTCAGCCAGTATCTCAATTGACCAGGGATAGAAACAAATGTCTTAATTCATTGAAAAGGGATATTCATGGCTCTCCAATTGTTTAAATAATATAGTTTTAGCCTTCAGATTGGAAGATTTATGAGATATTGGACCTAAAGCTGTCCCTGGTCTAGGACTGAATGTTACTCATCCCACACTCCAGAGCTGTAATTCTAAAGGAATTTACACATTTTGGGGAAATGAATAAACCTTTTTGTGGCAAGTTATTTTTTAGAAAAGTTAAAGGCAGCTTTTAGAAAGCTTCTCTGAGGCTTGAGATGTTATAATTAAGTTCTGGTGGACTTGGTGGGCAGAGTGAAGTTGATGTAGGTAAATATGCAAGATAAATGGACTTTATTGGATGGGTATCACTATCATCTACTGGGTATGAGAAGGGGGTGAAGTTTTTATTGATGCATACTAGATGCATACTAGAGATGAGCACATTCTTCCACAAGTGGTAGAAGCGCTGGTGCCTATTGGAAGAGCGGATATATTGAGAACAGCCAAATGACCATGATATCAATGGCATTGGACAAATCCAAGGTAGAAGACTAGGGAAGAAATATCAAGAGACAAACAACAT
Source organism: Eretmochelys imbricata (assembly GCF_965152235.1). Taxonomy (NCBI): domain Eukaryota; kingdom Metazoa; phylum Chordata; order Testudines; family Cheloniidae; genus Eretmochelys; species Eretmochelys imbricata. Next base: position 18,583,119 of record NC_135575.1, on the reverse strand, counting down.
GAAACATAACCATAAACTCTTCAAAGAGTAGCAGGAATTTAAGGCCAGTCACATTAAAAATATAAAAAGAAAAGGAGTACTTGTGGCACCTTAGAGACTAACCAATTTATTTGAGCATGAGCTTTCGTGAGCTACAGCTCACTTCATCAGATACATACCGTGGAAACTGCAGCAGACTTTATATATACACAGAGAATATGAAACAATACCTCCTCCCACCCCACTGTCCTGCTGGTAATAGCTTATCTAAAGTAATCGTCAGGTTAGGCCATTTCCAGCACAAATCCAGGTTTTCTCACCCTCCACCCCCCCACACAAATTCACTCTCCTGCTGGTGATAGCCCATCCAAGGTGACAACTCTTTACACAATGTGCATGATAATGAAGTTAGGCCATTTCCTGCACAAATCCAGGTTCTCTCACTCCCTCACCCCCCTCCAAAAACCCACCCCCATACACACACAGACTCACTCTCCTGCTGGTAATAGCTCGTCCAAACTGACCACTCTCCAAGTTTAAATCCAAGTTAAACCAGAACATCTGGGGGGGGGGGGGGGGGGGGGGGGGGGGGAGGAAAAAACAAGAGGAAATAGGCTACCTTGCATAATGACTTAGCCACTCCCAGTCTCTATTTAAGCCTAAATTAATAGTATCCAATTTGCAAATGAATTCCAATTCAGCAGTTTCTCGCTGGAGTCTGGATTTGAAGTTTTTTTGTTTTAAGATAGCAACCTTCATGTCTGTGATTGCGTGACCAGAGAGATTGAAGTGTTCTCCGACTGGTTTATGAATGTTATAATTCTTGACATCTGATTTGTGTCCATTTATTCTTTTACGTAGAGACTGTCCAGTTTGACCAATGTACATGGCAGAGGGGCATTGCTGGCACATGATGGCATAAATCACATTGGTGGATGTGCAGGTGAACGAGCCTCTGATAGTGTGGCTGATGTTATTAGGCCCTGTGATGGTGTCCCCTGAATAGATATGTGGGCACAATTGGCAACGGGCTTTGTTGCAAGGATAAGTTCCTGGGTTAGTGGTTCTGTTGTGTGGTATGTGGTTGTTGGTGAGTATTTGCTTCAGGTTGCGGGGCTGTCCGTAGGCAAGGACTGGCCTGTCTCCCAAGATTTGTGAGAGTGTTGGGTCATCCTTTAGGATAGGTTGTAGATCCTTAATAATGCGTTGGAGGGGTTTTAGTTGGGGGCTGAAGGTGACGGCTAGTGGCGTTCTGTTATTTTCTTTGTTAGGCCTGTCCTGTAGTAGGTAACTTCTGGGAACTCTTCTGGCTCTATCAATCTGTTTCTTTACTTCCGCAGGTGGGTATTGTAGTTGTAAGAAAGCTTGACAGAGATCTTGTAGGTGTTTGTCTCTGTCTGAGGGGTTGGAGCAAATGCGGTTGTATCGCAGAGCTTGGCTGTAGACGATGGATCGTGTGGTGTGGTCAGGGTGAAAGCTGGAGGCATGCAGGTAGGAATAGCGGTCAGTAGGTTTCCGGTATAGGGTGGTGTTTATGTGACCATTGTTTATTAGCACTGTAGTGTCCAGGAAGTGGATCTCTTGTGTGGACTGGACCAGGCTGAGGTTGATGGTGGGATGGAAATTGTTGAAATCATGGTGGAATTCCTCAAGGGCTTCTTCAAATGGCCTAACTTCATTATCATGCACATTGTGTAAAGAGTTGTCACCTTGGATGGGCTATCACCAGCAGGAGAGTGAATTTGTGTGGGGGGGTGGAGGGTGAGAAAACCTGGATTTGTGCTGGAAATGGCCTAACCTGACGATTACTTTAGATAAGCTATTACCAGCAGGACAGTGGGGTGGGAGGAGGTATTGTTTCATATTCTCTGTGTATATATAAAGTCTGCTGCAGTTTCCACGGTATGTATCTGATGAAGTGAGCTGTAGCTCACGAAAGCTCATGCTCAAATAAATTGGTTAGTCTCTAAGGTGCCACAAGTACTCCTTTTCTTTTTGCGAATACAGACTAACACGGCTGTTACTCTGAAACCTGTCATTAAAAATATAATGGCCCATACCACAGCTTGAGTGTGTTTAAGACTGCATACCAGTATCTATTGTAATCTACTTTCAGAAAGTTCTGAATGACTCAAATCCATCATCTTCTGGGGTGAATTTTTTCATGGTTGGTCTTTGCCCTAACGTTTCAAGCAAAATCTGTACTGACATTATTCAATATTATAAAACTGTTAAAAAAATAAAAACACCATTCACAATATTTTTTGCAATCTCTTTCATTAACCTATTTTGGGCCCCCTTTCAGAAATGATCATGGAAGCATCTGTTTGAAAAATGGTCTTTCTTTTATCAAATATGGTTGTCTGAATACCACACATTTCTGTTTAAGACCAAAACATGTGAAAGTCCTGAAGAGATTTTTGTACACCACCAGCAAAGGTTACTTCTTTTCAGCTCCGTTCTTTGCAGTATCATTGGGATCTGGTATAGGTGTCCACGGTCTGCCAAATATTGTCCATTTTTGTTTTTAATAACGAGAGGTGGCAAGAGTACATCAAGGAACTTTTGGGGGATGACAGGCCTAAAAAAACGTCAACTACAGATTAGTCAACTAAGCCTGCCAATAATGGGCAAAGAAATCATGGCAGCAATAAAAAAACTTCCAAATGGAGAAGCACTAAATTGTGATGGAATACTGGCTGAAATGTTTAAAAGCACCAGGGATGAAGGCTTGAAAGCCCTGTCAGAAGTAATGAAGAATATCTTTGAGGTAGGAGAACTGCCTTTACAACCATATTGTATATCCAAATCCCCAAAAAGATCAACGCTATGGATTGTAAGGACTACAGAACAATCAGCTTCATATCTGATGTCTCTAAGATACTTTTGCAAGTTGATCAAGACAAAGTACAAGGAAAGATGGATAAGCAAATAACAATATAGCTTCAAACATGGAAGGGCATGATAAATGCTATTATGAACTGGAAGCTTATATTAGAAAGATCAACTGAAATGGGGAAAACGGTATACTTATGTTTTGATTTCCAAAAAGCATTTGACACAATCTATGACTACAAATTGCTCAAAATATTAAGATCTGTAGAGACTGATGGATATGTACTCAGAGTAATAAAATAATTATACTGGAATCAGAAGGCAATTATAATGGAAGATGATAATAATCTAATAGAGATCAAGAGAGGAGTGAGACAAAATGGTATAATGTCACTGACTATATTCAACATTTATAGTGAGTGTTTGATTAATTTAATCAAAGTAACAGAATAAGGTGCTAAGATGAATAGAAAATGGGTGAACAACATTCATTACACAGATGACAGTGTGGTTGGCTAATTTAGAAGAAGGTCTGATGAAGTCAGTGGAGATTATATAACAATATGGCAAAAAATATGGTCTAGAATTGAATGTGGACAAGACAAAAACTATACTGGTATGCAAGGATCCAGTGAATGACACAGCCATAGAGCAAGTGAGAAATTATTGCTTCTTAGGAAGCCTTATTACAGAGGATGGAGGACTGGATACCGAAATGAGAGCCAGAATAGCAAGAACAAAAGAGACATTCTGGAAGAATAAAAAGGAACATAAATCCAAAGGTTAAATTCTGACTCTTAAAAGCTTAGATTTGGTCTGTGTTAAATTACAGCTGTGAAACATGAACATTCAAACAATCAAAATAAAGAAAATTACAGTCCTTTGAATTATGGTGCGATAGAAAAATTCTGAAAATATCATGAGTAGACCACATAACCAATGGAAAAGTATTGGAGACGACAAACTCAGCAAACGCTAGACAGAGATCTTATGAAAAGAAAGATTTGAATTGCAGGACACATTTTAAGAGATTCAGCAGACTATGCATGCTTATGGGCAGAAGAACATCAGGCAGAAAAAGATGGTGATCTTGGATGGAGGATGTGCTATCCTGGGTGGTTCAAAAGGATTATTCACCCACAAAGAGACTATCATACAGAATAGGTTACAGTAGTTGCAAACCTCCAGTAATGGAAATGCCACATAAGAAGATAGGTGTTCAGAAGAGCTGTGCAGACTTTTGTTAATAACAATAACAATAACAATAACATATTGAACACCTGAAAAACAGAAACAGCCAAAACATCAGTCAAAAATTTTCAGGTACTGGGTTTTTGGTTTTCCACCCCCCGGGAAAAAAAAAAGGAAAGCAGAATTATTTTTGCAGAAATCACGGTTTGTTAAAACAAATGCACACAAAAATATGTCCATTGGAAAAAAGTTTTGATAGAGCATTGACAACCACCCCTTGTACTCAGTACTTTAAGCGCATCAGTTTTTGTTTTTTCCACTTCACCTCTGGGTTTCACATATGGCTGAAAACTTTGTCCCACTGACTTCAGTGTGGCCTGGATTTCATTCTGTATTCTTCCAGGCCTTTCCTGTGTACAGCATATTCAATTCTTGTTTCCAGATTTTCTGTCTAGTCTCAGGTGCCTGGCTGTGCAATCCAGAAACCAGTTATGAAATAACATTTGTCAGAAAGAACAATTTATTTCTGATTCTCAAGTGGATTCCACCTACTGGGCAGGAAAGTTGTGGTGTATGATTTAATCAGTCTTTTCTTCCTTAAATTCTGGATCTGGATTAATATTAGTTATTTGCTTCATTTGTACATGATCTAAATCATTCCACTAGATTTTATAAGCTTGTGCTATGGTATATTAAAAGTCTGCTGGTAAACTATTAGATAAATTTACAACAGCCTATTGAAATTCCGCATAGAGCCCGACCTCCTGCCCAACCCACAATGTCCACACTGCTATTTTTAGCATGCTAGCTTGAGCCCCACTAGCTTGTCTGTCTCTATCTGGACTGGGAGACTTGCTCCCAGATGCAGTATGGACCTTCACCCATTCAGGATATGTCTATCTATGAGGATCCAACTGCAAAACATGATGGTAATCATTACATTCTGGTACTAGACTCACCAATCCATTAGACTTCTTTGAGAGAGTCAAAAAACATAAGGATAAGGATGATCTAGTCAATATAGTGTACTTGGGTCTTCAGAAAGCCTTTGACAAGGTACCTCATCACAGGCTCTTAAGGAAATTAAGTGGCCATGGGATAAGATCAAGGCTGTCTCATGGCTCAATAACTGGTTGAAAGATAGGAAACAAAGGATAGGAATAAATTATCAGTTTTCCACAACTGATAAAGGGGAACAGCAGGGTCCCCCAAGGATCTTTACTGGGACCTGTGCTGTTCAACATATTCATTAATGATCTGGAAAAGGGGGTGAACAGTGAAGTGGTAAAGTTTACAGATGATATAAAATTATTCAAGATAAGTCCAAAGCAGACTGTGAGGAGTTACAGAGGCTCTCATAAAACTGGATGGCAGGGCAACAAAATGGCAGATGAATGTCAGTGTTGATAAAGGCAAAGTAATGCACATTGGAAAAAATAAATCTTAACTACACATGTATAACGATGGCTTTTAAATTAGTTACTACCTCTGTGACACTCTGATCTTTGGGGAAGCACCCTGTAAACCCCATATTCATCATTTATATATAATTGTGATATTTCACATAAAACACGCTATGTGAGGTATCATGGGAAAGGTTATGATCTGCTGAAAGCCATTGTTCTATCTAAATATGTATATCATTGGTGCATATGAAGTTAGGAGTTTGTGTTGTATGGTCGTCATTAAAATATGCTGTGAGTTAGGGAATTGCCCAGATATTAGATCCCCAGAGACAAGAACAAAGGAGCTAACCAACTCTTGGGCAGGTGTTGAACAACCATCAACAGCCATTGTCCAGCAAGGGAGTTACAATTCAATGACTCACTGGCACAAGACCACACCATGGGAATTGGTCAACCTTGCCTGAGTAGTTTGACTCAGCAATGCCCACCAGACATGCCTGGACTTATGTTCTCCAAGCACATGGACTAAGAGTGTAAAAGAGAACACAGTGGCCCCAAGCTTTGCCTTTTCTCCTCCCTCCACCTACGCTGCAAGCAAGAAGAACGCTTAGAAGACTGAAGACTCCAATAGAGGAGACTGGCCCAGGTTCCAAGGGTGAAACCTGTATATTATGAATAAGGCTAAGATTTAGTCAGAGAGGTCACAGCAGTCACGGATTCCATGACTTTACCAAACCTCCAGGACGTCTTCGGCTTCAGCTGTCAGAGACTGAAGCCAGGGATGGAGGTGGGACTGTGCGCCCTGCCCTGCAGATAGGGCTGGAGCTGGGGCCATGCACCCTTGCCCCGTGGCAGGGGGCTGGAGCTGGGGTCATGTGCCCCCATCCCACAGCCAGGGCTGTGCGCCCCCCTTGCAGCTTCCCAGGGTCAGATTTAGAGATTTTAAGGACAGAAAGAACCATTAGATCATCTAGTCGGACTTCCTTTATAACACAGACTAGGTGCACCTTCACTGAGCCCAATCCATCACTTCCCTTAGCAGTTTGTTCTAGTGGTTAATTAGCCACACACTTTAAAATGGTGCCTTATTTCTAATTGGAATTAGTTTGGCTTTCACTTCCAGTCACTAGTTCTTTTTCTGCCTTTCCCCACTAGGTTAAAGAGCCCTCTACTACCCGGTATTTTCCCCCTGTGAAGGTACTCCTACACCACAATCAAGCCACCTCTTAATATTCTTTTTGATAAGCTCAACAGACTGAGCTCCTTTTGTCTCCCACAGTAAGGCAATTTCTCCACCCCTCAAATCATCTTTGTTGCTCTTCTCTGCATCGTCTCCCCAACTTTATGTACGGCTGAGCTCAAAATGCATTGGTGTAAGTACAGAAAGTTGAACGGTGCCCATCTATGTTGTCCAACTCAGGCTCTGTGTAACTTTGGCAGTGCAATAGACATGCATGAGGAGTTTATCCCTTAGTTCAGCAGATTGAAGTATGCTACAGATTAAGCTCTTTTGTTGTAAACTTCACTTTGCACCCATGCAGTGCATTTGCATTAGGGGTTTGCAACAGTGTAACTACATTGATGTATTTCAGAGTGGTAGCTGTGTTAGTCTGTGTCAAGGTTCCTTCCCCACTCTGAACTCTAGGGTGCAGATGTGGGGACCTGCATGAAAACCCCCTAAGCTTATTTTTACCAGCTTAGGTTAAAACTTCCCCAAGGTACAAACTGTTTTACCTTTTGCCCTTGTACTTTATCGCTGCCACCACCAAATGTCTAACAGATATATAACCAGGAAAGAGCCCGCTTGGAAACGTCTTTCCCCCCAAAATCCTCCCCAAACTCTATACCCCCTTTCCTGGGGAAGGCTTGATAAAAATCCTCACCAATTTGCATAGGTGAACACAGACCCAAACCCTTGGATCTTAAGAACAATCACTTCTTAAAAGAAGAATTTTAATAGAAGTAAAAGAATCACCTCTGTAAAATCAGGATGGTAAATACTTTAAAGGGTAATCAGATTCAAAACAGAGAATCCCTCTAGGCAAAACCTTAAGTTACAAAAAGACACAAAAACAGGAAAATACATTCCATTCAGCACAGTTTATTTTCTCAGCCATTTAAAGAAAACAGAATCTAACGCATATCTAGCTAGATTACTTACTAAGTTCTAAGACTCCATTCCTGTTCTGTCCCTGGCAAAAGCATCACACAGACAGACACAGACCCTTTGTTTTTCTCCCTCCTCCCAGCTTTTGAAAGTATCCTGTCTCCTCATTGGTCATTTTGGTCAGGTGCCAGCGAGGTTATCCTAGCTTCTTAACCCTTTACAGGTGAAAGGGTTTTTCCTCTGGCCAGGAGGGATTTTAAAGGTGTTTACCCTTCCCTTTATATTTATGACAGTCTATATCAGCAAAAAGAACGAGGGGTACTTGTGACACCTTAGACACTAACAAATTTACATTTTTTCATGTTCTCTGTGTGTATATATATTTTGTTTTTACTGTATTTTCTACTGCATGCGTTCGATGAAGTGAGTTTTAGCCCACAAAAGCTTATGCCCAAATACATTTGTTAGTCTCTACGGTGCCACAAGTACTCCTCATTCTTTTTAAAATTGATGTGGTTGTTACACCAGTGCACGTTTTCTTACTATAGAGAGGACGTCCCATCTGCAACACAGGCCACTAAAAGATGCCAATAACAGAAAGAACCAAAGTTAAGTTACAGTATATTAGAATCCTTAGGAGTAATCACCAAGGTAATGGCTTTCTCCGTAATAATTTGTCACGCAATTTTAGTTTCAAAGTTCAGAATTAATTACAAACATGAAACAAATCATGCTGTTAAAACATACATTGCAAACAAATTATGCTCTCAAAACAGGTAATTTACATCTTGGAAAAGTAATTGATAAACCCAAAGTGCCCACAAATAATTGTAAAAAATGAAGAGCAAAGTGATCATTCAGTGGCTAAAATATCAGACTAAAGCACCAGGGTAAATGACACAGATAAACCGGGACCACCTTTCACTTTATCACCAGCTGTAAACAAACCATATTGTTTTGTTGTTGCTGTCCTTGCAGAGCACATCTAAAAACATCAGTGCCCTCACCAATCACAAAATGTGGGACCCAAAGGGCTGATTGTCCCTTCTGAAGCACAGAAGGAAGAGAAGAAGAAGAATGGATTTATGGTAAAGGCGCTGGCTTGGAAATCTAGGTTCAGTTCTTGTCTCTACCGCAGATTTGAATCTTTCTGTGCCTCAATTGCCCATTCATAAAATGGAGATGATAATACTTCCTTTGTCTCTACTTAGACTATAAATAGGGAGGGGGCTGTGCCTTAATAACTGTTTGGCATGCTACCTAATGTGATGAGATCCTAGTCTTGGTAAGGCGCTACTGTAGTACAAATAAATAATAAGCTCATCATGGCTTCTTAAAGAATTTGGCTCTGAGGTTTCTTCTGTAGAGAATGTACCATTCACTTAACATTTGAAAAAAAAGATCTACTTCTTGGGACGCACCGCTCATTTTTATGTGTTGGCTTTTCCTCAGTTCCACCCTTAAGCCTTCCATAGACAGCTCACTCTCCTATATTTTGTTATGAACTCATGAAAACGTTAACATCCTCACCTGTTCGGTTTGTCTTTTAACGTTTGCTTTTGCAGCTTCATTTGTCTTCTGCTTTGTTTCATAGGGCTTGATTCTCATTTACAGTTGGCCACTTTCCACTGCTCTGATATTAACACAAGCATGCACTCCCCGTAAAGCCCTTTTACACTGCCCGAGCAATGGAAATGGACCTTAGTGCAAACAAGAATTCAGGCCCCATGAGACTGTCTCCTCCCAAAGAGGTCATAGAGATTAAAGTCCCTGACCCTGCATTATTAAAATAAAAGGAAACTGTCATTGATGTCTATGGATTCTGCCTTCTATGAACTTTTGTAGTTATTGCACATTTAGCAGAAACTTTGCCTTGAATTTGATTACATTGATATCAGTGGGAAACATCAACCTTCACATTCTCTTCTGAAAGGATCCATTACCTCCTTATCTAGGAAAGCTGATGTCTTCTAATACTCAGTCCATACTCTTGATCAAAAGGCAGGGAAGAGGCACAAAGGTCCCAGTCTGGTAAAGCATTTAAGCATCTGCTTAACTTTAAACATGCGAGCAGCCCCACTGAGGAGCGGTCCCGCGAGTGGGGTCTGCGTAGGGAGCCGGATGGATTCCGATACAAATGGTGCCAAGAACAGGACCTACTGCAAGGCATTGTGAGCGGGAGTGCGGGCGGAACCTGGAGTGGTGGCGCGAGTCAGACCGGCGCCACAAGTGCGACCAGCGCCGCGAGTCCGATTGGTGCTGAGCCTCCAAGTGGTGCCTCGTTTCTGCAGTCTGGGCCAAGCGGCGGATCATCGCCGGCTTTCCTCAGGAGGGTGCCACCCATTGCAGTGTCGGAGGCTCAGCGTGAAGGGTTGGGGACCTTGGTGCCATCTCGGCCACGAGTTCTCTCTCAGCCTCAAAGGCGTCCGGGGTGGAAGGCAGTTCTACCTCCTCCACCAGCTGAGACAGGGAGTCCAACCGAACCGGACTCGACGGTCCCCCTCGCGGGGCCGAAGTCAACGGTGCAGTCTCCAAAAGCTTTCAGCAGTTCTCCCTGGGATGCGCCCCATTGGCCGGCTCCGAGGGGGCGAGTCCCGAAGTCGGGACACCACTCCTCCCCTGCTTTTGGTGCAGCTTCTGTGCCGGCAAGTGAGATCTGTGCCGGGCCGTTCCTGCCGGCTTTGGTGCTGGGGAGCAGCGGTGCCACAGGTCTCTATCGGAGTCCTTTAGCAGTGCCACACTGCTGCCGGGTCCTCTCCCGATGGGGGTTGCGGTCCGAGTGCTGCCTCCATAAGGAGCTGCTTCCGTCTAAAGTCCCGCTCCTTCTTGGTTCGGGGGTGAAAGCCCCGACAAATCCAGCACTTTTCAGACTGATGTGCTTCCCCCAGACACTTCAAAACAAGAGTCATGGGGGTCGCCTGCTGGCATGGGCTTGTTGCAGGGCTTCAACCCCTGGGACTTAGGCATGTAAATCCCCTGAGGAGAATGCAGCTGGGGTGGAGGGTAAAGCCCCCAACCCAACTAACTATCTATGAACTTACTATAAACTAATCAACTATGGAATACAAACAGTAGAAGCTACGGAAAACATGGAGAGCTTGTGAGACAAGACCTCACAGTTCCAACGACCATCACTGGTGGTAAGAAGGAACTCCGGAGGTGCTGGGTCAGCAGTGTCATAGATTGAGCGCCACTCCCGGGGGCTCCACAGCGGACACGACGGGTGCTGCTAGGGGAAAAATTTTCTGACTGTGCACACCTAACTGGAATCAATATGAGCAATCACTCAAAGAAGAATACATATATCTCATGCAGTGTATTGTATTTTCCTAATAAAACATGTTATTTTATATGTATATTTGAATGATACAAAAGTAAGGTGAAAATCGGAAAAAACCAATAATACCTTTTGTAAAACCTGGGATTTTTTTCAGTAAAAATCAGTTTAAACTGAAAACGAAGGGGTTTAAGTATATATTATGACATCTAATTGAGAACATGGGAAGGAACAGTCACACATTCAAGTAAGTAAAATTTGGCAGGCTTCTTTAACTGCAGGGATTAGAGAACGTGCGTCTATTTTGTAACCCTGTCAATGCAAAAATTGAATTATGTTCTATATCTGATAATGCTAAGAGAGATGGACCTCTATATTACCTTTCGTACACAGGATTTTAAAGTGACCGTACTTAACAGAGAGAAAAATAATAATGGAATTCAAGCATGACAGAGCTAGATATTAATACAGTACATTTTAATCCAAGTAAGAGGTATAATTAATATCTGTATATAACTAGAGATAAGCTAAAAGGTTCTAACCAGGAAAAGAAACCATCTGTTTACTCTAAATCATTAAATGAGAGCTGTAGGACACAGTCATCCTTTTAAGCTTACAACAGTTTTAGGCCTCAAACTGAGATGGGAATTAAAGTTTACAACCAAGCATATTTTGCATCATACAAAACCTTGAGTCAAAATACAATTAAAACAAACGGAAACTACTTTATGCTGCCATGTGCTGTATTTTAATGAACTGGAGAGGTCCTCTCTTTCCTAGGCTTTCTTATAATATCAGAGTCTCTCTTTTTCTCTACTCAAGATTTAATAAGGCATCACCCGCGTACCTATGACCCAGATCCTCAAATGTATTTAGGCACTTAGCTCACATGGAAGTCAAAATATCTTTGAAGATCCGGGCCCATGTGCCTTCTCATTACTATAGCATCTAGGAGCCACAGTCATGCAGCAGGGCCCCATTGTGCTAAGCGCTGTACAGACATTGAACAGAAAGATGTTTCCTACCGCAAAGATCTTACAAACTAAGCAGATTTCTCTATCACATTAGTCTGCAGATAATTTTTCAGTATTACTGGTAATTATCCGGGTGCTGACAGCATGCTTGGCTCTGTATAAAACAAAGAGGGACTTAAGACCACATTCACTGGTATGCTCTGGAAGCTGTATCACTCTGGCAGTTTAACTGGCCAGTTAAGCTGATATTACAGCATCATCAGAGCAATGCTTGATGGTCTCTTATCTATTCCTCTTCCACTGTAGCATTCACCCCGACAGTATATTTTTTTAAAGGTTCTTTGTTAATTTTGAATGGCCCGAGAAATGGATCTTCCAGGATTCCCTTGGGGATTATTCCATGGCCCAATAAAATAGATTATTTAAAAAAGAGAGAGAATTTCTTTCTTTTTGGAATATATATTCCTTTGTATATGAGCCCCTCTACTCTGTGTTTTCTTGCATATACTGCTGGTTGATCAGGTCAAGAGAAAAGTCTAGACTTCCAGAACATTAAATTGTGACAGCAATAGCCTAAGTTTCACGTAGAGATAGTAATGAGGAAAGATAGGAGAAAACATGGTCTTGTGGTTAAGGCACTGGTTCAGAAGAGTTGGGTTCAACTTCTGGTTCTACCACAGACTCCCTGTGTGACTTGGGCACTGCACTGCATTTTCATCATTAAAACTTTTGCTGCTTACAAGGGTGTGAAAAAGCACACCCCTGAACAAGAAAAGTTTTAATGATGAAGGTCACTGGAGTGGACAGCGCTTCTTCGGCGGGAGGCGCTCTCCTGATGACGAAGCTACCTCTCCTCATTGGGGGTGGTTTTATTTTGTCGGCAGGAGTGGTGACAAAGTGGTTACACTGTGCACCTTACAACAGTGTGGCTGAGATGGAACAGCTGCGCCATTGTAAGGTGTGCAGTGTAGACATAGCCTTCATCTCTCTGTACCTCAGATCCTTGTCTGTAAAAGGGGGATAATAATACTCCTTTCCTCCTACTTTTTGTTTCCAACGATAACATAGACAGAGATCCCTTTATGATTTATATTGCTGTCGTATCAAGATCTTGGCCCCATTTTGCTAAGTACTGTCCAAACACTACACGTGTGTCTACACTGGAGCTGGAAGGTGTAACTTTAGAGCTAGCATGGAGTTGTCACCTCAAGTTGGAATTTATATCCCTTTCAGATCTAGTGTAGATGTACCCATGTAGTAAGAGACAGTCTGAAGAGCTTACAATCTAAATAGACATGGTGTACAAAGAACTGGAGAGGAAACAAAGGCAGAGAGAAATGAAGTGAAGATCCCAGAGACAGGAATAGAAGCCAGGTCTTTTGCTACCATAGAGTCACAAGACTGGAAGGGACCTCAAGAGATCATCTAGTCCAGTCCCCTGCACTCATGGCAGGACTAAGTATTATCTAGACAATCCCTGACAGGTGCAGATTCTACAACCTCGCTAGGCAATTTATTCCAGCGCTTAATCACTCTGACAGTAAGGAAGTTTTTCCTAATGTCCAACCTAAACCGCCCTTGTTGCAATTTAAGCCCACTGCTACTTGTCCTATCCTCAGAGGTTAAGAAGAACAATTCTTCTCCCTCCTCCTTGTACCAACCTTTTATGTACTTGAAAACTGTTAGTTATCAAATGTGCCCTCTCAGTCTTCTCTTTTCCAGACTAAACAAACCCAGTTTTTTCAATCTTCCCTCATGGGTCATGTTTTCTAGACCTTTAATCATTTTTGTTGCTCTTCTCCGGACTTTCTCCAATTTGTCCATGTAATTCCTGAAATGTGGGGCCCAGAACTGGACACAATACTCCAGTTGAGGCCCAATCAGCATGGAGTAGACTAGGTCTAGAGCTCTATCGAGTGTGCTACCTTGCCACTCTGGGGCAGTGACGGTCTCTTCTTGCGTGTTTGTACAGTGCCTAGCGCCCGGGAGCCCTGATCTCACCTGAGGTTTCTAGGAGCTAGTGTAAAACAAATAAATATTGATGATGAACCTTTTCTAACTTTCAGAGTCCTCACTGCGATTCTGGAGAAGGGCATTCATACAGACACACAAACCCGATGCCAACATAACATGGGGATTGTTGAGACTGAACGGGACAAGAGCAACAACAATTTATCTCTTTCTATTACCTCCCCCTCTGGACTTTCCTCCCCCTCGCCTATTATTAAAGTCTGTATACCATTTTATTGCTACTATTTATTTACAGTAGCATCCAACACATGCTGAGCACTTTCCAAATATTTAAAGACCATCCCTGCTTCGAAGGGTTTATAAATTAAGGATACACAGACAAACAGAAGCAATATCAGGCAGTTTACAGACAAGTATATGTGTACAAAATGGGATAACAGCTTGTAAAAAAGACAATATGCAAAATAAAGGACTTAATTCCTAATATAATGTAAGACGACACACCCCACTGTCCCGTCCACACGGCAATCAGAGGTACGCCTGCAGCACGTACAGACACAACAAAGCTAGCTTTGGTCTAGCTCGCTTGAACAGTAGTAGCAGCGAATCTCTGGCATCATGGGCTGTACACTTCTGCCTAAGGCTCTGGGTGTGTACCCGAACAGCTAGACCATGCTCCCACAGCTTCACTGCTATTGTTATTTGAATTAGTTACGTCAAAACTACCTCACACCTCTGACTGCGCAGTAGACACACCCTATCTGGCAGAACATACCATATGGTACTTATACATGACTATATATGGATACCAACCTCTCCAACAGGATGGCCTTCACCATGGATGTCACCATTGGTTTCCTTGCATCTCAAATAACTGTCAGTAGGTATTTGGGAGGGTGGGATAAGGGAGCAGGGCAGGGCAGTAAGGAGTGGGCAGCTGGATCTTTTTGTTTGTTTCATGGTTTTTATATTCACATGCAATGATGATTTAGACCTTCGTCTTATGTATATCAGTGTAGCTTCATTGACATCAAAGGAGCGATGTCACTTTACACCTCTGAGGAGCTGAACCACTATTACCATTACCACTGTATTGGATCCAGCATTCCTTCAGTGCCTTAAAACCCACTTGGTTAAATTCATCCCTGCCACGATTCCATGGGCCAGAGGAAAGAATTTATCCTACTATGATTTCCATGCAAGTCTCTCCCAAACCAGGTGTGTCCCTTTAAGGCAGAAAGCAGCCTGTAAGAATCATCGTTTGAATTCTTTTTTCCCTGAGCTCTAAAAAGAGCAAGGCTCCAAAAAAAGCAAGGCTCCTAAGCAGGGCTTCTCCCTCCCCTTCTAAGCCAATGACTTACATGAGATCAGACCCTCTAGTCTTTTCCCTTTCCATTCACCTGAAAGACTCCTCCATAACAGACATCTTATCAGACGTGACTGATTGCTGTAATCTGTACTCTGGGCAGCCATTAAGCAAATTACCTGAATCATTGCAAGGATTAGTCTCATTAACACATGATTAGCATCAAATTAAAATAATGAGTGTTTAACTTCTGATGTCTTCCAGTTGTTTGAACAGCTTGAGTGGCCACACCAGACTGGCAGGGAGGTGGTGGGTGTCAAGAAGTCATGGGGGGGGCAGGGGGGGGCGAGGTAGGCTGCCTGGCACAAGACAGAATGCTGCTCACAAGAACAATGAAGCATGGGCAGATTCAAAGCAAACTACATGGAAGATTCACCCCACCAAACAGCAGAGGTGATTGGTCAACTCTAAACCTGCCCTAGGCTTGGCATGGCACTGCCTCTGCTCTTCTGAAGCGTGGTTTTACACGGTCATGTCAGTGTCACCTGCCTCTCAATCCTCAGCTTGTCATTTGTAGAGGGCTTTTACAATGTCAGGAAGGCACCTTCAACAGCTGTGAAGACGACGCCTGGGTTGGAAACTTATAAACTGAAAGCGCCAGGCTGAGAGGAACAGCTATATGTCAAGACATGAATTCTTTGTTGTTTCATCGCAGCTTGTTGATTTTGGTTTCAGACAAAATCCTTACACTGAATTGGACCCCAAACTCAGCAAAGCATGTATCTTCAATGGGACTACTCGCATGCATAGAGTTTATGCTTCTGGGCATGGTCCAAAGCCCATCAAGGTCAATCCCTCAAAATGCTTTGCTGAAGTGAGGCTTGAAACATTAGGGACCAGATCCAATCATGTATTGTCCATACGCACTTCAGTGGGAGGATATCAACAGCTCCTCTCCTCCCAGCCTCAGGGTGAAATGCCAACCTAACATGTGAGATTCTTTTTGGCAGTCACCCATTGATGCTGAATGGCCCCAATGGGGTGTGGTCTGACCATAGGTGCCCACTCGGTGGGTGCTCCGGGGCCCAAGCACCCGTGGAAAAAAACAGTGGGTGCTGAGCACCCACCAGCTATGGGGCCGCCGATCAGCTGTTTGGTGGCAGGCACTTGGGGGAGGGAGGAAAGTAGTGAGTGGCGGGAGGCCTTGAGGGAGCAGGAAGAGGCGGAGCAAGGGTGGGGCCTTGGGGAAAGGGTGGAGCACCCCTGGGGAAAAATAAGTCAGCATCTATGGGTCTGGCCTCCAACCTCCAGTGTGGAAGCTGGAGGGAGCAGTGCTTGCTAGATGGGAGTACAGATGGCTCTCTTCAATAGCGCAGCGTGAACCCCAGCACAGATCCCTTTCCTGAGCCATCCTGCCCTGCACTGGAAGGTTGGCTGTTGGAACTTAGCACTGATCCCATATAACCTTCACAGCTTTTTGTGCTTCTCCTAAGATGGCACAAGCCCATGTCATTGACATGTATAAGAGACGACTTGACTCTGGGCATTGTTTAATTTGACCATTTAAATTAAATTAAATTTCAGCCTCTGGATTGCTTGTGAACAGTTCTCTGCAAGTGAATCCTTTGCCCCAAGAATAGGCGTTCCTGCACTGGTAGAAGTGATTGCTTGAAGTGATCTTGAAGGGCATTGCTTGAAGTGATCTTTGCCATGCAGTGTGGGCCGTATAAGCAAAAGAGCATTTCACTGCTTGGTATTTTCAGGGCAATGACAGGTAATCTTATAGAGAGTCAACTCACAGCTGGCGCCACCTCGTGTGTCTCCTCCTCTGGTGCTCCCAGCCAAGAGCCGCCCTGCCCCTGTGGTGGTCTGCCTTCCTATGACTTGAGCATCTGGCCTGGTCACTATCGTCCCCATCCGCCCCTTTTGGAGTCAACTAAGTCCTATATGTCTATTGCCCAGCAACTCCATGCTGGGTCTTCCACCCAGCTTCAGACTTCAATCCTTTGCAGCACTTACCTCCAGGGGCCTCTGTGCTACCTTTGTCATTGGGCCGGTAGGGAAAACCAGGCCTTACCGCTACTCTTCTGCCTAGTTGGCCTCTGCTTCATCCCTAGGCCCCTTCATAGCCCAGCCTGGCTCTAGGCCTTTCTACCAGCCCCTTCCTGAGTGCACTCCTCCCCAGGTCCCAAAAGGAAAAAACTACAGTCCCGAGGAACAAAGTATGTACAAGAGTCCCTTGCTGGGCCTACCTCCCGCTCGGGAGGCTCTGGTGACTAACAGCGTCTGGTTATTTTTCAGCCCTTCAGGGAGACCTGGGATAGGCCCTGCCCCCACCAGGCCCTCTTTTTCGGGGATAGCACAAGAGGCCCTCTCCTCTTCCCTCTACTGAGCTGGGCTTTTGTCTCTTTTATTCCCCTTCCTCCAGGCTTGGCACCTTTCAGAGGTGAAGTGGGATGGGGCTAATTAAGTCCACTGGCTTTCATTAACCTGCTCCTACCCAGTGTGGGGTTTATGTACCCGTCACATTCCCCAACAAATTCAGCTCTCTATATAGGGACTGTAGATTATGAAGTCTTTGGGAAAGGGAACGTCTTACTATGTTTATATAGCGCTTAGTATGACACAGTCCTGATCTGGGCATCTACCGGAATACAAATAATACATACTATGTGTCAGATATAGCAAGCAATATGGCGCTCCCTCTAGTGACTATTAGACAGTTAAATGGTTCTTGGGCACTTAACTATCCCTATCAGTCATCTTAGGCTAGATAGAGCACCAGTGTTCCGGGATTTATTCTTATTATATTGTAAAGGTTCGTTGTTTTCAGTATAATTCATATTTTCCATTCGAAGTGCCCTAGGGTGAAGGCTAGGTTAGAATGAAAGTTATTACTGCTGCTTTGTTCTATGCAATGGGATCTACCCAGTGGGTGTCCATGTCATTGCTATCAAAAAAGTGAGGTGCTCTCTTGTTGATACCCACAATGAGGCCCCAACCCTCTCCTCTGCTAGGCATGAGGAAACTACTGGCTGTACCCTCTCCGCACTCGTGAGGAAACTCCCAGCCACTTCCCCCAATCCTTTTAATCCACCCTCATACCACACAAGCCCTTTTCTAGAGTAGGCTTGGTCAGGAGCAGCTAACCAGTTCTTAAATTTGTCGAGATCTGTTTGCAGTAGGTGCTACCATGTTTTTAAACAGCACTTAGCTAGTATGTTTAAGTAACACTTAACACAAAACAAAAACACCCTTTCCGAATCTAGACAAGGTCTAGAAAGGGAAACCACGATGGTCTTGTCTGGAGTAGGAAAAAGGTGAGTTTTGGTCCGGTTTAGCTAAGGTTTCTAACGAAGCCTGATCTTGGTCAGCTCAACTACGTTAGCAAAAGTTCCTGGTGTAATGTCAGTCAGGGATGTGATTTTTCTGCAACATTTCTATATCAACTAAAGCCTGAGCACAGACGTGGTTCTAGTGGCAAAAAAGTACTTTTGGTGGTATTGTTTATTTCATTCAGAGGACCAATATAAATCATACTGGAAAACACACTGTTTTGGACAGTATAAGCGGCATTTATACTAGGAGGGTTTGCTGGAATAAATGTATTGGTATAGCTACACTATATGTAGACGAGGCTCTAAACTCAGCCACTTTTCTTAGCCATGACATGATCTCTGACCTCCTCTTCTTTCTCAGACCCTGCTTTACAGCTGTGGCTCTACAGGGCAGCAAGTAAAACTCTCATTTGATTGCTTATTTTGAAGCCGTTGGTCCAGATTTTGAATTCACACCACTTTTTCCGACCTTATAACCCCACCGTCTTCAGTGGCATTGCTCCTCTAATTACCCCAGTGCAAGGGAGAGGAGGGTCAGCCTATTGGCAGGCCTCATTTCAGTCGGAGCACATCATATCATCGTTTTAAACGAAAACACATGACACTCCAGAAATGGATTATAGCCAGAACAAGAGAGACACCAGACATGGCCGAGGAAAACATTTGGAATGAATGACAATACATAGACAGGGCTAAACCATGCAACCCTTAATCATGTTTGTTATTTGCTCATGTGAGCAGTTCCACTGAAACATTGTGTAGTTGGGCCTCTATTAACTTCATGTTCCAATGCACATCAAGGTCTATTGTCCCATGAGGTAAGTATTAACTTTGGCTACATCTCAGTCAATATTTACATTTCACATCAATAAATATGGATGTTCACTTCCATTTGCTTGTTATTTACATCAACAGTACTGTTCACAGGGTAAAGAAAGAGGAAGAATCAGGGCCACTGGATTTCAAAGGGACCATTCATATGGAGAAATACTACTCAGAACGGTACAGGTTCCAGAATCAGGTCCATGATCTTCCATAGCTGAATATGCATATATAGCTATACTCCCCTGTCTCCATTTACCTATGCAAGTGCATAGCTATATAATCTTAGGTGCATGTAACAATTACGTTAGCTGACTGAATATTGCACAATCCCACTCATACATTTTCCGCTCTGCTCATGAATTGCCCATGACCTGCTTATGCTTTTATTTGAATATATTCAAAGGTAGATTCTACCTGGCCATTGTGCAGGTGCCCAGTGGGGGTGATTTGGGGAGAGGGAGGAATTGAGGCACTGCTCCAATCTGTGCAACCCATGTAAGGGCCAGGCAGAACTCACAGCTCAGGGATTACTCTCTGACTTCTCCCTGGTAGGTGCGAGGCACCCCAATGGGGTTCAAGAAGAAGTCACGGCTCCAGTCCCACGTCTGACAGGCAGCAAGGCCAGCCAGCTGCATTCCGCAAGACGCTATCCACGCCAAGGCATTAGGGGCCAAGTGGCTCAATACCACTTCTCCAACACAACGCCAGAATGGCACGATCTAGCTCCCATTACTTACAACAATTCACTTCATAATACAGCACTAGACTATGCCCCGTAGACACAGCTAATAGTAGAGGTGGTACTTTTAGCTGAATCTCCCCAGGAACTCCCCATTACACAACAGGACCACCCTCTACTATACCCTTCATTACACCAGTCCTGGTCCTCTGGGTAGCATGAGAATGGGTTTGGCTATGAGCCCACCTCCTCCTCATCTCTCCTTGCCCCCTTTGGGGCACTGTGCACCCCTGGCTGCAACTCTACCTGGCTTATATATGGGCATTGCAGTGTGGGAGAAGGCATCCTGTGTCCTTCCTACCACACACCAGACCCTTGGTGAATAAACTCTTAGCGTGAAATCTTGCCCCCACTGAAGTCAACGGGAAAACTCTTACTGACTTCAATGGGGCCTGGATTTCACCCTGTGTATGTGACTATTCCTCATGGTTACTTAATATTTCAATGCTAACTGTGTTGGTTAGTTTTGATTGGACATGTGGTAATCTTCGACTGGATGAATATTATTCTTAGACTCATTTCTGGAGGGAACATTTGCATTTTTATAGACAAAACTCAGTGTCTATTTTACAAATAGTCTCTAACGTTCCCTTGAATTTTGCTGTTTTTAAATGTCCTGCCCATATGATTATTCATAGGATAATAAAAGGAAGGGCACAAACTCTCCAGAGATGAAGTCATTTAAAAGTTTAGGCTGGTACTGCTGGAAGTTTTGTTGCAGCATTCACTCACCTTAGGTAATAGTTTTCCAAGATCCATTTAGGCCTTTTTAACAAACTAAAGTTCTTTTTCATTTTTGGCGGCAACAACACCACCACCCCACTGTTTTTTCCTCCTACTCTTTTAAATCAAAACGTTAACAAAATAGTTTTCAATACTTTTTCTTTACAAGCAAAATAGATTATTCAGCACACAAAAATGTGACATCCTTTTCAATAACGTTTTTGAAAAAGATTTGTTGGGGGTGGGGTTCATGAAAAATTGTCAACATCATGAACACGGGTCTGTTTTGAACATCACAAAATGAAAATGGCTTCCAAATGTTGGAATTTCCCCACAAAAACAGGTTTTCAATTTCTTTATCCCTGAACAAGGTGAAGCGTAAGTTGCACCAGCACAAGCATCACCCAGCATTGCGCTTCATAGATACCCCTATGGTTGACAATTCCTTCCCTGCTCCGGGGTAGTAATTTGCAGCTTACCTACACCAGATGTAAATTACTATCCCTGCTGGCTCAACTGCATAGGCTGGTACATTGTGGGACTGGAGCAAGGGTTCCTCCCCCTCATTTGCCCATCTGCTCCAGCTTATTTATTTACACCTCTGCACCTGGACTCAGGGTGGATCTCATTCTGTCTTATTCTCTTTCCTGGCTGAACAGTACAAGTCACAGTCTAATCCTTAGTTTAATCTAATAACCTGCACTGACTGCTCTAAAGACAGTCTAGGCTGTGGCAGACAAATTGCCTTCCTTGTGCATCCCAAACGCCTTTTTGGGTCAGTGGGAGATCCAGGTGTACAAGGAATGCAAGATCAGGACCCAAACCTACGTGCCAAGAAGTGTTTCTCTCTTGGTGAAGGAAATGACAACCCGTGTGCAGCAGCCAATGTTTAAACCTCAACATCCTGGTTATTTATTCTTTAAAATGCCACAAACCATAAGTACATATTATAGACAAATCACTTGTCAGAGCTCTTTTTTAATTTAATTAAAGCCATTTTTTATTCATGGAAGTGCAAAGAAGCAACTTAAATAGATAACATGGTTCACACTTGCATCAGATGAAAATAGCCAGACCACATTTTGGCAAAGTTTAGAACAACAAAACATTCAAGCAAAGACTATGCATGTGCCAACTTTCATCTCAGCAGAGGTAGAAATACAATAAGTTATACACAGAGCCTCCCAGTGGAAATTCTTGCAGACTTCTAGCTAGAAGGATATTTATAGCACATTGTGGAGGGCTAGACTGCAGGCCTGATTCTCCTTTAACGTACATGTTTGACTTCATTGGTGTTAATCCCGATTTAAACGGGTGCGAGTTCAAAATTAAAGCACGCCCTTCAAGTAAGGGTAGTGCGCTGCCCAGGGGAAGCATCGAGTCTCACAGACACCTCTAATTTTGCCCTTAAGAATTTACAAATGAAAAATGATATCCACAAACATACATGAGCCAGTATATTATATATGCACCTAATTCATATGGGTTGTTTCGCAATTGATCAACTATGTGCTTACCCGTGTCATGATGGCAGTGCAGTGTGTGAAGTGCATGGTGCCTAAGTGCCTCTGTGGGACTGTTTTTGTTCCAATGCATTTTACTAAATCATCCACATACTGTACATCCAATAGGAACCACAATGTTACAGGTTCAATTAAAGTTTTCATTAGGCAACCTTCTTTCTCAAGTACCCCTAAAGCATCCCTGCTCAAAAATATTACCAGGTGGACCAAGTCCCTTCTATTCCACAGGTATTAGATCATTTCTTTTAAGCGATTGATCGGGGGGAAGCCCCTGGAGCGGTCCCTAAGGTGCCAGTTCAGCAAAGATTTCAAGTGCTTTGCTGAATAGGGATAGACTACAGAATTAGGAGCTTGAGGCCAGTTCACTTAGCTTTACATTGATGCACCTACGTAAGATGTACAAAGCTTCAGAAAGGGGATTTCCTTTACTGCATGAGTGGTTTTGTCTTACAGTTGTGTGTGTGTTGAGAATATCCATAATCAAGGCTCAACTATAATAAGCGCTACAGGACTGGGTTGGACAGTATACCAATAAGGCACATGGTAAATATGTCTGTAACAAAGTTTCCAGGGAAGCCTTTGTCAAAGATTCAGCAGGCCAAATATACCTGTGCAACACTACTAAAGGCTAGTGGAGTTCCAAACATGCAGTTATATGGAAAGCATTCAGATACCATGGTGAAGGGCAGCCATATAAATCCCTAAGGGCTTGTCTACGTGGGAAAGAAGCCTAGTGTGGAGTAGCTAATGCTGAGTACCTATTGTGTGCTAGCTAGTCCACACTAATCCTCCATGGGGACACACGCCACACTTTGGAACTATATTAAGCCAAAGCCCACAAAGGCACTTGCTGTGCAGAGCAAGAGCATCCCTAGGGGGAGTTAGGGTGGAGTGGGTAATGCACTTTAAATTCACATCCTAGCTCACTCTGCACTAACTTCCCCATGCAGATAAGCCCTAAAACAGACAGATAGCTGCACATATGGAAGGGAGGACGAAACTGGTGTTCAACATCTTTATTAATGCTGATGATTCGTGAGAAGGAAGGAACTCTCAGAGCCCGGCTAGTTTGCACGGTTGGCAGTTGGGATCAGGTGGGAGGACCCCTCCCACACCCCCGCCACACACACACACACACACACACACACAAACCTTTCCACCTGCAAGCTGAACAAGTGCAATTCGGAATCAGTGAGACATAACTCACTCACATAACTCCTCAAGCAGAGGAGTCCATTAAACCATTTTCACAGAGACCCTGTCCCGAGTAAAACCACACTCTGATTTTGTAACACTAACGTTCTTTCACAGCTGATAAGGTAAGCGGGCAATAATTTAGCAACTTTACCTTTAAAGTTAACCAAGCTTATCATTGTGGAATCCCTTTCTGTGGTCAGAGATTCCATGATTTAAACAATACACTAAAGCCCCATCTGCTGCATCTCATTGATAATATTATGCAAAGTTCATTTTAGTAACTCACACTCACTCGCTCCTGCAATGTGGGTAGCAAACATATGTTTACTTTTCCTTGCCTCTCCTGGGCCATACCCAATCCCCTATGAAAAAAAAAGAAGTTGGTATTTTATTTAATTTTCGGTGTGTTTTTTAAAATCTATAAATCAGATTTGGAATTCCAAACTCTAATGCGTCATTGCAATAATGGCAACAGCACTAATTTCAGGCCAGGATGTGCAGGGAACGCCCCTTTTTCTGTGCTAAAGCCTAACTTACCCCATTCTGCCAGGGCCATAGGAGGCTGAAAACAGAGCTGAGGATAAACATGACACAGGGCTGTGCAAACTTGGCAGCAGGGCGGGTGAGTGGTGTAAGAGCCCCTATGTCAGCTTTCCTGCCCACTGGAGGATCAAGCCTTGCACATGGGTGATCCTCCCTGGGCCAGTTAAATGAGCTTTACAGCTAGAATAAATCAACAGCATAGCACAAAGCAGCCACATCTGCACTGGAGGATCCAGCCTGAATCCTATCAACTATTCCTATAAAGAGAACAGAGCTCAAATAGGTAACATGCCAAAAAACCAACAGGAAGGTAAGTATCTACTGGTTCAGGAGAGCACCTAGTAGGAAAGGAGAGTTGTATCCTGTTGCTAAGCAATCAGGGTTTGTTGGGGTGCTTTTTAAGAGGTAACCTCCCTCTCTTCAAGGGATCAGTACTTTTTTATCTATATACTGGGAGAAATAGTTAAACAGGAGGAGACAGACTTGTGGAAAATAAACAGCATTAGAAGAACTGGAAAAAAAGCACTGTGGTCCTTTAAGAAGGGAAAGGAACTGCTGCCGAGAAGCCCATCCGTTTTTTGGTCTTCCAGTCATATATCTGTCAGTTTTATGGGCATTGAGCAGAGACCATGATCCATCACTCCTTTTATTCAAAGCTCTCCTGTTCTACTTTAATCACATAAAATGGGAATTTGAATTCATGACCAGGCCGGCAGGAATTTCTCCTGGACAATTTGGTGGTGTTGTCAGAAACATGTATTTCCCTAGTTTACAAAAGGGGACCTGGCGTTGCACCTTGTGCTGCCATTCACACCCGTGCAAAGTGGGAATCGGAGGAGTGATGTTTACAATATTTTACACTGATGACAATGACCACACAAAGTACAAGGCAGTGGAGAATCAGGATCAAGGGGTCTGATGTGACCAAAAACATTAATGTCCCAATAACTTAGTCATTCTAAATGGTCACTCTTGATCTCTTCTTACAGTATTATTGCTAAATTCTGCCCTTGATTACTCCAGATTTATACCAATGTGACATCATTGACTGTAGTGTAATTGTTTCATATTTTCCTCAGTATAGCTGAGAGCAGAATACGGTGGTCTCTGTGCTAATCCACCAGGGCTACAGGTGCATTAGGTATACTCTTTATGGGTAAATTGGTAATTCTGTATTTATGGAATCTGTATTTTGTTGAAAATCTCCCTTCCCTTTGATCCTTAAAAAAGTTTTAGGTCTGACCTCTGACCTTGATATTAGAATAATTATGGGATTTCTAATGTACCTGTTTGGTTATGTAGAGCTTGTCTACATTACCCGCTGGATCGACGGGCAGCAATCGATCCAGCAGGGGTCAATTTATCGCGTCTAGACTAGTCTAGACGCGATAAATCAACCGCCGAGCGTGCTCCCGTGGACTCCGGAACTCCACCAGGGTGGGAGAGCCGTCGACTTACTGCAGTGAAGACACCACAGGAGTTCTGTGATTAGATTAGAATCTCAGATCTCAGCTTTCATTAAAACTAAAGTTTTTAAGCTCTCATATCTGTGGCAAAAACTTGCAAATGTGGACCCGAAAGACTCAAAAACCCGAAGGCATATAAAACAACTGCCCAAATTATCGTGTTTGTAACCTTATGATTTTTAAGCCAATCTCATGATTTTTTAGATCCTGACTCCATTTTCCAGTGTTTGGTATTGATAATATTGATAGTCCTATAGGAGACAGCTGGAGGGACAGACAGGAGATCTGAATTCAGCTGACAATTTGGGAGTGTGCAGCCCAGTTAATAAGGTTACTGGTGTGGTAGAACTCAGGGAGGCTTCCAAGTCTCATGAGAGCACTCCAGAGCCTCAGAAACAAGCGTTAAACTCAGTCATGCCTCACCAATCTATTAGAATTCTTTGAGGGAGTCAACAAGCATGTGGACATGGGTGATCCACTGGATACAGTGTACCTGGACTTTAAGAAAGCTTTTGACAAGACCCCTCACCAAAGGCTCTTAAGCAAAGTAAGCAGTCATGGGATAAGATGGAGGTTCCTTTCCTGGATCAGTAACTGGTTAAAAGATAGGAAACAAAGGATAGGAATAAATGGTCAGTTTTCAGAATGGAGAGAGGTAAATAGTGGTGTCCCCCAGAGGTCTATAATAGGACCTGTACTGTTCAACATATTCATAAATGATCTGGAAAAAGGGGCAAACAGTGAGGTAGCAAAATTTGCAGATGATACAAAATTACTCAAGCCAGTTAAGTCCAAAGCAGACTGCGAAGAGTTACAAAGCGATCTCACAAAACTGGATGAGTGGGCAACAAAAGGGCAGCTGAAATTCAATGTTGATAAATGCAAAGTAATGCACATTGGAAAACATAATCCCAACTATACATATAAAATGATATGGGCCTAAATTAGCTGTTACCACTCAAGAAAGGGATCTTGGAGTCATCGTGGATAGTTTGCTGAAAACATCCGCTCAAAAAAGCTAACAGAATGTTAGAAACCATTAGAAAGGGATAGATAAGAAGACATTATATAAATTCATGGTACACCCAAACCTTGAATACTGCTAAAGTTCTGTTCAACCATCTCCAAAAAGATATATTAGAACTGGAAAAGATATAGAGAAGGCCAACACAATGATTAAGGGTGTGGAAGAGCTTCCATAGGAGAAGAGATTAAAAAAAACTGGAACTTTTCAGTTTGGAAAAAGGGACAACTTAGAGGGGATATGATAAAAATCTATAAAATATCTGCTATGGCAAAAAAAAAAAAGTGTTATTTACTGCTTCACATAACATAAATTCCCCCCTCCCAAGTAAAAATTTCAAAACTGAAGCAAGGCCCTCCTCCCACCGGTTATTTTCCTGTGTCCATTCCACTTGTTTAAGAACACAGTGCTAATGCAATGGGAATGAGTTCTTGTGGGAATGAATATCACACATTAAAGCCCAAGTCCTTGCACATAGTGCACAGCCTGGATCCTCCTTCCCTAGGCCAAAGGGGGGCTGGAAGTCCTAACATGCCCGTTCTGTAGGCTCTGCATCACACAATAGGTACTTATGGCCATGCTCCCACACCCAATCCTGTCCAGTCTCTTCCCAGGTTCTGCTGCTAGTCGAATCTGCACTCACAAAGGAGGGTGGTTTAAGTTGGTTCCCCTTCTGGATTTCATGATGTTGCATTTTTGTTAGTAGAGAGCAACACTTTAGACTCTGGCCAATTAGCTATAGCAGCATAGTGCTCATAGAGCGTATAAAACCTAAAACCAGCAAAACTGTGGTTTTCTTTGTATAACATTCTCCAGCCCCTTCCCTCCCCATGACCAAATGCACCCCTTTATTCACACCCTACCCGATACTGCAATAGTTGTACAAAATATTCCTTGTGAGGTATCATTTGAAAAATAACAACTCACTGGTCAATCATATCATGGTGAAATGTGTATAGCAACATCGTGTGTAAAGTTATGAAATGGACCTGTATAATTTCAAAGGCACATGCTCAAACTAATGTCGCACTAATTAAGGCAAACTGAGCCAAGCAGGTCTTAAACAAAAGGATGTCTGTTTACCTCAAATTTACATATAAACTGTAAACAGTCCTCAGAGAACAAAAGGCGGAAGGCAGGATACAAAGGAAATCTACATGTCAGCAAACAGGGGCAAGGACAAACAGCATGAGATTTCTTTCAGCAGGGGACATCATGCTGCCTTGCTCTCAGCCAGAAAGAACATCTACCTAGGAGTCACTCTCAAGAGCTTGCATTTCAAAGGGGTAAATGAACTATAAAAGTGAGGGGTAAACACCCCAATTGACTCTCCCTGTCTCTCTCTTTGCACCTAAGATGACAAAAGAAACAGCTGTTGGACTTTGTGGAAGAGATTCTGACCTGAAGAGTTTGGTCAGTAATGCTTTTGGAAGCATGTGGGAAGAACCTTATCTAGTTTGTCAAGTTTACATTGGCTGGCTAACTCCATTTCAGGTGGCAAGTTGTCATGTATTGTTCCCTTACAGGGAAAATAGGCCTAATATCTCTGGACAGTCCAGGAGACGGCTGGACAGAACATACATTTTTAGGGGAAAATACTGTATCAGGAGTGTGTTTGGGTCACCCTGCAGTAGTAACCGAGGCTGGCAAGAGCCAGTGTGACCAGAGTGTGGCTGGCAGGCTGCAGTTACACACAGACACTTAGTCACCAGCATGCGGGTGCCCCATCTGTGAGCACCCAGGTTGGGAGCTACAGCAGCAAAGCATTGTAAGGCACCCAAGGTTGCAGGGCAGGGGTGACACAGCCCCTCACCAGTCTGGATTGCATCCTGGAATGTCACAACCATCCCCCCCGCCCCAATGAAATAAGTTGTACCAGCAACAATACAGTTTTGCTAGTGCTAACCCATCTACACTAGGGGCATTCGCCAGCACAGCTATGTCAGTCACAGATCAAACCATCACACACCTGACTCACCTAGCAATGCCAGCAAAAGCCTGTAGGGCGCACCTGGCATCTGCTGTATCACTATTCTTGGCCCATTCCAACTAGCTTCTAAGCCGAACAAGGAGACATGCAGCTTTGAAAAATTAGTACCGCTTCAATGTGGTATCTATTCTGGTTGAGATTATCAGAGTATTGGGATTCCCAGTTAAAATGCATGCCATTTTGCTTTTTTCGTCAATGACAACAGCAGCAGAATAAGTGCATTTATAGAAACAATCCAAGCCTTAATATTTTGTTATCTACTATCACAATCCAGCTCTGACACCTGGCAGTTCTATTCCTACCTCTTTTCTACCTCTTTCTCTTCTCGATATGCCCAGATCTCAGTCTCTCTCTCTCTCTCTCTCCTCTCCTTCCCCACTCCCCATCCCTCTGGATGTCCCCATCTGTGCTCCACTTTTCTCTTGCTTTCTCTCTTCTCCTCCATCTTCTGGTATTTAAAGGGCTTTTAAATCTTTCCATCTGCACTACAATTGCCACTGTCTTTCGCTTCAATTCTATACACAGATGGGCCACCAGTGAAAGCAAAACCATGGTAGTCAATATCACTCGTGGCCCGTCCATGTATAGAATTCAAACTAAAGATAGAGGCAATGGTAACAGTATCCAGATTAAGGAACAACTTGGCTGGCTGACGAATTGGTTGGAAAGCTCTTCAGTTTGGCCTTTGGACAGGGCTGCACAAAGGTTTTTGGGAGCCAGAGCAAAATCTGAAACTGAGCGATACTACCCCCGCTCACTTTCAAAAAAAATAAAATTGCCATGGTGATGAAAGAGGCTATGACAGAAGAGTGACTGGGACAAATTTGAGTGGCACTGCAGTACCACCACTCATTTAAATTCCACAGGTTTAGAGGCCCTCTCAAATGAGGAGGCGGCCTGCAGCAAGCTGCCCCTTGCCCTGCCGACACCCCCCTGCATTTAGGTAACAGATGGGATTCTCAGAGGGCTATCCCACTGGTACCCCCTCTCTGCTATAGCAATCTGCCAGTCAGACACTTCCAGTGCAGTAAGACAACTTTCCTGAGGCTGTAAGCTAGCGCACTACAGGGTCCAAATACATGGTACTATGGGCTAGATATTGCAAGGGGGAGTGCATAAACTGCAGAAAGAGCCCCGAGGTGACACTGTGATTCAGAGACTCTGCTCTGAGACACAATCCCTCTCCTGCTTCCCCCCTTGCTCCAAGGCAGTAATAAATTACTGCTGCCCTACACCAGCTGTGTATTAGGGCACCCCACAACTACAACTCAGCTGCGCTGGCCAGCACACTAGTGGGGATGGTACATTGCCTCCGCCTTCCCTGCCCAGTGGGAGTAAATGGAATATAGCTCCCACTTACTGCTGCTTACGCAAACCCAGGGAACCAGTACAGGGGAGTGAAGGGGGGGGTGGGGGTGGCGAGTTACTTTCCCTTTGTGCAGTTTGAGTTAAAATCTGGTCCTATATAATTAAACAGATAATTTATTAAGTACCTGCAACCTCCTAGCAACTCCTAGGGGTTGCTAAGGATGCATCTGAATCACATTACTCATTACCTTTTGCTACTTACAGGTACAGAAAATTATCCACGAGTAAACGATTACCTAGGTCATAAATTACCTACAAAAATTTGGGCTGGGTTTTTTGCCAATCATCATTCCAATTAATTAACCAGAAGTGACTGACTGGCTTTTGACCAAATATTTTCTCATCAGTATTCTGTACCACTTCCAACAGGATGAAGAAGAAAAAAAAAATCCCCGGAAAGGTTAGAGAGAGAGAGAGAGATTAGATGACATGAAGGCAGACAAGGAAAAATATTTCAGAATTTTACAGTGGAGCCTTCTCTTTCTTGTTTGCATCCACATTCAACTACAGAACTGGCATGTGTGGGTGTGACCTGCAGATAGACCATCATACCAGCAATACACACAAAGCGGTTATTGTATCTATCATGCTTTTTGTTCTGGGGCCTGAATTGTGTCAATGGAGAAAGGAAAGAGCAGATGCTTTGTATTTGCTAGAAGCTTCAGGAAGATTTTTAGGGTGGGTTATAGATAGGGTAGGTTATAGATAGGGTAACCAGATAGCTAGTGTGAAAAATCAGGACACTGTGTGTGCGTGCATGTGAGAGAGAGAGAAGGGGGGCGGGAGAATGTATAGTTGCCTGTATAAGACAAAGCCCCTAATATCGGGACATCTGGTCACCCTAGTTACTGAGAGTGAGAAGAAAAAAAAAATCACACCTGTACAAGCAGGCCAAGATTTTCAAAAAGGTGACTAAGGATTTTGAGTGCCTCAGTTCCGAGATACCCCCCTCAGACATGTGCTTAGCACTTGCTGAAAATCAGGATCCTTTGAGTCGTCTCAGGTTAGATATGAAAAAATTCAGCCCTTCTGAAAACAAGGCCTTGCATGTTCACATTTGCTGAATGACATTTTTAAAATGTGCACTGACGTTTTAGGACCAGGCACACTGAATAGTAAATAAATCCTTGAAGTTCCCAGTTGAACTAGCACTGCATTCTCAGTTATGTGTAGGGATTTTTTTAGATGCTGGAGTGTGCTGGAAACATCTGTAATGACAAGATTTGGTTAGTAACTAGGTGGTGTAGTCAAACATCTGTAAACAGACAGCCACCTACATAGCCCCCGCTAATTATCTTACATGCTGCAGGGACCACTACTGAATCCATAAAGGAGACAGAGAGAAACACACAGAGAGAAAAGGTTTCAGAATAGCATCCGTGTTAGTCTTATCCGCAAAAAGAAAAGGAGGACTTGTGGCACCTTAGAGACTAACAAATTTATTTGAGCATAAGCTTTTGTGAGCTACAGCTCACTTCATCGGAGAGAAAAGTTACTGATCCAAAGCACATTGAAGAAGTTAATGGAAAGACTCACAATTATTTCAATAGGTTTTGAATCAGACCCCATGGTTGCAATTATTAGCTACACCCAAAAATATAACTGATTCTTTACAAATACAGACAGTAACAGTATAATACATTCTATTGTGAATATTCAATACATATCTCAAACTAAGTTATCTATTTCTATGCAAACTAATACCTATTCAGAACTCCTTAGTAATAGGGGTTGATATAATTTTTTAAAAGCACAGTAGCTGTGAGCTAGATTGTGCACCTCTTACTCACATCGGAGCATGCTTACTCACACAAGTAGTTCTACTGATGTCAACAGGACTACCAACATGAATAAGCACACACCAATAAGCGTAAGGGATGTACACTAGTCCTAGGTGGAGATTTTCACATTAAAATTGAATGGGAACTGAACATACACGGCTTTCAACGCAAGTTTTTTTCATCTAAACCTTTGGCTACAATAACCCTGCCTTTCAGCTACAGGTGATTTAAAATAAGCCATTGACGCACAATGCAGTGTGCCATAAAATCACAGAACCACAGGGTCAGAAGGAACCACAAGGGTCATCTAGTCTAACCCTCTGCCAAGATGCAGGCTTTGTTGGATGTAAACCATCCAAGACAGATGGCTATCCAGCCTCTTTTTAAGAATCTCCAGTGAAGGAGATTCCATAGCTTCCCGAGGCAGTCTGTTCCATTGTCCTTCTGTTCTTACAGTTAGAAAGTTTTTCCTGAGATTTAATCTAAATCTGATATGACGTAGTTTGAACCCATTGCCTCTTGTCCTGCCCTTGGTGGCAAGAGAACAATTTTTCTCTATCTTTTTTATGGCAGTCTTTCAAGTATTTGCAGTCCGCTGTCATGTCCTCCCTTAATCTCCTCTGTTCCAAACTAAACATACCCAGTTCCTTCAGCCTTTGCTCATATGGTTTGCATTCCATCCCTTTGATCATCTTTGTTGCTCGCCTCTGGGTCCTTACCAGTTTCTCTACATCATTTCGATACAGTTATGAGCAAAACTGGACATAGTACTCCAGCTGAGGCCTAACCAACTCCAAGTAGAGTGGTACTATCAGCTCATGGGACTCGCATGCTATGCCTCTGGGAATGCTACCCAAAATTGCATTTGCTTTTTTTGCAACAGCATTGCTGTGTCAAGTATTTATTATTACAACAAAGCTTCCCTTTCCTTTATGCCTTCTGTGAACAGTTTGAATGAGTGTATCTGAACTACCACAAATTATCAGTACCAGAAACACGGGGGAAGTATTCAAAGAACAGAGAGACAAATACCTTCCGCCTCTTTGCAGCTTGTCACTAGGATGTGTGTCTGAGGGGAAAGGAGGAAACAACAGAGTGACACAAACACCCTGTACTGCAGACAGCCCAACAACAATGCCTGGAATAAAGAATCCATAAAAAAAAAAAGTTTAAATTGGCTTTCAGGGAGTTACTTCATCCCAACTCAGGACAACTACCCTCCTCTGTTATAAACAGAAGTATCCATTTAGCTGAAAAGGGACTGAAAAATGTATTTGGTAGTGATTTTTAGTACTAGTTCTTGAAAAAGTTTATACTCCTCAAGTATTTCTGGAAAGATATATCAAAGCTACGAGCTCTGACAAGAAACAGAAGCAATTATGACAGAATATACCCGTATTCACACCCTACACACCATTGTAACAATTTTTGTACAAGGTATGCCTTGTGAGGGATCATTTAAAAATTCAACTTGCTGATCAATAATATCAGGGTGAAATGCATAGCAATATTATATGTAACATCACGAACATAAGCTGAAATCATGACTGAAATATGCTTCCCAGGTAAGTCTGGGGAGTGGCTAAACCTGTTCCTCAGAGGCAAAGGGCAAGCTGACATCTCAGCCAAGTGTCAACAAGGCTGATGGACCGTTATCTGCTAAATGGCCATTTTTGGCAAGGAAGGGAGCAGGGACAAAAATCTACATTTTAGCAAATTTAGCACAGTATGGAGTTATCTTTCTTCACGAGAGTCGCCTTGCTCCCAGCTGGAAATGCTTCTCAAAAGGGTGTGTGTGTGAAATAGGACTATAAAAAGAAGGGGCAGACACCCCAAGACACCTCTCTCCCCACTGTCTGTCTCTGGCATTGCACCTAAGATGACAAAGAAAAACAGCTGTTGGACTCGGGGGGTAGTCCTGACCTAAGAGTTTCGTCAATAATCTGTTGGAGCATGTGATGAGAAAGTTTGCTTTGCACCAAAGATGTTTACTAGTATCTACTTAAGAAACTATTTTATCCTTATTTTTTCTTGCAACCATTTCTGACTTCTATTCCTCCTAACTTATAGTCACTTAAAATCTCTCTGTAGCTAATAAACTTGTTTTACTGTTTTATCTAATCCAGTGTGTTTAAACTGAAGTGTCTGAGTACTCTATTTTAAATAATAAGCTGTCATATTATTCCCTCAAAAAGGAATAACAGACTTAATAGATTTTCACTATCCAGGAGAGGGCATGGGGGTAGAGCACTTAGATTTCTGGGGGAAGATCTGGGACTGGGAGTACGTTGGGGTCACCCCGCAACATAACCGAGGCTGCTAAGAGCCAAGTGTAGCTGGCTATCTATAGCACACACACACAGACATTGCTGGCAGTGATTTACATGCTGGAGTTTACAGCAACAAGGCTTTGTCAAGGGCACCCCAGGTTCCAGGGCATGGGTGACAGCCCCCACTAGCCTGGACTGTACCCCGGCTCTGTCATTACAGGCTTTTGGGGGAAAAGCATCAAGGTACTTTATTTCACAACAAACAGTTTGTAAAGAAAAAAAATCAATGAAGACAATCTAGTACCTTCCACTATACCTAAAAACATTGTTTAAAAAAATTCTAGTGGCATTTCCTGTCATTGATTTATTAAAAAGGGAACAAGATATTTCATTGCATAAAGTAAAAAAAAATTACATAGCCCAGTCAGTGTCTATTAAATACCGTTTATGCTAGATATTAGTTGCATTTCCATATAATTAAGTCAAAGGCTACACCTCTGTGGAAGCAGTAAGCAGAATTATTACCTGGATGGGTCATAGGGGGGATAAAACTAATGTTGCTCCTGAGGGCAGCAGATCCATGCTTAAATAATAGTTAGGAATGGGATTTGGTTGTAAAGTTTAGATCCATTTTTCCCCCATAGTTTCTTGGTGTTTTGATCCAGCATTTTAGTTCTGGCCCATATCAGGTAATTATATACCAGTGTGACAGACTGTACCCCTATGTTCACCCCTTTAACAAGACTATGATACATTTTGTACAAAGTATGCCTTGTGAGGCATCGGCGTCGACTGCATGGGTGCTCCAGGGCTCAAGCACCCATAGAAAAAAAACAGGGTGTACTCAGCACCCACCAGCCACAGCTGTTTGGCAGCTGACAGAAGGTGCTTGGGGGAGGGCAGAGAGCAGTGAGCAGCAGGGGGCCTCAGGGGAGGGGGTGAAGCAGGGGCAGGAAGAGGCAGAGTGAGGGCAGGGCCTTGGGAGAAGGGGCGAAGTGGGTCCGGAGCCTTGGCAGAGCAGGGGTGGAACACCAACTGGGAAAAATAAAGTCAGCACCTGTGTTGTGAGGTATCATTTGAAAACTCATAATTTGCTGATCGTTATGGTCCTGGTAAAGTACGCATGGAAACACTGCATGTAAAGTTATAAGATTTCTCTCTATGGTATTACTAATACACATTCCAAGTCTGGAGAGCAACCACAAACCAGTTCCTCAGAGACAAAAGGAGAGCTGACACCTCATCCAGGTGTCAAGGAAATCAGATAGACCATCATCTGGCTACACGGAGTAATGGTCTCAAGTTGCAGTGAGGAAGGTTTAAGTTGGATATTAGGAAAAACTTTTTCACTAGGAGGGTGGTGAAACACTGGAATGCGTTATCTAGGGAGGTGGTGGAATCTCCTTCCTTAGAGGTTTTTAAGGTCAGGCTTGACAAAGCCCTGGCTGGGATGATTGAGTTGGGGATTGGTCCTGCTTTGAGCAGGGGGTTGGACTAGCCTCCTGAGGTCCCTTCCAACCCTGCTATTCTGTGATCTTCTTTCCTGCCGAAGAGTGTGTGGGTGAAAAATGTACTTCTTGACAAAGAAACAGCTTAGGGTTTCCATGCACACAGACTTTGTCTCCTGAACTTCACCTGGAGATGATTCTCAAAGAAGAGAAAGAACTATAAGAAGGGAAAGCAGACACCCCAAATGATCTCTCCCTTTCTCTTTACCCATGGCATCGACAACACTTGAAGAACAAAGAAAGCAGCACTGGACTGGGGGAGGGATCCTGACTGAAAGAAATTCAGCCAGTAAGACTGCTGGAACACGCAGTGAGAGAGACCTTTGCTTTGAATTCACTTAGCTTGTTAAGTTAGGCATGAGCTGCATTTTACTTTTATTTTTTTAAACCAATTCTGACTTTTATGCCTCATTACTTGTAGTCACTTAAAATCTATCCTTCTGTGCTTAATAAACTTGCTTTACTGTTTTATCTAAACCAGTGTGTTTGGATTGAAGGGTTTGGGAAACTCCATTTGGGATAACAGGATTTGTGCATGTCATTTTCTATTAATAAAATGACGGACTTTGTACGAGCTTGTATTGTCCAGGAGAGACCTGGGCAGTACAAGACACACATTTCTGGGAAAAGTCGGGGAGTGGGAATTTGCTGGTGTTGTTCTGCAGTGTATTGCATGAGTGGCTGGCTATAGCACTCTCACAACAAAACTAGGAGGAACTTAGATGTTGGAGGCATGGGAGAGCAGACCGGGGTGGTAGCTCTCACAACAAAGCAGTGTACAAGGCACCCCAGGCTGGAGAACTGAGGAAACAGCAGTTCATTGGTCTAGATTGTATCCTGGGGAATGTTACACCCAGATCATAACAATGGAGGTTCTTAAAAGATATAATACACAAAACCAGATCCTGAGCAGATGCACATCAGTGTAGCTATCTGCTTAGCATCTGACCTACAGCTCTGATAAAAAAAGTATTAAGATCTCAGTGTTAAGTCATAAGGGAACATTTTTTTTAAAGGAATCCAAAGTCAATGGCAAGTCTTTCCACTGACTTCAATAGACTGCGGATCAGCGCCCCCCCCAAAAAAGAAGTTCTGTAAAACATTTCCAAGACAACAATTTACAGTGTATACACCTGTACACAGATGGTGGAGAATACTAGTATTTGGAAACTAATACCTGGAAAAACTTCTAGTTTGCTGCGAGGTTAAGGTAAATTGGAGAGGAGAAAGATTTGCTAAACTTTGAACTAAATGAATATATCTCCTACAGAGCAATCATCATTCCTGTCTCTCACTGAAGTGTTATTTGCTTGTTGATTCCAATAACCTTCAATTAACAACAAATGTTTTGGCTACTTACAATTTGCATAGTTTATTAAATCATATGCACTTGATTAGGTTTACTTAACATTTCCTTCATTAAAAGAATTCCATATGTTACAATAGGAAGAAAAAAAATGGATTTAACTTTAGAAAATGTGCTGGGAGGTCCAGATTGCCAGAAGTGCTTAGCCACCACATTTGGGGCCAGAGTTTCAGAAGTGCTCAGCTCTCATTTAGGTACCTAAATGAAGTGGCCAGATTTAAAAGAGAGCTCAGCACCCAACAACTCCAGCAGAAAACAAAATCTGGCCACAACATTTAGGCGCCTAAATGCTAAATGGGAGGTATCGGATGCCGAGCTCTTTTTGAAAAAAAACTTCAGATCCCACAGATAGAAACAGATCACAGCGTCCCTCTCTTATATGGAGCAGAAGGCTGCAGATAGGCTGAAATCATAGAGGCAAGATTTGGGGTCAAACATGGAGGGGAAATGCTCTTTCACGGTAGGATCCCATACTGTATATCCACTTCAAGTCTCTCTTTGCCCTTTAGGGGCTTGATTTCCCATTGCCTTGTGCCCTGGTTAGTCACTTACACTTGTGCAAAGTGAACACAGAACTCTACCATTCTGATCTGGGACTGTTTGTGCAGAACTAACTAAACTACATGAGGTGCAGTGCAGTGGAGAATGGAAGTCACAAAACTCCCCCAGAAACAAAAAACCTGGTTCCTGCACAGCTCCACCACTGAGGTTCTGATATAACTTCAGGCAAGATTTCCAGTCAGTGCAAGGTTCTGAGGCCATACACAGCCTATTCATTTTGTATCGTTAGCAACCCTGCCTCAAAGAGGAGAGCCTGGAGTGGCTCTTTGCAGCAATCAGGTTTGCATTTGCTCTTCCTACTGCTTTGCATGCAGAAGGAGTCGATGCTGTCTAGCGTAAGTGAGACTATTCCTCCTGTACACATCTACAGAAAGAATGGATGGAATTATGGTGAAGGCATTGTAGTGAGATTCAGCAGGTTTGGCTCTGCCATAGATTTCTGAGTGACCTTGGATAAGTCACTTTGCACCAGATTTTTAAAGCTATTTAGACACGTAGAGGAACTTTCAAAAAGCACCTAGTCACCTAACTCCCATTTGAAAATTCCACTAAGTGTCTCCCTGCATCTTTAGGTGTCTAAATATCTTTACAAATCTGGCCCTTTATTTCGCTGTGCCTTGGTTCTGCATTTGACAAATGCGGATAATAATACTTCCTTGCACTTACCCTCTGCCTTTCCTGCTTGTTTAGATTGTTCAGTATTTGGGGAAAGGACCTCATCTGCTCCAACATGTTTGCATAATGCCCAGCACGGTGGGGCCCTAATCTCCACAGGGACATCTAGATACAATAAATTAATAACAATTTTTTTAGAATTCTGTAGAACCATGACAATAGTCAAGCATACTTTGAGAGTCGTTTCCAGCTTCTTAGGTTAATTCTCTTCTTCCTTTTATTTTTTTTAATTCCTTCTCTTTCTTAAAAAAACCCTACAAAAATAAAGGAGAGAAAGAAAAGCAGCAGCAGCCAATGGCTATTTGGTAGCATGAGAAATCTAACTCTAAGCCCATATCCTGCAATATAACTCTCTTGAATGGATCCCTGAGCTTGGGCAGAGTCCAGCTGGAGGCAACGGGGCTCTGTGCAAGCAGAGTCTGCCTGCATGCATCACATTGCCTGATCAGGACCTGTCTTTGTAAGTCACCATTGTGATATGGTTATCACGGGTTTATTTCTCAAGGTCACTTTTTATTTATTCATCCATCCGTGTCATGTTTGTGGTACAATAGCCTCCTAATCCCAGGGCTGGTTTCTTAACTTTAAATTAGTTTCCAATAAAGCAGAACTTGTACCTCTCAGGAAAAGCAGCATTGTTTTTAATACACTTGTAACCTAATGCTGCTGGTCCTTGGGGAGGTTCAAAGGACCTCAAAGGCAATAGTTCTCTGCCCGGGAGCAAAGAAGTCATTACAGCTTGTACTAGAAGATTTAATAGGTGTCATAATTTATCATGTAAACCGAAAAGTGTTTCTTAATTAAGTGCGTACGTTAATGAATTTTTTAATTTGATCCCTGTAAGTACCTTGCTATACTAATTGCAATATTCTACACATTAGTCATCCGCTGTTGCCCTTGGCTATTTTCTACCCTGAGAGGGAGAGAGCGGGCTTTTCAGTTAAAGTTCATTTAACTCTTTCCACCCAACAAATTAAATTTCTTGTTATTCATCCTGGAGAGTGACAGCTGCATTTCACTCCCGCAGAGCTTGGAGGCTGCCCGTCTCCATGCACGTAGGCCTGCGTTTGTGCATGTTATGCATTAGGCAGGGAATAGAGAAGTCCATTGATCCATCCATTGGGGCAAAATATTGCTTTGCATTATTAGAGACTAAGAACTTGTTCATGGTTCTGGGGCTAAAGGGAAGACTGTTTGAAACTACATTGCAGGACTATAGTCAAGAACACCAGGGACCCTTTAGTGCACACCAGCAGGGTCTACACAGACTAATTCACATGTAGCACGCTAGTGCACTTTAGAAACAGCATCCCTGTAGTCTGCATTACCTGACTGTGTAGACAAGCCCTTAGGTGCTTGAGTCTGGGGCCTATGCACCCAAGGGCCTTCGGGATCTGGGCTGGAATCACACAGCAGGTCAGGACAAAGCCAAAAACAGAACCTCGGTGCCTTGATTCTCAGTCAAGTACCCTGCCCTCTAGGCCACGTTGCCATGACACCCGGTGTAAAACTGGCACGCATGATGGCAGAATCGGTCATTACTGAAGTAGAATCAGGACTCACCCAGGCAAAACTCTAATTAACATCCGTGGCAGCGTTGGCCTGGAAGCCGAAAGAGAAATTTCAGGATTTGGCCCTAACTATATTTTTCATTGAGATTTCTAAAGCCACAGAAAATGCTTTTCTGAGGGGGGGGAAAAAAATCACTATCTGTGATCTACCCACTGACAGAGAGGGCTCGCAAGCAGCCCCTGTGCTTCTTTCACAGCTTTCCCCTCCTCCCCCAAATTAAACGGTCATAATATGATATGAACTTCATAATATTCGTCTAGGAGCGATCCATGTGGGGCTAGATCCTCCGCAACTGCGCCTCAGCGACGTCAGCGGAGCTCTGCTGCTTGCAACAGTGAGGATCTGAGCACGTTCACCTCCTACGGCTGCAGCATCCAGTCCAATGCTATTAACTATGCATTGTAATACAGTACAGGAAAGCAAGATAAAATACAGTCACCCGTTGTAACTGCTGCCCTTATTTTAGCCTGCATAACATGCTTCGGTCGGTCTTGCATTTGAATAAAAACCTGATTAATAAAAAGGGGAGTTTTCCCCAACATCTTAACAGAGGCTCCTCCTCAGCTATTTTTGCAAAAATAGCTTCTGAGTGAAATGGGGGAAATATTTTGCAATATTTAAACAGGGTATTTTAAGAGCGATGGAAATAGGTATTCAAATCCCATAGACATTCAATGGGAATCAGGTGCCTAACTCTGTTAGACTCCTTTTAAAAATGATTAAAGCTGGAGTTTTCAAGATCGCTTACAGTTACAGGAGTTGTAGGACTGAGCCCTGGAACGATTAAGATACCACAAGGTATTTTTCTCATTTCACCCACAGGTTATTATTGCAAAGAGAGGAGTGTGATACACGGTTAAGGTGATGAACTCAACTGGACAATGCAAATGCATGTGATTTACTGAACGCACTAGTCTTTGCAGGACCAGGACTTAAGTGGCATAATAATTATGCCTGTATTTACTTCTCAGCATAGAAAAAGCAAAAGAAATCGCTGTTTCCTGTCTGATGAGCTATACTTCATCCACTTGTTTCTTGTAACTCTGGGTTATGACTCAAAAGGTGACTTTGTTGTAAAACCCACACAAATTAAAAATTTCAACTTTTGGTTTCTATCGTCGCCACACAATTCCTAGAAAAAAAGCGCCCTAAACTGCAAAACACTGGCTCCTGTTTGTACGCTTATTCCTATACAGGCCACCAGGATTACAGGCAGGAGTAAACATTTGCAGGACTGGGCTCTAAACTTGGAAAATTGCACTGTGTTTCCTCACAATTGGGCCCATCAGCTTCTGAGGGTGAAATCAGGCACCTCCAGGACTCCATGAACTGGAGTATTGCAGTGCCCATAGGGTGTGTAAATCCAGACTAACACTCTCCGCTATACCTGCTGTCAGCCTAACACACTATGCACACCTGACCTACTGTATGTGAAGATCAAGAAGCTGTTGATCTAGCCATCAAGACTCAGAATCAAATAGCCTCTGGACTCAGGGAGACTGGGCACTGCATGGCCAGTTTTTTCCGCCGCGTCTCTGAATGCATTATTGATTTGCTGTTGCTGGAAGTTCTCCTGACAAGCTTACACATACAATTAAGTGCATTACACCCAACATGTTTAAATAGCCTAAGAACTTCTTAAGCCAAAAAGGCTTAGTGCAGCAGCACTGCATCACTCACTCACTTCCCCACTCGCAAGCAGAGCTTGTGAAATTAATACCAACAGCACAGCATAACACACGTCAGGGAAGTGAGACTCTTTACTTGGGTGGCTGTCACCTGCCTCTCAACAAATTTCAAACAGTTTTGCCTACAGCATGCTGTTGTATTAGATAAAATGCATCCTGACACCTTTCTTACTCTATTATGCTTGGCTGCTAAAATCCTGAGATGCAAACCTCCTAAAAAAATTTTTAGAGAGAAAACACTGTCCAGTAATTTGCCAGAGGTTAGTTCTTGTGGGTTGTCGGTGATGGGAGGTTCCCTGTCTGTATATTCCCATACATGCCATCAAATGCTATAGTTTCTAGTGCCCAGTTTTGACTGGCGCTTCTCAGCTGTTTCATAATTTCTGATGAATTAAAAGAAGTGACGCATGATATTTAGTGTCTGATATTTAGATCAGGTCCTCAGCTGGTGTGAGCCAACAGAGCTCCACTGAAATCAATTTACACCAGCTAAGGAACTAGCCCAATACATTTAATGCATGTAAGTCGTTATTTTAACATTCTAATCACAGCCACCACTCCCAATATGTACATCTAGCCCAACATGTACAATACAGATAAGCATTTATTACCAGCTACCTAATTTCACTCATCTAGTCCCATTAACCTGAATAAAACAACACACAGGGAGGAGGAGGAGGAGGAGGAGGATTTGCCCAATAGTGTCCCCCCTACTCCACCCTAGGAAGGTAAAGGATAATCTTCACTGATTTTATTATTTATGCTGACACATCATGAGCTAACCCACTGATAGACACCACACTGTTCATAACTATTGCATGGCTATGGAGTCAATGGAGCTACACCAGTGGCATATCTGGCCCTGAACAGTTTGCTTTTAAATCAACTATGTTCCTCATTAAATAACTCATAATAGAGCTAAATTAAATGAAGGTATAGCTACATTTCCAGCTTGGGTGGTAATTCAAGAGCATTTGCTATTAAGAGGCATTACAAGTACACACTGCATGACTACAGCTATATAGTCTCTCAGTTTTGCCCCTTTTATGCAGTCTTATAGAAAGAAAGCTGAATTTGTCCCTCTGTTTTTTCTTTGGATTCTGGTATGTGCCAATGCGAGAGAGCGAATACATGCTAGCAGTGAGCCAATATGTAGCCAGCCCTGGGCTATTCATAAACGTCTCACCTTCTGGAAGGAATTGATGGGACAATGCCATTTCCCAGGCCGATTGCCATCTGCTTCTGGGAAGCTCAGGTACACACTGAAACGCAAGTTAGGCCAGGTGCCAGTAGCTGGGCCAAATTCTGGGTTGATTTACTTCATTTCAGTTGGGTTATAAGGACTGTAAGTCAGGGAAGAGTTTAGTCCATATTCTTCACTTTTTAGAACTTTCTACTTCTAGAAAGCAGGCATAGCGGCTCCAGCTAAAGTACTGAATCTATCTACGGGACCCTTGTCTTTCTCACTCCTGTGACAAAACCACCAGTGAGTTATTCCGTATAACTTCCCAATAACTGTCGCCAACACACACAGCTAGCTGCATCTATAGGTCTGGAAAACAGTAGCAAGCAACATACTTGCAGGCAACATGAAGTTGTAAGAAGATATCAGTGCTGACGCTGCAGCAATACGTGCCATCAGTAAAGTAAAAAGGTCTGTCTTGACAAGAAAAGGAACCACAGAACAGCTGGGAAGTACCTTTCCTTTTTCCTTCTCGCTGCTTTCTAGATGCCTGATTTCCCCATGATGTTTGGTTTTTTGCCTTCTGTTTTAAGTCTTCATCCAGTAAAAACTGATAATGGTAGGCAAAAATGCAAAACATAGGTGATTAGATAAAGGAAATTAAACACACCCTCTCTTCCCTCTTCAGTACAGACCAAGTTCTAACACCCATGCATCAGCAAGCAACCTTACCTGTCCAGAAGTCAAGGACATTGAGAGATACCTGAATGTACCCACTGGTAAAGCTAAGCTCCATTTTGGCCCATCTCTCCTGTACTCACTATGATGAGGGAGCTGGAAATCCAGGAAACTAGTATTGCTCAAGGTGTAGTTGATCCTACACACTGAGCCATAGGGGCAAACTCCTACACCTGTGTGGAGTCCCATTGACTTCCACAGGGCTCTAAATGAACATCAAAGTGCAGCAAGTGTCTTAAGCCATAGCAGCTGAGGCACACAGCATTTCCTAGGGGTCGTCTACCCCAGTTAGCCATTAGTTCCCTGGAAATGCCCTTTGCTGCGCTCGTTGACAGACCTAAATTTGCTCTAAACAGGCCCAGGGATTTTTTTTTTTAAATAGGCAGAGTGATTTCATTCAGTCTACAATGGGTATTCCCACAGAACTTTAGCAAGCTCCCTGTGCTTTAGCAAACTCTCTCTGACTACACAATCTTTAATAGAAGCCATCTGATCTTTTCTTGAAAGCAGCAGTAAGTGGCTTGATCAGAAATGACATCTTAGGTTGGCAAAGCTAATTAGTTCACAGGATTTCCCCTTCACTCCCCCCACTTCCTCCAAACAACAAAGTGGACATGTATTTTCCCTCAGTTTCGGTCTCTCAATTGGGTGCTACCCTATTGGTGAAACTATAGTCTGACACTTGTAAAAAGGATTAAGTGCATCTGTTGGCAATTCAGCCAAAGCAGGCACATCTGCTGCTGATAAACACATTGTCAGTTCTTTGTCAGGAGAAATACAGTATCTCTGAATTAAAAAAAAAATAGACAAGCAGCTTCCACCTATGAAAGAAACTAACACAAGTCATTTGGGGTTTTCGGGGGGTGGGGGGGGGGCGTCTGAGTATTTGTTGGACCTGCTTAAAT
This sequence comes from Eretmochelys imbricata, assembly GCF_965152235.1. Classification (NCBI taxonomy): domain Eukaryota; kingdom Metazoa; phylum Chordata; order Testudines; family Cheloniidae; genus Eretmochelys; species Eretmochelys imbricata. The sequence goes on along the minus strand of NC_135575.1, from coordinate 18,539,090 downwards.
GCTATGGCTCTGAAATTAACTCATGGGCACAAAAATCTGATGGCTTCCTGGAATAAGCTTCTGTTTAAATGTTGGATGCACTGGGAAAGCTGCAAGCTGCCTCAGTAGATGATATTTTTGTTGTTGTGGAGAATGGTACACAAGGGCCCCAAATTCCCCTTCGCCAGCCTCCGAAGGATTACTCCAGCATAGGGGGAAGGGTACAGATGAAATGGCTCTGTATCCTTCCACCTCCTAATGTGGGGGGGGAGGGGGGGCTGTGGCTGGAGATCAAGTATCTGTTGCTACAACAACTTCTTCTGGCCACAGACAACTGTGAGGCTACTCTGAGTTGTGCTGGCAGCTGTAAAGATGGTACACAGCCATATTCCCCCACCCCAGTTCTGTGCTGAGGCCAGCGTATCCAGGACCAGACCATAGAATCTGGTCTTATGCTTTTAAATATACCCGGAGTTAAGCAGGAATACAGCTTATTCCGTTGGTCTCAGGTCTAAATATTTCAGAATCGTCCCTGTTAGAGACCATACACAGATGGGCACGGAAATGCTAAAGGGACTAATAGACCAGCTGATCTTCACCTGTTCAGGCCCTGTACGCAGGGGCAGCAACAGCAACCTACGATTTTTGCACATTTTATTCCTCCTTTAAAAATAATAAATAATACTTTTATTGCTATTTCTCCGCATCTACAGTGGGGAAAAAACAAAATCTCATGGTACAGCAGTGACACCATTGGCAAAATAAAAGAAGTGCAGTGGCTACTGGTCTCACAGAGGCTTGTGAGATTTATTCCATTATTTCAGTTTTGATACTAGTTGGGGTAAAAGACTGGTGGGGTAAACGCAACAGTGAAACTGTCTCTAGTTTGAAGGCTCTGTTGCACCATTATTGTCAGGTAAGATGTAAAAATTGAGATCCTGAGCCCTTGTGGCCATTAAAGGTCCTATGCCACTTTGAGACAGAAAAGGGGCCTGGGTTTTGCCAGTTTTGCTGAGTTTTGCCACTAACTTTAATAGGAACCTGTATTGCACTGAAGAGCAGTTAATCCCCTCCGCATCCTGATCAGATTGTAGTTTTGATGCTCTGCCTACCTAAAATTCCCCCTGCAGGCTCAGCTGGAAAAGATGTTCCTCTTCCTAAAATGATGGCTAGTGATGCAGTGCCCTGACAAACAGCCCACCGGTAGCTGCATTTTGCTGGGGGGGAAGAGGTGATCCTCAACCATAGTTTGGTGGTCTGTTGGGTTGCTTTGTGATGAAAGGTTTGAATGGGATCAGAGGGGTGGTAACGTGTAAAACCATTATCATTCTATATCATCACAGGAAACAGAATATGAACTGCAGTTGAGCCAGTGTCTGTACCAGAGCGAAGGAGTCTTCCTCCCAGAGGATAACAGGAGATTGTGTTATTTGTACTATTTTAACAAACTGTTACATGCTTCGCCATGCACAAAGCTCACAGCTACAAAGGTCTTGCGCTTAACATGACAACGAAAGCGATTTTAGTTTTCCTTTTTCCCTGCCATCAGAATGTCAAAATATGCATCTAAACCACTCACACTGACACTGCAGTGACTTCCAAGGACTGTTGGATTGTACTGGATTCGAGGGGCTGATTTCAGTACAGAGACGGGTTTAAACAATTAGAACTGCTTTATGCAATTTTAATATCCAATATTAAACCATTTAATATGTGATTTATAGAAGTGCCGTTTTTAATAGCTCTTAAAAGTGCTGTTATCCCGAACAGGATAGAATTTAGTTGTGTCCACCCACTACTGACAAAGTAAGAGCAGGACTTTGGCACAACATGTTGATGCTACATTAGAACTTTCTACCATGAAGTGCAAAACAAGTGTATGGAATGGAAACGTCTCAGTAGCAGGCACTCAAAAATGAAGGTATGTAAACTTTAAAGACAAATTAAAAAAGCAGAACTCACCCCCTTGGGCTAGCATATTACATCTAGAGTTGTTCAAATGCTTTAGAAATTGTGGCCATTTCACTGAAAAACAATTTTTTCTTTTGCAAACATTTTAGAATTTTTGAAAGTTAGAAGAAAAATTTTGCCAAAAAATTTTCACGACTTTTTCTTTGCTGTTTTTTTAACAAGCTTACAGGGGAGGTAGCTTGGCAGCATGAATCAGGCACTGGGGCTCTGGAGACTGGATTCAATTCCTGGCTTTGCTGCTGCCTTGCTGGGTGGCCTCAGGCAAGTCACTTAACCGCTCTGTGCCTCAGTTTCCCCATCTTCAAAATGGAGCTATCCTTTGACACTGATCTCTTTTGTAATGCCCCTTGAGATCTTCTAATGAAAAGTGCTATATAGAGATAGGCAATAGTATTATTATTTTATATTACAGTGATCATTTTTTAAAAAATTAAGAATTTTGGTGAAAAAAATTGTTCACTAAAACTTATCAAAAAATTTCACTGCAGGATGTGTGGGTTTTTTTGTTTTTGTTTTGTTGTTGTTTCATCTGTCTTGAATTACAACGTAATCTTGAATTAGGTGGACACATTATTTTGGCAATATAATACCAGAATTCATGTTTTGAAGCTTTCGGGGCAGGAGCTCGGGGAAGAATTCTGCTTCATGGGGAGCTCTCCCACTGCCACACCCCTTTAAGGAATGTGGCATTCTCTAGAACCTCTCCCCCTACTCCCCGTCTGTTGCTCTCATTCTGCAGTCTGATTCACAGGCTACATCCACTTCCTCCCTGCATCTTTCCACTTCCTTTTGAGTGCTGTGCATCCTCAAAAGACCAGTGATGGAGCTGTCCCTTTGTGGCAGTGTCTGGCCCTTATGGAGAACATGCAAGGGAAAGGAGAAGACGTCCTAACAGACTTTTCCCCCAGTTGTGTAACAGGGCATGAATGGAATTGCTCGCTCCCTGTGCCAGACATACAACAGTATTTCTATTTGTGTGTGGAGCACGGTTGGCAGAGCGTGGAAGGGCAAGATGAGGTGCTGTCCAACAAAAATCATCATCTTTGAATCAAAAGAAAAAAAACTCTTCAAGGTAAGAGATATGAATGCTAAAATAATTACAAACCTACTCTGAGTAAATTTGGACTGTTCCAGGCTAGTTTTCTGGTGCTGAGCTGCTAATTTGTACCCATAACACACTGGCACCCCCTTATTCACTACTGTCACATAATTAGGATATGTTTTGTACAAAGTATGCCTTGCGAGGTATCATTCTAAAAGTCTTGATCTGCTAGACATTAATGTCTCGTTGGATCATATGTGCTATCATCATATGTGAAGTTATGAAGTTTGGCTAGGTGTGTGTTACTGAAACATTTTGTGAGGTTAAAAACACCCAGAACCAGCCTTTCAGGTACAAGAGTAAAAAGGCTGAACAATGTGAATGGCTTATTGAGGAAAAGCACACAAGCACAAGGGTTACCCCAGGAACTGTGTACAGTAGAAACCTCTCAGAGATAGCACTACACAATGAGAAATGTTTGACCCAGGTCACAGCAAAAGAGCTTTTCAGGAAGTGGGAAGAAGATATACAAGGGTGAAATGATATCAAGAGGGTACCGCACTGTCCCTACAACCACACACCTGGAAACACCTGAGGAATAAAGACTGAATGGTGGGAAGTGATGGTCCCAGTCTAGAGGGATTTCTAGCCTGTGTATGAAACCCTGGGAAACCCAAGCTGCAAAAGGAGGACTTGTGGCACCTTAGAGACTAACAAATTTATTTGAGCATAAGCTTTCGTGAGCTGCAGCCACAGCTCACTTCATCGGATGCAAAGCAACAGCAGCTTGTGCCTTAAGAATCTGCCAACCCGTTTATCACTCAGGGTGAGAATTTACTAATTCATATCCTACCTATCTAATGTGTTAAGCTCAGTTTGTGTTTTTGTTTATTTACTAGGTAATCTGCTTTGATCTGTTTGCTATCACTTATAATCTATCTTTTTGTAGTTAATAAATTTATTTTATGTCTTAATCCAAACTAGTGTGTGTTTAGTGTCTGGGGAAAATCTCAGCTTGGTTACCACAAGTGTGCATGGTTCTCTTCACATTGAGGAAGAGGCGGACCGGGTATTAAACCCACATACTGGCCAGATTTGACCAGGGCAGGACAGTACTGCTCTGGGGTCCTAGGCTGGGAGGCTGGTGGTTAGGGAGCATGTAAGTGCAGCGGGGTGTGTCCCTACCTGTGTGAATGCTGGGGAAAGTGTAAGCTTGGAGGGCTTTGCAACTTGTCACAGCAGCACAGTAAGAGAGGGAGCCCAGGCTGGTGGGTCAGTGGTATCCCAGTTCCAGGTGGCACCCTGGGGAGAACCCATCACAGTACCCATGGGCATCTTTCCTTTGGAACCTTGTCTAATTGGCAGCATTTCAAATATCTGTGGTGTTTGCTAGTTAGGTTTCCAAGAACCTGACATTTCGTAGCGTTCTATGCAGCAAAGCCCTGACATGTTGTATTGGCCACATATTTTGATCAAGACTCTGATATCCCCATCAAATGACAGCCAATGATGCCCCTAGATACATTTTATGATGCCCTCTTTGATTTTCTTTTAGCCTGCCAGTGATTCATGTCAAAGGGAAAGTCGAAGACAGGAGGTTGTTAAAAACAGGTTATACTGAGTTACTAGCCAGGTAGGCTGCAGTTCTCTATTTCTGATTATCCCCAAGCCGAAATGAGGGAACTAGACATATAAGAGACGGAAGGGTTCCTCGCATACTCTTAATCTATAAATATTTAAGTAGTCCCTCCTTCCCCGCTCCTCAACAACATATGCCAGTGTCTCCTTCAGCTCATAAAAGCCAATTCCCTCCTGCTGCTTCTGAGCACCAGAAGTCTCTGAGTGGTGATTAGTGGATTACGTGCACCACAAAGACTGACTCCAATCACTTTCCCCCTGCAAATTGCTGAACCTCTATGCAGCGGCACAGTGCAGAGTGGGCTTTGTCACTGGGGCCTGGTCTTCATTATAGTCAGGAGACTTTGGGAGTTTGTTTACATGGCTGGAAACATCATCCTCGTGGGCAGCTAATCAGCCTTTCCCCAGGGTTTCTGCCCTTTGAATACTTAAGGGTAATCATCACCGGCTAACTACCCTGAAAGTGCATCTAAGCAATCTTACCAAGCCAACTGACAACAGCTTGAAGTAAATATTAGCCCTGTTACATGAAGACAAGTGCTCTCCACACAATGAGGCGGGAGCCTAGCACCACTCAATAAATCAGAGCAGCATTCTCGAAAGCTTGCCATCAGTTCTGAGCCATTAATTTTTGCTAGGTCTTTGACACAACTGTTTGAGAGCTCTATGACCGGCTCTTTCGATAAAGAGCAACTTCAGTGAAAGTGCTAGTCTAGTAACCCATTTAAGTCCTTGGCTAAACATCTAAAATAAATCATTGGAAAGCTGTGAGGCAGAAGTTCCCTTACTGTGCAATATGCTAGAATTAACCACCCCCATTCCTAAAAACGTAAGTAATCTTCCAAATCAGACTCTGAGATAATTGACAATCTGGATTTCAAAGAGGCTGTCTACGACAATTACTCTTGTAAAACAGGGCTGTGGGACTGTGCCCTTAGAGATATCAGAAGTCAAATTAGTGTGTGCATGCATGGGTGTGATTGCGTGCACACCTCTATGTATGAAATACATGTGTGTGGCAACTCTTTCTTTTTGAACTCTTAAAGTTGATATAAAATGAAAGGATTTGGAATTCCTGTTGCATGCTAAAACTGTCCTCTCTCTCATCTATAGTATTGTGATGTCAAGTCCTGCTTCTGATGGAACAGCATCACCTAGTAAATCATCAACGTAACTTTCTACAGCAAGTACTCTTACTAAAAGCGTGAACCTACAAATGCCCACTATGGGTCTGATCCTAACCTTTTCCCATAATAGGAGTCATCCCTATGCCTTCAATGGATCAATCCCTATGCCACCAGGGAAGTTGCGAGAATCTCTGGTCTCAAATAGGATCTTCATAAAAAGTACTACACCATACCTGCCAGGAAAAATTTACAGCATTTGCCATGTGTAATTTCACATAATCACAATCTTTTCCACTTGAGTCCTTCCAAACAAGTTTCCTTTAGAGTGACCAAATAACCTCTTCCTCCATCAGTGATGATGGGGAAGAGGGTGACTGGATATTAATATTCCCTTACTAATGTCCCCACGGAATAGAAAAATGCACAAACCAAGTAAAAGAAGTAATGGAGAAGATAGGTTTGCGCTACAATGCAAAGAAATGTAAAGTCATGGTAATGGGGACTATAGGGACAGAAATCAAAATTGAAGGAGAGAAACTGGAGAAGGTGGACAATTTTACATATCTTGGAAGTACCATCAGCCAAGATGGCACTAGTTCCGAGGAAATAAGAAGAAGGATCGGGAAGACAAACACTGCATTTGGAAGACTCAAAAACATCTAGCAACTCAAAAACATCTCCCTCAAGACAAAACTGAACATGTACAAAGCAATTGTTATCACCATCACAACATATAGCAGTGAGACATGGCAACTTACCAAGAAAGATATGCAAAAGCTGGATGCATTTAATCACAAATGTCTGAGAAGAGTATTGGGAATAGTATATAGAGATAGGAAGACAAATGAAGAAGTCAGAAAAATTACTGCACAAGGCACCCTTTTCACAAATAATCTACAAAAGAAGATATCAGTGGCTGGGACATGTGCTGAGAATGGAAAAAGAACGCTTACCAAATACCACCCTTGAATGGAAGCCAGAAAACACAAGCAGAAAGAGAGGAAGACCGTGAATAACATGGAAACAAACAGTTCTGAACGACATCAAGGACCTCAACATGAAATGGGAAGGTTTGGAGAGAAGGGCAGTTGACAGACAAGGATGGCAAATATGGGTAGCCCAATGTGCAGCAAAGCACGGGATGGACTAAGGTCTAATGTCCCTATTACTATAATGACACATACATCTAAGATACAACAAAGATGTTCTTCTAATGCAACTATCAATAAGAGGAAAATTGGGTAGCTTCATTAGTAAAAGAAAATCCTTAACATTCATCATTTTTCAGAACACTCCCAAGGTCAATTGTCAGGTTGCGGAGGAAAAACTGGTGTGAACGGTCTAGTGACACTAATCAAAGAAGGTCAGATTTCCAGCTGGGATAAACCAGCGTTACCAGATTTGCCCGTTACTTTGGGGTACGCTCATTTATTAGGGTCACTCTTCTGGGGGGAGGATGTTCTGTAATTCTATCAATGTCCTGCTTGTGTCACTTGTGTTCTCATACGGAGCTCTACTTCTCCTGCTGCAAGTTCCCTCCCAATGGAGCATCCTGCAGGACCTAAGTTCCCCAGGGCTGGGTTCCTCCAGCCCCAGAATCAGACAAACACACGCGTGCGTGCACACACACACACACAGTAGCAGAGCATGTCTGAGCGGACCAGGTCAATCACCACTCAAAAGCTGACCCCTTATATGCCCCTGGACTCAGCAGGCTGGGTCAAGCAGCACTTTCGAGCTGCCGCCCTCCTACGCCACAGGTTCAGCACGTCCCTATCCCCACTTTCACATTACGATTGTTCCGATAGTAACCCACTTGCTGAGCAAACCCCACGGGATTTTTGGGCGCTACAGGGATCGTTAGCTTAGGTAAGAAGAGTGTTGCTGCAGAGCAAATGGGGAAGCCAAAAACACAAAAAGAGAGAGAGAGAGAGAGAGAGAAGCAACAAGCTTAACCATAAAAGTTATTTATTGCCAGGTAATAACCATAGGGGAGCCAAACTAACAAAACAGTCACAGTATTAAATCTAGTTTAAATTTGATTACAAAAGTCAGGTTTAGAAAACTATACCTGACCACACAAGTCAGGGTTAGAAAGCTATACCTAGAGTAGAAAAACAAAAAGAGAGCGAGAGAGAGAGAGAGAGAGAGAATGTTGGATTCTCACCACTCTGTGAAGCTTGAACCGGTCGGGGTTTGTTTGCTTTAACATGTAAATAACACTCTTATTCCTTTTTCCTAGTTAATAAACCTTTAGACAGTTTATTACAGGATTAGCTACAGGCGTTGTCTTTGGTGTAAGAACTAGGGTATCAACTGATCAGGGATAAGTGACTGATCTGGAAGCAACCTGGATGTGGTGTGATTTTTGATGTAAGTGACCATTTCTCACTAAGTCCAGTTTCTCTGGATGGCAAAATAGATTGCAGAGTCTTTGGGGACTGTGACTCTAGGGTAAGACTGTTAAATGGGAACTCTTGGATCACTATGTTACTAGCCTGGTGAAGTTTAATTATAGAACATTCCACTGGTCCGGGGTGTCTGCCCAGGTAGACACTCATGGTCATGAGCCACTCCCATCTGACAACTACTATGAAACATGATCTCTCAATAATAAATATGGACCATCTTCCCAAGCAAGTGGTAATGCAAACTTCCTACCAAACTGCACCACCAATAATTATTTAATTTATTGTAATGCTTAGAGATCACATTGTACTAGGTCCCTCTACAAACATAGAACAAAAGGATGGTCCCTTCCTTCAAGAGCATACAATCTGAGTATGAAATGAATGACGACATAACATATATTAACTTTGCTGGGATTTCCAGGAAAGTTCTATTTGCCTTTAAACCCTGCTTTGATTAATCTCTGCTCCTAGATGACAAGAGGATGAGATGCTGTCTTTTCTGTCCAGGTGGTGACCTTCAAATACCACCTACCTTTCCTCCCTTTTTCATCAAAGATGGGAATTGGGGACTGAAAGGAACAATACTGGAAAGGGATCTTATTGATTTGAGACTTGATACAATTCCCATGGAAGTCAATGAAAGTTCCATTGAGTTCACTGAGAGTTGGACTGGTCCCTTAGAAAAACTGGGAGGGACTCCTCCTCATAGTTATCTCATGGAAACCTTCAGTGATTTCTCCTGATTTCTGTCAAGAAAGGTGTAAATATTGGAAAACTATATTTTAACTTTTATTTTATGCATTTATTACAGTTAGCATTAGCTGAGATATGTTATACCTGAACATCTACTGTTCTTACTCAAATTGATGATTATCACATACCATATTGCAAGAACATACATGGAAAGACACCATTTCCTCTGCTGATAGACCTGCTCATTGGGATCACAATTGCCTTTTATTGGTTCAGCTACCAGAGGTCCTCTTTTAGGACTAGATTGTGCAGCCCTTACATTGAACACAGATCGTACAGTTTTACTGAACAGTGACTCATGAGAACGGTGTCATTGAATTCAATAGCACTACTCATGTGACTATGAGCTCATCAGTGCAAAGAAAGGTTGTACAATCTAGTCCTCAGCCACTTTGTTTGTGGGGGCAAAGTTATTGAAATGTAAATCCTCCTCTGTAATCTGCTGAAGAGACTCTGGTTACCAGCCACGTGCGCAGCTCTGGATCAATCCAACCAGTTCCTTGCACCGCAAGTTTGCTCAGAATTTCTGTGTTATATGTTTTTGGATGAGGCTGCAACTGGAAAGGCACAGGAGGGAAAAGGGCCTACAGGCAATTATTAAGCTATCTAGCACTAGGTTAAGACCACATTTTAATTGGACTTTGATGAGGCAACAATATACATCAGATTCCACATCAAACTGAAAGGCTGCTTTAGGTAAATGAAACTGGTGTCTCTATAAAGACGGGTAGTTATCAAACTTGCTCCATAAGGCGCATACATTACAAATAGCAGGTAATGAAGCGTTGCCAAAAAGTAAATACTTCACACCTGTTTACATTGGTCTCTATGTACTATTGTATGTTGACTGTGATTACCATGAAAGCACCCTAAAAATACCAATAGGCCAGACTAACCCCTCCTCTGCATTAAGATATATGGGAGGGGATTTTCTTGTCCTGTCCTGTCAGGAGAATGGCTTTGCTCTATTATAGTCATGGAAAAACTGCCCCAAACCTAACAGATTCTGGAGGCAGCCCTTTACCCCCCTCTGGCCCTGGCAGTTCCCTCATCCTTGTCTCTCTGGATCATAGTCCCATTGGAGCAGTGCTAGCAGCGAATCCGCTCGGCCAAAACAGTTCCTTATGGCACTAGGACAGAGGTCCACAAATTGCAGGGCACACCTCCCTATGGGGCTGCGGAGGAATGTTCGAGGGGACATGGCTGGGGCCCGGGCCAGCACCCATGGGGGGCAGGGAGGGAGCACTATCCAGCTCTACGCCTGGCCTCAGCCCTGGCCGCCGGCCCCGTGCCTGGGGCCCCAGCTGCTGCGGGCCAAGGATCTGCTCCGAGCCCCATCCCCACCCCCCAGCCTCAGCCCCCTGACCCCTGCCCAGGTCCCCTGCTCCCAACTCTGGCTCCGGAGGGAGGGAGGTGTGGACAGGCGTAAGAGGGGGCACGAGTCAAAAAGTTTGTGGACCACTTCTCTAGGAGATGGGGGACAGGGTAGACAGAAAAGTTAATACAGCTTCAGGCTCTATTGGATTTGGCTATGGCTACACTACAGCTTAAGTCAACATAAGTTATGTCGCTCAGGGGTGTGAATGCGCGACATAACTTATGCCAACTTACGCGCCGGTGTGGACAGTGCTCTGATGGTGGGAGAAGCTCTCCTGCTGACAGAGCTACAGCCACTCCTGGTGGCTGGAGTCGTTAAGCTGACGGGAGAGCTTTCTCCCATCAGCTGAGAGTGCTACACTAGAGAGCATACAGTGACACAGCTGCATCAGTGCATGGGTAAGTTCCACAGTGCCTGGGGAGTAGGCGTTTGCCATGGTCCATTTACTCCTCTCCCAACTCACCTCATATCCATCCCCTTCCCCAATGTGGACTTCAAGGAGAGATCTCCATTGGATCCAAACAGTGGAAAGAAGGAGAGATCCATGTGTGAAGAACTGCTCCCCGTGCAGATCTAGGGGGAACAATCTGACGCAAAGAACGTGTGTGACTCACATTCACAAAAGAGCTATACATGTACTCAAAAGGAGGGCATGGCGGCAAAATGGGCAGAAATATTCCTGAAACTGGGCATCATTCCCCAACACAAAATAGCGCTCTCAAATAAATTTTGCAAGAAAGTTTCATGGTAAAAGCCCTTGACATTTTTGCACAACTCTATATTCTTGGGTCCAAATCCTGTGGCCTTTGTTCTGGTTTCATTCAGTCCTTCCCCAGCAAAGTACTAGTGAAGTGTACATCATACTTCTGCTAATATAAGCCAGTGTGCTCAAAGGCACTATAGGAAAGGCTCATTGCAGTTTGTCTGTAAGTCTCACTGAAACATACATGCATTATGAGAGTCTCACACCAAGTAACACCTTATTCTGTGAGTAGTTCCACTGAAGTCAATCAGGCATTACTAAACTGGATTCATTGTGTCAGAATCTAATCAGCACACACAAATTTTAGAATGCAAGAAGTGACAGCATTGTAAGATTTTCTTATTCACAAAGACATCTATTCTCTTGCAAAGAACAAAAAGAAAAGCAAATGCCAACACAAAACACAAAACGATGTCTAGCTGCGGACACAGAACAAAGATAATTTCTTTGGCAATGACAACTATTACTTACCTGGCCATGAGACATTCATATGCATTATTCACGACATTCAAATACTTAGCATGCTTACACACAGAAAGACACAAACATTCAGCAGTGCCTAATTAATAGCAAATGTATCTCGTCTTGTACATTTTCCTTCTGGATCCATTATCTCACAACTTTGTATTTTTAATACCCACATTCATATCTATTCTTGAGTAGAGTCAGATTTTCAGCTACAAATGAACCCTTTAATTTCATTAGTCAATTAAACAACAACATACGAACACATGGCTTCTTTAATGCTAATCAGCTTCTCATTACCACTTAATACAGTACATACCAATGTAGTAACACTGTTTATGTCATTGAGATTAACGAATGTCTCTAGAGGGTGCACGGCACAACACCACATAGGAATGCAGAGAGCTGCTATTCCACTAATTTATGCACAGTTAGTTTGATCCTGCATACACCCATCAGATGCAATTTACTAAGGGCACCTACGATGAAAGAACATCTGTGTAATGACCATCATCTTGGTCACCACCAGGGACTGAACCCAGAACCACCAGATCCAAAGCACAAGACTCACACCCTCTGGACTTGGCAAAGAGGAGGATGCATAACACACAGAGTGGGTTCTATATGCCTTGCTGATAGCTGATGTTTTCTGTGCTCTTTAGCTATATATGTTTGAGGGACACAACATGCCTCTCCCATCTAGATATTTGTTTCAGAATGATGAAAGAGAATGCAAATCCCTAGCACATAACTGCTTAGGGCTAGGTTGTAACTTGGATCACAAGTCTGCAGAGGGTAGTAAGAACCTGTTTCATACCCCTGTATCTACACCATGGGATATTTACTTGCTGCTCCCCAGAAGCAGGTGGGCAACAAGAGGTGGGAAATAAGTAAAAACCTCATCTCCACCTCCCGTCTCCTCCCCGTGGGTCAAATTGCCCATTTTATGCCAGCCGTAAATTACTGCACCTCCATCCTTCCCCTGGTCCCCCACTCCCAGGGCAGGAGGGGAGTAGGGAAGAAATCTGGCCCAGAGGGGTGTTCCTAAAGTGTCCCTAAAGCTTCTTGGGTTACCCCTGGAATAGAGCAACTTCCTCAGGGCTATCTGTAAAAGCCTTCAACCTTGTCACAAAGATATTAAGATGCCTTAAAAAGCCTTTCAGAGTGACCGAACGCAGAAAGACACAATGATAAAATGTGGCCACACAAATGAGAACCTTTTCTTTCTTTTTTATTTCATTTTCAGGCTTAACTAAATTGCAATTTAAATAACATATTGAAAGGTAAACAGCCACCTGCTCCTGCCAGATGTTCTGCAGATCTTTAGCACTACTTTATGTGTGCTAAGGTATCATGGAAAGTGGCAAACTGGACCCCAAAGGTATTTATCTCACCAGTCTCCTGACGGGCTATAAGGAGCCATTGTATTACGGGGATTCTTCATCAAAATAATAAAGACCACACTCCAATTAGTGATGTATATAAGAGCTTATAATGGGCAACATTCCTCCTTTTATTATTCCTCAGATCTGAACGTGCATAAATATGCTGAAGTATATGGTAACTACACTTTCCTCCAGAAGGAGGGCAAAGATGGATGTATAAGCATTTTATCTTTGTTCTAGCGGTACATCTTAAAAATTAGACAAGTTTTCTTTCTTCAAAATAGGCATAATATCAGAATTGAGTAAAAGTATACTCTGATATATTCATGCACGTCAAATAGTACCTTACCCTACAAGAAGTCCCCATGAAGCCATGAAGTAAGTCGCTCCTCAACTCATGAAGTAAGTTGCTCTTCAACAGGAGTAAGGGTTTCAGACCCTGCCTCATTGTTTGTATTCAGACCCTTTATACCCAGACATACCAATTGTAGCAGCGCCGTGTACCCAGTCTGACGTACGGCTAGCTGCTGCTCCCAACCTTCCAGCCTGGTTTGGTCACGGCAGCTAAGTCAATAACGAAAAAGTCCACCCTTTCCAGGGCATCCAGGACAAAACAAACACAAAACAAAGAGTCTTCACACCACCCTTAAGCTAGACCCAGCCCCTCCTTCCTGAGGGCCTATCTTCCCTCCTAAACCCTCCCTGGTTTCTATTGAGCAGCAACTCCCAGAGCTTCCTACCTGGAGTCTCCCAGCTTGCCCCAGGCTTCTGTTTGATCTCCACCCTCAGAAGGCCGGGTATGAGCTGCCTGCCATTGGGACTTTGCTCATTTCTTCATCTGGGGAGGCAAGCTAAGGTGGGGCTGGACCCATCTCACCTAAAAGGGTCAGACACCTTGTTACATCAACCCAGAAACTTTATTACATGATCTGATTTGAGAAGGTTGGGCCTCCTTTTTTATTAAGAATTCTGCTGAGCCACAAATACATGAAATTAATTTACATTGTCACCATTGTGAACTCGGGCATGTGGATCCAAAACCTTGCCCCAGCATGATCTAGCACATGTGCTAAATGGTTTAGCAAAGCCAGTGAATTAAGCCTAACATCACCTATGTAAGGCCGAGGAACATTTTTTTCCCCACGTTACAGATAGGGAAACTGAGGCACAAACAGATTAATTGATTAACAGATTAACAGCCAGCTGCAGCAGCACAGGAGCCAGCAAACAGAGCTGTAAACAGGGGAGTTTGAGTGGGAGGTCTGTTGGAGGAGAAGGTATTCTGTTGGAGGAGAAGGACTAACAGGACTTTGGTGGGAAGGCGATGACAGATACAGAGGCAGCAGTGGTAGTGACCCAAGCAGTGGAAGACACAATGAAGATGACTGGATGTAGAAGCTGTGGCATGTAACTGTGGAATGTACATGATCCTGAAGGGGGTACCTGAAAGAGTTTTGTCTGCATGACATGCCACCTGATAGGGCTGATGGAAGAGAAGATCTGAGGATTGGAGTTGCAGGTGGAAACTCTGGTTGAGTTTAGAAGGGGGTTCGAGCGGATGATGGAGCAAAGACATGAGGAGGCTGAAGGGAAAAGCTCAGACTTGCAGATGGAAGCAGGACTGAAGAACTCTGAGGGGATACTGCTGGGTGAGGAAAGTGGACAGTGGAAGCATGTGACTAAGAGAACCAGGCAGAGGAAAAGACGGGCTAGTGAAGGAGAAACAGAGCTCAGGAACAGGTTTGCAGAGTTGGAAAATGAAGAAGGGGCACAGCAGGTGGTCACTGAAGGTCAGAGGGCAAGGAAGAAAAGGAGAGCAGCTAGTCCTGTAGGAAGAGGGCAAGAGTCAATGGAGATAATAACACCAAATATGAGCCCCAGGAGGACACGGGATTGATTGCAGAGGATTGCAAGGGACAACAGGAATCGAGAGGACTTGCAGCCAGACGGAACAGGGGATAGACTGGAGAATCGCACCGTCACCAGGAAAAGGCAGGTCTACATGATTGGGGACTCCTTACTGAGAAGGATAGACAGGCCTGTAACAAGAGCTGATCCAGAGAACAGAAGGGTGTGCTGTCTGCCAGATGTTAAGATATGAGATGTGGACCTGAGGCTGAAGAGGATCCTAACGGAAGCGGGAAAGAATCCACTGATTGTCCTTCATGTGGGAACAAATGATACGGCTAGATTCTCACTGGAACGTATCAAGGGAGACTATGCCAGGCTGGGGAAGACACCTAAGGAAATAGAGGCTCAGGTGATCTTGAGTGGGATTCTACCTATTCCTAGAGAAGGGCAACAAAGGTGTGACAAGATTATGATGCTCAACAGATGGCTCAGACATTAGTGCTATAAGGAGGGCTTTGGGATGTATGGGCACTGGGAACCATTCATGGACAGAGGACTGTTCTCTCAGGATGAACTTCACCTGAGTAAGGAGGGAAATAGACTTCTAGGATGGAGGATGGGTAGGGATAGGATACAGAGGGACCTAGACAAATTAGAGGATTGGGCCAAAAGAAATCTGATGAGGTTCAACAAAGACAAGTGCAGAGTCCTGCACTTAGGACGGAAGAATCCCATGCACTGCTACAGATTAGGGACCAAATGGCTAGGCAGAAGTTCTGCAGAAAAGGACCTATGGGTTACAGTGAATGAGAAGCTGGATATGAGTCAGCAGTGTGCCCTTGTTGCCAAGAAAGCCAATGGCATATTGGGCTATATTAGTAGGAGCATTGCCAGCAGATCAAGGGACATGATTGTTCCCTTCTATTTGACATTGGTGAGGCCTCATCTGGAGTACTGTGTCCAGTTTTGGGCCCCACACTACAAGAAGGATGTGGAAAAATTGTAAAGCGTCCAGCGGAGGGCAACAAAAATGATTAGGGGACTGGAACACATGACTTATGAGGGGAGGCTGAGGGAACTGGGATTGTTTAGTCTGCAGAAAAGAAGAATATGGGGGGATTTGACAGCTGCTTTCAACTACCTGAAAGGGGGTTCCAAAGAGGATGGATCTAGACTATTCTCAGTGGTAGCAGATGACAGAACAAGGAGTAATGGTCTCAAGTTGCAGTGCGGGAGGTTTAGGTTGGATATTAGGAAAAACTTTTTTACAAGGAGGATGGTGAAGCACTGGAATGCGTTACCTAGGGAGATGGTGGAATCTCCTTCCTCAGAAGTTTTTAAGATCAGGTTTGACAAAGCCCTGGCTGGGATGATTTAGTTGGGGACTGGTCCTGCTTTGAGCAGGCGGTTGGACTAGTTGACCTCCCGAGGTCCCTTCCAATCCCGATATTCTATTCTATGATTCTATGATGGCACAACTGATCAAAAGGGCTTTAAACTAGGAATTTGGGGGAGATGGTTGGGAGATGTCCAGGTAATCTCCAAGCCAGATTTTAACATTGAGAGGGAAGAAAACAAAGTAAGAAAGGATACAGCCGTGGGTAGGAGAATGGACATAAGGAGGAAGGGCAGTGTACATACCAGTCTAATAGGTGATACTGGCAGTAGAATGTCTGTGCCTAATCGGGTAAAGAATGTGAGCGAGGCCAAACAGCAAAAATTAAGATGTTTGTACACTAATGTGAGGAGCCTCGGTAACAAAATAGAGGAACTAGAGCTACTGGTGCAGGAAGTGAAACCAGATATTATAGGGATAGCAGAAACATGGTGGAATAGTAGTCATGACTGGACTACAGCTATTGAAGGGTATGTGCCATTTAGGAAAGACAGAAATAAAGGCAAAGGTGGTGGAGTAGCATTGTATATCAATGAGGAGGTAGACTGTAAAGAAATAAGAAGTGATGGAATGGATAAGAAAGAGTCTGTCTGGGCAAAAATCACATTGGGGAAGAAAGCTACTAGAGCCTCAGGTGTGCTATAGACTGCCGGGATCCGAACTGAATATGGATAGAGACCTCTTTAATGTTTTCAGTGAAGTAAATACTAATGGGAATTGTGTGATCATGGGAGACTTTAACGTCCCAGATATAGACTGGAGGAAAAGTGCTAGTAATAATAATAGGGCTCAGATTTCCTGGATGCAATAACTGATGGATTCCTTCACCAAGTAGTTGCTGAACCAACAAGAGGGGATGCCATTTTAGATTTGGTTTTGGTGAGTAGTGAGGACCTCATAGAAGAAACGGTTGTAGGGGACAACCTTGGTTCAAGCAATCATGAGCTAATTCAGTTCTAACTAAATGGAAGGATAAACAAAAATAGATCTGTGACTAGGGTTTTTGATTTCAAAAGGGCTAACTTTAAAAAATTAAGGAAATTTTTAGTTAGGGAAGTGGATTGGACTGAAGAACTTGTGGATCTAAAGGTGGAGAGGGCCTGGAATTACTTCAAGTCAAAGTTGCAGAAACTATCAGAAGTCTGCATCCCAAGAAAGGGGAATAAATTCATAGGCAGGAGTTGTAGACCAAGCTGGATGAGCAAGCACCTTAGAGAGGTGATTAAGAAAAAGCAGAAAGCCTACAAGAGGTGGAAGATGGGCAGGATTAGCAAGGAAAGCTACCTTATTGAGGTCAGAACATGTAGGAATAAAGTGAAAAAGGCCAAGAGCCATGTAGAGTTGGACCTTGCAAAGGGAATTAAAACCAACAGTAAAAGGTTCTATAGCCATATAAATAAGAAGAAAACAAAGAAAGAAGAAGTGGGACTGCTAAACACTGAGGATGGAGTGGAGATCAAGGATAATCTAGGCATGGCCCAATATCTAAACAAATACTTTGCCTCAGTTTTTAATGAGGAGCTTAGGGATAATGGTAGGACGACAAATGGGAAGGAGGATATGGAGGTAGATATTACCACATCTGAGGTAGAAGCCAAACCTGAACAGCTTAATGGGACTAAATGTGGGGGAGCAGATAATCTTCATCCAAGAATATTAAAGGAACTGGCACATGAAATTGCAAGCCCATTAGCAAAAATTTTTAATGAATCTGTAAATTCAGGGGTTGTACCATATGGCTGGAGAATTGCGAACATAGTTCCTATTTTTAAGAAAGGAAAAAAAGTGATCCAGGTAACTACAGGCCTGTTAGTTTGACATCTGTAGTATGCAAGGTCTTGGAAAAAAATTTTGAAGGAGAAAGTAGTTAAGGACATTGAGATCAATGGTAATTGCGACAAAATACAACATGGTTTTACAAAAGGTAGATCGTGTCAAACCAGCTTGATCTCTTTCTTTGAGAAGGTAACCGATTTTTTAGGCAAAGGAAACGCAGTGGACCTAATTTACCTCAATTTCAGTAAGGCATTTGATATGGTTGCACATGGGGAATTATTCACTAACTTGGAAAAGATGGGGATCAATATGAAAATTGAAAGGTGGATAAGGAACTGGTTAAAGGGGAGACTACAACGGGTCACACTGAAAAGTGAACTGTCAGGCTGGAAGGATGGTACTAGTGGAGTTCCTCAGGGATCGGTTTTGGGACCAATCTTATTTAATCTCTTTATTACTGACCTTGACACAAAAAGCGGGAATGTGCTAATAAAGTTTGCGGATGACACAAAGCTGGGAGGTATAGCCAATATAGAGAAGGACCGGGATATCATAGAGGAAGATCTGGATGACCTTGTAAACTGGAAAAAGAAAAGGAGGACTTGTGGCACCTTAGAGACTAACAAATTTATTTGAGCATAAGCTTTCGTGAGCTACAGCTCACTTCATCGGATGCATTCAGTGGAAAATACAGTGGGGAGATTTATATACACAGAGAACATGAAACAATGGGTGTTACCATACACACTGTAACGAGAGTGATCACTTAAGGTGAGCTATTACCAGCATGAGAGCAGGGGGGTGGGGGGAAACCTTTTGTAGTGATAATCAAGGTGGGCCATTTCCAGCAGTTGACAAGAACGTCTGAGGAACAGTGGGGGGTGGGGAGGGGATAAACTATTTCCCCATGTTTATTTCCACCCCCACCCCCCACTGTGTGTATGGTAACACCCATTGTTTCATGTTCTCTATGTATATAAATCTCCCCACTGTATTTTGCACTGAATGCATCCGATGAAGTGAGCTTTAGCTCATGAAAGCTTATGTTCAAATAAATTTGTTAGTCTCTAAGGTGCCACAAGTACTCCTTTTCTTTTTGCGAATACAGACTAACACGGCTGCTACTCTGAAACTTGTAAACTGGAGTAATAGTAATAGGATGAAATTTAATACTGAAAAGTGCAAGGTCATGCATTTAGGGATTAATAACGAGAATTTTTGTTATAAGCTGGGGACGCATCACTTGGAAGTAACAGAGGAGGAGAAGGACCTCGGAGTATTGGTTGATCATAGGACGACTATGAGCCGCCAACGTGATATGTCCGTGAAAAAAGCTAATGCGGTCTTGGGATGCATCAGGCAAGGTATTTCCAGTAGAGATAAGAAGGTGTTAGTACCATTATACAAGGCACTGGTGAGACCTCATCTGGAATATTGTGTGCAGTTCTGGTCTCCCATGTTTAAGAAAGATGAATTCAAACTGGAACAGGTTCAGAGAAGGGCTATTAGGATGATCCAAGGAATGGATAGTTCACTTGGGGCTTCCTGGCCCCTCTCTTTTATAGTCTTATGAGAGGAGACTCAAGGAGCTTGGCTTGTTTAGCCTAACCAAAAGAAGGTTGAGGGGAGATATGATTGCTCTCTATAAATATATCAGAGGGATAAATACCAGAGAGGGAGAGGAATTATTTAAGCTCAGTACCAATGTGGACACAAGAACAAATGGATATAAACTGGTTTTCGGGAAGTTTAGACTTGAAATTAGATGAAGGTTTCTAACCATCAGAGGAGTGAAGTTTTGGAACAGTCTTCCAAGGGAAGCAGTGGGGGCAAAAGACATATCTGGCTTCTAGACTAAGCTTGATAAGTTTATGGAAGGGATAGGATATGATGGGATAGCCTAATTCTGGCAATTAATTGATCTTTGACTATTAGCGGTAGATATGTCCAATGGCTTGTGATGGGATGTTTGATGGGGTGGGATCTGAGTTATTACGGAGAATTCTTCCCTGGGTGTCTGGCTGGTGAGTCTTGCCCACATGCTCAGGGTTTAGCTGATCACCATATTTGGGGTCGGGAAGGAATTTTCCTCCAGGGCAGATTGGCAGAGGCCCTGGGGGTTTTTCGCCTTCCTCTGCAGCGTGAGGCACGGGTTACTTGCTGGAGGATTCTCTGCACCTCAAAGTCCTTAAACCACGATTTGAGGACTTCAATAGCTCAGACATAGGTGAGAGGTTTTTCGCAGGAGTGGGTGGGTGAGATTCTGTGGCCTGCGTTGTGCAGGAGGTCAGACTAGAAGATCAGAATGGTCCCTTCTGACCTTAAAGTCTATAGTTCTATGATGTGTCCAAGTATACACAGCAAACCTGAGGCAGAGCTGGGAACAGAACCAAGGGCTAATCTTTTCCAAAATATGAGCTTAAAATTAGGCTTCTGCCTCATATTAAGGCAACCTAAATAAAAGGCCTGATTTTCAAAAGGTGCTGAGCACCCAGCAGTTCCCACTGACTTCAGTAGGACTTTTGGTCACAAGTCCTTTAGGTGCTTTTGAAAACTCCATCCTCACATGTCTAAATAGGGACTTAGGAAAAATATGTTGCTTAGATTTCCTGACTCCCGGTACTATGCTTTAACCATAAGACTATTCTTTCTCTCTAGGTGCACAATCCAGCTCCCAATGAAGTCAACTGGAGTCTCTCCCATTAATTTCAGTAGGAGCTGGGTTGAGCCCTAGTAAGTGTGAACTGGTGGAACAGACTGTCCTTTGCCTACCTAGATTCTCTCTCCGGAGCTTTATTCTTCAGGTTGAAAGTACAGAGCAGACAACAGAAAAATGGAAGGGAAAACAGGGTTTTACATAAAACTACAAAAACAAACAGAAAGAGCCAAACTCACGCTACAATCCATCCCTCTTACAACTGAGTATGGAGCTCTTTCTGCTTCCTAATGCACTTCTCAGATAATTGCAAATAATAATAATCATAACTGTCTCATTGTTCCCTTGTGTTCCTCTGTCTGACATCATGTCTCATCTCTGGTCTTAGATTGGAAGCATTCTTGGGCAGGGCCATCTTTTTGTTCTGTGTTTGTACAGCACTTAGAACAACCGGCTCCTGATCTGTGACTTGGGCTGCTAGGTGCTAATGCAATACAAACAATAAACCACCATCATTCATGTTAAAATTTGGAAAATGTTCGAGATTTGCAAACAATTTTGAGAATACCTGGAATCCCTCTGAACACTTGTGAGCAACAAACAACATAATCTCACAAGTAACAGCTTACGCAACTTGCTGCTTCCATTCATTAAAATAGTCACAAATCGCTTTTCGTATGATTTGATTAGCTGTAAGGAGCTAACTCCCATTCTGCTGGTAAGCAGATGCGGCATCTACACCCTGCATCAGGCGCAGAGAAAGGTGCATGCAAAGTAATAAAAGATTTTTAAAAAAAAAGTGGAGAGGGAAGATAAACAAGTGAAGATAAGAGAAAATTAGAATTCATCATTATGTAGCACATTCATTCATGGTCATGCAGCCAGCCTTCAAATCCCCCCTTGTGTGTGTCAAAATGCTGCTGCCACATTGCAGGAGACAATTCTCCTCATGAAACTGGAGATCACCCATCCACTTCAATGCTGGCCACCCGGAAAACCCTCCAGGAGATCACTACGTTTTCTCAATCTCTATGGGTCCATTAGCTACTGTGATAAAAGAGAGGAAACTCAGGGTACATAAGAGCGCTGAAGTTTCATTTCTCCTGTCCCCTCAGGCTGATTGTAGAGCCCATCTGCCTCAGATTTCCTCAACTGCATAGAGATCCACCATGTATATAATGAAATAGCTAATAACCTAAAAAAGGCCTGTCAGAACACAAGTGACTGTCAATTTATACAGAATTTTCCCACAAGTAACATTTTCTTTATGAAATGGAGTGAAATGTCAGAGGCCAAACACTCTGCATTTTTTACTTACTGCAATTTAACATCTTAGCAAATGAGGTTTTTTTCTGCTTATGGGCCTAAGAGAGGAAGGATGATCTTGTGGCTACCGCATGAGTCTGGGAAGCCAGAATGGCTATTCAATACTCATCATTACTTGTGTGTGTTTGTTTGTGTGTGTGTGTGTGTGTGTGTGTTATTCTTTCAGTGTATAATTTCCTATCTTTACAATGAGGGTAATGCTACCTCCTAATTCACAGGGATGCTGTGAGGATAAATCCATTAATGCTCTTACTACCATTTAAGTATGCAGATGATCACTCAAAAATAAACCAGCTGAGAATGGTACCCAGGAAGCATCTGCTCTTAACACAGCAAATACTACACTGGACAAGACCTGAGCTCCATCTACTCCAGTATGCTATCTCTCACAGTGGCCAGTCCCAGATGTTTCAGAGGACGGTGCAAGAAATCCCACAGTAGGCAGATGGGGGAGAATCAGTCCCAAGAAGATCTCATCCTAATTCTGAATACTTAACAATTAGCTTCAGACCTGAAATGTGAGGTTTAACATCACTTCCAGAAGAAATTTATTAGAAATAGCTATTAGAATTCTGCATATTCTTCTTGTCCAAACTGTAATTGATCCTTGTAAGTTTCTGGACTCAACCACACCTTGTGGCAAACATACATTTCTTAAATTCTTTTAAAATTTCTTTCATGAGATGTAAATCAGTGAGATCTATCATAGCAGGAGATACTAATCCAAATAATGTCCTACTGTACTGTCAAGACACAGGAACAGATCCTGCTCCCATTGTAGTCAATGCCAAAACTCCCACTGACTCCTATGGAAGCAGAATAAGGCTCATAAACAGAGAGGTAATAAACGTCATTCAGTACTCACTTTGAGAGTCAATCAGTAGCACAACCTATACCTATACAAAGCAAAAAAAAGGGCAGAAAGACAAAGGATTTAATAGCTTTGAGGGAGTACAATGCTTGGAAAAACTGCAGTAATGTTTCAACTTTTCTTTTAAATAATCACGCTGAACATTGTTTTGTCAGACAGCTATAACCAAATAGTCCTCATGACAACCTGTAAGGTAGGTATTTTTATTAGAGCTAGTTGGAAAATTCCAAATTATTGTTTGCTGGAAGTTCCAAAAAAAGTTTTGTTTTTGTTCTTAATTTCCTGTGATTTTTTGTGTGTGATAAAAAACAGAAATCAAAAACTGAAAAACTCTTGATTTTCAAACAACAATTTTCACTAAAAAAAAAAAAACCTTTGGATTTTGATAAAAAAAAATTGGTTTTCAAAAGCCAGAAATGTTTGCTAAAAACTGAAAATGTTGGGGGAGGGATGTTATTTCTGCTTTTTTGTTGAAAAAATGGAAAATTCTTACCATAACAAAAATTTTCCATGAAGATTGACACTTTGATGAAAGAAATGTGTTTTGATCCAAAGCTCTCTTTCATAAAAAATAAAAACATTTTGTTCATTATACAGAATAGAAAACCAAGGCTCAGAGAGGTTAAGTGACTTCCCCACGTCCACACAGCAAGTCAGCGTCAGAGCTGAGGTTCCAATTCCAGAGACTCCCAACCTCATTTATTTTCCTCTAAAGCATTTTCTCTCTCAGTTCCTATCTGAGACTTTGTGACTGTATTTTCAATTGATGCTGAAGATCTCCAGTATGCTGCACAAACAATATTTTCCACATGAGAAGAAGACATGGCCCTGGCAGGATGCAGAAACAGTGCTAATTCATGAATTACAGGGAGTACCTGTTAGATCAGTTCTTGATTAGGAATGGGTGAAAAAAAATTATGGATCCAAACCTTCCCCCATCCTTTGAAACAAACCATTATTTAAGTTGGGAAAAGTGCTGTTCAACTTTTTCTCCTGCTCACACTTGTGCTCTTGGGATCCAATCAACAATAGAAGCTATTCATATCATTTTTCTGGCTCAAATGGAATGAGGAAACACCAGAAATCTTAATAAGAAAACTTGATTTCAGGAGATATCCTGTCCCTGCTCCAAATGGTTAATGATCTCAAACAGTCTTACAATCTACACCTTTTAAAAGCTTAGATTCTTTTCTCATCTTTTGCCCAGAAATCCTGCTTTTGAGTCCTGGGCATGCCTATATGGAGACACATTTTAGTACATCTGTAGCATTAACTAATGAGATAGGCAAAATGTGAGTCTCCCCTGATTACATACATACAGAAATATCAAAAAAATTGTATCCACCTTTTTTTCTTTCAGTGATTTTCACTACTGATGCTGATGCCAGGCAAAGAGCAAGCTGGCACTCAGGAAATGAGATTCCCACATAGTTCTGCTAATGAATCTCAGTCTGATCTGCAAGACACTTCTCTTCCATTAAGAGGCCCCTCCTAAGGGGAAAAAAAATCAGTCAGTATATATGGCAGATAATGTGGCTATGCACAACTATCCACAAAGGACTAAGCTGCACTTAAACCAGATTTATGTCGCATATGACCAAGTACAACTGATTTGGACTCATGTCTC
Organism: Eretmochelys imbricata; assembly: GCF_965152235.1. Taxonomy (NCBI): domain Eukaryota; kingdom Metazoa; phylum Chordata; order Testudines; family Cheloniidae; genus Eretmochelys; species Eretmochelys imbricata. Next base: position 18,514,675 of record NC_135575.1, on the reverse strand, counting down.
CAGGTATGCATTGACAGACTATTATCTGACTGCAACATGTAACCTGTCCTAGCTCCTTTGTTAAATGCAAAATATCTCAGTTCTCATTCCAGTCTAAAAACAATAACATTGTGCAGGTGTCGCTCAATGCCTAGTTTGGGTGGAAGAACTTTCATTGCCAGTGATGATGCACAAGAAGGAAAGAATTCTACTTTGCTCTCAGACCAAGTTTGCAGGGCTGGCCATAAGAAACCCCCCAACCTCCAATTCTACTTGTAAACTGAGCACATTTGATACCGAAATCTGAAAAACACAATAAATATGCAATACCATTCTGCCTTTTTTTTTTTTAACAAAGCTGCTCTTCAGACTGGAGCAGCTCTTTACTTTATCTTGTTCCAGACACTGAACAGTCTTGATCTAAATCCACAGTACTTTAGCAAACGCATTTTGCTTTAGAAAAGTCCATAAAACCTTTCTTGAAAGGGAACTTTGCTATTTAAAATGATCAGCCACCCATCGATGTTAATCTTTAAGTGAAGGGCCTTCACTTTCCAAAAGCAGCTTTCCATATACTGCACAGATGTCACAGATTCAGGGAACCTGCAAAGACTCTATTGTTCAGGGAAAGGGAAAGGGGAAAACAAACTTGCTTCCATAACTTCATGGAATGATGCTGTGGGCCAATTTCAGCCCTGATGTAATGCCAATGATTTTAGTCCAACTGATACAAGGCCAGTGGAGAAGGAAAGCAGTTATACCACGGATGACTTTGATATCATGAGTCTAATCCAATGCCCACTGACGTCAATGGAAAGACTCCCACTGACTTAAATGAGCTTGGAATTGAGCCACAGTGCACAATACAAGTAACTACTCAAAGATTTTCTTTCTTTCCTTCTCTCTCTCTTTCTCCCATTTAATGTGCTTGCCTGCCAGTCAGGAAAGAAAGATGGAACTAAGCGCCGCAGATTAAAGGGCAAAGGGAGGAGAGGGAATCAGAAAAGTCATTCACTCTCCCAGTGGAAGAGAAGCACGTCTGCTCACAAAGGCAGTGACAAATGGCATGGTTAAGGCTTTCAAACAAATATATATATCTCAATAAGACGGTGTGAGCAAGTACATCTCCCACACACTACTTTTTTCTAAGGAAGCATCCAATGCCACTTGCCATGATAACTAAATTTATTATTAACTGTGTATTTCATGATGTTAGTGACAATATGTTAATGTGATTTTTCACGTCCTCCTGCAGTGAACAGATGGCTCCTTTTACTTTACTTTCCACATCAAGTGTGATTATTTCTTGGTGCCAAAAGCCACCTGCCGCTCCTCGGTCTCCAGTCTAATTTTTTATGTTGGTAAAACACAGCAGGACTTGTTATCAGTTGGATGGCATCTTAATAAAAGGAGACATGCCAACATATTGACATCATGTTCAAGGGGAAATTTTCGCCCCTGTTCCTGCCCCTCCCCCACTCAAAAATATATTTTTTAAAAATACCCATAAAAACAGACCATACCAGTTTCAAGATGCTCCAGTACAAATTTTGGGCCCAATGCCAAGATGCAGAGTTGGCCTCCTTTTGTTCCCGCACCAAGCACCTCACTCAGGGCTCTGATCTCTCGTCCTGTGTAATGATAATTAGTCATAACATATTCAGAAGTCAAATGTAAGCAGGAATACATTAACATTGAGATCAGTGCTGGGATCATTTTCATTGGGAAAATGACAAAGAAGGACACAAAAATTAAAATACGGGATGTGGATTCACAGTATCACTTTCAAATACATGAAGGGTAAACTCATTTGTTTGTCAGTCACGAGCTGGCACTCAGCAGACAGCTGTGGTTTACAATAAACAAACAATAGGAGCCTGATAAGCCACTGTCGCCGATTTCAATTTTTCTTCACCTTGTTGGAAACAAAGAAGGACAACGATTTAGGCCAAAGCCATCAAAAGCGGGAGCCTAAAGTTAGGCTCATAACTCCATATTTAGGCATCTAAATAATTGGCCTAATTTTGAAAAGTCCTGAGCATCCAGTATCTCCGATTGACATTTAGGAGCAGCTGGATGCTCAGCAATTTTGAAATTCAGGGTGGGTTTTTCAAAATACGCCTACGTAATTTAGACACACAAGTCTCACTGAAAGCTAACGGGACTTGTGGTCCTAGCTGACAGAGACACATTTGAAAATCCCACCTCGGGTTCTTTATGTGGGTGCTTAAATATGACTTACGAGGCTAACTTTATACATCCATATTTGAATATCTTGGGTTTCGGCTACGAACGACATGAGATAAAGTCTGTCCAGGAGACAGCATAAGTCTAATATTTTCTTCAATAGTCATTTGCTCCTGTGTCATGTTAGAGAAGAAAATGAAAACACCACTAGTGAGATTTCATTATTTCAAAATTTGTACTCTTGGTTAAAACTTTATTTATTCGTTTTAGTTACAGAGGGGCTCATGCCAAACCCCTGAATCTGAAAGCCCCTGCACTTAAGGAAAAGTTGAGTACTAGGCTTACTGACCAACTACTTCAATAAGCAGACTAACAAGTCTAACGAACAGCCTGTAGTGTTACAAATATGGAGCATAGCTTTGCTGGTGCTGGTGTTGTGGGAATGAGATGTCAGGAGGGGCAATAATTTTTATTTAAATATGTAAAGAAAATATCATAGGTACGTACATTGCTTTTTTGTATAGAGGATCCCTTCAAAACAATTTCTCCAAGTGTGAAAGTCTCTCTTTAATAGCAAACTTGAGCCTGATCCAAAGTCCACTGACATCAATGAGAGTCTTTCCAATCAATTCCTGGGGCTGTGGATTACACCTTATCTCAGGTATTGTTTTTAAGAGAAAGTCATGGTCCACAGGATTTTGAGACAGGATATTTCTGAGTTCCAGTTGTCTCTGATACTGATTTCCTTTGTGGCCTTGAGCAAGACATTTTATCTCCTATCCTCCTTCCCATCTGTAATATGGTCAATAGATATTTTTTTAAGCCTCCTTGCTTTATTACAGAAGTATTTTATTTGTATGAAAGAAATGAAGGCAGGCTGTGATTGCCAAGATGATCTCATGTACTTCTGACCTTCTTTAGGTCTTGAGACCTCTCTTTGCAGACTCATAAATATCCTCTAAGTAAAGAGCCTTAAATCAAATACTAAATTCTCAAGCAACATTTTTATTACTTTGCCTATTTGTACACTTTGAGTGTTATTGATGAAAATATTTTCCTCAATTTGTGTGTGCATGGTGAAATCGATGTTTACCGACATTTACCAATTTAATCTTTCCAAGCCTAACTGTAGATAACACTGTGGGATCTTATCTCCCATGCTGCTCAAGGCCAAAGCTGGCTAGAAATTGCAGAGGGAGCGGGGGAGTATGTTGTAAAAATTTTCGAAGAAAAAACATTTCTATTTTCCCTTGTTTAAAAAAGAAAAAAAAGTTTCCAACCACCTCTGCTCAACATATTCATGAAGCCTCTGGATAAGAACTCTCTTAAATATTCTGTGTGCAACATCAGATGATAGATATTATAGTATTTTAGAGCTGAGTGATGTTTTTGTTTTTTTTGTTTTGACAAATAATGGCTGTTCAAAGGAAACAAAATCTTTTCCGTGGGTTTTTTTTTTTTTTTTTGGTTAATCGAAATGAATGAGGGGGCAGGAAAGAAGAGAAAAGGTAACTCAGAAAGCTGGGCTTTTCTATTTTTGAGAAATGAAATGAAATCTTTCAATATGAAAGGAAATGAAAATCATTTCGCTTCATTCCATTTTCAGGAAATGTTCCATGAAAATTTTCAAACATGAATCAAACCCATCACTTTTTGACCAGGCCTACTGTATATGTGGAGGGGTTTGGGTTTGTTTCTCCCCCCGCCCCCACTCTCTCCCCCCATTGACACTACAAATTTGGTCTGTTGCCTGAAAGAATGTTAGGACACTATTGAAGGCTGAATGTATCAGAGCTGCCTCATCCTCAACCCTGGGGAAATAGAAGTCTTTTTGCTGGGTAACAGTCATCAGCATGGGAAGTCTCACTCCCTTGTAATCCAGCTTGCTGAGGGGACTGATGAATCTGGTGTAAAACCCTGATGTCACTTCTGACATGCCTTTTCCATGGAAAAGCAGGGCTGAGATGAGCTGACTTTCCCCTCCCCGCCAACTGGGCAATTTGTACAGGCTACACTCTTATTTATCCCATAATGAACTCACAACAAAAACACACACCTTCATAACCATAAGGCATGATGATTGTAATTCCTTCTTTATATGGCTCACAGCAGGACTTCATCATTTGCAGCTTGTTCAGAAGGCAGCAGTATGTCTGCTTATTGGTTCAAACAGCTGAGAGCGTATTACACGCTTCCTATGTTCTTGACATTGGTTTCCCATTCAGTGGAAAATATATGCTAGCACTGTTCTTTTATAAAGCCCTGGTTGGTGTTAGCCTTTGCTGTAGTTGAGCCTTGTTTTGATGTGTATCTGGGTATACTGAAACAAAAGTCTGTGAAATCCTTTTGGTATTTCCTCCTTCCCAGGAAGTATTCTAATTCTACAGCGGACCATAATGAGAGGTCACATGTATCATGGGTTGTAAGGAAACGTCTAGCAGTTGAGCTGCAACATTCTGGGAGATTGCACAGAGGAAAAGAAAGGCTTTTAAGGTGGGATTTTGAAAAAGCATCTAAAGGACTTAGGAAGCCAAACCCCATTATTTTCAAAGGGACGTCTGTTCCTAATGCCCGTAAGCCTTTTTGAAAATCCAGCCTTTAGTTCATTTATTTGTTTCAAGGCCTTAATATATATAATAAATATATAAAAAGGCTATCCAGAGCCCTTTGCTACTTGGTTAGCGGGAACACTGAGCCAATAAATCTGGACTCTGTTTCATTTCTGCTTTGCACCTCACATCTGAGACCCTGATCTAGCAAAGCACTTAAAAATGCATTTAACTTTAAGCACACAAATAATCCCATTCAAGTAAACAGTGCTATTTACTTACTTAAAATTAAATGTTTAAGGCCTTTGCTAGATTGGGATCCAAGTCAATGCATGATCACACTGGTAAGCCTTAGGATGTGCATCTTGCTCGTCCCTGCAATCTCTCTGGGTCCATTTTGAACAGGTGTTTGAAGGCTTAAGCCCTAGGTTTTTATTGTATTTTAATTTGTTTTCATTCTGTTGCACTGTGCCCTTAGTGTCTTGCAGTCAACTATACATTGCAGTATTTCCATAAGTTAATTGCAATAAAAATAGTTAGTTTGCATTCTGTGAGTATTATACAGTTGAAAAGTCCTATTCATAGTCACCTGAATTAAAAAGAGAATTATTTCATCTTTGATCACAACTCTGTGTGTGCACGCACACGTGTGTGTGTGTGTGTGTGTGTGTGTGTGTTTGCTTTGCAAAAAGAGTAATAGATTTTAAGGACCGAAAGTACCATTATGATGATGTAGTCTGACCTCCAGAGATTCCTGCATGCAGTCCAAGAATGGGTGGTGGAACTCCAGCAACTCCAGAAAGGCAGTCTAGACTGACCACATTCTTTGTTAATTAAATAACACGTTCAAAGCCACATAGCAAACGAGGGTCAGAAGCAAGACTTGAGTCCATGTCCCTTCCCAGTTCTACCTCTAATTCACTCGCTCACAGAGCTCCCTGTAGCATGTGTTCACTGGCAAGAACCTCTGAGGAAGCAGTGAATTTATATGAATGGATATTTACCAAAAAATGAATTTTGAAGTCTTACATGTGAAGATTTGCACAAGAAACCTCATTCTAAGAATTATGCTTATCTCCTCGGGGGGGTATAAAACTTTTATTTTTTATTATACGCTTATCTGTATGGTGGTAGCACCTAGGAGCCCCACCCACTGACCAGTCTCCCATTCTGCAAAGCAATTAAGCACATGCTTAAACTAAACTAAATATGTGAGTAGTTCCATTAAATTAAATGGGATTGCTCATGTCCTTAAAATTAGGTATCTGCTTCAGTAACTTGCTGATTTAAGACCTGATCCAAAGCTCATTAATGTCAATGGACAGATTCCTATACACTGCAGTGGACTCTAGATCAAGCCCTTGGAGCCTAAGGGTTCAATCCTAAACTGGTAGGTGCTGAGCACTCCTCTGAGGTGCTGAGGGCCCTCAACTCACAAGAAGGAATCTCTCCATTGATTTTAATAGGAGTCCAGACAGAGATGCAAACTCCATATTGACGTAAGCATGTGCAATTCAACTAGAAGTCAACTCAGTTCTATCCACTTTCACTTGAGCTGAACTTGACTTATATCCTTTATATTTCATTTTGTATTCTGAGTTCTGGGAGTCAAATGCTGCTTGGAGAAGAACCTCAGCTTGCAGCTGGGTTTTTTTGTGTGTATTTTCATCGCCTGCAGTGGCTGATTTTGCAAACTACACCACACTCTGGGCCCACACGCCTTTGAGGGTAGGAGTAAGCCCTTCATTAGAAGTCATTTCGGTGGCTGGAATGTAGTCTCTCTCCCAATAATGTCTAGTATCATTTAAAACAAATTAATATTTCATTTCGTGCTTAGGTGATAATTCTCAGCATGGCACACATTACAAATGACCTTAAAGATGGACATGCAACAAACATCATTAGCAAATCAGAAAAATCCAAAAACCCCTTTAGACCTAAATCTTCCACCCTCTTTCTTTGGCTATTGGAACCTCATTTTCATAATTTAATTAATCTGATATTGGTAAATTACAGCACTTTCCCCTTAGGCTACTAGATAGTCTCTGTATATTCTATTATAAAATTGGTTCATTCATAATTTCTCTATATTGCCACTAAGCAGAACTACCTGGTTAAATTATGATGATGGTGCCTCATTACACGCACATTCTGAGACACTAAGTCATCATTTAATGTCACGAGTGTGCACTGTGTTCAAGCACACTGGGTTGCTAGACAGAATAATGCTCTTTTTTGTGCCGCTTTCCAGGAATGCACTTTCAAATTAAAATGAGTCAAACCTGGTAGATACAGATTGTCCAGGAGGGGGTTGGGTGCAGGGGGAGAGGTTTGGAAATAGTTAAGGTACAGGCATTGGAACGCAGTCGGAGACCAGAGCTTACTAGTTTAACTGAAGGACAAGTACAAATCTCATTAGGGAACTTCCACAGGAGCCAAGAAGAGTCTTTGGTTTCACCTACAGGCACAAAACAATAAGCTATTACGCTCTTTTTCTTCTAGAAAGTAAATGTTACAAGGAAGACAACTAAATAAGTCAGCCTTTACGAGGATCAGGCTCCTTTGAATCCCCAACTATCTGTTTTGGCAAGGTTTCTGATGCTTGCGTTATCACTTTGATATTAATACCCCTAATCCCCTGGGAGTAAGCTATTGTTTGACTCGGAGTAAGCCCTTTCCCTCAATATATGAGGCTAAATGTTAAATTAAACAGTCCTCCATCTAGGTAGAACATTATGCAGCAACTGTATGAGTGTTAGATATAGACAATTTGCTTCTTTTTTTTTTTCTTTTTTTAATCATGCAGTCTAATAAGATCTCCAGGAGTAATCTCCCTACCAAAGTCTAAAGCAAATACGATCACATCTAGTCAGTCACCTACTTTAACCTCCCATCGAAATTACAGCCACACAATCTTTTCTGATTGTTTCAATCAAAACAAAATGAATAAACTTAACCCAGAGAATATTTAACTATCCACTGGAGTTTCCCGTAAAACCTTCACAATGTGATTTATCTGAACACTGGTGAAATTGCCTGCAATGCCTGGCCTCTGTGTTTAGCATACAATACAGTTCATTATTATCCCACCAGCTCTGGCCAAGCAACTCAATAAAAAAAAAATTAAAAAAAAGGAAAAGAAAATAAAGATTCTAATCTTAGATGGGGAGGGAAAGCGGGAGGACCAAGGCTATAGAAATTGCCTTCTGTATAGCTAGTGACTTTAGGTTGAGTTTACTGAAGTGCGGTGAAAAAAATATGGGAGTTATTTTAGCACTGATTGCAAAAGAAAATTACTTACACATTGACACAGAAATAGATGGACAAGCGAGTGCAATTCTAATCTGGTGGGCACTGGATATGTCATGCTTATTTTTTTCTTGAAAATACAAGAGGTTGCCAGTTTGATGCCGCCTTGAAAGTAAGTTCAAATTTTAATCCTGCACCTTTTTTCTCCCTATATATTAAGCAATATGTAACCATGCAGATATAGTGGCCCTTCTGACAACACCAGTGTTCCACTACTAAGACCATTGTCACCACTCTGCTGCGTTTAGTAGCATTCTGGGGTCTTGCAGGTTGACTCCTCTGATGAATCCCATCCCCCTACATCCAGACCCCCTGCACCAAGACCCCTCACTCGAACCCCACCAAGCCCCATTTCCATTGCATCCAGATGCCCCCCTGCTGAGCCCTATCCCCCTCACACCCAGACCCCGCTGTGCTGAGCCCCAAACCACCTTACAGGGACCCCACCACAGAGTCCCATTCGCCCCACACCCAGAATCCCCCAATGAGCCCCTGTGCATCTAGATCCCCGCCATATCCAGACCCCCACACTGAGCAGCCTGCATGCAGACTGCCCCACACAAAACCCTCTCACCCCACACCTGGATCCCCCCCACACTAAGCCCCTCCACACTTGGATCCTGCTGGGCTGAGCCTGCTTGCCTCACACCTGGATTCGGGGGAGTGGGGGGGGGCAGCACTGTTTTTGTGGTGCCCCCTGCACAGAGGGGCAGAGCCCCGGCGTCTTTTTATTTCATCGCTGGAGCCCGGGCTCTAGGACCCTGCAGGGTGGAAGGGTCCCAAAGCTGCAGCTCTAGTCTGAGCCCAGAAGTCTGCAGCGCAAAGAAACAGCCCCCCAGACAGAGCCCTGCAAGCCCGAGTCAGCTGTCATAGGCTAGCCGCAGGTTTTTCTTTGCTGTATAGACCTACCCTTAAAGTCTTCTGTGCTTGATGTATATGGAAATACCAGTTTTGCCCTCTACCGTGAATCTTTTTTGTCATCTGTATTGTTACAGACATACTTGCTGACAGGTATTTTGAAATAAATTACCAAAATAATTGAAAATGGCGTGATCATATTGAGTTGCGTTATTTTGACAAATAAAATACGCAGAATTTTTAATTTTTTGGCTCAGAATTCCCTCAGCAATAAACAAGGGAAAGAAACAAGATGGAGACTTGTTATTCTGTATGACTTAGGTAAGGGACAGATTTTCAGATCTGTTCAATACCCACAACCAGTGTCACAATGGGAATTGCTGGATGCTACGCCTTGAAAAATCGGGTCCAAATAGTGGGTGCTCCTAGACACTTGAAAATCTAACCCTGAGATTCTGAAAATGTAGACCCACATGAAAACAAAACAACTACATTCTACTTTCTTACCTCAGTCAAAATACAATGGCAAGCAATGGGTGGGGGGTTGTGATTGCACAGCACAATGATGCTAATTCTTGTGATTTTATCATGAGTCTCACAATATTTGGTGTTTCTCAAAGCCCCTGCTCCTGGAGCTATGTGAATATGAAAACCTAGGCTTTCCTTTGAAAACAAAAAAGTAAGTTTCTTGCTCATGTTTGTGAATAAAAGCTCAAAGACATGACTCGAGCCTATCCTAAGCACTCAAAAACCAGTAGAGAATAAAAATGACCCCAACATTATTATTTTTTAAAAATCTCTTGGTTTTTAAACCAATCTTATGCTTTCTGTGAGCCTGATGCATGATTTTTGAACCCTGGGCAATGGCAATACTGTAACATGCTACCACGCTGGGGATCTGACCACAAATGCTGAATACCTGGGAACGGTCTAAAGGACCAAGTATGTATGCTCAGCTTGCAAAGAGAGGAAGCAACTGGTATTGCTCAGTAATGATGCGGCTCAGAAAGAGGCAGCCAGTCCTGAGCGTGAAAGATGTCAGCTCTACACGTATGGATAAAGGGAAGCAAAGAAAGGAATAGACAGGTCCCAGAAGGGCTTGCTATAGGGTCCAGTTTTCATGGCGCAGCCCAGCTTTGAGAAGATTGCATTTATCTGGTAGTTCTTTAAATGGTGCTGCAAATGACTTTTGCTTCACAATGCTGTGCATTTCCAAAAACAGGGACACCCCAAAGGTGCTACCACCATCACCTACGCAGATACATACACACAAAAGGACTATAACCAAATTTCATCACCCCTTTTCACCCGTTCGCTGATTCTGCTGAGGGAAATCATACGCTACTTACTATTCATATTCACTAACATAAGAGAGAGAGAACAAGCTGTTTAATGCCTTGCAGATGAACATGCATGGAAAAGCGGCTCTGACTGCCCACTGGACAGCCAGCGGTAATTTACTACGGATCTGGTATCTCCCTCCATGGCAAAGAGTGACTTTCATTACAGTAGAATCTCTAACAAATAATGTGTCAAATGTTTGATATAACAAGTATTTATTCCCCTTCTTATCATTCAGATTCACTCACTCTCACTTTTAATATTCTCATTGCATATACATCAAACAAGATGTTGCAAAAATATTCCTGGATTCTGAAGCCTGAAAAAAAAGTACAAAACAGATACCCCACGGCATCTGTTATCTATTAATTATTATTATAGTATGTGATAAGTGCTTTACTGAACAAATAAAGAGATAAAGCCTCTTCCCTAAAGATACTGACAATCTATTTAATTATAATCTAACAAGAATCTCATTATTGTAATAAATAGTTGCCTAGTGTAAGAGGACTGGGTCCCTTCGAATAGTACAGTAGCAACCCTCAAACACTGTCTCATTTGCAGCTGAACTAACAGCCTGATGTGAAAGCCCCATGGGGATTAATAGTTTCGAAAGACATTGGGTGATTAATTGTCATTGGTGATATGCATGTTTCCTCCTATATCTGTGACAGTTTTGACACAAGTAGAAGTCTTACAAAGGTGTGCCTGACAGAGGATTCCTTAATTATAACACAAAATGGATGAGCCTGACTGAGTTTTCCTTGCAAATGCCAGTTTTATTTAAGTGCTGAGTGAGTGAGAGGTTGTTCTTTGCCAGAAGAACTGGAGACAGCCAGCAACATCACGGAGTAATAAAGTTGTTTGTCAGCTCTCCAGAGATGCCTTAAGCTCCAGCCTTTCCCCAAGGGAAAGAACAACATAATAGGGATGTAATAACACAAGAGGCCTGGGAGAGAGTGCAGATTCTTATCCAAGGGGCATTTTTAACCCAGGAATTAAGCTTGTCAGTGGGGCTTGCTAAAATCCCATTGCACTGTTTAACTTTAAAGACGTGAGCATGTAGGCATAGCAGTTTACTAGGTGATTTGTGGGGTCTACTCTTCTATAGACCTAGGCATCCCTACACACACACACACACACACACACACAGAGTGTCTAATGAGCAAGTGATGAAACTTCATGATAAACCCTAGACTTCTGTTGCATAGGATTCTGCCAAGGCAAGGAATGCAGTTGCAATATTAGCCAGGGGAGCTGCCTGGTTCAGAGTGTTGGTAGTGTGATATAGAGCCTGCCAGTCCCCAGTTGCCCATATCTAATTGAGCTCCGGTCAGCGGTTCCTAAAAGTTGTCACCATCTGACGTGAAAGAGATTCAGCTGGGGGCTGGAATGGGACCATCAATCTCTATTCCCACACTTTATAAACAACGACCTGAGTCAGCACTGATACCCGAGTTGAGAGTCTCAACAAAGAGACCCACCAGGGTCACGAGAACTAAACCCTTAAAGGGGATCCATTCAGATGAGGGGTAGAATGCATGGATAGGACAGTGTGGAAAAGCTTGTACTCTCTTTACCTGTGTTCTGCCTGTTCTGTTTGGTTCTCTAGTCACCACTCTTTTAACCACCATGCTCTCTATTCATAGAAGCGGTGGTTTGGAATCCTGGAAGTAGAGGAATAGAAAAGAAGAAAGGTCATATGCAGTGTAACATCTGGCACCTCTAAATAGCACCAACATACTGACAAAAGTTACCTAATGGGAAGATAAAAATACAGGGTTTC